>NC_133158.1:9525000-10125000 GCF_040802235.1 Manis javanica
CAAAAGCAACAGGATACACATTCTTCTCAAGTGCACGTGGAACATTCTCCAGAATAGGCCACATACTAGGCCACAAAAACATCCTCAGTAAATTCAAAAAGATTGAAATCCTACCAACCAATTTTCAGACCACAAAGGTAAAAAACTAGAAATAAATTGTACAAAGAAAGCAAAAAGGCTCACAAACACATGGAGGCTTAACAACACACTTCTAAATAGTCAATGGATCAACGACCAAATTAAAATGGAGATCCAGCAATATATGGAAATAAATGACAACAACACAAAGCCCCAACTTCTGTGAGACGCAGCGAAAGCAGTCTTAAGAGGAAAGTATATAGTGATCCAGGCATATTTAAAGAAGGAAGAACAAACCCAAATGAATAGTCTAATGTCACAATTATCAAAATTGGAAAAAGAAGAATAAATGAGGCCTAAAGTCAGCAGAAGGAGGGACATAATAAAGATCAGAGAGGAAATAAACAGAACTGAGAAGAATAAAACAATAGAAAAAAATCAATGCAACCAAAAGCTGGTTCTTTGAGAAAATAAACAAAATAGATAAGCCTCTAGCCAGACTTATTAAGAGAAAAAGAGAGTCAACACACACCAACAGAATCAGAAACGAGAAAGGAAACATCACGACGGACCCCAAAGAAATACAAAGAATTATTAGAGACTACTATGAAAACCTACATGCTAAGAAGCTGGAAAACCTAGAAGAAATGGACAACTTCCTAGAAAAATACAACCTTCCAAGACTGACCAAGGAAGAAACACAAAAGTTAAACAAACCAATTACAAGCAAAGAAATTGAAATGGTAATCAAAAAACTACCCAAGAACAGAACCCCAGAGCCAGGCGGATTTACCTCGGAATTTTATCAGACACACAGAGAAGACATAATACCCATTCACCTTAAAGTTTTCCAAAAAATAGAAGAGGAGGGAATACTCCCAAACTCATTCTATGAAGCCAACATCACCCTAATACCAAAACCAGTTAAGACCCCACCAAAAAAGAAAATTACAGACCAATATCCCTGATGAACGTAGATGCAAGAATACTCAATAAAATATTAGCAAACCGAATTGAAAAATACATCAAAAGGATCATACACCACAACCAAGTGGGATTCATCCCAGGGATGCAAGGATGGTACAACATTCGAAAATCCATCAACATCATCCACCACATCAACAAAAAGAAAGACAAAAACCACATGATCATCTCCATAGATGCTGAAAAAACATTTGACAAAATTCAACATCCATTCATGATAAAAACTCAGGAAAATGGGTATAAAGGGCAAGTACCTCAACATAATAAAGGCCATATGTGATAAACCCATAGCCAATATCATACTGAACAGCGAGAAGCTGAAAGCTTTTCCTCTGAGATCGAGAATGAGACAGGGATGCCCACTCTCCCCACTGTTATTTAACATAGTACTGGAGGTCCTAGCCACGGCAATCAGACAAAACAAAGAAATACAAGGAATCCAGATTGGTAAAGAAGAAGTTAAACTGTCACTATTTGCAGATGACATGATATTTTACATAAAAAACCCTAAAGACTCTACTCCAAAACTACTAGAACTGATATCAGAATATAGCAAAGTTGGAGGATACAAAATAAACACACAGAAATCTGTGGCTTTCCTATACACTAACAATGAGCCAATAGAAAGAGAAATCAGGAAAACAATTCCATTCACAATTGCATCAAACAGAATAAAATACCTAGGAATAAACCTAACCAAAGAAGTGAAAGACCTATACCCTGAAAACTATAAGAAACTCTTAAGAGAAGTTCAAGGGGCCACTAACAAATGGAAGCTCATCCCATGCTCGTGGCTAGGAAGAATTAATATCATCAAAATGGCCATCCTGCCCAAAGCAATTTACAGATTTGATGCAATCCCTATCAAATTACCAACAACATTCTTCAACAAACTGGAACAAATAGTTCAAAAATTCATATGGAAACACCAGACCCCGAAGAGCCAAAGCAATCCTGAGAAAGAAGAATAAAGTGGGGGCAATCTTGCTCCCCAACTTCAAGCTCTACTACAAAGCCATAGTAACCAAGACAATTTGGTACTGGTACAAGAACAGAGCCACAGACCAGTGGAACAGATTAGAGACCCCAGACATTAACCCAAACATATATGGTCAATTAATATATGATAAAGGAGCCATGGACATACAATGGCGAAATGACAGTCTCTTCCACAGATGGTGCTGGCAGAACTGGACAGCTACATGTAGGAGAATGAAACTGGATCACTGTCTAACCCCATACACTAAAGTAAATTTGAAATGGATCAAAGACCTGAATGTAAGTCATGAAACCATAAAACTCTTCGAGAAAAACACAGGCAAAAATCTTTTGGACATAAACATTAGCGACTTCTTCATGAACGTATCTCCCTGGGCAAGGAAAGCAAAAGCAAAAATGAACAAGTGGGACTATATCAAGCTGAAAAGCCTCTGTACAGCAAAGGACACCACCAATAGAACAAAAAGGTACCCTACAGTATGGGAGAATATATTCGTAAATGACAGATCCGATAAAGGCTTGACATCCAAAATATATAAAGAGCTCACACTCCTCAACAAACAAAAAACAAATAATCCAATTAAAAAATGGGCAGAGGAGCTGAACCATCAGTTCTCCAAAGAAGAAATTCAGATGGCCAACAGACACATGAAAAGATGCTCCACATCACTAGTTATCAGAGAAATACAAATTAAAACCACAATGAGTTATCACCTCACACCAATAAGGATGGCCACCATCCAAAAGACAAACAACAACAAATGTTCACGAGGTTGTGAAGAAAGGGGAACCCTCCTACACTGCTGGTGGGAATGTAAATTAGTTCAATCACTGTGGAAAGCAATATAGAGGTTCCTCAAATGCTCAAATAGACTTACCATTTGACCCAGGAATTCCACTTCTAGGAATTTACCCTAAGAATGCAGAACTCCAGTATGAAAAAGACAGATGCACCCCTATGTTTATTGCAGCACTATTTACAGTAGCCAAGAAATGGAAGCAACCTAAGTGTTCATCAATAGATGACTGGATAAAGAAGATGTGGTACATATACACAATGGAATATTATTCAGCCATAAGAAAAAAACAAATCCTACCATTTGCAACAACATGGATAGAGCTAGAGAGTATTATGCTCAGTGAAATAAGCCAAGCAGAGAAAGACAAATAGCAAATGATTTCACTCATCTGTGGAGTATAAGAACAAAAGAAAAACTGAAGGAACAAACAGCAGCAGAATCACAGAACCCAAGAATGGACTAAGAGTTACCAAAGTGAAAGAGACTGGGGAGAATGGGAGGGTAGGGAGGGATAAGGGCGGGGAAGAAGAAAGGGGGTATTATGATTAGCATGTATAATGTGGGGGGTGGGGGAAAGGGGAGGGCTTTGCAACACAGAGAAGACAAGTAGTGATTCTGCAACATCTTACTATGCTGATGGATAGTGACTGTAATGGGGTTTGTGGGGAGGACTTGGGGTAGGGGAGAGCCTAGTAAACATAAATAAAAATAAACAAACAAAAAAATTAAATAACAGTGTATTTTCAAAGTGCAGGGCCTCTTACCTATAAATTATTAAGAATTTCAAAACAGCATCAGTGAGTATTAAACCAAACACGGGGCCCTAGTAAGCCATGGGTGCTATCTGACCACACAGGTCACAGACCCATGAAGCTTGCCTTACCTATGCGCTGGGTATATATGGAACTTCACTGTATTATTCTCTCTGCTTTTGTATACTTCAATTTTTTTCATAATAATTTTAAAGGGACTCATTTAAATAAAAAATTAAGTAAGTACTATAAATATATGAAAATATGACAAAAAAACATAAGGATATAGATATGAGGCTGCAACTTGTAGTACACTAAGGAAATCATGAAAAGCACTTGAAGTGGTACCTAATGCATCAAATGGCTCAGTGTCCCTCCTACTAGCACTACTATTTTACAAAGCCTATATATTTTGCTAGTAAGAAACACCAGGATTTCCAACATTTTAGGGACACTTGGTGAAGTCGTTATTGGGAGATTTACTTACATATAGAAACTAATCAAGACTTAAACTTAATTCTTACAATTATATTTTGCTTCCTTGTACCCTAGGCCTCTCTAAAATTGTTGTGAAGGATTTTTCCCTGTGGGTTATTGCAGCACTTAGAAAAGAATATTATGAACAAACTGAAGATTCTTCTGAAAGTCAGGATCTTCAGAAGCCAAGCAGCATTACTTACGGGAGGGAGGACCACTCATCAGAGTGATACAAGCTTCAGAGGGTTGGAATCTTTGCAAATAATACTGCAGGTGTTCTTGGATAAGAATAGCCATTTACAAACTTCAAATGCTTATACTGGAACCTCACTCTCCCTTTAGAATGTCCAAGTTAAGCCCTTTTTTCATGACAGTCCATCTAGGTTTGTATAAAGAATCAGCTCAAGAAGGTCTTAAAAGTATGATGTTATAGGAAAGGGAGTTTCCTACTTTGGATTAAAACTGCCTTGAAAGAAATAAAATGTAAAAGTTAGCTTATTTTCTATGACCCAAAACCTTCACTGAATCACAATAAAACCATTCATCACCTTGTAAAACTCAGAGGCACAATGATTTTACCAGCATCTACCCCAAACTGTTCCCTAAATCAAGTTTCACAAACTCAGAGAATTTCTTAGCCTTTCTTTGTTTTTTAAATGTTGGACTGGAAGTTGTTCTTGAGAATCAGCAGGGTCAGTGAAAACATTATTTTGCACAAAGAGCAATTTAGGAGAAATGTGTAAGTTTTATAGACCACCAATTTTTTTGTCCATCCTAAGTAACAATTATTTTATCAAGTTCCACATAAGCAAGATATTCTTAACAAGTTAGACTATCTACTTGGTTAAAAAGCACAGCATTGAAAAAATGGTTAGTGCTTTTTCTGACACCAAAATGCTATTATCTTGATATGTTTGAGATGAAGCAACACAGAAGCAGTTCTCTAATTGTTAATCTTGACCTAGATTAAAGGGTACACATAGGT
This sequence comes from Manis javanica, assembly GCF_040802235.1. Lineage (NCBI taxonomy): Eukaryota > Metazoa > Chordata > Mammalia > Pholidota > Manidae > Manis > Manis javanica. The sequence goes on from NC_133158.1 coordinate 9,530,076, forward strand.
GGAGGCAGACTGTGGTCAAAGGTCCAGGGGTAGTAGCAATGTGATCATGGATATTAGCCGTTGCTATATATTCTTAATTTTTCATAAATAATTCCTACTTTTTCAGAAATCTGACAAACTCAAATTCCTGGAAACATCTATCTATTATGTATACATAAGTATGATCCCATAATTAAAAAAAGAAACCACTCAATTAAAGGGACATTCATCACCAATTTCTTTCAGTGCCCTTGTTTGGAAAGCACTAGTTCTTTTAAGCCAACAGGATTGATTTAATGACCTAGAACAATACCTTAAAGATATAACAAAACAAATTATTATGATGGTGACAAAGTGAGAATTTTAGAATTATTTGTGTATTTCTTGAATGCACAGTGGGAGAAACTGAAAACTATTCACTAAAAATGTGTATATTCTTCTGAGCATTTATTTTCATTGTCTGGATCTACTTGTGTGTCCAGTTGACCAAGTTCTAGTCAATGTAATATGTGTCAATTCTGTGTTAAAGTTTTTAAGACATGGGAATAACTTCTTCCAACTTTCTTTCCTTCCCTTCCACTGGCTAGATGCAGACATTGTCATGGACCTAGAACCCTGGACTCCTGAATCATCTCAATAGGAAAACTCCTTCACCAGGAACACCAAGATCAGACTACTATATGCGTGGAAATCATACTCCCATTTTGTTTAAGCCATATTACATTTTGAAGTTTACGTGCTAAAGCAGTTGATATCACCCTGATCAATCAATGCAGTAAGTTCAGTGGTTAAAAACATATCTTCTACCTGAGACATCTTGTTGTAGTAGTAATATGGAAGTTAAAGATTAAGGGGGTTGAAATTTAAATATTTAAGGATGAAGTCATAAGAAATATGGGAGGAGGGAAGTGAAGAGGAGTAGTAGAAAAAAAAAATGGCCCTGACTTGATTATTTTTGATCAACTCAGGATATGGGTGCATGGGGATTAACTACTCTATCTAGTTTTATATACTTTTGACATTTCATACAATAAGAATTTAAACAATTAAAAAGAAGATAATATGAAGGATAAGGATACTTGAAAACAACAGAAAGGATACTTGAAGGGGTCCCTAGTAGCCCAGGATTGGAATATTTGAACATCAAATGATTAATGACTGAGATAAACGTAACACACAAAAATTTTTTTAATTCATTAGACACTTTTAAAACACCTCATTGATTATTAATTGGAGGTTATCGAGCATTCATTCATTAACCTGCAAATTAAAATATGGTAAAGAAATAAGCCTTTTCCTGCCTATATGAACTGTATCTCAGGGCAGCCAAATAGTTGATAAGAAAAAGGTCTTTATAGAAGAATTCCATGTAATAATTGCAGGAAGAATGACATAATTACAAAACTGACATTTTGCAACCCCTGATGCAATAAGGACTATATCCAAATACAGGTAACTAACATCAATAGACAATAAAATCAGGTGAAAGCATAATGAAGAACGTTGTAAAAGAACAGGCTTACAACACCTCACCCACTGATTAATCTTGACTTCACTTAACAAAGGCCAATCCATCATTATGTCCTTCACGCTGTGACGCAAAAGGACATTCAGAACACCACCCAGGAAGTATTCTTGCCTTAAAAAAAGTTATAAAATCTAAACACACCTCTAGACTAAATATCAAGCTGTTGAGAGGCAACTCAAACACTCCAACGAAGATGCAGATAGCCAAGTTCATTATACAAAGCAAACATCCCACAAATTGGGGACATTGGGGAAGTGGGGGGAACAAGAAAACTATTAGAGAATAAAGGAGAATTAAGCAACCCAACAACTCTACTGTGTGTGAGCCTCATTTAGAGATGGACTTAAAGACAACTACAGAAAGGACCTATTTGAGGAAGTAGTGCTAATTTCATTGTGTGATAATGGCATGGTCTTTAAGTAAAGGGGGGAATGTCTTTATCAGTTAAAGATACACACTGAAGAATTTTCAGTTGAAAACAAAGTGATATTCTGGGTGTGCTTTAAAATACTAAAGGAAGGAAGGGAAGGAGGGAGGGAAGTAAAGGAAACAGAAAAAGAAAATGGAGATGGATAAAGTAAGATTGGTAAAATGCTGATACTTATTAAAGTTGGGTGATGCATACACAGGTGCTCATTATGATATTAGTTCTACTTTGGGGTATATTTGAAATTTTCCCTGATAAATTTTTACGGCATAAGCTGAGTTAGACAACAGTGGTCGATCTGCTTTTCTGCTTCCAATTGAAGAGAACTGGGGAGATGACTACAGCCTGCACATTGTCATGCTCTGTCATCAGGTGGACAGGCGTTTCTTCTAAGAGTGCTCCAGTATTATTTCTGGGATTTTCTTCCAAGCCACAAACACCCATCCTGTGAGTTTTAATGCTTACCCTGTCAATGTTCACAGATGTGCAGGCCAAAGCAATTGTGTTCCAACTGCTACCTACTTACAATGATTTTAAGTAACCATCAATTACGAGATATAGCCCAATTTCAGAGATTAAAAATGTGGAAAAGTATACATTTAAAAGTCTATGAAGAAGGAGACATAGAGAGTTTAGTGATAATAAAAATGTTGAAGACAATGAGATCATCCAAATGCCTGCAAGGCATCCCCTACTTTGGCTCCAGAAGTATCTTTACTCAGTCACCTGTAATTCCTGGGTAATTTTTAGTCTCACTGGTTAAAATACTTCTATTTTTGCTGAAGTTACAGTAACTGCCCCTAGGTTGGCAAATGACAGGCCCCCAAAAAGTGTCTGATGGATGTTTGTTACATGAATAATAAATATGCAGATTTTAAGCCAGACAATACATATAACATATGTAAAAAGGTGGGAGAGCCTAAAGCCTTCTGTACAAAATTCTGGAGGCTAATTTGAAAAAATCTATTACGGGATTGTGTGTGACCATTTTTTCCAAATGCAGTCAAAATCCTTGAGGCAGAGTGAAAGTTACACTACATCTAATGATGACTAAGAATGCGCATTTGCTCTATAAAGATGCTCCTATACACAAGTTCTAGCAATTTCCATACACTATCAGAAGATACAGTATTGAGAAAAACAGTAAGGATACAATCTCTGAGAGAAGACAGTTGTTCGAGACTAAACATGAAATTTTCCTTCAAGTCCACGAAATTTTCCTTCAAGTTCAAGAACTTTATATATGTGTGACCTAAATGTGGATGCTTTTATATTTTGTTTCTTAATATCCTTCTGATAAAGATAAAAGGCATACTTAATAACAAAACATGATAAACAACATTTATTGAGTTTTATTGCTCACCAAGTTCCCCACTCAAGTTCTTCCCAGGGCTGCCAAAGTTAGCTCAACCATACCCTGTAGCTTTACCTATAACATGTAAATTAATCCTGGCAACAACCCTGCAAGGGAAGTACAATACCATCTCACCTACATTTTCAGGATAAAGATGAGATTTAGGGAGTCCTGCTAGCTGGCCCAAGTCAACCAACCAGTAAGTAGCATACCCAAGACTCACACCCAAGAGCAATGAAAGGCCAATGTTTGGGCTTCTGTTTTTAACCAAACATAGCAGTGTTTTGGAAATGAGCTGTGATGAAGGATAGAGGGAGGTGGTGTATCCCAATCTGCCACAGAAAAATACTCTCACAAAACACAAGAAAAATCAATTTCTAGAAAAGTGAAATAAAAATAAAGACATTCCTATTTAAACCCAAATCTGTTATTAGAGTCAACAAGCTTACTGTTCATTGCATATCCGTTACTACTCTTTGCTCTCAGGTTCTGTGATAATTTTGCGGCACAAGGGCCATCCTCACCCACTGGACAGTGTGCACTACAGATCCTGTTACACGCATCCTTGGAACGAACCCATTCACAGTAAGGTTCCAGAGTTCCTCCCCCTGTTGAGAAGCTAAAAATTCCTTTAGATGCTAACTATTCTATTATTTCTTGAAATTAAGATGACAGTTACGTTTTCTTCTATCGTAAAGCTATTTGTTGAGATATGAGATACAGCTTGCAAAGTAAACAAAAAGTGGAAACTTTTCAAATTTTGTGCTGCTTTGTGATACAACTGCTATAGTATTTTGATAAATGTTAAGAGGAACATGGCAAAATATGAAATATATTTCCTTGCCCAGGGAACACTGAATAATAGACTAAAGACAGAGAAAGAGGATCAGAAGCACAGATGCCCCCCTCACACCCTCTGCAGGGAAGGACTCTCAAACCCTTCCTGAGAAGTGAGTGACTATTGGGAAACTAAAAAACAAGTACTTAAGAGACATAATACACAAGTGTCACATCAAATTCTTCAACTTACCATGCCTCTCAAGAAATTCTCAGTGCAATAACGAGAATGACACAATACATTCATAAACAAGAAATATGTCCTGGTAGGGAAAGGGGGTAGCAGGTGAGGGGAGAAGCCAAAACTTCTTGGAATTTTTTTTAAGTTTCAAGGTCATCAAAAAGAAAAAAAAAGTCACCCTAGTTCTTGTGGCCCTGGTATGAGTTGATAGGTCAAACTCACAACTTCTGAGGCTACTCAAGAAATCAGTAAGGGTGGGCAAGGAAGGGATTATATGGAGGAGAGAAATTACTAGACAGGAGTCAGCAGTCCGGAGCAAACCCAATCTGAAGGAAACAATTAGAAACTGGCACAGGTCCCAAATCAATAAGCGGAGGGGGCTGTGGGCAGTGAGCACAATGGCTGGGTAATGAAAACTCTAATGCAGGTAACAGCGCTGGGAGTGGAATGGCTCTTCAACGTCTCCCTCACTGAGGAGAGGGTCAGCCCCTGGGAGGCTGGGAACGACACATCTGAACAGGCTCTCGCAGCACGGCTCGTCCCTGATGCCACAGCCCATGTGAACAAACAGGACTGGTGTGGTTTTCTCAAATCCTGTGAGAAATAAAGTCCTTGCAGCTCGTCTTGTCAAGCCTGGAGTGCAGTTCCCAACAGGTAAAACACTTCTTACAGAATATGCAATGGATTCAAAGAGCTTTGGAACCAGATTTCCCATTAGCTCTAATGGAGGCTATGCTAATAAATTCCCCAGCTCTGGGCTTAACAGGTATAATTCAGTAATGTAGCTGTAATTGAGTGATGTCAACTCAATATAATTTATAATGTTTTTCTAACAAATTATCTCATTTTTTCTGCAAACAGGTATCTGTGATTCCATGTGATAAGTTGCTTTAAAAGGCTGACACAGTGCTAATGATAAAGATCTTTAATTGAAAGAAATGTTAACAGTAGCATCAGCTTAGAATTATCTTAGCTGAGTCTTTATACACTATTAACCTTTTAGCATAACAGGCTTTAATTTTCAACCAGCAAATGTTTTGAATTTGTGACTCATCACCCATTCTGTATTTCGTCACTATGATAATTCTACTGGAGAGGTTTTTTATAAATGGCAACTTAGCCATTCCTCCATCTGTGTAGTAGTTCTCAAGCCAGATCTACTGTTGTCACCTCTGTGACTACAGTGAGGCTGCTCTTCTTGTCTGGGCCGCCTTCTCCTCCCCTTCCATGTACCTTCAATGACTTTGTCTCTCAAGTCGCAGTGAGAACCCTCCTTCTCCACGCAGGAGGATCAGATCTATGATCAGAAATGTTCCCTCTCTTGCCCCTACTCCTGTCACCGGATTAGAAGTTAGGACCCCTTGCACATGCTATACCCCCGCTGCTGATCATGCTTAAGACCCACTCATCCTTGGGGTTTCAGTTCAATGTCATGCCTCAAAGAGAACCTTCCCTGTCTCAGATTACAGGGCATTACATATGCATTTTCATACCATTGCATGCCTTTATGGCACTAACCACAGTTATCATTAGTACCATTTTGTCTCTCTCTTCCACTAGGATTGGGTTATAGTCATGGTCTACACTGGGTTTTTCTTAAACCTACAGCAAGCACATAACACCCCATATCTGAAGAAAGAATGATAGGCAAATGGATGAATGAACAAACATGCATTATCTCTGTTTCTGTCTCTCCCTCTAACAGTCTTCTCCACCAGATTGTGAATTCAAACAGCACATTCATCACGGTAGCCACCAGAATGCCTAACCAGGCTTTTGCACATAATGGAAATGAACAGACTCCAGCTGGATTAAGCTGAATTGTTTCTACTGCAATATTAGCATCCAGTTTGTCATAAAGAATTTAGTCCCCATAGCTCATAGTTTTTACAACCTGATTTCTGCTGACCCTAAATCAAGCTAACATGAGCCAATCACTACAAGATATTGTGTAACAGAAATGAATGATATTTAAACAGTACTCTACAGTTTAAGAGTGATTCCCATTTACGGCTACATTTCTGCATTCATGCCAGATCTGGAGGAATTAGAGAGGTTAATCAAACACAGACACTGTCCTTGAGGCATTCAGAGTCTAGTGGAGGAGACTGAAATGAAGAGAAAATATCAGGAGGTAAACCCATGAGTAACATAAGAAGGGTATTAATATTAACAAAGACTCTTGGTATTCCAATGAGAGATGGAGGGGATGTAGGCTCAGGTGGGGATAGTTTTTAAAATCAGTGTTACCTAGGTGGAGATTTGGTTAGGGGATAAAGCAAAAAGGAACAGAGGTGGATAGCAAGGCCATTCATTCATTGGTTCAACAGATCTTTATCACCACTTACATGAGACATCCAGAATATAGTGGTACGTAAACCTAAGTCCATTCTCAACAGCACTTACATTTTAGTAGTAGAGACAGCTAACAGCAAACAAGCACAATGCCAGGTGGTAATGAACACTTGGAAGAAAACCAGAGCGGAGGCAGGGGCCAAGCTGATGGGAGTGCTACCCTACATCAGGTGCTCAGGGGAGGCTTTCCCATACCAACGACACTGAACAGCGACCTGAATGGAGTGAGGGAATGAGCCACACAACACCCATGGGAAAAGCATTTCCAGCAAAGACAACAGTGATCCTGTCCACTGAGCATGGACATTTGAAATGTTCCAGATGTATTCTGGATCATCAACATGGTACCTAAAATAGGGCACCACTGCAAAATTTCTGTGCCTGCTTTTGTATTTGTATTTGCATTCACAATTGTGGTGGTGTCAGGTAGTGCTGTGTTAATTGTCACAAGCCAAAGATAACAGAGGCAGAATTACCACTTAAGTAATGCATCTGTGCCCCCAGACCTCAAAGCAGGGGTAGGGTACAGCTGAATTGCCCCAGCAGTAGCAGCTGGAAGTGTTAGGGAAGACAGTCACCACACAGTCCAGGCCAACACAGGACTGACAAGTTGTGTAGAACCTTTGCCATAACTGGCATCCCATATTGGTATTTCCAGAGATGATTGCATTTAAACAAAACAACAGCATCCACCATGTTAAGTTAATGTTGTAAATTTGAATTTGATTTTGTCATTGTGACTGCATTAAAATGTAAATGTATTTTGGTTTCATATTTGTCTAAGAACTATACACATAAAAGCTTATACCTTGTTTTATATTTGTACATGCTTAGTAACTAAATAATTTAAAAATTAAGTTAACAATGGGGGGTTGTAAGAATTTTTCCCTTTAAATGGCATCTATATGTTACTCAAGTTTGGCCACTATAAAAGACAATGGTGGAAATAAATGATCTGTTTTCCAGAACTTCCACCAGGTAATAGCTCTTGGTTGTTATCAATGAACCACTCAGTAAGAACAGGAAGGAAAGGAGGTGAACATCTTTGGTAGGAAAAAATATCACAAATTGGATACATCTAACAACTATAACTTTTCTTCTCGGTACACAAAGGCCATAATTTAGGTAACATATAGGTTGAACCTCCTTCAGAACCCCTAGCCCACTGGAGCCTTAAAAGTGGGAGAAGAGAGGGTGAAGAAGCTATAATTAGAGTTTCACTGCACTCTCGTGGCAGATTAATCACAGAGCCAGACGAAGAGTCAAGGGTCACTAAAAATGCAAAATAAATTCAGTTAAATATATTTGACCTGTACAGAAAAGTTTTTCTCACAACACAAGGCTGTTCTCTCCCAAGAAAAGTGAATGAGAGCCAAGTCAGATGTCCAAAAAGCTCAGGCTTTTAGCTGGTGCAGAAGGCTCCTTGGGACACAGAATCTTGTAACTATATTAGGTGAGGACTGGCTTCTGGAATCAAACTGACCCGAGTTCAAGAATCACCTCCAACAGTGATCATTTCTGAGACTGGGGCTAGTTCTTTAATATCACAGAAAAAATAAAATGAAAATAATACCTATATTATAAGGCAGTTGAAAGGCTTCAATGATATAACCCACAGCGATGATTTGGAACACTGCCTTGATGCAATAAGCACTCCACATGAGCCATGATTTTTATGATGCTATGGCTCTATAGTTATATAAGCACAAGTCCCCACAGATGACCCCACAGACTGCTTCACTCAACTCTACAGTCCTGGAACAACGTCTCCAACATTTAACATACTCCATGGTCATTCCCAATAATTAATCATGCATACACAAGCAAAGCATATTGAAGATTATCCTTACAATAACATCATTCTCATTTACTCACTCACATAACCCAGCAACCTTACAGGGCAGGTACCAGAATTATCCCTATTTTGCAGATAAAGCAGGAGAGTCCAGAGAAGAGGATGGACTTGGTCAAGGATATACAGCTTATAAGTGATACAGTTAGTGTCTGAGTCCAAGTCTGAATCCAGAATCTGCCTCTTGAATCACAACACATGACATGCTCCTGTAGATTGATGTCCTTCCTCTGAGTCCAGTAAAGACAAATACTGGGAACTGCTAATCACATGTGCATAACTGTTTATTCCTCTTCATTTTCCAATTTCTAGGTATAGAAAAGAATAGTGTTTCATTCCCCAACTAGGCATTTCCCTAAGTTACAATTTATTGGTCTGCTGTTAGATAATTCAGAGTCAATAAATAATAATCATCCATTGTAACAGTATTAGTAACTTTGGTGAGTGTAACTCATTTTGAAAATGCTAACATAAATACCATTTGACTTCACTTATTTGTGGAATATAAAAACAAAGCTAAACAAAATGAACAAAACAGCAGTAGACTTACAGACACTGAGAAATGACTGGAGGTTACCATGGGGGAGAGGTTGGGGTGGGTGGACGAGGGGGATAAAGAGGCACAAAAATTCTCAGTCATAATATAAGTTGGTCATAGGGATGGTAGTACAACATGGAGAATACAGTCAATGATTCTGTAATATCTTTCTATGTTGACAAATAGTAACCTCACTAGAGGGGGTGAGGATTTAATACTGGTAACTGTTGAACCACTGTGTTGTATATTTGAAACCAATGTAAGATTGCATATCAACACTTCAATAAGAATTTTTTAAAATACAATTAGAGAAAAAAAGAAAATACTGTCTAACATTCTACATGATGTCCCATCAACTACAGGGAACTCAATTAATTCCCACTTGAAGTTAGTTTAAAAAAAAAAGGATGCTTTGCTTTGGTCAGATAATGAAAGCCATTATATTCAATGTGGCTTTTCTCTTCTCTTCTCTTCTCTTCTCTTCTCTTCTTTTTTCTTCTCTTTTGTTCTTCCTCCCTCCATCCCTCCTTTCCTTACTTTTTTTTTTACCAGAAAGCATTGAGACAAACTGAAGAAAAGAGTTAATTTAAAAGTGTGCCCCATTACACCTATTCCTGTGCTTGTTTAAAGAAAGATCGTGTCATAGTCTATCCTTTCTTCAATTTATCATAGCTGAGTAACATTTTCATTTGTACACAGCTACACATTTTCTTTAAAGTAAGAGAAAACAGAGACCTCACATGCTTCAAGGAGCCTTTGGATTCCCCAAACCTGCTTCAAATGGAACAACTGACAATTGTCCCTTTGAAGCATCAAGGCACTGGCCATCAGGGCACGAAGGGCAAGGAACAGCTGTGCAGTTCTGCACTTTGCCATAGCTGCACAGGCTGCTGCCCACCCCGTAGTGAGCTGCAATAGAGGTGGGCAATCAGCAGCCAGATCTGTGGCTCAGGAAAGCAAGCCAGCAGCAGAGGGAAATTCCCTTAAGCTGGAGCTGTTTCCCAGCAGTACCTTGCTGCTACAGCCCAGCCTTGTCGTCTATGTGTACTCCTCATAAGGAACCACATTATGGGCCACCGTCTCTTCTCCAGCTGCAAGCAAAGGCAGCACCCTGGAACTGCCCTGCAGCCCGGATGCATGACTAATGACTAGAACGGTGGCTCCTTGCTTGATGCTTGGCCTTCAGAACTATGTGAACTTGTTCTGAAAGACCCACCACTGTCACAGATGTATGGAGACAGATTAAGCTCCAGACGGAAGACTGTCCATGTCAATCGGTCACTGTTCTTACAGCACAGCTGGCTTTTCATCTAAGCAACAACAGAGAATTACTTCAGTATTCGGTTCCTTAGCTCAGTTAGGCCTTAGGATTGGAAGTCATTTTATCCTGGTTCCGTAAACATTCTCCTCCAAATGCTTCTTTTTACCTGCCCCGACCACTCATTTAGAGTAGCTTCCTCTGATAGCATTCATCCTCGAGCATGTCTTCCCATTTCCAAGACACTGTTTCACTATTCGGCAGACTGTTCCAGCTCTCCAATGAACTATACATTATTGTTGTATCAGCTGTCCCATTAGGAGATAAAATCTGGATCGAATACAAGATTTGTTGTCGGGAAGAAAAGATAAGGTGAAGAATTAGTAGTAGAGCAGGAAAAGAAGAGAGATGATTGAAGTTTATGAAACATAAAGTTGAACACCTTCCTTTTTTTTTTCCTCCTCTTGATTCTCTGGATCTGCCAGCTTCCGCCAGTTTGTTTTATGTTCCCATTGTGATATACGTCTAGTTCAAGGCTGTTGACTTTGCTCCTCAGTTACAGGTCAGAGCCTCTGTGTTCCAGGCCTTATCTATCCAGTCACTTGTCTCTTCCTACAGCTTCTATTTTTTAAAGTACATATATGTTATTTCACATCAAAGGAATTTCATTGCATTTCTAAATTTCTAACACTAAATTCCAGATGCCTATGGAACTTTTCAGCTCCATTCAGTTATTTCTGCATTTTTGCTATAAGCTTGAAATAGTAAAAATAGGTAATGTCTTTCTAAATGCTGTATATATAGTGATTCATTTAATCTTCACAACAACCTTATACAAGTGGTATCATTATTATCCTAATTCACAGAGGAAACAACCAAGTCCATGGCCTTGCTTGAGTGATAAAGCCATCAGCTTGCCAATGATACTGCCAGGCCTGACTCAGGTCCACAAAGCCTGGCTACAGAAACTATGTTCCTAACTCTCCACTACACTGTTCCTCAGAAGGAACATTACAACTCCCTAGGCTTCCATTGCAAACTCTCAAGTGCACAATACTAATTCTAAATAGAGCACATGCTATTGCAAAACATGTACAGAAGTACACAAATTAAGATTTAAACTTTGCCTCCTCCCTCCCTTCTGCCCCTACCCTCATATCCTTGCCATTTCATTCTCCCAGGAAGCTGATATTAACAATCTGGCATGTTTTTCAATACAGACATACATTTTTACAGATGTTTATACAAAACATACTGCTTTGCCACATACTTTCATTCGCCAACTAGGCATTTCCCTAAGTTACAATTTATTGGTCTGCTGTTAGCTAATACAGAGTCAATAAATAATAATCATCCATTGTAACAGTATTAGTAACTTTGGTGAGTGTAACTCATTTTGAAAATGCTAACATAAATACCATTTGACTTCACTTATTTGTGGAATATAAAAACAAAGCTAAACAAAATGAACAAAACAGCAATAGACTTATAGACACTGAGAAATGACTGGTGGTTACCATGGGGGAGAGGTTTTCATGTCAACTCAGAGGTATCCACTCCATTTTAATGGCTGCAGAGCGGTTTCAGTGTACAGACACATACCACTGCATTTGAGCCCTCTTTGATGGGCATTTGTTTTACTTTGAGTTTCACCCTACTACCAACAATGACGCACTGAACTTCTTTGTATCTTGATCAAGTCTATCTAGACAGCATGTCACTAGTAATTTCAGAGAATTTCTAGGGCAAAACATTTCAAGCTATGGTCAACAGTTCTCAACTGCCCATCCCAAAGTGTGCTACATTGACTTATACTCACAGCAGGGTATATGTGCCTATATCCTCTGCATTTTTGCCAACAGTGCTGATTCTCCTGACCAAAAAAACTTTTAATCTAATTATGAAAAATAGGGCTCTAATGATTTCCCTAAGGTTCCCTTTGCAATTCCTAATTTACCAGGATCTATTCAACCAGTCTTGAGAGTGAAATAAATCAACTACCTGGCCTCAAAATATTCTGTCTGCCTCTCTGAAATGACTCCTGTAATCTGACTTCATTTCTATGGTGACCTCCAATTCTTTCCAAATTGAGTTACAAATGGATGAATCTCATAGAACCCTAGACCAAACTCCAACAAAGAAATAAAGAGATATTTTGACAGGGAAAAATTACTCTCCAAAATAGTGAGAGGTGCCCAGAATTGTCTCCCAGGTCCTCACACATAAACTAAAATATCCACTGCTTTTTGACAGCATAAATGCAAAATGTGCCCTAGTCTGAAGAGAAATGAGCAAATCTTGAGTACAGAAGTGAATTTCTGGGAGCTATGCAGGGTTACCAGGAGGCATGAATTGATAGATTTGATCCTATCTTGAAAGGAGTAAAAGCACTACAGAAGGGGGTTACTGCCCCTCAAGCACAGTCACTAAAAGGACCCTCTTCTGGCTCCCCAAGACATATGCTTGCCAATCATCAGGTCCACTCACTGAAGATGTTGTTTTGATATGTTTTGCATACCAAAATGCCACCTCAAAGGCCTAATAGAGACATCACCACCTTCTTCATCACCATCTAATCAAGATTAGCATTATGTGAACCAAGCACTCTGTTAATTCTCTAATCAACCACATGATGTATATACCATTATCATACAATTTTACAAATGTGAATATGAGGTCACAAGTTAATAAGTAAAATTGCTAGGGCTCTAACCACTTCTGCATACTGTCAAAAGCCATGCTCTTGACCATTACACTGCACTGTCTTCCTCAGGCATAAAGTAAAGAAACATATACCAGAAAAGCAAACGAATCCAAACACAGGAAGGATGAAAGAGAATGGATGGCAGTCAGTGTTTTGAGCATAACGGGCCGGTCTGATCATAAGTCTCTTTCAAAATGTCTGCATGTAACTAAAAAAGCATTAGATTAAGGTCCACAGGCTCAAATATCTATGGGAGCCAGGAAAGTAACATGCATCTGTAAAAGAGGCCAAATGTGTGACAAACGGAGTTAGTGAAAAGTATGGTGCACATAATCCATCGGAAGATGGCAATCCTGTGAGGTAATTAATCACTGTCATGTGTGCATGATGTTCAACTGTTGCCAGATCACTGAATTTTTTCAAGGAAGTGAAAAATCCAATTTTTAACACAAAATGGTCCTATTTCTAAATTCTAATTCCAAAGTTTTAAAAACATGTTAAGGGTGATCTTGCCACCTCTGACCTCTGCACATAAGCAGTAACATGGAAGGACATGCAGCAGCACTGTGAAATGCTTTCCCAGCAGCCACCTGTCCTTCATCTTTGCTAACATGCCCTCATCTTCCTCAGGAATCTGGAAGGTGGTACTGTGCCTAGGGAAGATAGGCTCTGCCTCCAGCCCAAGAGGCTGGATTGTGTCTGGCCTAAGCCCGTGAGGGTAACAGCATTCTCCTTTGCCAATGATTAGTCTAGAAGGGGAAACACATATGCCCACTTCTGGCTAAAGAGAAATAAAACAGTATGTGCTAAGAATATTTAAGGAAAGGCTTCCTTTCCTAAAGAAAGGCCCACCACAAGGCAGCTCTTTTTGCCCCCTTCCATCCTATCCCGTGCTGGATAGGATCTGAGACACTGTGTACTGAAGGCTCTGGCAGCCTTCACGTGAGCGTGAGGCAACAACAGTCTTCAAGATGCAGAACAACACACCAGTGATGGCGTAACAGAAGCAGGGAGGGGACTCGGGTCCTTGCTGAGCAGCTAAATCAACCCTGACACTGTTTATCTTGAGGCTTCTTGTTCAGAAAACAGTAAATGTCCTTGTATTTTAGGACACTATTAGGTTTTCTCTTACTTGGTCCTGAATACATTCTAGTGAAGGATGTCTCTTTCAATCTCACTTCAGAGTTCTAGCCTTTTGTTTACAATGTCCCTAATGCAAGAAAACTTCACCAGCATCAGGTTTATTCAGTTAGAGTCTGCGACTAGATGTAAGATAAGACTCTGCCACTTGAGAACACCCACATTCTGCTTCAAAAATTTAAATTATACAGTTAGCTTTTCAAGATGGATGAAATCCTCTATAGCATCATACAGCAATGACTTAACTGCTCTCATGGTTGCCAGGCAACTGCATATATGCTGCATGGAAGCAAAATTTATTACCCTTGACTCCCTAAAGGAGGGTCTTCCTCTACAACTGATATGCATGTACCCAAGTCTGACACTTGCCATGCAGCAAAGGCCATGGTGTACATCTGGGCTATCCAACAATCCCAAACTCATTATGCTGCCAACTAATATCATTCTCGATCACATCATAAATTATAGTTTCTGCAGGCAAAGCTGGACAACAGAGAAAAACTGTCCTGGGGCATAATTCTCTGTCCTTTGGCCTGTCTCGTTGTATAGACTGATTGGATACCATCCAGTCAAAGGAAAAGAACACATGAAGGTTCCTATCAGCCTGAATAATCACTGTCAGGTGAACAGGGTTTTGTAAACATCCTCCAAACATTCAGGCAACTCACATAAGTGCTATGGTGTACTTTAATAAGGCCTCACAGGCTTTCTAACTTATGAGTCATTTTAAAAACACATGCACATGCAAGCTAAGATGTGCTCATCATCTATTAGTAAGGAAATATCAAAATGCAAATATAGATGATGTCCCCATTTACAATTCATAATGATCTAAGTGTTTTGTTTATGCAACTGAATTTTTGAATATTTTAAATTCATAGAATCACAGTACGTAAAAATCTAGCGAGACCCTGAGATCAAACAATCCCATCCAAGAGAATGTAAGATGCACAGCTCCTTAAGGATCAACATAGAACCCAAGTTGTTTGACTGCCCATCCAATGCTCTTTCTTAAAAATAATGCAATTGTACCTAATGAAATCAACCCTTAAGCATGTGGTAATGAAGGTCAGGGACAACTTAATTTTAACCTGATGACAAACCAAACACTCTGTTTAGCCAGTAGGTGCTATACTTGTCAGAATTAGGTTAAGTTGAATGAGAGTCACCCCTTTACCCACCTCCTCACTCCCAAAATTAAGAGAGGCTTAAACACACAAGCTTTTATTCTCTCACTTAACAAGTTAAGAAGTCAGCAATCCAGGACTGATATGGCCCTTCTACAGATTCATTACAGACCCAGATGCCTTCTAATTTACCACTTCTCCATTCCTAGAGGTTGGCCTTCCTTAACATGGTGAAAAGTGATAGATGGGCCATTATGTCTGCATCCCTGTCAGCAGCATGGAGGACACTTTGCTATCATGTCTCTTTAAGGATTCTTCTAGTTTGGGTTCCTCTGAAATCAAAGCCTGAGACAAGAACCAAGAGCATAATATCAGGTGGCTTATTTGTAAGGTGATCCTAAGTAACTGGAATGAGAGTGAGGGACAGTAAGACCTGGAAGGGAAAGGGGAACACAATAAAGCATGTGTTAGCAAGTGGGTTTTATTTGTGGGCGACTCAAGTTCACTACCTCTGGGGACAATATGAGGAACTATATAGAATGTATCTCACAACTGCCCATCTAACTGACAGAGGCTGGGGCAGTTATCTACCAAATTCTCCTGTATCAGAAGTCAAACTGATACAACATGGCCCAAGGCCTCAGGTGAACAAAAGCAAGTATTCACCATAAATCACACTGTTAGCATAAACTATGTGATATGGCCCCAGGTCTCAGGTATACAATGACACTCTAATCCCGCAGGATATTTTAAAGGGTCAAAGGTTATCTCCCAGGATCTGTCAAAGCCAGTCTTTTCTTTGGAATATGAAGAGTTTTAACACCCCAAACCTGCAGAATTAACCCTGTACTGTACAGCCTGTTTGGCAAGAACTTAGTTATACCCACCCACAATGAAGTTAGAAAATGCAGTCTTTTTTCCAGGCACCCATGTGTCTACTTAACATTTGGGATTCCTATTACTGTATAACAGTAGTTCTCAAACTTTAGCATGTCAGAATCATATGTAGAGCTTGTTAACAGACTGCAGGTATACCCAGTTTCTGATTCAGTAGGTCTGGAGTGAGAACTGAAAATTTGCATTTTCTGTTTTACACATATTCAGGTGTATTCATTTTCTGTTGCTGTCAAAACAAATTATCACAAACTTAGGTCTTAAAACAAGAAATTCACTACTTTACTGTTCTGCAGATCAGAATCTCACCAGTCTAAAATCAAGATGTAGGCAGGCTGCATCCCTTTCTGAAGGCGCTTGGGGAGGCTCTATTTCCGTGCTCAGTCAGGTTGTTGGCAGAATTTAGCTCTAAGGTCCCTGTTTCCTTACTGGCTGTGAACTGATAGCCATTCTCAATTTCCAGAGGCCACCCACATTTCTTGGCATATGGACCCCTCCTTCCATCACCAAGTCTGCAAGAGGGTTGGGTTCTTTTCATGCTTTGAATCTAGTCCTGCCTCTTTGTATCATCAAATCTCTCTACTGGCAGTTTGGAAAGGTTCAGACTTCAGGAGCTCATGTAGTTAAATTGGGCCCACCCAGATAATCCAGGATGGTTCCCCAATCTCATGACCCATAATCTTAATTACATATGCAAAATCCCTTTTGCCTTGTAAGATAACATTCACAGGTTCTGAGGATTTGTATACAAACAGCCTTGAGGGAGACCATGACTCTGCCTATTACACTAGTTCATCCTAATCCTACTAGTTGACACTTTGAGAACCACCACTATAGGAAAGGGGAGAACGAACAGTCTCTTCTGCAACACAGCCTTATTTTACATTATTTGAAAGAGTCAATAAAAGCTGGTAACAAATCGATTGACTAAAGTTTTACCTCTTCTCTGGTCCCCATGCCCACTCAAAACATGATGAGAAAAAGGGCACAAAGGGAAACCCAACAACAGAAAAAATGCAGACCAAAACCATCCCCAAACTGGATAATCAACTCTTGCTTAATATAGCCATTTCTCAGAATGCATTCTCTGAAATTCTTAACTAATTAAGAGAGAAAGAGAATGCAAGCAAGCAGTCCTGGATCAAAAAATAGGAGAATTCCACTAAAATTCATCAGGTTTCTTTATGGCAAGGCTCCTCATGGCCTTTAAAATGCCAGAGTATGCTGTGAATCTCCAAGAAGGATAACAGAATTTTTCAAAATATTTTGCCATTGACCATTTTCTTAATGGCACATATCACAGAATTGGGTTCCCTGGAAAATGTAGTAGTAAAGGTTGCTCAATATACTTTCTCACTGCAGGTTGGTGCTTCTCAACTTTTGGCCGCACGCTGGAATCACCTCATGAGTTTAAAAACAAAATACTTTACCTAGGTCATCCAGCCCAGAGATTCTGATGCAGTTGGTTGAGGCATCATATGGACATGGTGATTGTTGTCCACACTCCCCCAGTGATTCTAAAGGCAGCCATGATTAAAGTTCCCTACTATAGATGATAACCATGTTTTCCTGACTCCTTTAGAGTACTCAGTTCCTAACCACAATGAGAAAACCTGGTATTGTTCTGTGCATTTTAATTTCTGCCCAATTAAATTAAGGGAGTGTTTTTGAGGATTAAAAAGGAAGGCCAGAAATAGCATGCAGTACAAAGCAATTCCATACTAAAGAATACCATCTTTTCTACCATTATTGCCTGTCTAGATTATTTTACTTTCATTGTATCCTGAGAGTTTAGCCCAATGACCCACACATGGTAGATGTTCAGTAATTGATATGGTAATTGTTGAAAAAGTATGAACAAAGTCCTCTTCAAAATGTAGATCCTGAAAGAATCAAACTTTGGTCAAACCTATGTGCATATGACTCTAGAGACACAATCAGATCAGATAAGTAAGATGGGGATTTTGATTTTGATTACCAGAACACCAGATAAACAGACTTTAATCCATAAAGATTTGATGTATGAATAAGTATGAATGGATGAATGAATGAATGCAGTTGGACACAAAAAAGCAGGCTTCAGTTTATCAAAGCATGAGGTGACTGGGGGAAGACCCAGAGCAGGATGTGAAGTTCAGAGAGGTAGTGCATATTCAGCATACTATGTTTCCTCTTCCAGGTTTGTGTAGGACACTGTAACATTTGGTTTTAAGTGGAAAACATTTCTTTTGAAAGGAAATCACTCAAAAGACCTCTGAGGAAATGAAAAGATTGTTTGGAAATTTGAAAATCTCAGCTGCCTCTAACTCATCTGTGTCTTCCTAACACAGCTCTATCCAAGAGGATGGGAGAATAAACTATGCACACAAGCCTCCTGTCTTCTCTGGATCCTTCTCTTTTGTATTCATATGGTGTTGAACAGCAGTTGCCAATTGCCCCTTGCAAGGCACCTTTTGAGAGCATCTTTCTCAGACCACCCAGGATAGACAGCACCATTTTTTGGTCATGTTAAAAGTCTTATGGGTACATGCATCCCTAACAAGTGCCCAATCCTAAGATGATGCAGCCTGTCATCCAATGGTCTGTCACTTAATTCTTAGTGCTGTTTATGTTGGCTGCAAGTAAATGAATTATTGGTATATTGAGAAAGTCTCATACCACCTTTCTTCCTCTCCATTATCATAAAAGTTGAAATTATTTATTTATGAACCAAATAATTTATCTGAACATTTTAACAATTCACTAGCACTTACAGAGGTTTTTACTTCAATTTTGTTCGAGAATCAAAGTCAAATATCACTTCAGTACAAGTTGTTCTCGTGTTTGTCAATATCCAATAATACATGGGGTTCCATTTTGGCCTTGTACAATTAATACAAGAAGCATAATGGACACTCAGCAATCCCCTTGAGAAAATGACAAATGGGTATCAGCAACAAATTATCTGCAGAAAGCAAGGCCTTGATATAGCACTTCCAAAACTACTCTGAAAGAAAAAGGAAAGAAAAAAAGAAAAACACCACTCCAAGTCAAGAGCCATCAAGAATGAACCAAACACTCTCACAGGATTGTTTTAGGGAATATAGAGTGTACCATTTCTATGTTGCAACCTGGCTGTATGTATCAAATGTTCACAGCTCTAAAATGTTCATTTCTTTGCCCATAATTTCAAGAACTGTATCCCAAGGAAATAATAGTAAAAAAATACCTGAAGATATGTCATATAAGGCCTCTTACAGTGTTAACTTTTCATAAAGGGCAATTAAGAGAAATATACAGGTTCACAAATAAGGGGTTTTTAAATACATGTTGTTACTTATGAAACAAATTGCCATGCAGTCATTAAAAATGATGTTCCTGAAGAATTGCAGTTTTTAGGAAAATGTACAGAAGTTATACATGCTATAAAATTAAATGGAACAGCAAGATTTAAAAGTTAGTGCAGTCTGTATCTATACTTTCAAAATGCATATTTGCATATATAATTTATATTTTCATACATTAGTCTACATAAAAAGTGATTAATAAATATTTTTGAATTTGTATGTGGTATGTGTGTGCATGCATATGTAGAAAGGCAAACAGGAAATACCCCAAAATGTTAATAGTGGTTGTTATTGGCTAGATGGTAGAATTCTGGGGGATGCTTATTTTCTTTCTTGTACTCTTCCGTATTTCCCAAATTGCCTCAACGCACATGTTATTTTTATAATCCAAAAATATATTATCACTGATTTGTCGACTAAAGACACTCATTGCTGTTCTCCCTGGAGTATCCCAATGATGCCAGCACTCTCCTGTTGGCTATTTCACCCTTGTTAGGTCTCTTCCAAGATGCATGCTTTGGAGCCAGAATCATCTGGACTCAAATCCTAGTTCTCTACTTTACAGCTGTACGACCTTGGGTAAAATCCTGTACATCTCTGGGTGTCTGTGTCTCTGGTGTAAATTTGTTGGGAGAAATAAATAGGGCTGTGCTAAGTGCCTACCTGTCAGTCATTTGTCCCTCCCTTTCCTTTTTAACAGAACCGGACTCTCTCTGACTTGGGCCAGTTATTGGCTGCTCACACCCATATCCAGGGACAAGAGGCTAGGACCTACCCAGCCCAAAGCTTGGAGCTGACTGGACTACCATGGAAATTTCATTCTTCTTGCAAAGGAATATGTTCAAGTATGGTTTAAAATTTGGCCAGTCAAGTCAGGGGGCAAATTGTTGGGCTACTTCTGAGGAAGTTTCCTCATTCTTAAGGAAACAAAGGACAAATGAAAGGATGAGTATTCTTCTCCATTTCTGGCCTTCGACACTGCTCTGTCAGAACATCTGAAGTGCCCTTAGCCAACCTGGACCATAAGGGGACAAGCCTGGGGAGAAGAGTAATACCTGAGAGAGGGCAGAAATAAAAGATAGCAAGAATGCTAAGTTCTCGACAATATTGTTGCTGAATTCTAGAAACGCCTTGATTTTTCATTTATATTTTAACATTTTTGTTTAAGTCAGTTGAACTAGGGTTTTCCAGTACTTTCATCTGAAAGAATCCTAAGTGATACAGAACACTAAAGTGTGAAGCCCAGGACAGAGGGCTGAGTTCAACCGTGTAAGTCTTCCTTCTTTCTCTCAACCTCAAATATATATACAATGTGCACAATATAGATTCATTTATAATATATAGACGTAATTTATAGGAAATTTGTCAAGAAAAGTATAAATAGACCTCTCCCTCCTCCCAAAGCATGCGCCCAGGACCCACTTTCTCTAATTTTAACATAAAGGCCCTAATAAACAATGAACAGTTTTACAAGAAAAGACTGGTGCTGTAACAGATTATATCCTGCTAAAAAGAAACTCTAGGTCTTCCCAAAAGATCTTGAATAACAAAGACCTTCTTCAATCCCTCCCTCCCTGTAGGTCTCCAACAACTGGCCAGAGGCCAGGCTTTTGTAAGAGGTTGCCTAGATAGACTAGGACGGATGGAGTGCATGCGCTGAGATCATAAGAAAACATGTGCCACTTGAATATGCATGGGCTACATTAACTGTGAGCCTTAATCAAGTAATGAAGACTGACAGGCTCCTTGGCCTATGGGGCTCTATAGTAATAAAATATGCACTTTTCTTAAAAATGACATTGATAAGGAGTCAAGTGACTGGACAATGACTATATTCTGTTCCATATCCCAGATTGGAAACCTCCTTTTCCCATATCCTTTTGCACCTGATCCCAATTGAAAGATTAACCAGCCTGAGATAAGCTTAAATATTTTCTATTTTGGTTAAAAATAGAATGCTAAATATTTCAAGTCTGGAACATTAACTGTGCTTTGTATGTAATGTCCAAAAAGTACATACCTGGGAACTCAGCATCACACTACCAGCACTGGAAAACATTCATGGCTTTGGAAGTTGGTTTGCATGTTTCCTTTTTATGACTATTGTTCCCCAATCCAGAATGTGGCACTCAATAGGAAGGGCCAACCATGTCCTGTTGGCCCTGTTCCTATGTGTCATCTTGCTGCATTTCCAGTTAATGGCATGACTGTAATGACTAGCAATTAAAATAATGGAGGCTGAGGCAGAGGCAGCTATAAGGACACAATGCAGAAATTGCCACAGTTTATCAACATCACGGGCACCCAGCTCTTCATTACCTCCTTGAATAGGGTCAAAGTAGTTAAAGTGAGGCTGTAAATACTGACTAAAACAAAGCAGCTGTTTATTCTTGATTTGGCATTGGGTATTTATTAACAAACAAGTTGCGTTTCCTAGGCATGGATTATTAGACACAAGAATGTAATTGATATTAACCAACTTTCAGGCTCCAGTAACTTTTTTTTTTCACTGCATGTCAGTTTAATTTTTTTAAACATAAGTAGTGCATGCCAAATGGAAAACAAGAACACACAAAACCCCTTAAGTCTTCAGTACCACGTGAAAACAACCAACCCATTTATCTTACAGAATCCTTGAGAGGTTTGCTATAAACTAAGAAGAGCACACCACAGAGCCTTGTCTTCTTCGATTTCATTTGGACCACACAGTATTGGTTGACTTTGTGTTTTAACATTTTTAATTCTTTTCAACACTGGCAAGTTGAGAGACTTCACAGAAAATGCTGGAAGTTCTGCCCAGATAGGCACCAGATTTCCACATAGTAACAAAGATCTGGGGTTGTATAGAGGCAGCTCCCATCGGAGTGGGGAATATGCTCTGCAGTTTGCCTCAACTGCCCCGACCCCAATATTCTCCCCATCACTGAGGCAAAACCTCAATTATCTCCTTCTTAATGATAATGTTATTTGTCTAACAGTAAAGATCAAACACAAAGATTTTATGTTGGTGTCATCTCCACTGTAAAAGGCAAAACTAAAGATGGGTTCAGATGACTCAGAGTTTCAAGGAAAATTAAGAAACTATAGTTCTTTATCATACAAAATTTCTTATCTAACCTTCTTTGCTCAGTAACAGAATCTCCCCAGCTGGCCTCCAAGGGTATCTGAATGGGTGACCCTTTGTGAAAAGCATCAAGCTGGGAGTTCTGCAGAAGAGGTGCCAGACATCTGTAAAACCTGGACTGAGTTCAGGCTCGGACAACAGTTGTCAGGCCGAGAAGGGAAAAGCAAGCACTCCACTTGAAAGGAAAAATGAGCAAACAACAAGCATGGCAGTGAGGACACGGAAGGATAAAGCAGGTCCCAGTGTTCTACCAAGAATATCTTAGCCCCTGGCCAAGCTCCTCTCAGAGGGTAAGTGAGGCACTGCAGGGAGCTGCCTGCATTCTCTGAAATCACCTCACTGTTCTCGCTGTGAGCTGCTGGCCCGCGTCTTGTTTGGCCTGGAGCTGTGAACCCTCAGAGCTCATTTGGTTTTATGATCCCTCTCTCTCCTCCTGCAGGGAGTAGCAGGCTACTATGAGGGAGACTTCTTTTAATGAATGGAGTAAGCACACATGTCCACACAGACTCAGAAAATACCATATGATGGCATCCACAGCCATTGGGGATTTCACTCAGAAACAGTTTTCTAGTAACCAAAAGGACTAAAAGAGCTACAAATCCAACAAATCTGAAATGATGGAAGATTAGGAAGACCATTGTACAGGAAAAAGCTAAAAAAGAGAAAACTCACCAGAGAACCAGAAAAGGTGAGTAGAACACATAATCTTTTTCACCAAATAATAAAAAACACACACTCTTTTCCACCAAATAAAATCTTTTTCACCCATAACAAAGGACCTAAGGAAAACTTTTCAACAATATAATAGGGGAAAGTTAAGCAAAGAGAAAGGAGCAAGCGTGCATTAATTTCTCATGATGTTTCAAGTGCTATGTGTACATTTTCACACATTTAGGTAATAAAAATGTTTTTCTTCACTCATTCATTAAATGAGTATTTGTTCACTGCCTTTATGTGTCAGGCATCTCTAGGCATATAGAAATCTGAAGACATGGTTTTCCTGTTGTCAAGTTTTCAGTCTAACAGGAAGATAGACATTCTGATGAAAATAGTAATTATTTTCAATGTAATAACAATAACACAAGTTAATAATGGCTGTAATTTATTGAGTGCTTACTATGTGATAGAAATTCTGCAGAGCACTTTACATTGCTTTTCATTTCATCTCTCTTAAGTGCCCTACCTATGAGAGAGGCACTAATATTATCTTCATTTTACAGACCTGCAAACTGAGCCATAGAGAGACTGAGTAGTTTGCCCAAGATTATACAGCTAGCAAGTGGAAAATCCAAGATTTAAACATTACCTGTTTTCTATACCAAATCAACAGATTATCTGCTGCATCAACCAAATACTGGTTACAGTGGACATAAGCCAATGGCAGTGGAAGCAGAGTGGAGGGCCATTAAGTGTCTTTTAATTTACAAAGCACTTTCCCACACAAAGAGTAAGCTTCCAGAATTCATCAGGCACAATAGGAGGGTCTGGTAGAAAGTATGACGGGCTTTCAAAATGGCTTATGTAAAGGCGAGAATGACAGAGTTACAAATCACTGATAAAATAGCTGGAATGGGCCAAACTTTTCAGATCCAGAGGCAAGAGGAAAGTGAGGCCTCCCAGGACATTTTTCTTGGGAGCTTTTGGGACCAAAAGCTGTTGATGAACCATACATTCCCTCAGTTTGTCAACTTTTGTTTCTAAGGACAAAGAAGCTACACAACTTTCACCCTATTTTTATACCTAAAGTCCACTGAAACTGACATAATACAATATAATTAATAGAAGACATATCACTTATTTAGTGCTTAATATGTCCTTGGCAAAGTAATAAGCACCTTGTGTACATTGTTTCTAACCTCCACAACACTGTGAGATAGACCCCCATAGAAAAGAACATAGAGCTCAGTGAAGTCAAGTGATTTATCTAAGACCACACAGGTAGTAAGTGGTAGGGGCATGATTTGAACATGGAACACATGATTCCATAATCAATACCTTCTCCCTTAAGCCAAAATGCAAAGTATGAGACCAAAACTCTCTACAAATATTTTCACCAAGCTTCTTTTGATTCTTCATTCATTCATTCATTCAATCAAAACAATTTATTCTGCACATGTAAGGAACATAACACCTATCCTCATGCATTTAACAAGTAAATCTAGGAGACAATGTGTCAATACCTAACTACACAGGACAAAGGAAGCCAAATGTGTTTATTATTTAAGTAAACTCATGAAGTCAGGCACCTTGGTTTGTTGATTATTGTCACACTACTGGAACATGGTCTGGAACCAACAAACATTTAAGGGAAGAATAAATGAAGATAGTCACACTGAAGGATTAAATTTAACTGGCAAGGCAAGATTAAAGGCAAGATTAAATTTAACTGGGCTAAATCAAAGAAAGCCTCTCAGAAAGGTGGCCCTGAATTGGACCTAGAAGAATGTATGAGGTATGGACAAGTGAGAAATGAGGTGACAAGAGCTGGAGGTCAATGGCTTAGGGTGAACCCAGGTACAGAAACATAGGCATCCAAGCAACACTGGGGAATGCGTCAAGCATGCCTACAGCACAAATAAGGACTAAGGTCAGAAAGGTGGTGTGGCACTACCTTGAACAGAGCCTTCGAGACCATGATAAGAAATGTGGGCAGCCACCCTACGTGGGAGGTAGTAACAAGTCAACTCTTGGCAACAGTGGGAAGACATCTCCCCCACTTAAGTCATCCAATGTCCCTCCCCTACTGCTCTTAGACTAATCCTAAGTGTTCACCCTTAGTCTGCAAGGCCCTGTGAACTCTCCAGCCTCATCACTTTGGGCACCTGTCACCCTCACAACTCTACAGTGGACCTTACTCTTCCATGCTCTGACCTTTGCATGGGCTCTTAATTTGGCCTAGACAACTGTCTGCTAGACCTCACTACCCTTCAGCTGCTTAACTCCCACCACTCAGCCTGTAAGATAATGGTATCTTAGAAGCCTTCCTCAATGCCCCTAACACTGGGATCCTTACAGCCCACACTCAGCCATCTCACAATGTGTTAGGAATTTTATCTTTCTCCTTCATTCCTGCCCTCCATAAAGGCAGACACTATGTTAGATTCCCAGCACCTTGCAAACAGCCTGGCACATAACAGGTACTCAATAAATATATTGGAAGCAATTGTTCGGTTAGTGAAATGCATGATTGATGGACTGATTGATTATTGTTGAGAATATTGAATTGAGGAAAGCCATAGGAGGTCGTGCTGTCATTCAGAGAAAAACATCTCCTCTTTATAAAGGCCCAGAAGCATTTACTGAAGTGGGTGCTTTGCTAACAGGGGAGAGTAGAATCACTAGTTGTTCAAGAAGACAGCAAATCAGGGAAATGCAGAGCCAGTGGGCAGTTGCTAGAGACACCACAATTCCACAGGATGATGAGCCATTAGCATGCAGCACTGAGTAATTTGATTTTCATGACAGACAGATTTATTATGACTTCTAAATATATAAATCCCAGGTTATGCTTTACAGCTAACCTAACAACTTGATATATGTGTCTGACATCCCATCTTAAAATCAGATTCCAGCTTCTAATTAATTTTTATTCACCCATCGCTATAACTAGAGAGGCAGAAAGTCTCAGTGGAATAAACAATAGACAGGGTATTAGATGCTCGTATTTCATGGTGCATTTTCTATCAGAACACTGAGTTTCCTTTTCTTTGCTCAGAAAAAGGGAAGTCAATTCTCCCTATGACTTCCATGAGAAATAAGTGAAGAATATAATATAGGAACTTGATAGTCACTATTTCTATTAAGTAACCAACTGCCCCTTCCTCTGCCCCATCCCTCACCCTCCACCCTCAACCCCTAAACACAAACCAGAATGACATCATGCTACTCAGCTTAAAGATTGATCACTCCTAAGGTGTTGCCATACATCTTGCTTACTCCAATAATAATTAATTAAACAACACTTGAAGCTGAGTTGCAAACACCATGAAGACCTGACTTTAAACCAATAATAATGTTCATAAAAGCTGAAAAAACCATCAACAGCTTTTTATATAATCTCAACAACATTCATAATGCACTCACACCCAGATACTTTGTTCACAGTGCAAAGTGGTACAATAGTAGCTGGGGAAAATTTTGTAATCCACTGATTTTTTTAAATGAGCATCCAGTCTGTATTTTTTAATATAATATTAACATAAACATATAATTTTTAAAACATTTTCTCCCATCTCCTTTCCCCTGAATATGAAAATTTTGGCACCACAAACCAGGCTGGGGGGGGGGGGGGGGGAGCTGGTCACACTCAATTTTTAAAAAATTTTAATGTATTCTCACTATGTGACTGGCACTATTCTCAATACTTTAAATGCATTAAATCTTCCCCCAAACTCTATAACGTGTCATAATTTTCTCCTCGTGACATAAGAGGAAACAAAAAGCCACAGTTTAAAAAGCTGTTTGCAGTCACAAAAGCTGGTAAGTGGTACAGCCAAGATTTCAAGTAAGGCTCTAGTACCTTGATATGAACTAATATACTGCCTCAGGGACTTAAGGGAAACCTTACTAAATAAATAATAGCATAAATAGCCAGGTATGTTTGCCAAAGTCATAAATCGAAACTACACAATCAACCTCATACTGAGAACACTATAGTGTTTCTGGCTTTTTGTAAGCATATTTAAATAAATCTGGATGCCAGCCTATTTACCTGCCACAGGATGGAATATGGACTAGCAGGAGGGATACATTCAGCAGAGAACTTTGTCTGATAGACATTCTGAATCACAAGGCTGCCATTTTTTGATTCACAGTAAATAGTGAAAATAGGGAAATACAAAACCTTTTACTCATTTTGTTCCAAGTATATGCTTTCTAAATCTCCAGTGCTTATCTAATTTATTTGATGGTCTGAAAGATGCATTATTAAATACACACATTTACCCCACATATACCAGGATTACTCCAGGCTCAATTTGTCTTCAGCTCAGCCCTCAAAAAAATAAAAAAGGATTCCTATGATGGTAGAAATAAATTCCTCTACTTGCCCTTTGGGATATGCAACACTGAATTCACATGAACAAAACTGTGCATTCTCTCTACAAAATCAAATTTAAATATATGAAGCATTTTTATGTCTTTCCCCAAAAAAGTTTTTGGTGAGGAT
The DNA here is from genome assembly GCF_040802235.1 of Manis javanica. Classification (NCBI taxonomy): domain Eukaryota; kingdom Metazoa; phylum Chordata; class Mammalia; order Pholidota; family Manidae; genus Manis; species Manis javanica. The sequence continues at coordinate 9,557,867 of NC_133158.1, forward strand.
GGAACATATTCTATATACTGGTAAAAATAATAAGCAGATGAAAAAAATAAAATTTTTAATTAAAATTATCACCAAACTCTTAAAAGTAGTTTTTTTTTCCTTATATGAGTGAAGATACACCACAGCACAAATCAAACATTTGAGAGAACATGCAAAGCATTCATATTACAGCTAATCTATATGGCTGATTTGTAAGTTTTAGAGCCTTTTAATAAAACCATATTTTGACTCTGGCACCATTTAGTTAAAGCTTTATCAAAACATTTAATTACAAAATAAGATCTATTATGGTCAGATGAAGCCGTACACAATATACTCAAATCCTGAGCATGAAGCCATTCAATTTGTCACTCCAAGGTCTGTTTTCTAGGCCCTCTCCAGTTTAAAATCTTTTCCAGTGCCCTTCTCCCCTTTGCCCTCAGAATTATTAGAGCATAATGTAATTCTTTTACAAGCCCTGGGAAAATATTATTGGAATGCATGGGCAAAAAGGCAGGGATGAAACGGAACTAGGGGGAGAAAATAACAAGTTTTTAAAAAATGGAAAATCAATTACTGTTTTTAATAACAGTAGTAATAGACTTTGTGCTAAGAAAAGAAAAATTGCTCAGAGACAAAACAGATGTTCAATATTACAGTGCACTAATGAGTACATTTACATATAATTTTCTGAAATTTATGTCCAAGACTAACGGCAAGTAGAATTTAGTATCAATAGGAGTTTACAAAATCCATTCATTTTTCCTCTAATCATATTGAATATTTAAGGGGCTTGATTAGACTTGATTATTTTTCTTCTGTAGCCAACAAAGAGCCCCAGCAGCTTTGAAAGTGATGGATTAGTGGGGCAGTTCCCACCAATGCACAGACATTCTTGGCTGTCACAGCAGGAGGAAAAAGCATGAGAAAGTTGGTTTGCAGACACATGAGAGCAACTGAATGAATCTGCAGAGAACAGGGAGAAGGCCAGCCTTGCTGCTGCAGAAAGGAAAAGGCAGAGACCCAAACTTGGTACAGTCTGACATTGCTGCCTCTGACAGAGAGCCACCTCCCACTGCCTCTGAAAGGATTAGAAGACTACAGGTCTTAGAAAATCTCCTAGTACTCAGAATAGAAAAACAGAATGGGAAATGTAGCTAATTTGCAGAAACTGCTTCTCTACTCAGATTTCCTGAAGCATAATAAAATAGAGAGGCTGTGTCTCCACAGTTCCATTTCCAGCTGGGCACCCCCCCCAAGTCGGAAAAAACAAGAAGGGAGGACATGTTAACTACTCACACGAACCTGCCCCTCCTACTGCCAGAATTATTCTTACAAATAATTCTAACGGAGTTTCTGAGCCCTTCTCCAAAACACATTAAGAAGAAAGTATATCCCTGCCTGGGCAAGGCGATTTAGGTGAATTACTGGTTGAACGCAGGAACAACATAACGCTCTTTCAGGGGAGCTCCATCCTTGATTCATTATGTCCCACTGTCTGTTAAAGGATAATCACACGCACAATCAAATGTCCAAATTCTGCTTTGATGGTCCATGTAAAACTCAATTGAGTCCATTCAGCACACCATTCACCCAGATGTTGAAAATAGGTCATCCTTACCAACTTCTTTTCCATCTTCCCTGTATTAGTTTCTGAGGGCTGCTATAACAAAACACAACAAACTGGGTGGTTTAAAGGAAAATAAATGCATCAGCTCACAATTCTAGAGGTGAGGAGTGCTAAATCAAGGTGTTGACAGGGCCATGCTCCCTCTAAGGTGCTGGGTAGAATCCTTCCCTTGCCTCTTCCTAGCTTCTGGCAGTGGCCATCAGTCCTGACATTTCTTGGCTTGCAACTGTATCCTCCCAACTCCTATCTCTGGCATCACATTCTCTCCCCCTGTGTGTATGTTTCTCAGCCTCTTCTCTACTTCTTGAAAAGACACCAGTCATATTGTATTAACGGCTCATCCTACACCAGGATGACCTCACCTTAATTAAATCTTCAATAACCATGTTTCTAATAAGAGACCTTATTAGACAACAGAGGTCAAGATTTCAAATATCTTCTGGGGGGACAACATTCAATACACAATACTCCTAAATTCAATCAATCTCCCAGTCATGTCCAGACTACTTCTAAATGCCTCTCAAGTCTGTCTACTTCTTTCTCTCCCAACTACTGCCTTGAATCTCACACCATCATTTTACCTGGATAATTATAAGAACTTATTTTTATAATTCTACCCTCATTTTTGTAATGCTCCAAAACAATCTCCAAAAAAACTTATTTACTGGAAGGTAATATCACACAGAAAATGCATAAGGTATAGTGAAGTTTTACAGGTGCACATATACATGTAACTACCAACCACATTAAGAAAAAGAATATTACCAGCACTCTGGAAACATACCTCATACCCCCCTCCCAATTAATTCTCCCCATACCATCCAAAAAGTAAACATTTTCATGACTTTTTAAAAAATGGCCTAGTTTTACATGGTTTGGGATTTTATGTGAATGGTGTCATATAGTACATATACTTTAATATCTGGCTTCTTCAGTTAGTAAGACTCATTATTCTTGTAGAAATAACTGATTCGGCTTCCTCAACTTATTAGTATTTCATTGTATGAATATACCATTTATATATTTATTCTACTATTGATGGCCATTCAGTTGAGTTCCACTTGAGAGCTATTAAAAATAACGGAGGTATGAACATTCTCACAGTTCTGAGCATACATCTAGGAGAACAGCAAAGTCATAGAGTGTATAATTGCACTTCTTCACCAGATAGTGCCAATTTCTAAAGTGATTGTATTAATTTTCAAAAGCACAGCTCTGTATGAGTTTTCCAGTTGCTTTGCATCCTACAACACTTGGATTTATCAGTCTTTTTTAGCCACTCTGATGAGTGTGCAGTGGTACCTCACTGTCTCTTTATTTTGCATTTTCCATGTTGACTAATAAGAACTGTTTCATATGCTGATTACTAATATGGATATCCTTTTGTAAAGAGCTTCTTCACACTCATTGCCCATTTTTCTACTGTATTATCTCTTTTTCTTACTGATTTGTAATGGCTATTTATATGGTCTGGAAAACACGCTTATGGATAGGAAGAATTAAAATTGTCAAAATGGCCATCCAGCCTAAAGCAATCTATAGATTCAATGCAATTCCTATCAAAATACAAACAGCATTCTTCAACAAACTAGAGAAAATCATTCTAAAATTCATACAGAACCACAAAAGACCTCAAATAGCCAAAGCAATCCTGAGAAGGAGGGGGCATTACTCCCCAACTTCAAGCTCTACTACAAAGCCACATTAATCAAGACAATTTGGTACTGGCACAAGAACAGACCCATAGACCAACAGAACAGACTAGAGAGCCCTGATATAAACCCAACCATATATGGTCAATTAATATATGATAAAGGAGCCATGTACATACAGTAGGGAAATGGCAGCTTCTTCAACAGCTGGTGTTGGCAAAACTGGACAGCTACATGCAAGAGAATGAAATTGGATTATTGTTTAACACCACACACAAAAGTAAACTTGAAATGGATTAAAGACGAATGTAAGTCATGAAACCATAAAACTCTTAGAAGACAACATAGGCAAACATCTACTGAATATAAGCATGAGCAACTTCTTCCTGAACACATCTCCTTAAGCAAGGGAAATAAAAGCAAAAATGAATTCATGGGACTACATCAAACTAAAAAGTTTCTGTATGGCAAAGGACACCATCAACAGAACAAAAAGGCATCCTACAGTATGGGAGAATATATTTGTAAATGACATATCTGACAAAGGGTTAGCATCCAAAATATATAAAGAACTTACATACCTCAACACACAAAAAGCAAATAACCCAAATAAAAAAAAGAGGATATGAAGAGACAGTTCTTCAAAGAAGAAATTCAGATGGCCAACAGACACATGAAAAGATGCTCCACATTGCTAATCATCAGGGAAATGCAAATTAAAACCACAATGAGATATCACCTCACACCAGTAAGGATGGCCAGCATCAAAAAGACTAAGAACAACAAATGCTGGCAAGGATGCAGAGAAAGGGGAACCCTCCTACACTGCTGGTGGGAATGTAAGCTAGTCGAATCATTGTAGAAAGCAATTTGGAGGTTCCTCAAAAAACTAAAAATAGAAATACCATTTGACCCTGGAATCCCATTTCCTGGAATTTACCCAAAGAATACAACCTCTCAGATTCAAAAAGACATACACACCCCTATGTTTATCACAGCACTTTTTACAATAGCCAAGATATGGAAGCAACCTAAGTGTTCACCAGTAGATGAATAGATAAAGAAGATGTGGTACAAATACACAATGGAATACTATTATTCGGCCATAATAAACAAATCCTACCATTTGCAACAACATGGATGGAGCTGGAGGACAGTAGGCTCAGTAAAATAAGCCAGGTGAAGAAAGACAAATGCCAAATGATTTCCCTCATTTGTGGAGTATAACAATGAAGCAAAACTGAAGGAACAAAGTATCAGCAGACTCACAGACTCCAAGAATGAACTAGTGGTTACCAAAGGGGAGGGGTGTGGGAGGGCAGGTGGGAGGGAGGGAGAAGGGGACTGAGGGGTATTATATTCAGCACACATGGTGTGGGGGATCACGGGGAGAACAGTGTAGCACAGAGAAGGCACATAGTGGATTGGTGGCATCTTGCTGCACTGAAGGACAGTGACTGCTTTGGGGTATGGTGGGGACTTAGTAATATGGGTAAATGTAGGAACCACATTGTTTTTTCATGTGAAACCTTCATAAGAGTGTATATCTATCATACCTTAATAAAAAATTAAAACAATAAAACAAAAATATATGTTTTTTAGTATAATTCACATATCACCCAGTTCACCCTGTTAAAGTGTATAATTCAAAGTTTTTTAGTATACTCACTGAACTGTTCAACAATCACCATAATACAATTTTAGAATATTCTAATAACCCCAAAAACAAACTCCATATCCAGTAGCTGCCACTTCCCATTTCTCCCAACACTCTCATCCTCACCAAGCCCTAAGCAAGCACTAATCCACTCTCTGTCTCTAGTGAATTTCCTGTGCTGCACATTTCATATGTATGGACTCATGTAATCTGTAACCTTTAGTGACTGGTTTCTTTCATTTAGCATAATGTTTTCAAGTTTCATCCATGTTATAGCACATATCAACACTTCATTTCTTTTTCTTGCTGAACAATATTCCATTGCATGGATATACCATTTCATTTACCCATTCATCTGTTGATGGACATTTCAGTTGTTTCCACTTTTTGGCTATTATGAATAATTATGTTTGGCTAATTTTTTTGTGTCCTGTTTAAGCAATATTTAGCAATCCCTAAATTGCTATCTACCATGCTATCTTCTGGATATTTTATTATTTTACCTCTCACATTCAGGTCAACAACCCAGTTGGAATTTACTTTTGCTTATAATGTGAGGAAAGGGTCTGGGTTCATTGATTTTCCCCACATGAATACCAATTGTCTTAGCACCATTTAATGAAAAAATCATCCTTTCTTCACTGCTCTGCATTCTTATCTTTCTCAAAAATCAAGTGTCCACACGTGAATGACTCTACTTCTGTATACTCTGTTCTGTTCCACTGAACTATTTGTGCAAAACCATACTATACTAATTATCATAGCTTAATAATATATGGGTATCTCATAGTTTAAGTCCTCCAACCTTCTACTGATTCTTCTTCTATCACCTTACCTGTTCTTGGCCCTTTGCAATCTGGTATTTTGATCAGGAGAGAACTCACCTATTGACTGACCATACTGAGCCACCCAATCCACAAATATATTATGTCCTTCCATTTATTTAGGTCATCTTTAACTTCTCTCAATAATGTCCTATACTTTTCACCATAAAAATCTAACACATTTTTATTAGATTTTTCCTTGTTTATAATTTTTAAGATATTTTAAATGGTAACTTTCAAAAAGTTTTTTTGAGGAAAATTTATATACCATGAAATTTACCCATTTAAAGTATACAGTTAAGATGAGTTTTAGTAAATTATACAGTTATGCAACCATAACCACAAACTAGTTTAAAACATTTCTTTTACCTGAAAATGTTATCTCATGGCCATCTATAGCTAATTCCCACTCCCACACAGGGCAAACATTGATTTGCTTTCCATCACTATAGTTTTGCCTTTTCTAGAAATTTCATAAAAATTGAATAAAATAGTATAGAATCCTTTGTGTCTGTATTCTTCCACTAAGCATAATGTTTTTGAAGGATATCCAGGTTGTTTCAGGTATCAGCAGTTCATTCCTTTACATTATTGACTATTATTCCCTTGTATAAATGCACCAATTTTTGTTTACCAATTATCCCTGTATAAATACACCAATTTTTGTTTACCACTTACCATTTAATAGATATTTGCATTAATTCTAGCCTGGGGCCATTATAAATAACATTGCTATGGATATTCACACACAGATTCTTGTGAAGATATATATTTCATTTCTCTCCGAGTTTTCACTTCAATAATTAGAACTGGAATTGCTTGGTCATTTAAGTAAGTAAATGTTTAACTTCTTTAAAAAACTGTCAAACTGTTTTCCAAAGTAGCTGTACCATTTACATTTCCACTAGCAAGGTATAAAAGTTCCAATTTTTCCATATCCTCATCAGCACTTCTTACTGTCCATCTTTTTTATTCTAGCCATCCTAGTGGATGTGAATCAGTATCTCCTGGAAGTTTTAATTTGCACTCCCCCGGTGATGATGAACATCTTTTCGTGTGCTTGATACACACACACACACACACACCAAACAAACATATACATACTCACTTTAGTTTATGTTATTAAGTTTTAAGAAATCTTTAAATATCTAGGTGTAAACGTTTTTCTCAGATATGATTTACAAATATTTTATCCCATTCTATGGCTTATATTTTCATTTTTGTAATAGTGTCTTTTAAAAATTTCTTTTAGAGACCTTGGTTTTATATTTAAGAAATCTTTAACTACTGTGAGGCCATGAAAATTTTCTTCTATGTTTTTATCTAGATTTTTATAGTTTAAGTGCCCATATTTTTATCTATAATGCATTTCAAGTTAATTTTGTATATAATATACAGTAATTTTTCAATACACATATCTAATTGTTCTATCTTATATTCTTTGGAAATATAATTTGGTTGTGGTTTACAATCCTTTTTATATAATCCTGGATTCATTGAAAATACTATCTTTTTAAATTTTCATTTTATAATTCTTTGTTGCTGATAAGCAGAAATACAATTGTTTTTAATATTGACTACCTAAAAACTTCCTAAATTCATTTGGTAAATTTACATAATTATATCTTCTGCAAATAATATTATTTCATTGTTTTGTTTCCAATCCTCATACCTTTTATTTCTTTTTCTAGACTGACTGCATTCACAAGGACCTCCAGTACAATGCTGAACAGAAGTGGTGATTACCATCACCCATTTCTCATGCCTAATTTCAAGGTAAGGCTCTCAATATTTCACTTAAGTATGAAAGCACTTAATATTTCTTATCTTTTTGATCATAGGTATTCTTACAGATGTGAGGTAATGTTTTATTGGGGTTTTGATTTGCATTTTACTTATGATTAGTGATCCTGAGCATCTTTTTATATACCTGTTGCCTTCTGTATATCTTTGGAAAAGAGTCTATTCATATCCTATGCCCAATTTTTAATCAAATTGTTTGGGGTTTTTTTGCTATTAAGTTGTATGACTTTTATTATATTTTGGATATTAACTCCTCATCAGATAAATGATTTGCAAGTATTTTCACCCATTTTATAAGCTGTCTTGTCATTCTGTTGATGGTTTGCTTTGCTGTGCAGAAACTTTTAGTTTGATGTAGTCCTACTTGTTGATTTTTTCTTTTGTTGTCTTTGCTTTGGTATCAATTCCAAAACTCTATTGCCAAGACATTAAAGAACTTGAAGAATATTCCATGTGCACTTGAAAAGAAGGTATAATCTTTTACTTTCAGATGTAATGTTCTGTTTATATGTTAAGTCCATCTGGTCTAATGTTTCATTTAAGGCCAATGTTTTCTTATTGATTTTCTGTCTGGAGAATCTTTCTATTGATATAAGTGGAGAATTAAAGTTCCCTACTACTACTATATTACTGTTTCTTGCTTTAGGTCTGTTAATATTTGCTTCATATTATTTAGGTCCTCCTAAGTGCATAGATATCTGTAAATGTTATATCCTCTTCTTGGATTGACCCTTTTATCATTACATAAAGTCTTTGTTTGACTCTTATTACAGTCTATGTTTTTTGTATTATATATATATTTTTATTAAGGTATTATTGATATACACTCTTATGAAGTTTTCACATAAAAAAACAATATAGTTACTACATTCACCCATGTTATCGTGTCCCCCCATACCTATTGCAGTCACTACCCAACAGTATAGTAAGATGCCACAGAGTCACTATTTGCCTTCTCTGTGCTACACTGTCTTCCCCATGATCCCCCCACACCATGTGTGCCAATCATACTACCCCTCAATCCCCTTCTCCCTCCCTTTCCACCCACCCTCCCCCACTGCTCTAGTCCCTTCTTGGAGTCTGTGGGTCTGTTGCTGTTTTGTTCCTTCAGTTTTGCTTTGTCGTTATACTCCACAAATGAGGGAAATCATTTGGTACATGTCTTTCTCTGCCTGGCTTATTTCACTGAGCATAATATCCTCCAGTTCCATCCATGTTGTTGCAAATGGTAAGATTTGTTTCTTTCTTACGGCTGAATAGTATTCCATTGTGTATATGTACCACTTCTTCTTTAGCCATTCATCTACTGATAGACACTTAGGTTGCTATTGTAAATAGTGCTGCAATAAACATAGGGGTGCATATGTCTTCTTGAATCTGAGAAATTATATTATTTGACATTTTAATTATAATGGTTTTTGGTACAAGTCTCTTTGATTTCATTCTATTTGTAGGTAATTCTTTATTAAAGATCTTTACTTACATTCCTAACTTGCTACATTTTTGTCAGAATTAGATGATGAATTTTATCAAATGTTTTTCTGTATCTATTAAGATAATTATATGGCTTTTCTTTTTATATCTTGTTTTTGAATGTTATCCAATCTTATAAAGGTTTCACATAAATAATATTATGGTTTCAATATTCACCCATATTATCAAGTCCTCACCCCCCATTGCAGTCACTGTCTATCAGCATAGTAAGATGCTATAGAATCATTACTTGTCTTCACAGTGCTATACTGCCTTCTCTGTGACCTACCTATATTATGGTTATGAATTATAGTGTCCCTTAGTCCCCTCTACCTCCCTCTCCACCCACTGTCCCCAACCCTTTCCCTCTGGTAACCAGTAGACTCTTGGAGTTTGTGAATCTGTGTTGTTTTGTTCCTTCAGTTTTGCTTTGGTATTATACCCCACTAATGAGTGAAATCATTTGGCATTTGTCTTTCTCCACCTGGCTTATTTCACTGAGCATAATACCCTCTAGATCCATGAATGTTATTGCAAATGGTAGAATCTGTTTTCTTTTTATGGCTGAATAATATTCCATTGTGTATATGTACTACATATTCTTTATCCATTCATCTATTGATAGACACTTAGGTTGCTTCTATATCTTGGCTATTGTAAATAATGCTGTGATAAACATAGGGGTGCATATGTCTTTTTGAATCCGGGATCTTGTTTGCTTTGGGTCAATTCCTCTGAGTGGAATTACTGGGTCAAAGGTATTTCTATTTTTATCTTTTTGAGGAACCTCCATATTGCTTTCCACCATGATTGAACCAGTTTACATTCCCACCAACACTGCAGGAGGGTTCCCCTTTCTCCACATCCTCACCAGGATTTGTTGTTTCTTGTCTTTTGGATGTAGGGCCTCTCAGAGTTTTATCATTTACAAATTCACAAATGCTTCAAAGAGAAAAAGAGTGAAAATATTGTGATCATGTCAGTGCACTACCTCTTTTCAGGATTCTGGCCACTCAAGTCCTGACTGCCTTGGTCGCTCTTCCATACCTTCAAATAAATATATTCTCTTCATTTGGCTGGCTTTTCTATTTGTTCTATGGAAGGGTTGTTGGCTACCCATTACCAGAGAAGAAATCCATCTTTTATAACATAAAATAAATTATATTATTCTTCTCCCCTGAATTTGCTAATGGCTAATTCACACAGCTGACCCTGAAATCCATATTCCCTAGTTTGTTCTGTAAGATCTTCAATGATGCAAGCCCACCTTCCCCTCTGTTATCTACTCACTCCATTCCTCACTCCTCTCCAGCTTCATCCCTCTACTTTCTCTAACCTCACCAACTTCCTTCCCAAATCAGTACTTTCACATTTGTTTTTCCCTCTCCTTGGAAAACTCTGTCCCTGATCTTTGATTAGCTGCTTCACTTTAATCATTCTGTCTCAGTTTCAATGTCATCTCCTCAGAGAAACCTCAGACACTTTATCTAATCATGTGTCCTCAAACAATATAACCTACATAAAAGAAGGGATAATAATATTATGCCAACAAGAATTGAGTATTAAATTTCAAAAAAGTGCAGTGCTATCCCCATCCTATTCCTTCATTCATCATAAAGAAAGCAGTAAACCAGGAATATAATATCTTTGGGGTAGAACCATATCTCTGTATTACAAGGCAGAAATTAGGAGTATTAGCTTTATCTGGAGTATGATAAATCTGGATTCAAATCACTGCTATTATCACTTTCCAGATGTATGGCCTCAAGAAAGGTTCTCAGCCTCAGCTTCCCAAACTATAAAATGGGGATAATGATAGTATCCATTTGATAGTATTGTTGTAATTATATAATAAATGTTCTTTTGTATGCTAAGTGCTTAGTACAGTGTTTGGGTCATAGAAAGTTCTCTATAAACAAGAGCTATTATGATGACAATGATGCTCATGATGATAATGATGATGAGCATAATAAGGCTCTATAACATCCGGTAAAATACTGAATTATTCAATCAAACACACACACACACAATTAAATATTATAATAATTTCCAACAAGTACATGTAGTTCTTATCACTTGCATTAACAGAGTTGCTAAAGAATTTGTTTCTTTGATTTCTGTATTGGGCAGGTTTACTGGCAAGAAATTTAGACCAACTCTAGCAAGTCTACTCAGAAAAAAAAGAGGAAGAATGTTCTAGTATCTCATGGAATTGAAGGGAGAATTGAATAACCAAGCTTTGTTTTTAAAAACAAAAACCAGAATCAAAATAGCTCCAGAGAACTAGAAAGCAGGAGTTTAAAGACCTCACTCTAGGGCACTGTCATTCACAACCCATATATGATCAATGTCTACCTTTTGCTCTCAATTCAAAATTCAAAATTCTTAAGAGAAATAATCTGATTGGAATAACCGGGTTAGATGTCCACCCCTAAATCAGTCATATTTGCCCTGAGTAGTGGGATCAAACATCATGGTCTCAGCTGCTGGGAGCTCACTGATATGGATCAGGGCCAGTTGCCAGAAAAGAGTTTTGTTTTAGAGCCAGAAAGTCATCCCAAGAAGCACTATTACTAAGGTCCCTAAGATAAGCTTCCTCTAAAAGAAGCCATCTTGTTCTACTCTGCCTGTCCAGAACAACAGTGTCCAAGTTATGCACCATTAGCTGCTTGGAAGGGAGTTAATTACAAATTAAATATAATTGAATTGTTGGATCTGCTTTCAAATTCTTTAAATTTGAAACAACATGCTACCTTGTAGATCCAATTTTGCAAATCAGAGTTGAGTCCCTTGCCTCCTATGATGACAGAAAGTCTTTGTGAGCTTTTAAGTGTAGAGTTATACTTTGAAAAAATTCCATAGTGCCAGTCAATAAAATTTGGGAGGAAATATATTGGAAACTGTGCCCCATAGGAGCCACTCAAGGCACCTTGCAAGGGAGTATTTACCAATGCCAAGACAGTTTCACATTTTGCAATTACCCAAAACCATAATAAAATCCCTGGTTTTAAAATTCCTCTGTACTCCTCTAACACAAATTGTTAGCCATTCAAACCCTGGGAAACAACCACCAAATACAACAAACGCATTCTACACCAAAAGGGAACCTTATCCTGATATACCTGCCAAAAAGATATAAAGGAAACTTTAAGTATGGCTGAACTGGAAGGGGCTAAGATGTATTGCAACTTGGGGAAGAGCTGAAAGTCAAGGACATTGGGGAATATCAGCAACAGAAGAAAAAGAAGATTGTGATGGAGATTGGGTATGATTCCCATGCATAATATAGTTGGTGGCAGTGTACATATATGCCCCTAGCCTACCAGTGCATCATTTTCCACTGTGAATATTTACTGAAAGTATAGTTCTCAGACATCTTTTGAGCTGAAAAAAATTCTTTCAATACTTGGAAGGGTGGCATAAGACTTCCAAAAAGGAAGTAGACAGCATGGTAGGGAAGGTTCTTGAGTCAGACTATTGGGTCCATTCCATAGCTCGATGAGTTACGAGCAGTGTGACCTTTGGGGGTTACTTTATCTTTTGAGCCACAGTTGCCTCTTCTGAAATGAGTATACTATTTCTGTCTACACTTCCTATAGGTTGTTTGAGTATAAAATGAGCCAACAAGTATAAAAGACTTAGCATGGCACTGCCACACAGTAAGTACTTTATACATATTCATTTTATTGCTGTTATTATTAGTGCTGCTACTCTCCCTCTTTTGTTCTTTAATAGACATTTGCTAGACTCATTGTATCTAGAATTTTGCCTTCAGTGCTCCAGAAAACCTATGTTAAAATTACAGAGAGCAGTCCAAGCCTCCAGGTTTTATTTGACCAGCCAGATCATGAAAAAACAATAATACATATATTTATATATATATATATATATATATTATATATTATATACTCTCCTCATCATTTTAAAGGAAGGAATGAACATTTTAATTCCCCTAAATGAGAGGAAACACATAATCTCAGAATAAAAGAAAGCTCACTGGACTACCAAAAGATGAAAACAACAACAACAACAGTCCCATGGACTGGGGTATCACTATGTCAACAAGCTACACAGCAGCCTAAAGCCAATAAATAAGGCATCACTGTGGAACATGCGCTGTGCTTGCACACTCTGCTCTTTGGCTCAGGCTGCTTCCTCCATCAGCAATACTTTCTCTTTCTACATGTCCACACTGCTACTCTTTCTCCAAGCCCCAAAACCAGAGCTTGCCTGAGAGCTATCTGATCCTTTAAGTCGGAAGCATTCATGCGTCCCCTCCACTCCAGCATCAAATCCATCTTTGGCTCTCTCATGGCACCATCAACTCTCTACTCCGCAATTCAGAAATGTGTCTATCTTATCCATCCACTACACGGAGGGTTAAACTAAGGACTAACTGCAGAGCTGACTCATTTTCGCAGGCCTCACAGTGCCTAATGGGGCTGTACACATAATGTGCAATTCATCCTTGCCGGTAGAATGACTCTGAATATGAAATTTGCTACTATGAGTCAGCAAACCACTCCTGAAATAGTTTGTATAGCTCAAAGCCCAGCAATGTGAAGTGGAGTTTGATACATAGGAGTATGCGTATCCAAAAGCACATCATCGGCAACCCAATACCTACTTATCTACTGATCAACTGATGGATAGGTAAACAAAGCGGTGCATATACATACAACGGAGTATGCTCAGCCTTAAAAAGGAGGGAACTTCTAACACATGCTAAACCCGGAAGAACCTTGAGGAAGTTATGCTGAGTGAAATAGCCAGTCACAAAAGGGCAAACATTATATGATTCTACTTACATAGGGTTCTTACAGGTCAAATTTATAGAGGCAAGTAGTAGAATGATAGCTACCAGGGGCTGCAGGGAGGGGCTGACGGGGAGTTATTGTTTACTGGGTACAGAGTTTCACATGAGGGGGATAAAAAAGTCCTGGAGACAGAGGGTGGTAATGGTTGCACAACAATGTGAATATACTTAATGCCACAGAACTGTACACTTAAAAATACTTAAAATGTAAAGTTACATGTATTTTACCACAATAAAAAAATATTATTTTTTTAAATTAACAGAACATAATCAGACAAAGAAGGGACAGTTACAGGGGTAGAAAGTATTTAGTTCTTGGGCAAGGATAGATGAGAAGGGGGACAATGACACAATTGTCAATTCAAAGAGAGCATAAAGAAGCTGGGCCTTATTTTTATTCAACCCCAAATTATCCCCACATAATGAATGAGTAGAAGAAGTCACAAGTACAGAGATTTCAACTTTACATAGGAAAGAACTTCCAACAGTGATGTCCAAAGATAGAATGGATTGGTTTTACAAATAAATGAGCTCCTCTTCACTGGAAGTATGCAAGTACTAAATCAATCGCCCCCAACACACAGTCAAAAACCCAGGATGAAGTTGTCATTCATTACTGTCACAAGTCAAAAACAAAGTTGTGAGGTTTCTATAAAACTTAACATACTAGATCATTTAAATTCTAAGATTGTGCCTTCTACTCTTTTAGTATCAAAATGACCAATCTCTTCAGAAAGAATAGCAAATGACAGTTTATTCATTCGTGCCTTCTGTGCATGAGTGTGGGTTGGGGAGGTCGACTAGAAGTTGACAAAGTCAAGTGAGGGGGAAATTAAGTCAGGGAAAGGTTTTACTACTGTCAAAGTTTGAGAGCCACTTGGATAGGTGACTCTTATAACCCATTCATAATTCCAAGAACCTTGGCCAGGCTGCTTTCATTGTTCATTTCTGCCATATTTCAGTTGTGTGGACAAGGAGTAGAGGTCCTCCCAGAAAGATTTTCCCCAAGGATTCTGCTTTCAGATGGATGGCCTGAAATAACAGAAACTGAGAGGATTCTCAGCCTCTCAGGGATTCCACTACATAAAAAATGAGAAGGCTTTGCTTTAGAGATGTTTATCCAAATTCCAAATGCCTTTGGTCTCTCAACAGAAAGGCACATTTTACTGTGTAGCTGTGCACAGGAGAGAAAGTATATGTGTATGTGAGCTGTATGAGTGTGTGTGTATGGTGTGTGTGTGTGTGTATACAGAGATAAAGATAGAGGAATATGAATGAATGGCTACAGGTACAAACTGTATTAGAATTACATTCAAGAGCCATTTAATGATAAAAAAAAGGTTTGAAGCCCATTATTATTGGTACCTACCACCAGCAACAATGGCTTCTCTATGAATATTTCTTTCCTTCTTTCCGTACCTTTTTTTTTGGTATCATTAATATACAATCACATAAGCAACGTTGTGGTTACTAGATTTCCCCCATTATCAAGTCCCCACCACATACCCCATTACAGTCACTGCCCATCAGCATAGTAAGATGGTATACAGTCACTACTTGTCTTCTCTGTGCTATACTGCCTTCCCATGCCCCCTGCTATGTTTTGTGTGCTAATCTTAATGCCCCTTATTCCCCTTCTCCCTCCCTTCCCACCCAGTCCCTCCCCCCCAGTCCCTTTCCCTTTGGCAACTGTTAGTCCATTCTTGGGTTCTGTGAGTCTGCTGTTGTTTTGTTCCTTCAGTTTTCACTTTGTTCTTATGCTCCACAGATGAGTGAAATTATTTGGTACTTGTCTTTCTCCACCTGGCTTATTTCACTGATTCCCTAACATTTTTTGTCACTCATTTTTAAATCAACATGAAAAATGTCAAGGTACCAAGTTATTTTATTGTCAGGAACCAAATGAGTAAAGATGCACTAATGACATCACACTGTATGAAATCCACAGAGTTTTCATTCCACGATTTATGCCTTTTCCTGTAACATCTCAATTTGGATCCTGCTGAAAACACTTCTCTTTCTGAAACTCACAGTCTGTCAAGACAGAATTATCTTCTGTGGTTTAAAAACCGAAACTCCATTTAACGGTGGTTGATAAAGACATTTCATTCACATAATTAATAATAACTATTCTAATTTACCACATGAAGGCAAGAAGAAAGCACTTATATTTTGCAGCTAGTTTTGCATCATGTAATATATGGAAGAGAATTGGTCCCCTCTTGAGATTAAAAAATAATTCAAAAATGGACCTCCTGTGAATGCATACTTTCATTACATCCCCTCTACACTTCAATCAGCCCAGTGCTTAGGAGTTTGGGCTCTCGAATCACTCTTGTGTTCAAATTCTGACTTTGCCACATATGTAACAAGACAATGCAGTGTTTCTTAATCTCAGATTTTTCATCCGTAAAATGAAAGCATGTATCAATATCTACCTGCTACGATTAAATTAGATAGCCAATAAATGTTAGTTGCTGTTACTACTACTATTCTCCTCCTCCAACTCCCCGTCACCATCATTATCATCATCAAATCAATGTATTAGTTAATATTTGTTGGTGATAAGCAACACAAATTATCTTTCCTAACTTCAGCAAAACAGAAAAGAAACATCCTCCATATGTACAGAATAGCTTCTAGAATTTGAAGTAAAACTAAGTCAATGTTAGAAGCAACAGGAACCAGGACCCTGGGAACTAACGGGCAGTTAGCTCCTCAGGCTATCACCGTCAGGAATCAGCTGCAGCCGTTTTCTAGCCAGGGACCTCAAGGTTCAGAGTCCTTGAAGAGAGGGCCACAGAGACCTGCCTTGGTCACACGGCCACCCCTTGGCCAGGAAGCGCAAGGTGTTTGACTGACAGCCTCAATAATATGCATACCACTGGGAAGGCTGTTCTCCAAGGGAAAATCCACATGTTGTAATTCAAAGAAGGAGGGTACAGATACTGAGCAGGTGCACATACCAAATGCCCGTCTCATCCCAAGAACCAGCTGCATCAAACTCAACTAAGGCTATACCCTTTTCTCTCTTTATCAGTCCCTTTTACTTTGTAAGTTAATATATGTTATTAATTTTTAAAATTGTTGAAACTCATTTTGAGAAAAATAACAAGGCCCCAGAGCTCTAAAGTACACATGCACCTTTAAAAAAAAATGTTGCTTGTCAAAAAGAAATTATTTTGTTGAAAACATCCCCATTAGAATTTCCAGGAAATCGCCTTTGTGGTCAAGTTATTTAGCAATGATTTCTGCTGTTAAGAAGCACATGAAGCACCCATTGGAAAATGCTATCTGAAGATGACTTAGAGAAGTTGTTTCCCTCCAAAGAAATTATTTTATTTTTTATGTTCGGTAGGATAAGATTTATGCTCAGAAATTAGGCTCAGAAGCAAGATTTTGTTTTGATAATTTTTTGATGATAGTATTTACTATCATATTTTAGTAAGAAAGGATTAACAATCAAAAGCAGCGGTGTAAAAGTAATAATAAATACTAATAAAGAAATATATGGCCAACAATTCCATTAAAATTTTCTTCCAGCTTACCAGCTGAACAAATCCCAAACAATGAAAATATTCAGAGTCTAATTAATCTGGAGCTCCAAACAACTAATTCATTTAGTGAAAACCTTTCTCATAAAGCCCAAGGCTCTGGAGACACACATAGCTCAACAACAACCATCAACAACAAGACAAATCCCAGCTCCACGCTCAGCAGCTGTGCGACTTTGGGCCAAGTCACTCATCTGCCAAAACACCCAGGCCTCCTCACCTATAAAACGAAGTAAATAAGACGGTGGGATATTTTGAGGACTTATTGCGACAATGCATGGAAGATGCTTGACACTTTTTCTGGCACACTGTAAGCACTTAATGATCAATATTAATATTTATATAAATAGGAAAGCAGAGGGTAGAATCACTGCAAAATCCAAAAATCTCTAAGTCAAACTATTGGAAGTTGGGAACAATATGCATACTTGCAACTCAGTGGTTTTTAGCAAGTTGTGGACCCCCTTCAGAGAAAAATACACACACATTCATGTGCATAATATATAATGCTTTTTTAAAAATTTCACAGGTTTTGGGGATCCCAGAAGAGAGGACAAAATCTGAACAGGCAGTGATTTTGCCCACAGAGGACATGTGGCAATGTCTGGAGACATCTTTGGTTGTCAGAACCTGGGGAAGTAGAGGTTTCTTCTAACATCCAATCAGTAGAGTCCAGGAATACAGCTAGACATTCTACAGTGCATAGAACAGGCCCCCAAAACAGAATAATGCGAAAACAAATGTCAATAATGCCAAGGTTGAGAAACAAGAAAGAAGCAATGTGACATAATGCTCAACTTCTAAAGGATTTGGAAGGGAAGGTACATTCAGAGCCAGGTCAGGAGAGTGGATTAGAGCAGAGGATTTAGACTTAGATTGACTGGGCTCTGTCACACATAAGTGCTCAGAACCTCAGGATTTGCATAATACCACCTACCTCAAAAGGCTGTGAGTAGGTATGATATTCACTCTTGACCAAATCATTATGCATGCCCACTACATAGCTAGAAGGCCTGCACCAGAGTATGTACCCACTGACTATCAACTCTAATCATTAGGTACTTACTAAGGAAATGGTTACTGTTCTTACTATATGGTAAACCAACACGGTTTGAGGTTTGGCTCAACTACTTTAAATACTTGGAAGGATTTATTAATCTCAGCAAAACTTAGTTCCCTCTTAAAAGGAAGGCATCAATAACCAGACTCAAAGCCTAAATAAGTCTTCTTCTTTACAGGTATTCTCCACTGAGATCCTCAAAAACTCTGAAATTAAAATATATATATATATATGTTATATATATATTTATCCACATGCACATGTGTATATTTTTCTATGAAGGGTGTCCAAAACACACTAAAAATCACTAGGCCAGAGGTGTTCAGATGGTTCCCAACTTCCAACTGTCTAACTGCACATTCTTTGGCTTTGCAATGATGCAAAAGTGATATATTTTCAGTAGAAACCATACTTTGAATTTTGAATGTGATCTTTCCCCAGGTTCATGGTATGTGGTCCAATATCCTTTCATGATGCTGGGCAGCAGCAGCGAGCCACAGCTCCCAGTCACAAGGGTAAACAACCAGTAAACCCACAACAAGTCTACATGCAAACTATCATTGCTTTTTACTTTCAGTACAGTACTCAACCAATTACATGCGATAGTCAACTCTTTATTATAAAATAGGCTTTGTGTTAGATGATTTTGCCTAAATGTGTGCTAATGCAAGTGTTCTGAGCACATTTAAAGTATAGGAGATTAAGCTATGATGTTTGGTAGGTTAGGTGTAATAAATGTATTCTGACTTGTAATATGTTCAATTTTTGATGGGTTTTTCAAGACATAACCCTATTTTAAGTTGAGGAAGTAAACTTTTCACCAGAAAGCAATAACCAGTATACAGTAGAATTTCTGGAGAGATCATCTTAATGTGAAAGAGACAGTACTTGGAAGTGTTTAAGAACTCAGATGTGGGAATTTGAATTGTGCCTCTGTGCAAAACTCTGTCACTTACTGGCTGTGCAATCTTTGAGAATGACTGAACCTCTTTGAGTCTCACCTATAAAGTTGGAATGCTCATAGGAACTGAATAAAAGGGATCTTGTGAAGAATAAAATGACACAATTCCTGTAAGGTAAGCCTACTACTGCACCCAGCAGAGGTCACGCTCACTAAGAATGAGCTTCCATGGTGATAGTTTTTGCATAGATTGTTACAGGTCCAGATAGGATGGCTCAGGCCTTCTTTAGCTCCATATAACATATACTATTAAAAAATTGCATACATTCACCAATTATATCATGTATCTACAACCACCTCAAACAGATGATTCACTAATTTTGATGCAGCCTCTCCATAATAGTATCTATACTACAGCAGAAAGTACACAGAAGTATCTATGAATCTGACCACAAAAATCTCTTTTTACACATGAAAGCCTCCAACTTCCCTCTTCTGATGAGCCCGCAGGAAACTCCCCTGGGATTTCCATAAACATGATAATGTGCTTGATTTTTCATTACTGGGAGATAATTTTAAACCTGCCTCACATACAATGTAGGGTACACACTTCCCAGTGACTTTTTTGTATATCCATCGTTCCCCTGGTACCTGTGCAAACAAGACTTTATGCACAGCTAACTCAAATAAACCTGAGATGCCTTGAGGCCTTCCTCTGCCCAAAAATATATCCATAAAGAATAACTCTAGGGATTTGCCAGTGCATTACACAACAGAGCAGGCTAAAATGCTTCCTTATCCACCCATTTCTCCAACTTCAAGCAGCTGCTTAAAGCAAAACAAAACAAAACTCGTCTCTCTTGGCCTCTCATTCTACCACACCCTCATCCCCTCAGTGCCATCCTCCTCCTGCCACTACATTTACTATGTTTATGACACCTGTCCCTTTTCTTCAGCATATAACTCCTGCAAAGTAGAGTCTGGCCTGAATGACATTATCTCTTTTGAAGCTGCTCCCTGGAAATCTGATTAATAAATTCTCCATCTCATTCCAAGGGAAGCCCACCATAAGAAATTCCTCTATCCTCAGCTCTATGCCCTCTTAATCTTCCTCCAGGGGCTGCAGGTAGATGGCTCTCCAGCCTCTTCTTACCCAAGAACAGTAAAGAAGAAACAAAGACCTCATCTGCTCTCTACCTGGCTTGCAGGGCAAAGTCAGTATTAATCACAGGTGCCCTTTTTGCTACTGACAGACAAAGGAGATGCACTCGTAATCAAGAGCTTCTTGCCAAACCCTAAGGGCTTTAAATCTTTTCCAAACAAACTGCAGTTTGTAAAGAAACCCCCTAAATGATGTTGTGCAAGGAAGTTAAAGACGGCACAGAAGGATGGAGTAACATTTCACCATCTGCCTGTTATACTGATAATGCCTCCGCCTGGCAAAATGTCTAATTGTGCAACAGAAGCATAAAGATCCTGCCATACTCTAAGAAAGATTATTCTTAAAGAGGAAGACCACTAAAGTCAGTGCTCCTAATAACCAATTTTGAGCATATGAACTTTCTGGTGGCAGAATGATCAGAGCCCTGGGATACAGTTGGGCAAAATCAAACCAATTCACTAATCTCAAGCTGGGGCTACAGAGAGAGCAGAGGCGAGGGAGTGAATTTAGTGCAGCGTTTCTCACTGGTGGAACAGAAAATGCCATCGAGCAGTGATGGGCATCTGTCTGGGTTCCTGAGGAGGGAGCCTGTGCTACTTTACTCTCCACAGTGTTGATCCAGGAGACTGTTCCAGGTGAGTCACGTTTTTCTACAATAAGTGAGCACAGGCCTGAACTGAAGGACTTGGGGAGAGTTAGCTAGAAAAAGCAGCTTGGATTTCACATGTTTTTAAACCACCTTTTCCACAGGAAGGATGAAGACAAGCAAGCACTCCTGGCCTGAGCCAAATAGACAATGGTGACTTAGCTTATTACCTCTTGTGAAGGTCCCCATAATCAGAGAACCACCAACCACTCTTAAAAAGCTAAATAACAATGTGATTTTTAAAATTTATTGTATATGTATTTTCTATATGTACAATAGATCTTACATATTCACAATATATTCATATACACATATATTCCATCTATATTCTTCATACATTTTTACATGCATATATATTAGGATTCTTGGTGCTGATTAGTATTAAAGCAGCAAAAAAAAAGTCTTTTGAACTTTTTTTTTTAAATAAGTGACAAGGAGCTACATATCCCTTCCTTGGTAAATGATCAGAAACAGTTCCACTCTGTTCACAGGTAAACCTATTTCCCAGGATGTACATTAGATATATACTTCAAATTTTTTCTTTTATTTTAAAGCATGAAATAACATTGCCTTACTTTCACAATATACATTACTTTACTTTGCTTTTTATTATTACTATAAGTACTATATTACTCTTTTACATATTTTGTTTTCTAAAAAGATGAAATATAATATACTATAATGTATTATAATAGCAAATGATGCTAGTTTTCCATTTATGGTAGGGGTTCACAAATTCTGTTCTAAATAAATTAAGTAAACAGAAGAGAGTCAATGTAAAGAAAAATGTTACAATAACAATAACAGTACTGATCTGCAGACTTGGTGCAAACCAACAGCATGTGGCGTCTGCTTTCCCTCAACCCAGTTCCTCCCACTCCACCTACTACCTATATTCCCTCAGAAGCATAGGTTTAGGAGGAAAGGGTTTGAGACTATCCTTTTCTCTTTACCTTGATACTTACTTGGGATTCTCATGATCATTTTGTCAACATATTTGGGAAAGGATATCTGTGCTGAGAAAATAAGGTTCTCTCTTACAGGAGATTAGCAGAAAGAACAAAACAATGACCCAATCCAAAGGGCCTTTCAGACTCCCACAACTTCTGGTTTTTAACAATGACTGCAGGCAGCCAAATCTCACACTCACCAAAAATTTGTTCTTTCCCCCTTTTCCAATGGTCTCGAATGGCTCTATGAGACATTGCTCCAATGTTTCAAATAGAAAGCAAGATTTCCTATATGGAGAAGTCTTAAGTGTATTCTTAAGCTCTGGAACACCCTATTGTATTAGCACGGTACCCTGGGCAGTCATCGTGAGTCTGATTTTCTTCACCTAACAAGTAAGGATCTTCCAAGGGAGATAATGAGCACCAGGCACTTAGCATGGGGTAAGGTATAAAGAGCTACTCAAGAAGAGCTATAATTATTATTATTACTCTAATTATTAATGTTTATCAAATCACATAACTGTAATGGTTTTTATTTTAATAGGAACTTTCCTCTTTCAAAAAAGTGCTGCTGCTTGGTAATCATTAACTTAATTCTGGGCTACAACTTAAGGCTTCTTTAGGCATCTTTAAATTCAACATTCATTTAACACATACTTCTTAGAGCCATAGGACATACTGTTCTAGGCACTGGGGAAGCAGTACTGGACTACTCAGAGGAAAGTCAGCCCTGTGGCTCACATTCTGGTGGGGGAGAGTAACAGTATACAGAATAAATGAATGTTAATTATACTATATATTTGGCAGTGATGAATGCTAGAGAAAGAATGGATTTGACCTGGTGAAAGGCCTTGACCATTAAGGTAAAGACTCTATCTCTCCTGGAACATTTGGGTTTTGTGTCATGTAGTTCATCAAGATCCTCAGATACTACAATCCAATCTTTGGGCCAGTGGTCTTGGTGTGATTTCAGAGGCAAATGTTCAAAAGGCAAAATGGAAAAAATTTCTTCTACCTACTTGCTGATATCTGAAATCCTTCTAAGAGGGGAGAGATGAGACAAAAAGTTATTTTTTGTGGCAGCCAAAGCAAAGCTATTAAATACGAGACACTACAGGATGCTACCCTAGTCCCTGTAGTGGCAAATATTATCAAGTTTTCTCAGAAGATCGGAGACTGATGAGAATTAGGCTTGGGGTGGATTAATGATTGTGCATTGAGTCCCCTATACAGAATTTTATTGTTGTTAACCATTTGATCAATAAACATGAGAGATGCCCTCTCAAAAAACAAAAACAAACAAACAAAAAAAATTATCAAGTTTTCCTCTTCCCTCCTGAACCTGAAAGCAGCTTCACAAACTTTCTCAGCATAGTTCTCTAGACAGCCACTGTCAGTAATTCATGTTAGCTTAAGAGATGAAATCTGTATGTCATCATAGAGTTTGAGGTAGGTTTAAATGTAAACACATCTAGGGAAGGTATCATACTGACTTAAAATCACACAGTCCTAAATGATTGCCCTTTCCCAAGAGTGTATTTTATCAGGGATGGGGAAGAGCTAAAGAGGAAATGTAATGAGTGTATGGGGGCTGGGAAGATGCACACAGGAGAAGGGAGGACATTATTTTAAAATTCCAACCAAATTCATATGTGAACATCGGGTCATAAGGCATTCCACACACCTGCTGATTTGAAGGAACCCCCTCTATCAGTGCACCTACATCTTTCACACAGATACAAAGCTGAACCCACAAATTACAGTGTTGCCAAATAGCAGATCTAGTCTGCCAGCTGTGCAGGTCAACCATGGAGCTCATTAGCACAACCTTTCATCTAGACTTTCAGGAGATTAACAGAATCCAACCATTTATGGCCAATTCTACTGCAACTTCCCAAATCTAGCCACCATCATGTCTTGGCTAGATGGCTGCATTAATTCCCTAACAGTCTCAGCTTCTGTCTATGCTCCAGGACTGTCTATTCCCACTCAGGGACCTCCTAAATCCTAAATCACACCATGTTCCTCCTCTGGCCAAAAACCTCCTGTACCTTGTCACATCACCCAAAGTAAAATCCGACAAGGTCCTTCCCACTCTTGTCCCCAACTCCGTCTCAGACCTTTTCCCCACTGCTCTCCCTTGTACTCTTCCCTCCAGCCCCACAGGTCTTCTTGCTTCCCTACAACAAGCCTGCTACGTTTCTACCTCAAGACCTTTGTACTTGCTGCTCCCTCTGCCTCGGGTGTTTTTCCTCAAGGGAGCATCTTTGACACAGCCCTGAGAAGCCCCTCTTAGATGATCCTATCAAAAATAGGATTCAAACCAGCTTCCACCTCCATCCCTTCACTCTATTTGACCTTGCCCTGCTTGATAATCCTTCACTGACCTTATCACTACCCAACAAAACCTTATTTCTTTCCTCCCTCTCTCCCTCCCTCCTCCATCCCTCCATCTCTCTCTCCTCCCTCCCTTCCTCCCTCCCATCATTATCTATCCTCCACAAGAGTACAAGTTCCATCGGAATAAGGCCATGCTCCGTTCCATATGGTTTTGTACCTAGAATAGGGTCTGGCTCTCCAACTGCTGTGACTAGAACTCAATCACCAGAGAGAACTGGCACCACACTACAGAAGGAAGAAATCACTGCATCTACGAAATGCAACTGCTTAGCTTCAGTGGCTTAAGCTTGACTCTCAGAAGAGTGGGTGGTCACAGAATACACACATAATGATAGTACTAGGGTGACAAGAAGTCAAACTCCATTACTCTTGAAGGAGGCTGCATGTTATCAAATGCTGCATTTGCTCGGGACCATTTAGGTTTTACGGCATAAAGCAATATTCATATTTTTAAACTCTTTCTAGGGAAAAAAAAACAAAACTTTTGATTTGTTGGGCTGAAACTCTCTAGAGCCCTTAACTATGTCCCCTGAAACAAACACTTTATGCACAATTTTTGATAGCACACTGTTTATCAAAATGGGGCTATTGTGTTAATGCAGAATCAGCTGTATACATGAAAAGATTTAGCATGCTGTCGGAAGTTTTCCTCATTGAAACTGACAGCTACTCCTAAAGCAGGAATGGTCTTGAGCATATAATTTACCCAATTAAAGCCTCAGTGGCTTTAATCTATAAAATGAATGGCCATACGAGGCTATCTCTAGCATTTGTTCTAAATTATTTATTTTGAAGCAGGCAGTAGGATTCAAAGGAAAGGACTTTGGATTTGGAGTTTGAGATCTGCTCTGTCACTTATCAACCAGACTGAATCTCAGTTTTTACATCTTTAATATATTAATAACTGACCGTGGAGCCAAGATGGCGGTGTGAGTAGAGCAGCAGCAATCTCCTCCCAAAACCACATATATCTATGAAAATATAACAAAGACAACTCTTCCTAAAATAGAGACCAGAGGACACAGGACAACATCCAGACCACATCCACACCTGCAAGAACCCAGCGCCTCATGAAGGGGGTATTCACAATTTTGGAGCAGCAGCCCAAGCCAGGCCACAGGCACAGAACAGCGGAGATAAACTCCACAGCAGCCGGGGAGGAAGCAGAAGCCCTGTCTGCGCACAGTTGCCCAGCACAAGCCACTAGAGGTCGCTATTCTCCCAGGAGAGAAAGGCCACAAACCAACAAGAAGGAAAGCTCTTCCAGCGGTCACTCATACCAGCTCTGCAAACTCTCTCTATCACCATGAAAAGGCAAAACTACAGGCAGACAAAGATCACAGAGTCAACACCTGAGAGGGGACAGACCTAACCAGTCTTCCTGAAAAAGAATTCAAAATAAAAATCATAAACATGCTGACACAGATGCAGAGAAATATGCAAGAGCAATGGGATGAAGTCCAGAGGGAGATCACAGATGCCAGGAAGGAGATTACAGATGTAAAACAAACCCTGGAAGGATTTATAAGCAGAATGCATAAGATGCAAGAGGCCATTGAAGGAATAGAAACCAGAGAACAGTAACATATAGAAGCTAACATAGAGAGAGATAAAAGGATCTCCAGGAACGAAACAATACTAAGAGAACTATGTGACCCATCCAAAAGGAACAATATCCGTACTATACGGGCATGAGAAGAAGAGGAGAGAGGAAAAGGGATAGAAAGTGTCTTTGAAGAAATAATTGCTGAAAACGTCCCCAAACTGGGCGAGGAAATAATCGAACAGACCACGGAAATACACGGAACCCCCAACAGAAAGGATACAAGGAGTACAACAACAAGGCACATAATAATTAAAATGGCAAGGATCAAGGACAAGGAAAGAGTTTTAAAGGCAGCTAGAGAGAAAAAGATAACCTATAAAGGAAAACCCATCAGGCTAACATCAGACTTCTCGACAGAAACCCTACAGGCCAGAAGAGAATGGCATGATGTTTTTAATACAATGAAACAGAAGGGCCTTGAACCAAGGATACCGTATCCAGCACAACTATCATTTAAATATGATGGTGGGATTAAACAATTCCCAGACAAGCAAAAGCTGAGGGAATTTGCTTCCCACAAACCACCTCTACAGGGCATCTTACAGGGACTGCTCTAGATGGGAGCACTCCTAAAAAGATCACAGAACAAAACACACAACATATGAAGAATGGAGGAGGAGGAATAAGAGGGAGAGAAGAAAAGAATCTCCAGACAGTGTATATAGCAGCTCAATAAGCGAGCTAAGATAGGCAGTAAGATACTAAAGAGGCTAACCCTGAACCTTTGGTAACGACGAATTTAAAGCCTGCAATGGCAATAAGAACATATCTCTCAATAGTCACCCTAAATGTAAATGGCCTTAATGCGCCAATCAAAACACACACAGTAATAGAACGGATAAAAAAGCAAGACCCATCTATATGCTGCTTACAAGAAACTCACCTCAAACCCAAAGACATGCACAGACTAAAAGTCAAGGGATGGAAAAACATATTTCCGGCAAACAACAGTGAGAAGAAAGCAGGGGTTGCAGTAGTAATATCAGACAAAATAGACTTCAAAACAAGAAAGTAACAAGAGATAAAGAAGGACACTACATAATGATAAAGGGCTCAGTCCAACAAGAGGATATAACCATTCTAAATATATATGCACTGAACACAGAAGCACCAGCATATGTGAAACAAATACTAACAGAACTAAAGAGAGAAATAGACTGCAATGCACTCATTTTAGGAGACTTCAACACACCACTCACCCCAAAGGATAGATCCACCAGGCAGAAAATAAGGACACAGAGGCACTGAACAACACATTAGAACAGATGGACCTAATAGACATCTATAGAACTCTACATCCAAAAGCAACAGGATATACATTCTTCTCAAGTGCACATGGAACATTCTCCACAATAGACCACATACTAGCTCACAAAAAGAGCCTCAGTAAATTCCAAAATATTGAAATTCTACCAACCAACTTTTCAGACCACAATGGTATAAAGCTAGAGATAAATTCTACAAAGAAAACAAAAAGGCTCACAAACACATGGAGGCTTAACAACATGCTTCTAAATAATCAATGGATCAATGAACAAATCAAAATAGATATCAAGGAATATATAGAAACAAATAACAACAACACTAAGCCCCAACTTCTGTGGGATGTAGTGAAAGCAGTCTTAAGAGGAAAGTATATAGCGATCCAGGCACACTTGAAGAAGGAAGAACAATCCCAAATGAATAGTCTAACATCACAATTATCGAAACTGGAAAAAGAAGAACAAATGAGGCCTAAAGTCAGCAGAAGGAGGGACATAATGAAGATCAGTGAAGAAATAAACAAAATTGAGAAGAATAAAACAATAGAAAAAATCAATGAAACCAAGAGCTGGTTCTTTGAGAAAATAAACAAAATAGATAAGCCTCTAGCCAAACTTATTAAGAGAAAAAGGGAATCAACACAAATCAACAGAATCAGAAATGAGAATGGAAAAATCACGACAGACTCCACAGAAATACAAAGAATTATTAAAGACTACTATGAAAACCTATATGCCAACAAGCTGGAAAACCTAGAAGAAATGGACAACTTCCCAGAAAAATACAACCTCCCAAGACTGACCAAGGAAGAAACACAAAAGTTAAACAAACTAATTAGGAGCAAAGAAATTGAAACAGTAATCAAAAAATTACCCAAGAACAAAACCCCAAGGCCGGACAAATTTACCTCAGAATTTTATCAGACACACAGAGAAGACATAATACCCATTCTCCTTAAAGTTATCCAAAAAATAGAAGAGGAGGGAATACTCCCAAACTCATTCTATGAAGCCAACATCACCCTAATACCAAAACCAGTTAAGACCCCACCAAAAAATAAAATTACAGACCAATATCCCTGATGAATGTAGATGCAAAAATACTCAATAAAATATTAGCAAACAGAATTCAACAGCATATCAAAAGGATCATACACCATGACCAAGTGGGATTCATCCCAGGGATGCAAGGATGGTACAACATTCGAAAATCCATCAACATCATCCACCACATCAACAAAAAGAAAGACAAAAACCACATGATCATCTCCATAGATGCTGAAAAAGCATTTGACAAAATTCAACATCCATTCATGATAAAAACTATCAGCAAAATGGGAAGAGAGGGGAAGTACCTCAACATAATAAAGGCCATATATGATAAACCCACAGCCCACATTATACTGAATAGCGAGAAGCTGAAAGCATTTCCTCTGAGATCGGGAACTAGACAGGGATGCCCACTCTCCCCACTGTTATTTAACATACTACTGGAGGTCCTAGCCATGGCATTCAGACAAAACAAAGAAATACAAGGAATCCAGATTGGTAAAGAAGAAGTTAAACTGTCACTATTTGCAGATGATATGATATTGTACATAAAAAACCCTAAAGACTCCACTCTAAGACTACTAAAACTGATATTGGAATACAGCAAAGTTGCAGGATACAAAATTAACACACAGAAATCTGTAGCTTTCCTGTACACTAACAATGAACCAATAGAAAGAGAAATCAGGAAAACAATTCCATTCACAATTGCATCAAACAGAATAAAATACCTAGGAAAAAACCTAACCAAAGAAGTGAAAGACCTATACCCTGAAAACTACAAGTCACTCTTAAGAGAAATTAAAGGGGTCACTAACAAATGGAAACTCATCCCATACTCATGGCTAGGAAGAATTAATATCATCAAAATGGCCATCCTGCCCAAAGCAATATATAGATGTGATGCAATCCCTATCAAATTACCAGCAACATTCTTCAACGAACAGGAACAAATAATTCAAAAATTCATATGGAAACACCAAAGACCCCGAATAGCCAAAGCAATCCTGAGAAAGAAGAATAAAGTAGGGGGGATCTCACTCCCCAACTTCAAGCTCTACTACAAAGCCATAGTAACCAAGACAATTTGGTACTGGCACGAGAACAGAGCCACAGACCAGTGGAACAGATTAGAGACTCCAGACATGAACCCAAACATATATGGTTAATTAATATTTGATAAAGGAGCCATGGACATACAATGGTGAAATGACAGTCTCTTCAACAGATGGTGCTGGCAAAACTGGACAGCTACATGTAGGAGAATGAAACTGGAGCATTGTCTAACCCCATACACAAAAGTAAATTCAAAATGGATCAAAGAACTGAATGTAAGTCATGAAACCATAAAACTCTTAGAAAAAAACATAGGCAAAAACCTCTTAGACATAAACATGAGTGACCTCTTCTTGAACATATCTCCCTAGGCAAGTAAAACAGCAGCAAAAATTAACAAGTGGGACTATATTAAGCTGAAAAGCTTCTGTACAGCAAAAGACACCATCAATAGAACAAAAAGGAACCCTACAGTATGGGAGAATATATTTGAAAATGACAGATCCGATAAAGGCTTGACGTCCAGAATATATAAAGAGCTCACACACCTCAACAAACAAAAAACAAATAACCCAATTAAAAAATGGGCAGAGGAACTGAACAGACAGTTCTCCAAAAAAGAAATACAGATGGCCAACAGACACATGAAAAGATGCTCCACATCACTAACTATCAGAGAAATGCAAATTAAAACTACAATGAGGTATCACCTCACACCAGTAAGGATAGCTGCCATCCAAAAGACAAACAACAACAAATGTTGGTGAGGCTGTGGAGAAAGGGAACCCTCCTACACTGCTGGTGGGAATGTAAATTAGTTCAACCATTGTGGAAAGCAGTATGGAGGTACATCAAAATGCTCAAAACAGACTTAGCATTTGACCCAGGAATTCCACTCCTAGGAATTTACCCTAAGAATGCAGCAATCAAGTTTGGGAAAGACAGATGCACCCCTATGTTTATCACAGCACATTTTACAATAGCCAAGAATTGGAAGCAACCTAAATGTCCATCGGTAGATGAATGGATAAAGAAGATGTGGTACATATACACAATGGAATACTACTCAGCCATAAGAAAAGGGCAAATCCTACCATTTGCAGCAACATGGATGGAGCTGGAGGGTATTATGCTCAGCGAAATATGCCAAGTGGAGAAAGAGAAATACCAAATGAGTTCACTCATCTGTTGAGTCTAAGAACAAAGGAAAAACTGAAGGAACAAAACAGCAGCAGAACCACAGAACTCAAGGACTAACAGGTACCAAAGGGAAAGGGACTGGGGAGGATGGGTGGATAGGGAGGGATAAGGGGAGGAAGAAGAAGGGGGGTATTAAGATTAGCATGCATAGGGGGGTGGGAGAAAGGGGAGGGCTGTACAACACAGAGAAGACAAGTAGTGATTCTACAACATTTTGCTATGCTGATTGACAGTGACTGTAAAGGGGTTTATAGGGGGGACCTGGTATAGAGGAGAGCCTAGTAAACATAATATTCATCATGTAAGTGTAGATTAATCATAACAAAAAAAAAAAAACAGCAGTTCCTGTGTGGTGACCTCCCATGAGTTCTACACAATGGTATAAAGGGCATATCAAAGTGAAGGCAAAGGGTCTGTTTGTTTTTATACAGAGGATCAAAGCCTAATTTGGCTACCCAGAAAATGAACTAAGATATGATATGAAGAAGAACTTCCAACATCAGCACTCTCTGGAAGAGTCATACCAGAAGATGATCATCAAAAAACCTCAACAAAGATCCAGGCGATGCTGCAGGTGTAGCTGCATCCTTCCCACTGGTTCCTGGACTTGCCATTGGAATGAAGAAGGAGATATCTAAGCTGGCCTGTGCTTTCATTAAAGCAACAAATTTGACTGGATCTATACTGTTGGAACTCAACCAAGAATTAGGAGAAGCGCAAGTTGTAGCGCTCCTAAATCTTATAACTACAGACTATCTACTGTTAAAAGAACATATGGGAAGTGAACAGTTCCCAGGAATGGTTTGTTTTAATTTGTCTGATTTCTCTCAGACTGTTCAAGTACAGTTGGACAATATCCATCATATCATAGACAAATTTTCACAAATGCCTAGGGTGCCTAACTGGTTTTCTTGGTTCACTGAAGATGGCTGGTAATTATAGATCTGCTTTGGTTATATAACTGTATTCCTATTATGTTAATGTGTATGTGCAATTTAATTAGTAGTTAAAACCTATACATGCTTAAGTTACTCCACAAGAAGATATGTCAAAGAAATAATCAATCCTCCCATGTTTTCTTCCATCTGCTACCTCTATAGCTTTTCTTCTTCCTTCCTAATTACAACCCTTAAATAGAATTCGTGCCTCATATCGAATTTACCATGTATCATAATTCCTCCAAGTGGTAAAGATACCTCAAGACAAATGCTGGGCATAGAAGCCACAGGGCATAAATCTGCAAAGAAGTAAAAAGCTAACCTTTTCAAACAATATTGCTTCTCTCTCACTTACCAACTTTACATCTCCCTGTAGGGCCCCGGAAAATGACTGGTTAGCCAGAGATGGGTAAGATTCCTCAAGGGAGGAACAACCTAAGACAGGCACAGTCGCAGGGGGGCCATCAGGTGAGAAATTGGGGATCAACAGTGGTGAGGCTTAGAACCTCACCCCCCCCTGTTTTGAGAGAAATCTTCTGCATCCGTGGATGTTTTAATGCCCTTTTCTAGCTTGGATTAACACATAGTCTACAGGCACACACCTGATCATCTACAATTGCTCTCTTACAACACTAAACTATGTTTTCTACCTTTATCTTGCATCTATCTACCACTTCAGCATTTTATTAAAAATAAAAATAATAATAATAATAATAATAATAAAGGGAGAAATGTGGGATCCACATATAAATCAAGTATAAAAATCAAATGAATATTCATATTTGACCTGATTGTCTATAGTTCATAATGCGTGATCAAAACCAAAAGTTTCTGTGATGACTGCCGTTGTACTGTTCACCATGTAAGAACTTATTCACTATGTAAGAATTTGTTCACCATGTAAGAACTTGTTCGTTATGCTTCAGAAGATTGGAGACTGTCGAGAATTAGGCTTGAGATGGATTAATGATTGTGCATTGAGCATTGACTCCCCTATACAGAATTTTATTGTTGTTAACAACCATTTGATCCATAAACATGAGAGATGCCCTCTCAAAAAAAAATATATTAATAACTGGAAATGCCTACCTTGCTTATTTTACCCTTTAATATCATAAGCTGTTCCTCTGGAAGATCACACAAGACAGCACTTAGGGGCAGAGATCCCATCTACTGGTTCCCAAGGAGAGCAGAGGTCCTGACACATTACAGGCACTCATATGCACTGGATGAAGGAGGACAGAATATATGAACTGAGACCAAAAAACACTTCCGTACCTCCCTGATTGCCAGGACTATTGTATGGATTTAGTACAATAATGTATGTTGTAAGGACTTGGGAAAACAATGTATGTGGAAAGAGCTTTTTAAATTCTAAAGTGATACAAATGTTAATAATTACCATCATACATCTACTTCACATTTGCCCAGTTCAGCCTTGGTTGTCTTATTAATTTAATGCCAACATGACTGGAACTGGAAAGAAACTATTTATTGAGGCCTTGCTATGTCTTAGGAAGATACGTGTAATTTGAGTCTTCCACCTTCTGAACCAACCCTGTTGTCTCAATTTATTCATAAGTTCTTGCGAGAAACTGCCTCAAAACTGAATTCACAAATCAGTCAACAGCACTTAGCACTTGCAGGCTAGAGGCATTGTGCTTTACAGGCATAAGTTCATTTAATTTTTAAAAGTACATTTTTTTATTTCAGTTTTATTGAGATAAAATTGAAATATAGCACTGTGTAAGTTTAAGGAGCAAAGTATAATGATTATCATAATAAGCTAACACCCATCATCTCATATAGATACAAAAAATACATATATATATATATACATTTTTTTCCTTGTGATGGAAAATTTTAAGATCTACCTCTTAGCAACTTTCAAATATACTACAGAGCAGAGTTAACTGTAGTCATTTTGCACATTACATCCCCATTAAGAAAGATTCTTTGAAGTAGCCACCACTATAGTCCCCATTTTACAGATGAGGAAACAGTCTCAGAAGTAACTTGATCTAAGTCTAGAGTCAGCAGGTGACAGAGCCACAGTGTTACTGTCTGACTCGGAGCTCATGCTCTTCATAGTGTGTAACATGCAGTACTTTCATGTACTGGGTGTGTGCTGAGTAATTTCGGTGCTTTTCTTCTCATTCAGGAAAGAGGGGCTTTAGCACTCTATTGTAACTGCCTTCATTTTTTTTCCCCCAAAATGAAAATCTATTCTTGGGAATAAGGGAAAACATAATAGTGGGCACACCCCCCAGCAAAGGTAGGCAGACCTACTTTCAATGGCCCTTCCTGCAGTGTCCCAACCGTGTTGTCATAACCTGGAAAGCAGTTTTGTGATCGGGAAGGCCAATGAGAGCACATACCTCCTGACCACTCTCTGACCCTTTCTCAGTTACCTAAGGACTACTGAAATGTCTTTTCATTTCTCTGTCTTTTCAGGGCAAACATGTCCACTTCAGTAGTTATAACCATCAGCTGGCCTGATTCACACAGTCCTAATTAAGTAGGGCTATTGAATGCTGTGAGATATGAAATCTCTTGCTGCTAAATTGCACACAGGCTGAAAGCAATGAGAATCTGTTTAGATATGCACAGTGCTTTATATTCAGGGACCAGCAGTTATGAGACACTGAAACCAATCATCATTAGGACAGCCCTGTCTTGGCTTCCAGAGAATAAAGGTCCTCACACAGAGCTACCTACCCAAACTAATTGTCAAGAGGCTGATGAGGCATTAATAAGACTATGAATCAAAATTTGCCAAACAAACAATGCCCCCAAAGGCCCTGGCTTCTAGTTATTTTTGTTTGACTTTATCTTGGAACTAACCATGGAATAAGAGACTGTGTTTGGATGTCTTCATTAGTGGCCTATCCTTGAACACTTCTTTCAAGCAACCATCCCAACTATATTTCTTTCTAGATAAAATAAATATAGAGAGTCAAGGGACTATAATGTAAAATAGAAAATCTAGATACTGACAAAAGTCAACCATATTAGTTGATGTACACTAAATATATTCATTTCTATGGTTGTTTCTCTGGGAAAATAAATCATATATTATCATGATATCTCTGGAGCACTTATTATATACTAGGCACCATGCTGAAAGGTTTGCCTGCATCCACTACCAGTTATATTTACACAGCCTGAGGTAGCCTGGGGAAGCCTTCTGTGGTGGGTCATCCATTCCCTTGTGCTGTGGTCTCATCTCACCAAGAACCTCTCTCTCAGTAAGTTTGACATCTTTCTTTTGAATCAAACCAGAAGCTCCACTAACGCCAAAACCATGTCTACTTTTGTTCCTTATCAAAACTCCCGCTTACCAACAAAACACCTAACATAGAGGAGATGCTCAACAAACAGCTGACCAATAAATGAAGGCAGCATGTAGAGGTTAAGACACATCCCAGGTTGAAGAGCCAGTAAGAAGCAGAGTCAGGATTTGACTCAGACTCCAGGGCCTGAGCTCCTCACCTGCAGGACATGTTCTCTCTCTCTGGGCCAGGAGGTCTTTGCTTCAAAACATACCAAACAAGGAAGAAACAAGAGCAACTATTATTATCACAACAGTCTTATACAGATACTAGAAAGCAAAGTGGGGTTTCTCTATGACTACTGAGGTATATTAAAGACTCATTACAGAACAAACACTAGTGGGCACAATAGTACATTAGACAAGTCTTAACAATAGAAGGAAATCTTGCCCAATTTTTCCTCAGGGTCTCTTTCCATTTCCTATATTTATTTTTTCAAGTTTCTTATTATTATAACTGAACACTTATGACCCACATGATGCTGGCCAGTGGAACATAACAGAATTCTGTCCCCCTAGCAACAAGTGCTTCCTTACCTGGCTCACAGGAGTAAAAGGAGAAAATAAATGTGCATCCCTGAGCTAGTGCCTGGCACATAATAAGGATGCTATTATTGTTAATACCATTTTTCTTATTAATACTTGTCCTGTTATGATTATTGGCAGTTAAGAGCCTGAGCTTTGGAGTCATTCAGACCTGGATTCTCATCCCAGCTCAGACACTTCTGTTTCTGTGAGACAGTGATCACCACATGTTTCCTCACCATAAAATATGGATAATAATATGACCTACTTCACATAAGTGTTTGGCATAAAATATGGCACAAAGGAGGAGAAAAATCCATCAGTGGTGCTTATTCTCATCTTCCTCATCATCAGTATTTATCTAGTTGTGAGTAGAAAGAGTCTTGCCTTGGAACCTGGAAATAGAAACTTTAATGTCTGTCTTATTAACGCAAAGTTGTAGGGAATGGATTTTATGTCAGATGTTCCTCCATACCCTTCCCCCATCCCTCTCTCAAGGCCCCAGTGGTTTTCCTGGTCTCATCAACCATGGGACAAACATTCATCTTTACTCTGCCAGGAAGATCCAGGTTTGAGATTACTAAACCAGGAATTCCCCTACAGTAGCTCCCCAACACATCTAATACACAACTTAAACTCCTCAATCAGCCATTCAAGACTCAACATCATTAGTACAAACAACTTTGTGGTTGACACCAGGGGGAGGTACTTTTTTTCCCTTAAAACAGCAGCTCAATCCAGTAGACTGTGGCAGGTGTGCTGATACACCCTCTTCCTTTCCTCCACATGTGAACTTGTCCTGGCTTTACTGTGATAATTATTTACTTAGTCATTCAAAAAAATAACTACTGAGTGCTTGTTCGAGTTGCTAGGGATACAACCATGAGAAAGAATACTTGAATTCATGTAATCCACAGTCTAGCAGTAAAGACAGACAATAATTAAATGCTGCTATCATGTGTAATGAATATATAATCACAATTGGAAATAAGTGGAAAACACATGCTTAGACTGGGAGACAAAGCCGGAGCCTGGCAGATGGCTGGGAGTTTACCAGGTAAAAAGGAGACACTGTGTCTAGACAGAACTTGTCCAAGAGAGGAGCTGAAAGCCTGACCAGGAGGCAGGAGTACAGAGATGGGGGGAGAGGTGTCCCATGAGTCCAGAAGAACAGGCAGAGACCAGCTGCAAGGGAAATGAGAAGATAATGGTAGCTAGACAAGGAGGGAGGAGATATTAGAAAGGGAAGGAAAGGCACAGATTCCAGACATATTCAGAAGATAAAATAGAAATAATCTACTGATAGAATGGATTGGGGCGGGGGGCGGGGGTGGCGGCGGCGAGGGCAAGATAAGTACCCAGAATGATTCCTAGGTCTGTGGCATGTGCAAATAGGTGGACAAAGGTGCCATTTATTGATCTACAGCAGATAAAGAGAAAAGCAATACATTATCAATATGAGAAATTCATCAATGAAGCAATAGCAGAAATCCACTAGTCAAGAGCCAGGCATTTTCTTCCAGGAGCAAGACCACTTCCCAAACAGCCAAATGACTCTGTACATCAAACCAACCTACAGTTACTTCAGAATTTTACCACCTGCATAAAAATTAGTTGTGTAATATCACTAACTCCTTTCTACCCACCTAAAAATTCTAACAAAGATAAATGGGATGATTGAGGAAAATCCTGGAATTTCCTTACAGAAACATTTACAACAGGTAAATGGCCCATCATTTTTTCTAGTGTTTCTCAGACATTTCCAGTGAAGTCCCCAGAACAAGAAAAAAGAATGATCCTAGATCACGATCTTAAGCTTCCACCCCGAAATTAAAACAATTTTTGAAGCCTACTTTAGTACTTGAAAAGTTCATGCAAGTTTTGCACACTACTGCACAATACAACTGGGTTGCTTTTAATACACATATACACACTTTTAATTCTCTCAAATATTGAAGCAAAAATGATGTGCTGTGAATGTACCTCAGTTAGCCTGTGACTTTGGGGATGCCCTTGTCCATAGCTCTGCATGCAGTGTGGAACTCATTATCTAAGTTGAGAGCCATGAAATTAATCTGAGATGAACTACATAGGTTTTTTCTTGGAGCAGGGACTAGAGTCATGACCTCTAGAAGTCACTCTTCATTCTTCCATATCCTACAATATATATTAATAACATTAATATTAAAATCACACTAAGTGGTTTTTAATTCATTCATGAGAGGCAGGTATTATGGTATATAGCAGGTACATAGGTACTCTGAGGTAGGTACCATTTCAAAGATGAGGAAACTAGGACACAGAGAGATGAAGTGTCTTTCCAAAAGGTCAATAGCCCCTGAGTGCTGGCACCATAATTTAAACCCAGACAGTCCTAGTCCATAACAAACCACTATCGCCTTCTCTGCATTTCGTTAGCAGCACATTGCTCTTCTCACTGGTGGTTTATATTTGGTGGGCAAGAACAAAACCAAGAACGGAAACTAAAAGGCACGCTTCAAAGTAGAAAAAAGCTTTATCTTCCTCAAACACAGTTTTATTTAACTGAAAAAATATCAGTGTGCAAATTGGACATTTTGGTACATAAAGTCAAGTGTTCCTAATTAAGTAAAGAGTAATGAATCATAATATCAATGCTAGTCATTAAACAAAATTGCATTTAAATTAGATTTACCAGATAGTTTACAGTACCAAAAAAATATAATGAGCCAACTTTAAAGAAAGCTTCCAATATTTTTATTCCTAAAGTTTACATAGTAATGGAATCTCTTGTACGATTTTAAGACAGTACAAATAGAAAATGGGAAAGAACACTCAGTAATGCTTTCTGTCCCTCTCAACATCTCTCTAGAGTAGCAACATCTTTCAATCAACATGAGACATGATTTAATTCACCCAAGAGAGGTCACCTTGCTTGAGGGGCTGGTGCCTTCTGTTTAAACTCAGTTTACTCAATCAAATGTACTATAGAATGGAAAATGGGGCACATTTCTGTCCTGAAAATCTTCCTATGTGAACTAAAATCACCTTACTTTTGTAGCAAATGAGCCATGAGATACAATGCCGGACATTGATTTGGAAGAGTGAGTACAGAGTCTGAAAAAGAGTATCTGTATATTTTGTAAGAAAAAGTCCCTGAACACTCCTGAACACCCCAGAGAGGAAGTAAGAGGACAGAGGGATGTAAATGGGGACAACTGTACAAAGACTGTTGCATTGTCACTAAAACAGGCACTTCTTCTACAAACATATACAGTGACTGGTTGTTAATTTTATCTGATTAATAGATTTGAAGTCACCTCAGTGAATTGTCATCTCCCCGGAGCTTGTGTCCTTGACCTAGGGGGTCAGGTCATTACTCCCCAGTAGAGCTACTCCTGTTATTTCCTTTCTAGCACTTTTCTAAAACATGAATTATTTCCCCTGTTCTTCCACTTGCTAACTGTCTATGACCCATTTGTCTGTCAGGTTCTTTGCTGTATCACCAGTGCCTAACTCCATGCCTGGCATCAGTCAGGAGATTCTAAAATATATTTGCTGAATGAATGAACAAAGCTGTGAATGGTAAACAGGATACAGCACTCCTCTGTGTTCATTTTTACAAATCAGATCTATTTCATTTCATTAAATACTTTTATTTACTGTCTGTCTTCTGAAATTACTCTGGGTTCTTATTAATAAAGAGAAACTGATCCCATCTTCAGGTAGGAGGGGGAAAATTTTTCAGTTCCTTGTTTAAAAGGTCTTTCAAAATGATGCTGTAGTATCATTTGGTTTGAAAGCAAGGTCCAATATTTTATTACCTCCAAATTTATTCAGAAAAGCTGAAGGCCCATGATAAGGCTCATTAAGTCACTGAGAGGCCTATCTTCACATGCCTTTCACACAAAAGGTCTCAACTTAATGCCAGGTAATTACTGTTCTTTTTTCCTGGTTATTTCTATTTTGTAAAGATTCCCAGGGAAGTGGGCCTCAATGGACACTCCCTGCATCCTAAAATGTGAGCACAACAAAAAGGGTCTATGTTTACTGGAGGATCTTTATGAAAAAGCTACATCTAAGGAAAGATGATTCTGGCTCTAAGGGCCTAGAATTTAAACTTAGATAATCTACAAGTCACCCTCTTTCCAGAATCAAGGCCAAGAGAGATAAGTTCTTGGAATACAATCTGGCTGCTGTGTGTATTTTAAATGCATCGCTCTTCACAGTACCTGCTCCACACATACAGGGCTTTGGGTTACACCTGGGTTTGTCCCTCAACTCCATCACTTTCCAGTTTGTGACTCTGGGAGAGTAACTTATAGTCTCTGTGTGTTAGTCTCCTCGTTCACAACATAGTGCTCAGTGTATTTGCTATAGTGCCATGGTAAGAATTAAATGTAAAGTACATGGACCTATATCCTGCACATGTGCAGTGCTCAATAATGTCACATATTTACTAATATTAATTATTGCTAGCACCATCATACCATTTACAAGCAGGATTTGTCCCTGTTATTTATGATAAATTGTATCCTACTCCCACTGGACCCATCAGTGGCTCTAGAAGCATTCAAATTTCACTATTAGTGAAACAGCTCAGTAGAGGGTAAATGCTAACCAGAGAAGTCTCTACTGGGCATTTTCATTTCAGTTTGGCAGGGAAGAATGGTATAGCTCCTGTAGAAGCCACTGAATTCACCAGCTACAAATCCATACTTATTTTCATTTCTTATCAGCTAATGGCTACCATTCCCCTGTCTCTACTGCAGTGATCCTAACAGCAACCTTCTCTCCCAGAGGGCCCTCCTCATTTCAGCCATGTCTATAGATGACCAAGACGGTCACTCACGAGAGCTCAGCTTCTTACAGATCCTGCCCATAGTCCAGTGGACTTCTCAGAAGGGCATGGCCAGAAATAGACTGAGCTCTCAATAAAGATGGCCATTATTATTTTGTTCTTCTTGCCAAGAAGGACACCCCAATTCCCAAACTACTTTCTTCATCCCTGCCTACAACTCCACAAAGAAATTCTGATTATGTTTTGTGCTTTTGGCATATTTTACTTGGAGCATGATGGTCACACATACAGATTTTGGATTTGGGCGCCATTGGGCTTGGATTCCCACTCAAACTTGTTTTCACTAGTCATTCTATTTGTGTATAAAAATGGAGAAGCTCAGAGGAAAAGATGTGGCATGAGTACGGTGGCAGAAATCTCCTCCCAAAACAATATGTATTTTGAAAATACAGCAAATACAACTATTCCTAAAAGAGTGACCAGAAGTTACAGTACATCAGCCAGTCTACATCTGCGAGAGCCCAACATCTCATGGAAAAGGGCAAGGTACAGAGCCACACCCTGGTGGGAACGAGCACTCCCCCCATGCCAGCCCAACGACAGGAAGGAAAGAATCAGAGCAGGGCGGGAATGGAGACACAAGACTGCTGAATAACCAGCCCTACTGATCTGCCCTGGGAGCAGAGACACACACTGCATGATGATTTGGATATTAGAGGAGTAGAAAAGCAAAATCCGAGACTAAGATTGTGAACAGGTTCCCACAGCCGGCTGCCCTGGGACAAAACAAAACCAGGAGCTTTAAACATCTTAAAAGGACAGTTTAACAGGTGGACTGTTAAAATTGTCCCAGTACACTCACCCCAGCAGGCTGGGAACTTTAAAGAGCTTAAGGCACCCTATACCCCTGGTTGGCTACACAGCTCTGAGGCCCCTCACTGCAATAAGCACCCTGACATTCCTTCCTCCCTGCTGGCACCTGTGAGCAAACTGGATGTCCTGGCCATTGCTGAAGACCAGCTGTAGAGCAGCCCGGCCTACAGCAACCACAGAACTTAACACAGAGGCTTCACACTGCAGATGGCGAATCGGCCCAGACCTAGATGCTGCTCCCTGTGGGAGGTTGACTGGAACAGACAGTGGACATGGACACAGAGACTGGGAGGCATGAAAGGGCTTTGTCCTTGCAGGAGGACATGAGCAGATTGCCTGCAAACCATGCCAGTGCCCTAGGCAATCCCGAGGAACACACCGCCCATGGCAGTTTAGTGGATTAACCCACAG
This sequence comes from Manis javanica, assembly GCF_040802235.1. Lineage (NCBI taxonomy): Eukaryota > Metazoa > Chordata > Mammalia > Pholidota > Manidae > Manis > Manis javanica. The sequence continues at coordinate 9,599,406 of NC_133158.1, forward strand.
GCTGCTCCCTGTGCACAGTGGACAAACACAGACAGCTGACACGGGTGTGGAGACCAGGAGGCATGAAGGGGCTCTGTTCTCATGGCAGAACATGAGCTGCTGGCCTGCAAAACCCACCTGTGCCACAGACCATCCCAAGGGCCGCCAAGTCCACAGAAGCTTAGGGGATTAAACCAGAGGCTGCTCCCTGCACGCAGGTGACTGGCAAAGTCAGCAGAGACAGGCACAGAGACTGGGAGGCATGAAGGGGCTTTGTTCTCACTTGTACAGAACACGCGCTGCTGGCTGGCAACCCCTGCCATTGCTGTAGGCCATCTCAAAGGCCGCCCTGCCCATAGCAGCTAGAGCAGTAACCCAGAGGCTGCTCCCTGCAAGTGGTTAACTGGCACAGACAGCAAAGAAAGACAAGGTGAGGGGCAGCAGGAAGGGACTTTGTTCTCCCAGCTGACACATGCGCCACTCACTGCCGACTGCTCCCATCACCATGAAAAGGCAGAAGAACCTTATTCAGTCCAAAATCCCTCAAACACCAGTAAGAGGGCTTGGAGAGACTGAAATCACCAATCTTCCAGAAAAAGAATTCAAAATAAAAGTCATAAGCATGCTGATGAACCTACAGAGAAATATTCAAGAGCTAAGGGAAGAAATCAGGAGGGAGATAACAGAAATGAAACAAACAATGAAAGGATTTAACAGCAGACTGGATGACGTGGAAGAGACTGTTAATGGAATAGAAATGAGAGAAGAGGAATACAGAGAAGCTGAGGCAGAGAGAAAAAAGGATCCCTAGGAATGAAAGTATATTAAGAGAACCGTGTGACCAATCCAAATGGAACAATATTCGCATTATAGGTGTACTAGAAGAAGAGAGAGAAAACGGGATAGAAACTGTTTTTGAAGACACAACGGTTGAAAACTTCCCCAATCTGAGGAAGGAAATAGTCTCTTGGGCCATGAAAGTAAACAGATCTCCAAACACGAGGGACCCAGAGAGGACAACACCAAGATATATAATAATTAAAATGGCAAAGATTAAGGACAAGGACAGAGCATTAAAAGCAGCCAGAGAGAGAAAAAAGATCACCTCCAAAGGAAAACCCATCAGCCTATATCATCAGACTTCTCAGCAGAAACCTTACAGGCAAGAAGGGAGTGGCATGATATATTCAATGCAATGAAACAGAAGGGTCTCAAACCAAGAATACTCTATCCAGCAAGATTATTATTTAAATTTGAAAGAGGGATCAAATAATTCCCAGATAAAAAGTTGAGGGAATTTACCTCCCACAAACCATCTCTACAGTGTATTTTAAAGGGACTACTCTAGATGGAAGTATGCCTAACACTAAATGGCTATCATCAGAGAAAACAAACCACAACAAAGGAACTAGACCAACTAAATACCAACTAAATGCAAAATTAAATCAGCGATCGACAGTCAAGGAAAACACAAAGAGTACAGAATAAAACACCTAACATATTAAGAGTGGAGGAGGAAGAAAAAGAAGGGAGAGGAAAAAAAAACATAAGACTCTGTTTATAATACTATAATAAATGAGTTAAATTCAATGATTAGACAGTAAAGAAGCTGCCCTTGAACCTTTGGTAACCATGAATCCAAAGCCTGCAATGGCAATAAGTACATATCTATTGATAATCACCCTAAATGTAAATGGACTGAATGCACCAATCAAAAGACACAGAGTAATAGAATGGATAAAAAAGCAAGATGCATCTATGTGCTGCTTACAAGAGACTCACCTCAAACCCAAAGACATACGCAGACTAAAAGTGAAGGGATGGAAAAAGATATTTCATGCAAACAATGGGGAGAAAAAGGCACAAGTGTCAGTACTTGTATCACAAAAAACAGACTTCAAAACAAGGAAAGTAACAAGAGACAAAGAATGACATTACCTAATGATAAAGGGTTCAGTCCAACAAGAGGATATAACCATTATAAACATTTATGTACCCAACACAGGAGCACCTACATATGTGAAACAAATACTAACAGAATTAAAGGAGGAAATAGAATGCAATGCATTCATTTTAGGAGACTTCAACACACCACTCACTCCAAAGAACAGATCAACCAGACAGAAAATAAGTAAGGACACAGAGGCACTGAACAACAGATTAGAACAGATGGACTGATCAGATATCAATAGAACATTCCACACAAAAGCAGCAGGATATACATTCTTCTCAAGTGCACATGGAACATTTTCCAGAATAGACCATATACTAGGCCACAAACAGAGTCTCAGCAAATTCAAAACGACTGAAATTGTACCAAACAACTTCTCAGATCACAAAGGTATAAAATTAGAAATAAATTGTACAAAGAAAACAAAAAGGCTCACAAAAACATGGAGGCTTAACAACATGCTCCTAAATAATGAATGGATCAATGACCAAATTAAAACACAGATCAAGCAATATATGGAGACAAATGAAAACAACAGCACAACACCCCAACTTCTGTGGGATACAGCGAAGGCAGTTTTAAGAGGAAAGTATATAGCAATTCAGACTTATTTAAAGAAGGAATAACAATCCCAAATGAATAATCTAAATTCACAACTACCAAAATTGGATAAAGAAGAACAAATGAGGCCCAAAGGCAGTAGAAGGATGGACATAATAAAGATAAGAAAAGAAATAAATAAAATTGAGAAGAATAAAACAATAGTAAAATTAATGAAACCAAGAAATATACAAAATAAAATAAATAGATAAATAAACCCCTAGCCAGATTTTTCAAGAAAAAAAGAGAGTCTACACACATAAACAGAATCAGAAATGAGAAAGGAAAAATCATGACAGACACCACAGAAATACAAAGAATTATTAGAGAATACTATAAAAATCTATATGCTAACAAACTGGATAACCTAGAAGAAATTGACAACTTTCTAGAACAACACAACCTTCCAAGACTGACCCTGAAAGAAACAGAAAATCTAAAGAGCAATTACCAGCAATGAAATTGATTCGGTCATCAAAAAACTACCCAAGAACAAAACCCCCTACCAGACAGATGCACAGCTGAATTTTATCAGACATTTAGAGAATACATAATACCCATTCTTCTTAAAGTTTTCCAAAAAATAGAAGAGGAAGGAATACTTCCAAACTCATTCTATGAAGCAAGCATCACTCTAATACCAAAAGGAGGCAAAGACACCACAAATAAAGAAAACTACAGACCAATATCCCTGATGAACATAGATGCAAAAATACTCAACAAAATATTTGCAAACTGAATTCAAAAATACATCAAGAGGATCATACACCATGATCAAGTGGGATTCATCCCAGGGATGCAAGGATGGTACACTGTTTAAAAACCCATCAACATCATCCACTATATCAATAAAAAGAAAGACAAAAATCACATGATCATCTCCATAGATGCTGAAAAAGCATTCAACAAAATTGAACACCCATTCATGATAAAAACTCTCAACAAAATGGGTATAGAGGGCAAGTACCTCAACATAATAAAGGCCATATATGATAAACCCACAGCAAACATCTTACTTAACAGTGAAAAGCTGAAAACTTTTCCTCTGAGATCGGGAACAAGAAAAGGATGCCCATTCTCCCCACTTTTATTCAACATAGTACTGGAGGTGCTAGCCATGGCAATTAGACAACATAATGAAAGATAAGGCATCCAGATTGGTAAGGAAGAAGTCAGACTGTCCCTGTTTGCAGATGACATGATTTGTACATAAAAACCCCTAAACAATCCACTCCAAAACTACTGGAACTAATATCTGAATTCAGCAAAGTTGCAAGATACAAAATTAATACACAGAAATCTGTTGCATTCCTAAACACTAATGATGACCTAGCAGAAAGAGAAATCAGGAAAACAATTCTATTCACAATTGCATCAAAAAGAATAAAATACCTAGGAATAAACCTAACCAAGGAAGTGAAAGACCTATACCCTGAAAACTACAAGACACTCTTAAGAGAAATTAACGAGGACAGTAATAAATGGAAATTCATCCAATGCTCTTGGGTAGGAAGAATTAATATTGCCAAAATGACCATCCTGCCTAAATCAATCTAGAGATTCAATGCAATTCCTATCAAAATACCAACAACATTCTTCAACAAACTGGAACAAATAGTTCTAAAATTCATATGGAACCACAAAAGACCCCGAATAGGCAAAGCAGTCCTGAGAAACAAGAATAAAGCAGGGAGGATCTCGCTTCCCAACTTCAAGCTCTACTACAAAGCCACAGTAATTAAGACAATTTGGTACTGGCACAAGAACAGACCCACAGACCAGGGAAACAGAATAGAGAGTCCAGATATTAACCCAAACATACGCGGTCAATTAATACATGATAAAGGAGCCATGGACATACAATGGGGAAATGACAGCCTCTTCAACAGTTGGTGTTGGCAAAACTGGACAGCTACATGTAAGAGAATGAAACTGGATCATTGTCTAACCACATACACAAAAGTAAATTCGAAATGGATCAAAGACCTGAATGTAAGTCATGAAACCATAAAACTCTTCGAGAAAAACACAGGCAAAAATCTCTTGGACATAAACATTAGTGACTTCTTCATGAACATATCTCCCCAGGCAAGGAAAGCAAAAGCAAAAATGAATAAGTGGGACTATATCAAGGTGAAAAGCTTCTGTACAGCAAAGGACACCACCAATAGAACAAAAAGGCATCCTACAGTATGGGAGAATATATTCATAAATGACATATCCAACAAATTGTTGATAAATATGTAAGGAGCTCATGTGCCTCAACAAACAAAAAGCAAATAATCCAATTAAAAAATGGGCAGAGGATCTGAACAGATACTTCTCCAAAGAAGAAATTCAGATGGCCAACAGGCACATGAAAAGATGCTCCACATCACTAATCATCAGAGAAATGCAAATTAAAACCACAATGAGATATCACCTCACACCAGTAAGGATCGCTACCATCCAAAAGACAAACAACAACAAATGTTGGTGAGGTTGTGGAGAAAGGGGAACCCTCCTACAGTGCTGGTGGGAAGGTAAATTAGTTCAACCATTGTGGAAAGCAGTATGGAGATTCCTCAAAAAACTAAAAATAGAAATACCATTTGACCCAGGAATTCCTCTCCTAGGAATTTACCCTAGGAATGTAGCAGCCCAATTTGAAAAGGACAGATGCACCCCAATGTTTATCACAGCACTATTTACAATAGCCAAGAAATGGAAGCAACCTAAGTGTCCATCAGTAGATGGATGGATAAAGAAGATGTGGTACATATACACAATGGAATATTATTCAGCCATAAGAAGAAAACAAATCCTACCATTTGCAACAACATGGATGGAGCTAGAGGATATTATGCTCATTGAAATAACCAGGCGGAGAAAGACAAGTACCAAATGATTTCATTTATCTGTGGAGTATAAGAACAAAGAAAAAAACTGAAGGAGCAAAACAGCAGCAGACTCACAAAACCCAAGAATGGACTAACAGTTACCAAAGGGAAAGGGACTGGGGAGGGTGCATGGGAAGGGAGGGATAAGGGGAATAAAGGGTATTAGGATTAGCACACATAATGTAGGCAGGTGCCCGGGGAAGGCAGTATAGCACAGAGAAGACAAGTAGTGACTCTATAGCATCTTACTATGCTGACGGACATTGACTGTAATGAGGTATGTGGTGGGGACTTGAAATTGGGGGGAATCTAGTACCCACAATGTTGCTCATGATTGTACAATAATGATACTGAAGTTTTTAAAATGGAGAAGCTCATGGGTTCTATGTGTTAGACAAATGAAAATCAGTAGAAACAACAAAATAATCTTCCACTTGGAATGGAAAACAAGTCTCTCCATTTGTTTTTTATCATCTCTAGACTATTGAATTTTCCCTGGCCTCCACTCTTTCACCCTTCAAACTTCTGCACCTCTTTCCCATGCTTCTCACTTCACTGGGCTGTGAGAACACAAGCAGCTCTCTGGCACAAACATCTTCAGAATTCTGTGGCACAGATTCCTGTGAAAAGTACACAAAAGTTTTTCGCTGAGAAGATGCAAAGTAAGGTTGATTTCTCATATGGCCCCTGAGTTACAAGAGGTAGTTAGGAATAGTAGCTAAGAATATGAGCTCTGAACTCAAATCACCTGGGTTCAATTTTCATCTCTGTCACAAGGGTGACAGAGGTGGCTCTGTCACTCAGGGCATGCCAATCAAAGGGCTGCTACAGGAATTAATGAAATTATTATAAGCTATTCTGTAAAACCCTTCATCTGGTATCACTCGTATAGGAGACATTCAGTAAACATTATTAAGACTTGTCTTGGGCATATCAAGTCCAGAAGCCTGTTTAAATTAGATGATTACTATAGAAAGGCAACATATTGATCATGTCCTACAACCCAACAAACATTACCATATTTTAATTCAAAGTCTTCACCTCAAAAAGCTACAGGGAGTATACCTTCAACAACAAATCAGGAATCACAGGATGGAGGGTGCCTTGTCCCTCAGCTTTCCCAGCAAGCCAAAAATAGCAGGAGACCCTTCTCATTTACAGAGATGTTGCCAGGAATCAGCCACTGGTTAGTTCTCAGGATTCACTATTAAAAAGTGGCACTTTTTCAACAGTGTTTAAAATACTAATATGTTAACATGAGAGTTGTTAAGAAAATGACCAACATACATTAGAAGAAGCAGGAGCAGAAGGTAGGCATGGACAGAGTCTTTTTATCCACTTTTTCTCCCCATCCCATCCTCCATATTAGTGGTAGAACACAGATACTCTTGAGACCAAGAAAAGAAAAAAAAATACATGAATGTTGTAGTATCAATAGGATCTAGTTTCTTCTTGAGGCAGCAGGCCATTCTTGCCAGCTTCACAATTCAGAGCATGGAGAGCTATATGAACAGAAAGAAAAGTTAGGAAGGCAGGGGATAAAGAACAGTATCACACCACTGAAGAGAGGTAAGTTGTATTTTTACCTACACAAAAGACAACAAAGTACACAGACATATGGGTTGAAGATGGCTACTGGAACAAAATGAGTTTTAGGATCAAAACTGTCTGTTTGAAAACCCACTGGCATAACACTGGCCTATGTATCAGAATGGGTTCAGCATTAAGAAGAGGACAAAATTCCCTGTGATGTAGGACTTCACATCACATCAATCAGGCACAGAAGCCTTCTTTGAATGTCCCATCTCTCTTCAACCCATCATCCTCCATTTAACAGAGGACACTTGATACACATATAAAGAGGTGTGGTGGTAAATGCTTAAGAACTGGCTGGAGGCCAGTCTCCATGGTGTAAATACTTTCACCATGGCTGGGTTCAAGTTACCAGTGATATTACTGACAGAGAGTTGAGGAGAGATGCATAAACCAGCTCTTATAAATAGGTACAAATTGACTCCAGCATCGCCTAAGCTGTGTTATAAAAGAATGAAAACCTCACTGACAAATATCCTTTTCAGGTATATGTAGTTATATAAAAGCAGTTTTTATATGGCTAATTGTAAGAGTTCAAGTATTCCTTCTTTTAAGTACTAGAAACAGAAATACAATTTCATATCCACTTTCTATCTGAATAAAATGTTAACTTCTATGATCCATCTGTGCAGTTCCTCTTCTAGTAAATGTGATTTTTTAAACTTTCTTTTCTCTTTTCAGCTCTACATCTGCTAGTGTTTTCCATTTGCCAGCTCCCAACATGTCCCCAATTACTTCTTTTTTATTTTATAGCCTACATGCTGATGTTTCATCAGTTACAACTGCTGGGTTCCACTGAGCATTAACAGTCTGCAGTGCCTCTAGGAGGGTACATAATTCTCTGAGTATATCAAACCTCCTTTCTCCAAAGAATATTGTTTAATATAAATACAGTATGAGGTTAATGTAGTACAAAAGAAAGGTTTTTCCCTTGGAATCATCAAAAAAACACTGGGGGAAAATCATGATTCATGGAAGACTGGTTTATACAAAGGGACAAGAAATCACTTGCATTTAAGAAGTATTATTTCAAGTAGCTCTTTTTTTTACTGAGCAAAAAGCCAAAAATTAATACATTTGAATACATAAACAAGTTGGTATTTTAGTCTATTCAATCAAAATGTTTTTATTACAAGGGAAAGAATCTGAAACTACCTCATGTTAGTCATATAAACACTTGAAAACTTAGGATACAATAGACCTTCAAAATGATTTTAGATAAAAACAAAATAAAGGGAAGGACCAAGAAAAAAAGTTTTTGTTGGTTTTTAATTCTACTTTTCTTACAAATACACAGGCATCTCCATAGAGTTCCTGAATAACCTAATGAGTGATATGCAAATTTGCAAGCAGGTAGGAGGAATCTAGAGGTAAATATCCCCAAACAATGGAAATCAACCCACTCAGCTCTAGTAGTGATTTAACATGGGTACTGTTTTCCAGTCTTACAAAATCAGTATGGCAAATGACTCTCTTTTCTTTGAGATGTGGACAATGAAACAATCAGGTTTAAACTGTTTAAAACTATGTAGTCAAATGTTCCTTGTTTTAGACCAGAGTTGTATGTATGTGAAGCGGGAGGATGGTGGATCAATCAGAGTTTTCTTGAGTGGTGGGGTGGGGAAAAGGGAAGATGTATGGGGAAGAGGTAATCTAGAAACAATTGAGGCAATATTTAATACTGATGCTTTATCAAGCAATATAGTAAACTCTCAACATACATAATCTTCTCAAGTCTCCACAACACTGTAAAGTAGGTGTTACTAAGCCCACTTTAGAGATAAAGAATCTGGACAGAGAGTTGCCACTCTGAGTGTTCATTAAATGACCAAGATCCAGAGCTGAGTCAAGTCTCGTCCACAGCGGGTAGAGCCTGGACTGGGGCCCATGAACTTGAAGGTACCAGCCATTTGCTTTCATACATGCAGCTCTAATTTCCATCACAGTCTTGGCAACCACCACTTCACCACTTTAAAGAGTTGTTAAAATGATGCTACTTCGGGTGAGCTCAAAAGGCAAACCACTGTTCCCCACTCCCAGTTCACTCCAGCTATTCCCCTGCAGCAGTTCCACAATGAGTAAGTGGCAAAGCAAAAATTCAACCCCAATTATGTCTGACTCCAGATGAGAAAACATTTTAACATTCCAGGTCAAATGTATTTTGCCTCTCACAAGGAAAACAATAGTGGTGATTTTATCAAGCTGTCAAATCTGTGAATGTGCCCAGAAAAAAAAAAATCACTATCTCCACTTCCCTCTATGCCTACCCTATGGTTTTCAGCAATTATAACTATCTTCAAAGTTCCTTGCATATGGTCATTTCTCCAAGATCAGAAGTTTTCCTGACTCCAACCTCAGAATAAGCTCTCCATTTTGGGTAGAGACGTGCTAGGCCCATCACATAGCCCAGTTGTTCTCTCAAAGCATTGTCCCCGGACCAGCAGCATCAGTGTCACCAGAGACCTTGTCAGAAATGCAACTGCTTGAGACTTGGCCCAGACCTCCTGAATCAAAAATTCTGGGGATGAAGCCAAGATTTGTGTTTTAACAAGCCTACTAGGTGATTCTGAGGCTGCACAGTGCCTTGAGAAATCGGTGTCAAAGTCCCTGCGCCTGTAGGAGTAGCAGCCTGGCGGTCCTACCTCCATCCCCTCCTCATAGCTAAGCTCACAGAGCAGAACTAGACAAAGGTTCCTCAGGGGAGCCTTCCTGGCTCCCAACCGACTAAGTGAGGCACCCCGTTCTCTGAGCTCTCATGCCACAAGTGTAGTGCTGCATAATTCAACATGTATTTAGGTTGAACGGCAGTCTCTCCAACTGAACAGTAAGCTCCAAAAGGGTTACTGTGTCTTCAAGGAATAACCTGTTTGGCACACAGTAAGTGCTCATAGGTATTTTATGAATGAGTAAATCATCAGTTAATGCTTCAAGAGCTGAATGTGGCATCTCCAACATGTATGACTCCCACAGCTACAGTTTCACTCCTTCTTCAATCAAATATTGATCACATCTACTTCAGTCAAATACCACCTAGGCAGTAGGCTCCAGCCTGGAATGGAGTGATCAAGGAAAACACAGGAGGAGATGAGAACCACACGGGTGAGGGCATATGACATAGGGACCGAATCAGCCACTGTTATGACTGTTATCTCTTCTCTGAGGGAAATGAGGTCATGAGTAGAAGAGTGACTTTATCTGACTTAGGTTATAAGAGAATCTCCTGGCTTCTGTGCTGACTCTACTGAAAGGGGCAAGGGGACAAGCTGCATGACCAGTTAGGAGTCTACTGCAACAATCCACATGAGGGGTGCTGGCGCGTTGGCCCCGGGAGGTAGCAGCAAAGCAGTAAGCAGTGGCTGGGTGCTGGGTAGGCGCCTGGACACTGCCATGGCTGTGCATATTTTGCTCTGCCGCTTAACTGTTGGGCATGACACAGTTAAACTACCAGAAGGAATATGCTATATAAAAGCCCTGTTTAAGTGAGATAAGTATCTCAGACTCTTAGATAGCAAAGAAAATGTGAAGTTAATTGGCAAGTAAAATGCCAGAAAGACACACCTGAAACAATCACAATAGGCAAAGGGTTAGTAACCTCAAAGTATGTGTAGAAAATGGGAGTCCCCCTGAAAGTTTTGTCTCTCACAGTTAAATATTAAGCTGTCTTAAGAACAATTCTTTATATTTCCCACTTCTCTCTACATATAAAAGGTATTCTAAATGCCCATGGTTGGTTGATTTTAAAAAAGCTTTGGTAATAACAAATATTTTTTAAATGGGTAAAAAACAGAACATAAAGACTTTAAGATCACATACCATAAATTCACTTATTCAAGTATTTACTAAACACTTCCTATGGACAAGGTGCTATACCAGAAATTGGGGATTTACAAAGGTTCATATTATTAATTTTTAAAATCTGAAGAGAAAAATCAGTAAACAAAAATTTTAATTCAAGGACCTTATGGACAAAACTGATAATAATTAGAAAATAAAAAGGAATGAACTACACTGAAAAATAAGAACTCCACAAGACCTACTTGTTAAGTGTAAGATTCACAGATGAGAGTGTGAGGCCAAAGAATGGAAATCCCACAACTGAAGTGAAACAGTCATGGTTCTAATCCTGGTTTTGCCAATTACTTGCTACATGACTGGGCACATTAGTTAGCATCCCCAGTCCTCTGTTTGCTCAATAATAATGAAAGATAAGCTATATATCTCTTTAACTTGTCAGTAGGATTAAATTACATAATTTAGCACAATTCAAGGCACACAGTAAGTATTCAATAAAGGTTAGCATTCTCCCCTGTTTTTTTCTTACTCTAACCTGCTATTACTTATATGCAAAAGCTACTTCAGAACTGAAATATGCTTGCATTTATTCCATTAGCTACACGAGCCTCATGAGATTGTTCCATTTACATAGGTCATATGTGGGCCTGTTTTAGCTGGGGGTTCTGTGTGCCAGAGAACTGATTATCCCAAAACTATAGCAGCCATGACTTAAGAACATGTTTTTTATTTCAAAACCTGCACTACTGGAATTTTAACTGACGTTTTAAGATTGAGAAAAAATAAATAAATTCTGCAGGTTCTCAAAAAGGAAACACTTACGTGAAAAAAAACAAATTTCATTCTATTTTTTAATTGTCAATGTTTATCCTGGGAGATTCAAGGTTATCTACTACCTGTTCGTCTTCCTCTTCCATGCTCAACTTAGAAGTCATTTACAAGGTTTATTGGCGTATGTAAGTACAGGCTCTATACATACTTCCTACCTGAAATCTGTTAGGAAAGATGCCAAGCTCTAATAACTGTGACCTACATAAATTCAAAGGGGCAAATGCAAGGAGGTCAAGTGGGGCATTGCTGAGTTGTATATGCTGCGCCACACAAGCAGATCAGCAATTCCCTCAAGGCCTTACAGCCCTCAATAATTGTGAATAAACAACACCCTTGAATCCAAAAAGACTCGGACACCCTACAATCAAAGTATTGATCTTGGAAAGCATCTGCTTCCTTTGTATTTTCTAGAAACATTCTATGTGTTCATCTATAATACAGCAGTCCCAATCTAAGGCACATAGAGGCAAACTTTCAAACCATGTGATCCTTGAGTAAGAAGCTGTCAATATTGAAGTCATTCTATTTGCCAGCAATGAGAAAATTAGAAGGTGACTTGCAGCATGTAAATGCCAATATGTTCTTCCCCAGCCTGGCTTTGGTTCTGGCTCTGTGCAACCTGAAATAATGCAAATGTGCAACTGCTTGGTGACGGACTGCATAGAAGTGAAGGACCACAAATGCATGAGAACTTCAGGGCATGTTTTGAGCTCAGGAATGAATAAGCCAGATTCCCCCAATCAACTAGCTTCACTCTGGAGATGCATCCCAAGACAAACACTGAACTCACTTTTTTACACCATAGGGATCAATTTAGTTAATAACTGCCTTAAAACCATTTGCAAGCAATTGAATAAAAAACAAATATAAAAGCAAGACCTTTGAAGTTTAGAGAACATGTACAGAATCAGGAGGGTATAAAGACTTGAACTTTGGAGAGCTCAGCTACTATATGCCTATGTCCCTCCGTTTCATCAAGATGCTACAAAAGTAATTAGGGTAATAATTAGGGTAAAAGTTATAAAAGTAATTAGGGTAAGTACGAAAAATGTTATACCTCTTAGAAAACCAGTGCTTTAGATGTTCAGTAAATGATATCTTGCTTCTGAATTTCCTTAGCAGCCTTGAATTCTTTCCATTTAATCATTCATGAAAAAATTTTTATTTTTACATTTTTTTCATGATTGCATGTTAACACAAGCTTGCTATAAAATATTCAAGTAAAATGGTACTGCATGAAGGATGAGTCTCTGGAAATGACAGAAATATGCACAGTTGTTAATCACTGCATTTTCGGCTCCATGTTAGAGGCGCCACGGATTTGTCAAAGACCATCAGGCAACACCGTCCTCAAAAACACCACAGCCTAGTAAGAGAGATGGTAATTATAAAAATAACTAAAAAACAGTATAAGAAGCAATGCAAGATACAAAGATATAAGAAAGATACAAAGAAATGCCACAGGAAGTCAAAGAAGGAAGAAATTACAATTCTAACAAAGTATGTCCAGGGAAAGCCTCTTCCTTTGCAAAAAGGGGGCCTCTGCTTCTGCCACTTCCTGTAACTCCATGTGTCCTGTTACTCAAGAGACCTGATGCTCTGTGCTAGACTTCCTAAGCTAAGATCTAACAGCTTTTGTAGAAAATTCTCAACTCTTGCTTGCTTACCATTTCCCCAAGGAGCTAGCAATTCCGGATCCTTAGCACACCTTCCAAAACAAGGCAAACATGAAAGAAAGAAGTCATCTGATCATTAGTCACTTCTCATTATCATTGTTCAGGGAAGACATTAAAACAGTAAGACTGGAAAATGCCAAATGTTAAAAATGTTACATTCCTCCACCCCTTCTGAAAAAAGAAGGACAAATGAAGAAGGCCTAGTTAGGAAGACAACTGAGAGGTATGCCAACACAAGAGCACTCTGCACACATTCAATACTTACTGCATGACAGCTAGGTAGAGGGGCATGTAAGGTAAAAGATTGTTTGAAATATACAAAAGCTATGGTTATGGAAAAATCCGAACTGATGATAGATCTAACAAGAGAGATAGCTGAGTAAAGAAGAAAAGAAGAGACCAAGGGTCACGGAAAGATTCATCTCTGACAGGCTGAGAGATAGAGAATTACACACTTAATCTTCTGGGTATCATGATTCTCATTGTTAAAATAAAAATAATGACGCTAGTACTGTATGAGGCTCAATGAGAAAATACACTTGAAAGCATTTTACAAAACACTACATAAAATATTTTATACAACACACAGGGTTAAGGAGGTAGTTGGCATAAATTTCAGTGAAAGATTGGTAAATTCAGAACATAACCTGGATTTTCCAAATGACCAGTCCCAAACTGTCACTTCCACAGACCCTTAGAAGTGGGGAAGACTTAAATAACTCAAAAAATAAAAATAATACTTCCTCAAGGATGAAGACCATGTCATTTCCTCTTTCTTTCCCACAGCATCTACAGAGCATTTGGGACTCTGGAAAGTTGAACTAATCCTGCTCCTATTCTACTTTCCTGTCCTTTAGTGACTACTGATTGTCTGCTGCACTTTTAGTGGATATCAGCATCAGTAAGTTGCCATCTCAGAGACACACACAGTCAAATGGGCAGAAAGTCATCCCCACAACATCTATCTTGGGTTGCCATTTACACACATCCCCCTCTGGGCATACTCAAATGAAGGCGATAGCACCCTGTCTGCACTGAAAGCCTCCTCACCACTGACATCACCAAACACTCCCAGACTTGTTTAGGAAAGCATGGCACGGGTGGGGCACTGGATTTGCAAGGTGGCCCAGTCACCCAGCAGTCTTGGCAAGCTCATAGGGTGGCAGCCCACTCTTGGCCCTTGGCCACTGCCATTTGTCTGCAATTTTAAGAACACAAGTCCTACTCTGTCACACAGTTCGCAGCAACATTCTGAAGATTTTAAAATAAAAACCAGATTTTTTTGTTCAATGAATATAAGCCAGACCAGAAAGGAATTATTTATAGGTTATTGGTGTAATACTGGTAAAGAGCTTTACACTCTCCAGTCTTCCTTCCTTGGTATCAGAACAGTACCAACAAGAGGACAGGCCAGCAGCTGCCCAAGTTACCAAGCTAGACACAGTACTGAAATATCCCCAGAAAAGTAACACAGTGAAGAAACAGCATTGGTCAGATCATTTTCTGCGTTGAATTTTAAGAAATACTTTGATAAGACAACTGAGGTGGGAGTAGGGGTGGCATGCTCTAAAAATCTAAAACAAAATGAGATCAACAAAATGCCTGCGTGCAGGTGGAGCCAACAACTGAGGACTTTTATTGTGCTGAGTGGGGTATGGTAGCCAGGTCACTGCAATTTGTCACCATCTTTCTCTACAAGAAGCAATGCTCAAACCTGTTATTGCAATTGATTGCTAAAGGGTCACTAAATAATTAGTCTGCTTGAGCCACCTTGATGTCTTGGCCAAGCCCTGCTTGGAGTCACCATTTCTGATAATTAGAAAAGGTCTGGTTTTTCTCTTTCAGCTCTCTTTTCATCCCCCAATGTCTTTGCCTCCCTTTCTTATTTACACATGGACAATACAATTACAAATATTTACTGAACACCTGCTGTATTTGAAGCCCTGGCAAGGGAGAGATGAGCATAGCATGATCTTGATCCCAGAGGAACACATGCTCTAGACCACTAAGTTAGTATAAGGCAAACAGATGGGTGCTCTAGGAGAGAAATGTACAAATACAAATATAGGGATACAGATAAGGGGCCAAGGAAAGTCTCATGGAGAGTGTGACATTTATGTAGGGCCTAATAGGATAGTAGGAGCTGACCAGAGGCAAGCAAAGAATAGAGGAACGCAAAGCTGATAAATCAATGTACCAAGGTGTGAACGCCTACAGGCACATGTTGTCTTCAACAATCTACAGTCTCTAGTGGCCACAGAAAGGCAATGTGCTGTGGAGTGGCAGGAGATGAGGGTAGAAACAAAGGTCAGAGCCAAAATTTGGAACGTCTTTGAATGCCATGCCAGAGGAGTGGGATTTTACCCTGGAAGCTCTAGGGATGGACCAATGAATTTAAGGCAGAAGTAGGAGAATGTATGTGGTTAGTATTGTGTTCAATTAAAGCATTCTGGCAGCAGTGTGAAAATGAACAGATGGAAATGATAGGACTGGGAGTGAAGGTGGAGGGAGGCATTGCAATGGTCTGGGATGAGAAAAGAAAATAGAAAAACTGAGGCATTCCACATGGACAATCGATGGGACATGGTGACTATAGCACATAGTGATAAAGAGGGGAGAGTTCCTCTCTCTTAATTAATTCCTGCTCACCCTTTAGACCTCAGATCAAATGCCACTCCTGCTAGAAGAAGCTATGCAAACCTCAGGAATAAATTAAGTCCCTTTATGAAATGCTCTCAAAGCACATTTGACTTTTCTTCTACAGCACTTATCTTAGTTTGTAATGATATATTTGTGTGATAAATCAGATTAATACCTGTATCTGCTGTCATACTATCAGCCCCTTGAGGGTGCATTTTGTTGTCCATGTATCCTCAGCACCTGGCACAAAATTTGGCTTACAGTAGGAACTCAAGATTATTTCTTGAAAGCAATGGTTGCAGGAAGGCAAAGGATCACACAAAGGCATCCAAACCAGGTAGATGGTCAGCCTCTTAACTAAGGCAGGGTATGGAAAAGGAAGAACTCGTGCAACTGGGGAAAAGAATATGAATTCCAACTTGGGTATGGTAAGTCAGAAATGTCCACAAGAATTCCACATGGAGAATTCTAATAGCTTTGAACTCAGGAGACTCAATCTGCAGATTATAGATTTAGGAAACATCCACACAGATGAAGAGATGGGAGTCAGTGGTTTACTCAGGTTGAAGATATAACTCCAGAAGAGAACTGGATCAAAGACGGAGAAAACCAAATGTAGAATCAGCTAAACAAGCGAGCAAAAAGACTAGAAAGAAAAGTCTGAGAGCCAAGAAGAGGACCAGGAGATGGTTGAATTTCAAGAGACCAAGCTGATGAAGAGTTGAAGAAACATAAAGCATTCGGCAAGGTCCAACATTTACAAGGGGTTGGGAATTACCTTTATTAAGCTGGTAGGCCTAATAAAGAGGTGGGCTCTGCAAGTCAGACAAATGATTTCTACTTCCAAAAACTAAAAGAACAACCAATGATGAAACTAATGTGTGGAGAAAAGGAGACTTAAAACCATGCAAGAGAAAGAAAATGTTTCATTCTTTGACTCATTCAGTAAGTAGTTGTTGAGCTCCTACAGTGAGCCAAGCACTCTATATTAGAGGTGTAGCAGTAAACAAGACACATGGTCTTTGGGCGTAGAGGATTTAAGAGGGGAGAGAATCAAGATCAAAGAAGAATCTGTCCTTGAAAATCTGTGAGACATCACTTCCCTCTGAGCCAGACAGGAAGGAGAAATGATCCACGGCTAAAGATTACATGGGCAGGGCCTAGAAATATCAAGGAGTCTGGAGATTTCAGGGCTGTCGTGGGTTGGGTTCCCCTGAAAGCAAAGCTTGAGACAAGGGCTTAGGTGCAGGAGTTTATTTTGAAGATGATTCCAGCAAGCCAGGATGACGTGATGCAAAGTAAGAGAGGGAGGAGTAAAAGCCAAGAGCAGGGTACACTATTAAGTTTTCCACAGACAGCAAGGAAGACAGGGCTGGCCAGGACCTCCTAAGAAGCATCCAGAATTATGCATCTGAAGAATAGGAGGCTGGCACATTTATTCACATGTACAAATACCCAGTGGTTGATGGCAGCCCCTGAGAGCATTTACTGCCCGACACTACCAGGCTCCATTTTGGCCCAGGCCAAGCAGGCTCCCAGCTTGAGAGACAGTCCTGGGGAAGAAAGCAGAAAAGAAGTACAAGTACAGCAGGAGCTAGAGATTGGATGTTGGCTCAGACAAAACCAATCACCACAGTTGCAAATGAAATCAGAGGCAAGGGGCTTTGACAATGGCCACCAAGGGAATCTGCCAAAAAGGTGTTATTGGCAAAAACTAGATGGAAATGATTAATCATTCAGCGAGGGCAGAGTAAGGAGGGAAGCAATGCCTGGGAAATGTTTCTAAGATTTATGCTTTCGTGCAATGCTTTTGGCCTCTTTACAAAGAGATGACTTAGGGACTTATTAGTAGGTCAAAGTTGTTATAAAGAAGACTTTGCACTCCTCCAGTACTAAGTCCATGATATTAACTGTTGATTTTTATTATTTATTATGTGCCAAGCACTTTGCAGCAGCATTAAGTGAATTATCCTTGCAATCACATACAGTAAGAACTGTAACTGTTCCCATTTTACAAGGGAGGAAACTAAGGCTAAGCGAGTTTTTAAAGTTTTTAAAATGGGGAAACATCTATTTCATTTTAAGTGTGTGTGTCAATAACCCATACTTGCATATTTGTGCCTAAACACACACTTACACATGCATTCACACACACACACACACAAAGGGTAAAACCAGGTGTGAAGATTTCCAAATAATACAATTTACTTAGCTTCCCCATCCATTTCTTCATTACATGGATAATGAAGCACTTCTAAGACTCTAATGAATGAACTTCTTTAATTTTTTAAGTTTATACCAATTGATTAATGTCTTTTCTGCAAATATACAAGACTAGGAATGGAGAAAATAAGAACTTTTGGATATGGAGACAGGGCAAAAACCAACAACAAAATACTGCCCAAACCACAGAGTTAAATTAAATCAACAAAAGGTATCAAAGAAGGGAAAAATAAAGCACATAAAGACTTTAAACTCACTACAGACCAAAATATAAATCTGATTGCAAAATTATCCTCATCTTTAATTTGGAGGCATGCTTATGCTGGAGGTAGGAGGCAAAATTTAATTTAAAGAGCAATTTTGGCCAATCACTCTATTTTCTTTAACACAGGCGCAGGGATGGGGAGCGAATGACACAGACGATATCCAGAGAGGTCAGAGGAAGGAAAAGCAGATGTGATCCCATCACCAACACATTTGGGTTTGGCTTGGGCAAACCGATTAGGCGATGCTGCCCTCCCTAGAATGTAGCTGGTTCGTAATTAGTTTAGGCTGTGGAGGCCTGTGTCATTAAAAAAAAAAATGACAACTGGACACTTGCCATAATCAAGATAATATTTCACAATCAAATTAACTCAGCTCAAGAGCTTGATTTTGGAGCCTGTTTATGGTTAACCATCAAATGGTTTTCAGAGTACTTAGTGCATAAGACATGAAAATGTCACTAGGTGAATGGCACATGAATACAAGAAGCACAGGAACATGTGACCATTTGTTAGCCACACAGCATTTATGATGAGGTGGGGGTAGGGGACAGGGAGCATAAAAGAAAAGGATTAGAAAAATCTACCAATTGATCCTCAAAGATCTGGACATATTTATCACAAAATAATAACATTAAACCCATATGCCTTAAAATGGGTATGGTTAAAGATTTCAACAGAAGTATTATCCCAGATCCTGAGTTGTTCAAAAGCAGGCATCTTCAGGTCATACATCTTTGCTTCACCAGAACCTAATGGAGCAATGTGGGTACTCAGAAAACATATGTCTCTATCATGCTGTTATAAAAATTAAGAGAAGATGACATTGAAATATAGAAACCTTTTTGATGTGTTTGGAAGTGAAAATGATATGTAGATGGATTGCAACCACGTACAAAATCGGGCATGTTTGAGGAAAACTAGAAGATAATATGCAAAAATTAAAATAGTACTGTTGGGTGTTGGAAGTTTGCATGTGGTGTTCTTTTCTTTTTTTCCTCCCTAAAACTGTCTTTAATGTTGTTAGAATGTCATTTTTTTCCATTTCAAAATCTCCAAATGTTTTCAGGTTGGAGGGAGGGAAGGAACCTGGTAGTGAATGAACTGTTAGCTTATAGGATAAGCTTCGAACTCCATAGTTTAGCACTGCAGACCATTTATGACCCAGTCCAGCCAAGAATTCCAGTTGCATATCCTATCCCTCCTCCTTCCTTCTCTATCACACTTAATTGCTTGCCTTTCCAAAATGTATCATAGGTTTCACTTCTTTTTTTTCACATTCCATTCTCACTTCCTGGAACACCCTTCCTCCCATCCAGTCTTCAGATAGCTAAACCATACTAATTGTTAAAAACAGATCAAATATCCCCTCTCTGAGAAGCCATCCTTGATTCCCCACACCCTATCCCAGTCTCATTTTTTTTTCCACACCTCTCTGTTTCCACAGCAACTTGCACCTACCTTACTCGGGGAGCTTGTCACACCATGCTCCAGTCACCCGTCTATCTTTCTTCTCCAGTAGCCTAGAGGCTACCTAGAGATCATGTAAAAATACCTGGGGCTAAGAAGGCCAGTGGATGACCCATGCTGCTTTTTAACAAATTGTGACAGTATGGTTGCTACTTTGTGTACAAATGAGGGGATTTATTTATAAAGACACAGAGATAATTCTCAAAGCTCAGTGCTAGAAAGTATAGTCACTAAGATCTAAACCTTGGAGCCAGAAAATCTACAGAATCAAGTCAATTAACTCTCTTAGTCAATCAGTCTTATTCTCCCCTGCCTACCTGCAGCCTTACAGTCATTTAACCTTCATCTCCACAGCCCTGTGGTACTCCTTCCCCTCGCAGAAATACATTGAATCGTGGCTAAAGGTATAAGCTCATGCTGCCTGCGTTCATGCCTGGCTCTGCCACTACCCAACTATGACCTTGGATATATTACTTAACCCTCTGTGACTCAGTTCCCTCTTCTATAAAATGGGACTAAAAAGAGGACCCACCTTATAAGGCCATAATGAGGATTAATGAACTAATGCAAGACATGGTTTTCCACAGCTCCCACATTTACCCATCTACCCACTCTATCTACAAATATGTCTTAGTCCCTATTCCAGCTTCTGGGAAAGACAATCAGCCTGACCCAGTTGAGTCAGCTGTGCCTTCTTGATCCACTCAGGCATAGTTATAGGAGACAAGTTACACAGTGCAAATGTGACCAAGGCCCACCCCTGAAGGTGAGAGAAGGGGACCGGGGCTAGGCTGACACCACACAGGCACGGCCCCTAAGCCTGACTCGCCTCTCATCCGCCCACGCAGCCACGCCTGTGGGCCTGCCTTGGATGACAGCCTGGCCCTTCACCTCAGGGCCCTGCACAGGGCTCTTATTTAAAACACACAGCTGCCTATCTGCCTCCAATGGCACCTAAGGGAGCTCCACACACTGGCACTTTATAAAGCTTAATAGTGATGATGGTGACTCTGACAAGAACGAAAGCAGCATAACAGGCCACCCCACAGGCTGCTGTCGCTTCCCTGCGGTTTGCTGCTGGGCCCTGCAGCTTGCTGCTGAAGTCAGCACATCCTTCCACCCCCGCTTACATGGCTCAGCCCTGGGGCCCACGGTCATCAGCTCTTATGCAGCTGCTAGTTAGGCAGATTTATACACCACTAAATCCATTGTCACACAAGGATTTCCTCCTCACTGCTAGGGTTTAAAGAACCTAGACACAGCATCCAATAACCAAAAGAGGAAAGGCCTCCAAAGAAAATGAACTATTTGATTTCAAAGTGCTGTAGGTCTAGAATTTCCAAGTAAATAAGATCAGGTAGGGGAGTTGTATCTTTAAAAAGAAGGTCACCATAGCCTTGGAACCTAATCCAGCCCATAAATAAAATCCCATTTGCAACTCTCTATCACACGTGTCTTTATCCTGTTGTAATCTCCTCACTAGCATAAATAAGATTTGTAGGCTCTCCTTATCCAGCCACTGCAGCAAAAGGAGCTGCCACCACATCCACACACCTGCAGTAGATGGTCGTGTGTTCTGCTCCAGCTTCCTGATCAAGAGGAACAAGCAGATGTATGGCACCAAACCCAACAATCTGAAGGCCCACAACTCCTTCTGCTACCACAGGCTCATTCACCACAAGGGCGTGGAGCCAGAAGTGGACGGCAAGGGCATGGTGTTCACAAAGCAGAGACCTGGCCCGTGAAAGCTGGCTACCTCCTACATGCGGACCACCATCAACAGGAATGCACAGGCCACCCTCAACAGCATCCGGCACATGATCCACAAGAACAAGTACAGCCCAAAGCTGCACATGGCCGCCATCAGCAAAGCCAGCGCCATCCTGCACAGCCAAAAGCCCTTGACAGTGAAGAGGAAGTGGGCCCACCCCACCAAGAGCTCCTGAGTGCACCCCCAAGGCAATAAAGACACCGGCCACCTTCTCCAAAGGGGAAAAAAAAAAAGATTTGTAGGCCAGGACATCTAAGTCGATGCATAACACATTATCTCATGCAGTTCTCAAAACTGCCCTGGTGGGTGGGCATTGCTATCATCATTTCATAGAAGAGGAAACTGAGACTTGGAAAGGTTAAGACAATGGCCTCAGATCATGAGAACTGAAAGCAGCAAAACCCTAATTAAGCCTACTTAACTGGGCTTCTCTACTGTACCACTGACTGCTGTCACTTGTTTTCCCTAATTTCAAACCAAGAATCATCATCTCTGAGCTATCTGTGGGGACACAGCTGTGCACTGGTGTTCTGTGGCAGCACCCCATACGGTAAGCTCTGTATCCACCCATCCAGAACAGCTCATTGGATACATACATTTAGCTCCATGTAAGATTTCATTGGAAGGAATGAAGCAGTCAGTGTACCTTACTTCTTTCACCACCACCACCTCTTCCATCAGCACATTTATTTAACACTTGTTGGACACCAGACACCTTGCCAAGTATTTTACAAGCATTATCTCAAGTAACCCTCACCATGATGAGATACTTTAACTGCCTGCCATTTTCCAAATCAAGAAATTGAGGTCCAAAGCCATTATCCTTGCCCAAGGTCACATAGCAAGTAACCAGGTAGAAATTCAAAGCAAGAATTATCTGACTCCAGACTCTAAATCACCATTACCAGTATTTAGAGAAATCAATTCCTGTACTAGTATGAAGATCTCATCACTACTCTCTTAAAAATATTCTTTCTTAAAAATATTCTCAGTGCTAAGTAAAATACATTAGTAACTACCTCAAATCCTTTCTAGAAGCAGGTAGGGAAAACAAATAAACAGCCAGGATTTCTATTAAGAATTTGAATAGCAGGGTATGCATATAATAGACACTTCAATAAATTCTGCTGTAGCATGAAGAGCAATCTCATTTTCAAATGGTGAATCCTGGCTCACGTGGATGTGGCATTATAATCATCCAAGTAGGGTTTATGGTACATAGCACTTTAAAGAATGCTGGAACTTTATGTGGATTTGAATAGCAAGAGCAGCCTAAAATTAGTCATCATCAACA
Organism: Manis javanica; assembly: GCF_040802235.1. Lineage (NCBI taxonomy): Eukaryota > Metazoa > Chordata > Mammalia > Pholidota > Manidae > Manis > Manis javanica. Next base: position 9,622,368 of record NC_133158.1, read on the forward strand.
GGCACACTCACTGGAAAGCCTGGAATTCAAATTCATTTGAAAATAGATTCAGAAAATAGCAATGTTCAATCACAGATCAAAGACAACCTAGATATCTAACTCATCATCATCTATGAGATTAAATACCCTTAATAACTATCTGAACAAGAAATGGCATAAAAAATAATAAAAGATACAGATAAATGATGGAGTACAGTGGTCAAGAGCACTTTGGGGACAGCCAGCCATGGGTGGGAGTCCTTACTATGTCACTTACCAGCTCTGAGGCTTTGGGCAGGTTAGGCATCCATACCTAATTTAAATAATAGTGGCACCTATTTGATGGGATTCCTATGCTTCCTAAGCAACAGCTATGAAGAAGATGAGGGTGGTGATGGTGACAACACTGAAAAAGACGTTGATGATCTGTCTGCTTTTATGACTAGGAAAATGGGTAGAAGGAAAATAGGCAAGTTTAGCACAAAAAGAGCATCCTCTTCTTCCCCTTTCCTGGGTTGTTTGGAAACTCCTTGCACTGCTCATCTAAGTTCAAACCCTGATCGCCTCTCGAGAGCCCCTAATAGCTTGTTAACAGAGAAAAGGCATGCTTCTTCTCTTCCCAACTAAGTGAGGGCTGAGAAATTTGCCACTCCTTAGCTTCTTCAGGGGCTCAAAGCCATCACAAACTAATAATCTTAATGTAAGGTGATTCTCCTCCCTATACATCACTGAAGCCAAGGACAGCTGACTTGGTTTACAAATGTTCAAAACAGGCCCCAAAATACAAGGCCCACTGACTTTGCAGAGTATTACTGATTCACAATGTAAACACCGGAACCATCCAGTTCAGTATTATTAGTACTTAGGGGAGTCAGGGGGAGGGAGAGAGAAGGGAATGAGCACTTTGAAAAAAACATCAATAGTATGCCAGGCAGTGAGGTGGAACATTAGACACAGTTCTAGGTCATTGAATTTATAATATAAATTTAGCTGACAGACATGACACAAATGTGAAAAAAAGTATAGACTAAGGAGGCACTTTCTTCCACTAGCCTTATCAACTTAGGATATCTATGTTTGCAATAGCAGGTAAAGGTGTGTATATATATACATAACTAGCACTGAACACATTATCCTCTCTGCTGCTACTGGGGATGCAAGAGAGGAAATACAAAGAAAAGCTTTGATCATAAATCAAAAGGAGGGGACAAGCTCCTTAAGGGCAGGAAGCATCTGTGTCCTAGTAACCAATGCATCCCCAGCACCTAGCACCGAAGTTGGCAAGTAGAAAGCACTGCAACCAAAGTGCTGAATAAATGCAAGAATGCAGGAAGGCACCCAGGATGGGACTTCAATCAAAGCCCAAAGCCCAAAGCCCCTGTTACGTCCCACTGGTCTCCCTCCTTAATCACCTAGAAGAATGTCCTACCTTACTGGTCATTACCACCACTGACAATAATGAAAATCCAAGTTCATAACAAAATAATATTTTAAACATACATAGCATACTAGGTCATTAAAAATAGACTAGGGAGTATTTTACATTGAGACACTAGGGAACATCATTACTTTGAAATGTCACTTTCTGCTTTAATTAGCACACTCTAATGATAAGTATATGTCATTCTTATCTAATGAAAAGTATTGAATGCATATGAAATCTAGGTCACAGCCCTCTTTGGGAGGTACACAGATGTACAAAGACCAAACAGAATTCATGTGTTGATGTCAACTAGATTACTTACATTGATTAATATAATTACCAAAGTTCCAAGTTTTAAAATTTAAGAATACATTTCAAAACACCAAGCATTCTCAACATAGCTTTGATCTCCTTTCACATTTCTCAAGACAGCCTAAGCTGTTTTGGGGCCACAAGAATTTTCCCAGTGATTTCTTCCAAGTCAACTCCCAGAGGTATCACTCAGAACAGGCCCACTTGCTGGGAGGCATATTTGTAATAAGACAACAATAGGTCTGCTTCCTCACAGGGCAATTTCTAAGGCTGTCTTTGCTTCCTTCCACCTACTATGAAGCTTTATCCAAGGAGAATGTACTCACTCTACCCAGCTTCAAAGATGCCAATAATGGACTTCTCTTTTCCAAAGAGAAATCTTAGTTGTCGGCTGCTTTCATTCAACAGTCGCAATATAAAAGAACCCAGGTGATTGAATACCTCTGAACTGCTTGTTGTGGGACATCAGATAAAGAAATTCTGTAACCCAGAGAGATCTCTGATACGTTCATTTGAATGTCAATACTAAACATCCTCTCTCAGCAAAAAAGCAAGAATGTGTCTCAGAAGAACTCCGAACCTGTCAATTGGATGTGACTTCAAGTTCCTTTCTACAGTCAATGGCCAAAAACAAAAATGAAGGAATGATGTTTTCTGCTTCATATTCCCCAGATTCTGTCAGAAGTGGAGGTCATTTAAAGCTTCCTCGGTGTACCCAGAGCAGACTCCCGCTTTCTCAGGACTGTAATTGGCAATGTCAGTTCTCAAAACACTCAAGCAAGTAACCAAGCTTTTAACCAGCAACCAGCAACAGCTTGCTTGGTTACCAGGGCTTTGTTCATGGCAAGCCTGCATCACCGTGAAGACTTCAGTTCAAGTCAGCACACGCAGGGCTCTCATTTACTATTCAGGTTTCATGCAGATGAGCTCATTCACACACCCCAGTGACCACTCCACCTCCAGGGCCAGGGCTCTCTCAGCACGTCCAAAATTGCAAAGCAATTTCTAAGGGGGAGCCAAAGTTTCACTCACTTTTCACGCAATGGCTCATGGAGATATTATCTTAAAATGCTTTCTCTTAAAAAAAATTTTTTTGAACTGAGAATTACATGCTGTGCTGAAATAGGATGGCGGTGGGTTCTGATTATATCTTTTTGCCCATTTCGGTTTCACTTTAAAGTATAGAAAATACCAGCTTGCTCTTTCTTCTTACTCCCTTTTCTCCCTGACACTAACAGTTAAGTCTGCTCCGTCAAAAGCAACTTTCATATTAAATGAAGTCCATCTTTTCTCTCTCCCCACTCCCCTGAGAACTGCATACAAAATGAATCAAGGCAATGGTGTGTTTGGACATGACTCTAGTCACCGAAATGGGAAAATGATACAGGTTCTAACCTGCTGTGATCACCTTTCCTCCTCTTTTAATTGAGTAAACCGGTGACTCTTCAGCTAATCTCTAAAACTCCTGTATTGGGTTTCAATACCTCATAGTGTGACAATATGAACAACAAAAGCAACCATTAAAAATAATCAGTATGAAAATAACATTGAAAAAGGAAATGTAATATTTATGATATAACATTTAAATTTCTTTAAAACAAAAATGTGTTCCACAACTTTTCTGTAAACTAACTTTTTTTACTAGGACTTTCCTAAACATGTTATATCAAACAGGATGATCCAAACAATTCATAGCAATTGTTAACATTTAAAATCAGGCTGTTAAGAAAACAATACATTTTTTAAAATAATAAAATCAGGCATTGACTTTTCAAGACCTTATTTTGGAAGGAATAGATCTCTGAGGGATTGCAAAAACAATTTTTTTTAAGGGCAAAACATTAACTTCCTAAAGTTATATACCTTATAATGTATTTTACATATAATACCTTATAATAATATATACCTTATAATGTATATACCTTATATATACCTTATAATGTATTTTAGAATTTATCTATCCAACCCAGGGAATTTTTACTTCAATAAATTTCATATTTGTTTCTCAAATGCACTATTGCTCTTCACTTCCTATACAATGACAAAATTAATGATAGCTTAACCAATCTTTAAGATACAGGATTGAGGGATAAGGCCCCAGCTAGTTTTTAAATTATAATACATGAGTTCAACAAATCATTGTATATAAGAGAAATACTTTACAAATAGAAATCATCCACCCAGTTAACAGGGAAAATAAGATAAAAATAATATGCTAAGTAATGCAATCCTTGTGAAGAATTATTGGGAAAGAGAAAGCAGCCATGACTTCAATTTGGTACAAGGTTCTAATATTTATGCATAATGTATGTATGTATAATATATTAGTATAAAATACAAGGCATGTAATATATATATATATATACATAGTGCATGCTTGTTATGTATGTGTTATACATATTGATTGTTTTTGAGAAACAGACTCATGCAATTAAGAAACCACTGGTTGTTTGGCATTACTAAAGTTACAGTACTAAGAAAAAAGATCTCTAACAAGTCTTGATCTTGTCGTTATTTAGCATTCAGATATAGCAAGGGAACTTTTACCTAAAAAGAATTTTCTGCAGATCAATTTTTGGAGTTTTTTGAATGAGAAATTGCATTCTTTTCTCTCTTTAAGTAAATGCAGTATTGTCAGTCTAGGCAATTATTGTCATGCTAATATAATAAATGAATTTTCTTTTCTATTGCCTGTGTGCTTTATTTTTACAGCTTTACTGAGATATATTTCACATATCATAAAATTCATCCATTTAAATTGTACAATTCATTAGTTTCTAGTATATTCACAGAGTTGTGCAACCAACACCATAATCAATTTTATAACATTGCATCATCCCCAAAAGAAACTGTGGACCAAATAGTAGTCACTCCCCATTCCCCACAACCCCTGTTTCCCCTAGCAACCACTAACCTACTTTCTGTGGACCTTTCACATAAATGGAACCATACAGTACATAGCCTTTGTGAGTGGCTTCTTTCACTTAGCATGTTTTCAAGGTCAATTCATGTTGTAGCATATATCAATACTTCACTGTTTTTTAAGGATAGTCTATTGTATGGATAGACCAAACTTGTTTATCGATTCATTGTAGATGAACATTTGGGTTGTTTCCACTTTTTGGCTATTATGAATAATGCTGCTATGACTATTCATATACAAGATTCTGTGTAGATACATGTTTTCAATTTTCTTGGGTATATACCCAGGATTAGAACTGCTGGATCATATGATAACTATGCTTAACAGTTCAGGGAACTGGCAAACTGTTTTCCAAAGTGGCTGATCCCATCAACTAACATATGAAGGTTCCAATTTCTCCATATCCTCACCAATGCCTGTCACTGTCTTTTTTATTTAAGTGATTCTGGTGCATAAAAAGTGGTATTTCCTTGTGGCTTTGACTTGATTTCCATAATGATGAATGATGTTGAGGATCTTCATGTTCTTATTAACCATTTGTGTATCTTCTTTGGAAAAATGCTTAGTCAGATCCTTTACCAGTGTTTTAACTGGATTATTTGTCATTTTTTGTTGGGTTGTTTAAAAGTTCTTTATATATTCAAACAATGTCCCTTATCAGATATATGATTTTCTCCCATCAAGCATCTTTTCACTTTCTTGATTATGTCATTTGACAAACAAAAGTTTTTAATTCTGATGAAGTCAAATTATCTATTTTGTATTTTGTCACCTGTGTTTTTGGTGTTGTATTTAAGGAACCTAACCCAAGGTTACAAAAATTAACTCCTGTTTTATCCTGGAAACACTATAGTATTTGTTCTTACATTAGTTCATACATTAGTCTATGATCCATTTTGAGCTAATCGTTGAGATGGAGAGGCCTAAATTCATTCTTCTGCATGTGGATATGCAGTGGTTCCAGCAACATTTTTTGAAAAGACTAATGTTTCCTCCACTGAATTGTCTCAGCACTCTTGTTAAACCTACCACAAACAAACGGTTTGTTTCTGGACTCTCAATTCTATTCTGTTGATCGATCCTTATGTTAGTATTATGTAGACTTCATTACTATAGTATTGTAATAAGTTTTAAAATCAGGAAGTGTGGGTCCTACAACTTTGTTCTTCTTTTTCAAGATTGTTTTGGCTATTCTGGGTCCCTTGCAGTTCCACATGAATTTTAGGATCAGCTTGTCAATTTCTACCAAAAAAAAAAAAAAAAAAACCAGCTGGGACTTTGAAAGGGATTTTGTTGAATATGTGAATCATTTGGGGCAGCATTAGACTCTTAACAATGTTAAATTTTCTGGTCCATAAATATGGGATGTCTTACCATTCATTTATTCTGTAATATCTCTTTAAAATATTGCAAAGTTTTCAGTGTACAAGTCCTGTACTTCTTTTGCTAAGTTTATTTCTATGCATTTTTTTTTTGCTGTTATCATAAATGGCTTTGTTTTCTTAACCTCATTTGCAAATTGTTTATTGCTAGTGTATGGAAATAAAATTGATTTTTTTATATTGATATTATATCTGGCCACATTGCTGAACTTGTTTATTAGTTCTAATAGTATTTTAGTGGATTTGTCAATGTGCTTTTAACTTAAACTTTTAAATTATTTTGATCCCAACCATATTTCTAAACATTAGTTTATGGTACTAATATATAACAATTATCCTCAATATTGAAGAATTAAATCTTGTCTGCTCCCAGCTCTCATGCAGCCCTCTCAATTAACCACTCAGACTGATGACCATTCTTCACAGGAAAGTGGAAAGAATGACATAGGCAAGAAAAATTCCTTCTTCCTTACTTAATTCTTTCTATTTCTAGTGATTAGTAAAACCATTCAGTATAGTAAAATAAAACACATGCTAAGGTACTAAAATTCTTCTGCCTAACATTACCTTGCTAAAATGAAGTGAAGCAAAATGTAACCAAAAGTGGATTTTGACATTTCATATTTTGTTGAATACTGTTAGGGTGCTGGCAATCACTGTCTCTTACATACAAATTAACAGCCTGCCATCTGTCAAGTGTTGGGATAATCACAGGGTTTAGTGCACAATATGGTTATTAGAATATGACCTGACAAAAAGGAAAAGAACACAACCTAATTTGGATTATAAAATCTATGATCTCACTTGCAAATGACAGTTTGACAAGCTATTATTCTGCATTTTGGCTTCTACAGTAAAAGCAGTTCTGTGCATTCATAATTCTATTAGTTATACAGGCAACAGCGTGTGGAAGATTGCTTTAAACTATAAAATCTGCTTGGTCATGCAATATTTTTTAACTAATTCTTAGACAAATATTTGCACCATTTAATAAGTGGAAATGTAATGATCTGAGCCTTCACATTTCCAAGTGAGGCACCAATCATTAGACAAAAATGCCTTTGTGATATTGCTCCTGGCAATTCCACAGGATTCTTCAGGGTGTATGCAAAAACAGAGCTGTAGGAACTTATTAAAACTGTTCACATGGACATACATCAAAGTCAAAAAGTTGACAGTTTTGAAAAGTGTAATATATGAAACACTTGGGCATGGAATTTACTTCATCCCCAACAGTGACATCTGCTAATGAGCATCATTAATATTGCCTACTTTTATTTATCCTAATGCCTCATGGGTGCTATCTTTATGTACATTCCTCTGTAGCACCTTTTGTTTTCATCCAGGGGAAAAAAACCCATACTGACAGCTGCCTCTAATAAAGATGATGCCAACAGATTTCTTCTCTTCTAGTTATAGTCAGAACATAGAATACCAACTTCTTTTTATTGTTGTTTTCTGTCTCTTAAAACAGTGTATAAATTCATGTTGTTCCTGAAGGTTATTTAAGGGTATACCCATTGTATCTAACACACATGCTTAAGAGAGAAATGCATTAAGTCTCAAGGCAAAGTGTTCTGTTGAGGTGACAAAGCAAAACAGATTTTTTAATATTAGCAATTATATTACCTGGGGAGCTTAAGTGAGATAATGACTATGTAATACATTAAGCAACTCACACTGCAAATTATTTTGCTTTGTGTTAGACTACGCGTCTTTTCCATTATTTTCACACTTGTTTCCTTTCACCGAAGGAAAAAGTGTATTTTTCTGTCATGTTGGCTCAATATAAGGTGAGTCAGAAGGCCAAGGCTCTTCTGCAAAGGATCTTGAGTTACAATTTTAAATACTGCAATATGAATTTTAAGAACAATGTATGATGAATTGTAAGCTGCACGATACATCAAAACTTCTCAATACTAAAACCTTCATGGCTATTATCTGAAGAAAAAAATCTGATTGAGATTTGTATAAGACCTTTAAATGTATAAAAATATACAAAATACTAAAAAATATATATGTGTGTATATATATATGTACATATATGTATATATACAAAATACTATTTACATCTCTGGGTGTAAAATGGTTTGTCTATAGCAGCAACCCTAATTACAGTACAGTAACAGATAGGGGAACAGAAAAGATAAGAACAGATAGGAGAACCATGGAAACTTATCATTCATTTATAGGAAAGATAGTCCTTTTTTTCTCTTTAGAAAAAAATAATAAATCCCAAGGACTTTCTAGCTACATTTTGCTTTATCACTTGCCTAGTACATTCATGATATGCACTTTTTAATGTTAAGGCTGTGACGAATGTAACATCATAAATGAACAAAAAAGTATTCCCAGACATAGAAGCATTAAATACATCCAAAAGAAACAGAAAAAGAGGGAGGTAAAGAGTGATAGAGGGGAAAAAAGAAAAAAGAAATATCCATGATCCATCAAAAGACCGGAAGAAAAGTAATCAAATTATTTAGGTGGTAAGACTATGGATGATTATGTCTCTTTCCATTTTCATTCATTTTTCTTCATAAGCACACATCACTTTTTAATGAAAAAGAAACTGTATGTGTATTTTTTTCTCCTGTGTGCTTTATCTAGAGATAATTTACATATAGTGCAAATACATGAATCTTCAGTGTATATCTCCATGACATCTTCACATATAAGGGAACCTCCACCCAAAACAAGATAGACATTTATTTCCAGAATATTTCCTTGTGGCCCTTTCCTGACAATAGGCTCCCCATCCTTCCATTTGTCTGACCTCTATTACTGTTGATTCATAGTGCGGGCTCTTGAATTTTACGTCAAGGAAATCATAAAGTGTGCAGTCCCTTGTTTGCAGCTCCTCTTGTCAACATACTGCTTTGGAATGCATGCATATTGTTGTATATATCAGTTGTTCCTTTTTTAGCTGAATAGTATTCCATTGTATGACTACACCACACTTTGGCTACTCATTTACCCGTTAATGGATATTTGGATTTTCCCAAATTTTTAGCTATTATAAATAAAGCTGCTGCAAAAATTCTTGTGAAAGTATTTTTTTTGTGGGTATATGCAGTGATTTTGCTCAGATTAACTCTTATAAGAGGAATACAGGACACACAATTTTTAATTTTAAAATAAGGTTTAGCATTTCTTTTATGGTCACTGCATTTAAAGCTAAACTCTATATGTAAAAGAAATTTTAAAGACCTTAACAGTTTCCACCCAAGGGAGAGGGAATACACAAAATTCAAAGCATAGATTTGTAAAATTTTATGCTCCTAGATGCAGAGTTTAAACTAAGATAAAGGAATTATAAACCTTGCAGGACCCCAGAAAACTGCCTATTGCTCCTTCTCCTGGATCTTCATTGCCTCTAATGGAAAAACTTCCAAAGGCAGGGAGTTTCCCATAGGAACGCTATTCAATCCTTCGACAACTAAAACCTCTCTTTAGCTCTAAGCATAATGGAGAAAGAAGAATAATCATAAAGTTAAGAATAAACCTATCAAATAATTAAGAGGCAAATGTTTCATGGCTGAAGGGTCATTACCAGTCAGGGAAAAAAAATTCAGAGAACTGATAAACCACTGAAATGGGACCAGTGGATGGCAGGGTCATAGATAGCAAGCACTTCCTTGGCATCTACCCCCATGCCAGAGAAAAGAAGGGTTTTCTTTGGGGACATTGAATAGCACAGTCTTGTGATCATGTTACTAAGTATCACATGTAGGGTGGCTACAAATAATTTATCATCTAAACCAAAACACCTGTGAGACAGCAAGGGGTATTAAAAATAAATACAATTGTTTAATTTTTAAAATATTCATTTGTTGACTTAAGAATTGGTTTTATTATAATGGCAGACATAAAAAAGTCCTATTCCAAAATAGTTTGCAAAAATAAAATTATTTTTATTTAAAATATGTGTGTGTGTGCCTATTGTAGGGGGAGAAAAACCCTTCTCTACCCTCTTTGTGTGTCTGGCTGGGCCTATGAGTTAAATCAATATAAAACACCTTAATAGGAAATAATACAAATTTCAATGAAACATAAAATTCAGTAAATTTTCACACATACATGGGAGCCTTCCCAAGAGAACAAAAACCCAAAGAAGTGACTAGAGCATGAAGCTTTTATACCTTTTAGACAAAGAAACAATAACTTGTTAACAATCAACAAGATAAAAGAGATTTGGGCTATGGGTAGTAAATGGTGAAGAACTAGGAAGATACGGGTTAGTTATTAACAAAGTTTGTTTATACAACCTTCATGGCCCTAAATCCCCTCTATGTGATGATAAGGACATACTCCTGGTACAGGGAGGGTACCACTCACATAGATTTATCTCCTGCTTTGGGAGGACAAAGGACAATCAGCTGGTGTCCTTGCACCAGCTGTTTCTTAAGTATCTTTAATTCAAAATAATCAGTATGCTAGAGTGACATATTATGGGGTAACATATTCTAAACTCCTTCTACCTGCATATCCAGAGCAAAGGCTAAACTGGACAAGATGCAGAGACAACTGATACAAACTGGGACTCTCCTAAGCAAATTACACTCCAGTTCTAGCAAACTGGGTGCTCCAGTCAAGTATCCCCTCCAACCCTCTCCACTGACTAAGGTAACTATAAATGGAACCTAAGGTGCTGCCTCTGTCCTTCTGTTCATTCAGTAAATAATTTTTGAAAGCCTTTGATAAGTTTGGCATTGTCCCAAATAGGGACGATACAATGGTAAATGAGTCCAATCATCCCTGGACTAATGGAACCTTCAATCTGTCAGAGAAAAGAGCCAAGGAAAAATTTATCACAAGGGTGCTAAGTGTAAAGAAGGAAAATGCAGAGTCCTTTGACAGGCTTTTAATGTGGCAGTTCTCAGTGAGGTTGACATTGTCCCCTAACATGATTCTTTTTTGCTTTTTTAATTGTTTGGGGTTGTCTCACTGATGGGGAAAGTGAGATTTTCTGAAGGGCTCCAGGGATGTTCAATGTTCTCTACTGTATGACACAGGCCCACTCAATAAAAAATGACCCTGTATCCCTCATGACTTTCAAATGTCCCGCCAGACATTCATGTAAGTGGAAACACACACACACACACACACACAATTTATGATTGTCTGTTTTACATATCAATCCAAATTTTTGATTTCCACTTAGTTTTTCAGGAATGAAACTAACATGTAAAACAAAGGAAGACTGTACTGTTTTGTTCAACATTTGACCAATTGTTCAGGATTTCAGAAAATCACATCACTGACAGCATTGGGATTTATGATACTCAGTCTATCAATATAAAGCACAACTAACTCTATTAGTCTGCATTCATATCTGCCACATGCAAATACAGAAGAGAGAATAGCCTTAGCAAATATTAAATTAGCTATGACACGATATTCAGGGATATCACCAAATTGCATTCATGCAAAGTATCTTTAAATATTTCTTTCTTTGGCCTAATATATGCCTTTGAAAATTCTGCAGCACAATAAGAAATCTATAGTGTAAATGTTACTTATTAAAATTATTTACTTATTTTGGATTTGCCTGTTTCTCAATCTTATATTGAAACTGTCCCTAGAGGTCTCCTGCACAACTTCTTTATGACTTTACATATTACTGCTTCTTTTTCCAATTTATTCCCTATTCCCTGTTGTCTGCTAAAGGGCTTTTTAAGAACCAGAGACTAAATATATGCCTCAACTTGAGAGAGGATTTCAAGATTAGTAGTATTCTTCTTGTGATTCTTTAATACCACTTGGTCTATTATCATAATATAGGGAATTATTTTACAATTAACCTTAGAAATAAGTTCAACCTGTTTCCAGAAATGGCACAACTGCTTATGTTTTCTACCTCAAAACCATGTAATTATTCTTAGCATGTGAGGCCTACTTCAATTAAGATTATTTCCCTCTTTTTCTCACCAAATATGCTATTAGACTTCAATTAAGATTATTTTCCTCTTTTTCTCACCAAATTTAGCTTTAGACTAGTTTTTATTCTAGTGTCCCCTATGCCTCTTCTCTTTCATTTCTGTACTCTGCCACAGAATTGCTTCCATCTTCTAAACCCAATTTCACTCAGGTCAACTAGATATTAACATTTGACTGATCATTGTCTTTAAGTGTAGTTGTATATTTACACTGAAATACTTAGTTCCCTTTTCTTTTTCCTTTATATTATTAGTTAAAACATTATACCAATATTTTTAAAGTATGTAGGGAGGTATATAGTATTATCTATGAATTTCGTCTTGCAATAATAAAGATGACAAAATATTTTTTATAAAAAGAAGGTAGTCTATCTGACGGGATTAAACAGTTGACTCTAATCAGATTTGAGACAGTGGTTATTTAACCTGAAACTTAGATAATGGGTAAGAGGTAACTAAATGAAGAGGGATGAACCAGAGGAAACAGTGACAGAGGCCACATTCTCTAAACCAGAATCCCCCTCTGGTAAAAAACACTAAGAGAATAGACAGCAGAGAACGTGAGCTGGAGAAATGGGTGCTAAAAAGTGGTGAGTGAACCACTGAAGGCACACAGTTGGTTTTTATTTATAAAAAAGCTAACTTTCTTATTTTAATAGGCCAAAGCATTTTGAAATACATTTGAGAAGAATACTACTTTCCACTTAGTGTGGTGAAACAAACTTTCCTTTTAAAATGATATTAAGAAAAAAAACTGTTTTTTTTTTAATTTTAGTAGTATTAGTAGAGGTAGGACAAGAATATGATAAATATATGGCTCCTGAATCACTGAATTTTGGGGTGCTCTGACCTATACCATGGAGGTCAGGGGAGGGGAGAAGGTTTGAGATGAAGGAAACAAGGGCCTGGTCATGCATCGTCCTACAGGCCAATGTAATGTTTCCTTCTCTCTTAGAAGCAGTGGAAGGCCATTAAAGAATGTTAAACAGAAGAATGGCGAGATCACATTTGTGCTTTTATAAGATCAGTATGGCATCAGTGTGGGAAACGGATTGGAAATAGGTATGACAGCTGTGGGTAGGCCAGTTAGACAGCTGTTCCAATTGTCTAAATAAGAGACTGCTGGTGCAAACCCAGATGAAAGCCGCAGAGATAAAGAAGAATTTGAGAAATAACATATATCCTGGAATCTAAAATGCCATAAATTGGAAGACCATTGGCTTAAGGATAGTTTTTCAGGCAACATTAAGAAATATGACACTAAATGAGCATATCAATTATGAGACACATCATTATTTTAGAAACAGTAAAATATGAAAAATCTATGCTTCTTCAAATGGAGGAAATAAAGCTTTTGGTGGGTAGAAAATAGGGTGCAGAAAATAAACAAATGACTGATAATGAATCATCAGTTTGAAAAAGTTAAAATTGTCAGGCTCCCCTGTCCTCAAAAATCCCAAACGTCTAATGACTTGGCTTTTTTGCTTTTTGTCTTTAAAAAATATGACAGATTATTTTGGTGGTGAAGATGGAGTCTAAAACTGAGAGAGTTACTGGAGAAAATAAATGCAAAACTCCCTTATCAGGTAAAGATATACTTGAGTAAGGAATGTTGGCTGGCCTGCTGGCCTTCTAATATCAGAGGCCTAAAACTTCTAAGCTGAAATGTCCTTCAGAAAATGATGTTCACAGCGCTCTGAATGTCAAGGCCTGGTTGTTGCTATTATTATGATAATGACGATTTACAGCCAATGCCCATGGCCTAGGCCTAGAAGTTTGTTTACAATTTAAAGTAAGAGGAGCCCTGCATTAAATTTTTGTTAGCAACCCTTGAAGTTTAAAAAAATAAATAAAAGAGTTATGCAAATGCATACCTATAATCTTTTAAATTTATTGCTTAGGGAACAAGGGGGGAAAATGTATTTCACAACTATATACATCTCCTCTGATCAAAGTTTAACTTCTCAAGATGAATATATTCTTTGACTCTGCTCCCATCTTGGGAAATTTCTTTGCTCTATTTCTTTTGTGACTTCTTATCACCTTAAAAAAAACTCAAATCAAATGGCACTTTAAAAATTAAATACAAATCGAGGATTAAAGATGGTGGGTGAGAGGAGAGACAGAGACTTCCTCCTAAAACTGGATACAATTAGAAAAGTTAATTGGCACAACTAATCCTGAGAGAGCAACAGGAAAGAGGACAGCGTCAGACTGCACACACCTGGAGAAGAGAGCAGACCTCAGCGAATGGGGTAACGTACCAGAGCTGTGGCTCCACGGGACCCGAACCCCTCCCCGACCCCAGCTCACCATGGGAGGAAGAGAAACGGAGCAGGGAGGGACTGGAAGGCTGGGGACTGCTGAATACCTAGCTCCAGAGATCTGATCTGGGAGCACAAACCTACATTTCATGGTGCTTTCATGAGACTTGCATGACTACCAGGTTGGAAAGTTAATACAGGCAGAGTTCCTGGGGAGACTGGGATTCCGACTGCTTGTGGAAAGCAGAGATCCATATCTGGCTGCTCTGGGACAAAAACTTATACCTGTGTGACTGGCCCACTGGCTCAGGCAGTGGAGACAGGCACAGCAGCCAGGAGGCGGGGAACAGCTCTTTCCTACCCCCAGTCCCACTCCCCTGTGACCCCTGACATTGCTTCAGGGACTCAGCAGCTCCAGAATAGAGCTTCTGGACACTAGGGGGCGCCATATACAAACATGCAATGCCAAAGGAACCTTGTCCAGAGTAAAATTGTTAATACAACTCCCGAGAAAGATTTAAATGATATGGATCTCATGACTCTTCCTGAAAGGGAGTTCAAAATAAAAATAATCAACATCCTAATGGAGGTAAGGAAAGACATCCAAGAACTCAGGAATGAATTCAGGTCAGAGATCCAATCATTGAAGAGCACCATGGAGGGTATTAAAAGCAAGTTGGATATGGTGGAGGAGGCAGTAAATGAAATAGAAACTAGAGAAGAGGAGTACAAAGAAGCTGAGGTACAGAGAGAAAACAGGATCTCTAAAAATGAAAGAATATTGAGAGAACTGTGTGACCAATCCAAGCAGAACAATACTCGCATTATAGGGATACCAGAAGAAGAAGAGAGAGAGAAAGGGATAGAAAGTGTCTTTGAGGAGGTAGTTGCTGAAAACGTCCCCAATCTGGGGAAGGAGATAGTCTCTCAGGTCATGGAAATCCACAGACACCCCTACACAAGGGACCCAAGGAAGACAACACCAAGACACAAAGTAATTAAAATGGGAAAGATCAAGGATAAGGACAGACTGTTAAAAGCAGCAAGAGGCAGAAATAAGATTACATACAAATGAAAGCCCAGCAGGCTAACATCAGACTTCTCGGCAGAAACCTTACAGGCCAGAAGGGAGTGGCATGATGTATTTAATGCCATGAAGCAGAAGGGCCTGGAACCAAGATTACTTTATCCGGTGAGATTATCATTTAAATTTAAAGAAGGGATTAAACAATATCCAGATAAGCAAAAGCTGAGAAAGTTTACCTCCCACAAACCATCTCTGCAGTCTACTTTGGAGGGACTGCTATACATGGAAGTGTTCCTAGGTTGGATAGCTGTCACCAGAGGTAGTAAAATCATGGTAGGGAGGGTGGAGCAGCTGATTGCGAGGCAAATGCAAAATTAAATTGACTATCCCCAAAGCCAATCAAGGGATAGACAAAAAGTATAGAATCTGATACCTAATATATAAAGAATGAAGGAGGAAGAAAAAGGAGGAGAAATAGAAAAGAACCTTTAGATAGTGTTTGTAACAGCGTACTAAGTGAGTTAAGTTAGACTCTTAGATAGTAAGGAAAGTAAACTAGAACCTTTGGTAACCACGAACCTAAAGCCTGAAATGGCAATAAGTATATACACATCGATAAAAACCCTAAATGTAAATGGACTGAATGCACCTATCAAAAGACACAGAGTCACTGAATGGATAAAAAACAAGACCCATCTATATGCTGCTTACAAGAGACTCACCTCCAATCCAAAGACATGCACAGACTAAAAGTCAAGGGAAGGAAAAAGACATATCACGCAAACAACACGGAGAAAAAAGCAGGTGTAGCAATACTACTATCAGACAAAATAGACTTCAAAACAAAGAAAGTAACAAGAGATAAAGAAAGACATTACATAATTATAAAGGGCTCAGTCCAACAAGAGGATATAACCATTATAAATATATATGCACCCAAAACAGGAGCACCAGCATATGTGAAACAAATACTAACAGAACTAAAGGTGGAAATGGATTGCAATGCATTCATTTTAGGCGACTTCAACACACCATTCACTCCAAAGGACAGATCCACCAGACAGAAAATAAGTAAGGACACAGAGGCACTGAACAACACACTAGAACAGATGGACCTAATAGACATCTATAGAACTCTACACCCAAAAGCAACAGGATACACATTCTTCTCAAGTGCACATGGAACATTCTTCAGAATAGACCACATACTAGGCCACAAAAAGGGCCTAAGTAAATTCAAAAAGATTGAAATCCTACCAACCAACTTTTCAGACCACAAAGGTATAAAACTAGAAATAAATTGTACCAAGAAAGCAAAAAGGCTCACAAACACATGGAGGCTTAACAATACACTTCTAAATAGTCAATGGATCAACGACCAAATTAAAATGGAGATCCAGCAATATATGGAAATAAATGACAACAACAACACAAAGCCCCAACTTCTGTGAGATGCAGCGAAAGCAGTCTTAAGAGGAAAGTATATAGCAATCCAGGCATATTTAAAGAAGGAAGAACAACCCAAAATGAATAGACTAACATCACAGTTATCAAAATTGGAAAAAGAAGAACAAATGAGGCCTAAAGTCAGCAGAAGGAGGGACATAATAAAGATCAGTGAAGAAATAAACAAAATTGAGAAAAATAAAACAATAGAGAAAATCAGTGAAACCAAGAGCTGGTTCTTTGAGAAAATAAACAAAATAGATAAACCTCTAGCCAGACTTATTAAGAGAAAAAGAGAATCAACACACATCAACAGAATCAGAAATGAGAAAGGAAACATCATGACGGACCCAACAGAAATACAAAGAATTATTAGAGACTACTGTGAAAACCTATATGCTAAGAAGCTGGAAAACCTAGAAGAAATGGACAACTTCCTAGAAAAATACAACCTTCCAAGACTGACCAAGGAAGAAACACAAAATCAAAATAAACCAATTACCAGCAAAGAAATTGAAGCAGTAATCAAAAAACTACCCAAGAAAAAAAACCCTGGCCAGATGGATTTACCTAGGAATTTTAGCAGACATACAGAGAAGATATAATACCCATTCTCCTTGAAGTTTTCCAAAAAACAGAAGAGGAGGGAATACTCCCAACATCACCCTGATACCAAAACCAGGCAAAGACCCACCAAAAAAGGAAATTACAGACCAATATTCCTGATGAACGTAGATGTAAAAATACTCAACAAAATATTAGCAATCCGAATTCAAAAATATATCAAAAGGATCGATCATACACCACGACCAAGTGGGATTCATCCCAGGGATGCAAGGATGGTACAACATTTGAAAATCCATCAACATCATCCACCACATCAACAAAAAGAAAGACAAAGACCACATGATCATCTCCATAGATGCTAAAAAAGCATTCGACAAAATTCAACATCCATTCATGATAAAAACTCTCAGCAAAATGGGTATAGAGGGCAAGTACCTCAACATAATAAAGGCCATATACGATAAACCCACAGCTAACATCATACTTAACAGCAAGAAGCTGAAAGCTTTTCCTCTGAGATCGGGAACAAGACGGGAATGCCCACTCTCCCCACTGTTATTTAACGTAGTACTGGAGGTCCTAGCCATGGCAATTAGACAAAACAAAGAAATATAAGGAATCCAGATTGGTAAAGAAGAAGTTAAACTGTCACTATTTGCAGATGACATGATATTGTACATAAAAAACCCTAAAGGCTCCACTCCAAAACTACTAGAACTGATATCAGAATATAGCAAAGTTGGAGTATACAAAATTAACACACAGAAATCTGTGGCTTTCCTATACACTAACAATGAGCCAATAGAAAGAGACATCAGGAAAACAATTCCATTCACAATTGCATCAAACAGAATAAAATACCTAGGAATAAACCTAACCAAAGAAGTGAAAGACCTATACCCTGAAAACTATAAGACACTCTTAAGAGAAGTTCAAGAGGACACTAACAAATGGAAACTCATCCCATGCTCCTGTCTAGGAAGAATTAATATCAAAATGGCCATCCTGCCCAAAGCAATTTACAGATTTGATGCAATCCCTATCAAATTACCAACAACATTCTTCAACAAACTGGAACAAATAGTTCAAAAATTCATATGGAAACACCAGACCCCGAATAGCCAAAGCAATCCTGAGAAAGAATAAAGTGGCGGGGATCTCACTCCCCAACTTCAAGTTCTACTACAAAGCCACAGTAATCAAGACAATTTGGTACTGGCACAAGAACAGAGCCACAGACCAGTGGAACAGATTAGAGACTCCAGACATGAACCCAAACATATATGGTTAATTAATATTCGATAAAGGAGCCATGGACATACAATGGGGAAATGACAGTCTCTTCAACAGATGGTGCTGGCAAAACTGGGCAGCTACATGTAAGAGAATGAAACTGGATCACTGTCTAACTCTATACACAAAAGTAAATTCAAAATGGATCAGAGACCTGAATGTAAGTCATGAAACCATAAAACTCTTAGAAAAAAACATAGGCAAAAATCTCTTGGATGTGAACATTAGCAACTTCTTCATGAATACATCTCCCCGGGCAAGGAAAACAAAAGCAAAAATGAACAAGTGGGACTATATCAA
Organism: Manis javanica; assembly: GCF_040802235.1. Lineage (NCBI taxonomy): Eukaryota > Metazoa > Chordata > Mammalia > Pholidota > Manidae > Manis > Manis javanica. Next base: position 9,641,223 of record NC_133158.1, read on the forward strand.
GCTGAAAAGCCTCTGTACAGCAAAGGACACCACCAATAGAACAAAAAGGTACCTTCCAGTGTGGGAGAATATTTTCATAAATGACAGATCTGATAAAGGCTTGACATCCAAAATATATAAAGAGCTCACACTCCTCAACAAACAAAAAGCAAATAATCCAATTAAAAAATGGGCAGAGGAGCTGAACCGTCAGTTCTCCAAAGAAGAAATTCACATGGCCAACAGACACATGAAAAGATGCTCCACATCACTAGGTATCAGAGAAATGCAAATTGAAACCACAATGAGTTATCACCTCACACCAGTAAGGATGGCCACCATCCAAAAGACAAACAACAACAAATGTTGGTGAGGTTGTGGAGAAAGGGGAACCCTCCTACACTGCTGGTGGGAATGTAAATTAGTTCAACCATTGTGGAAAGCAGTATGGAGGTACATCAAAATGCTCAAAACAGACTTACATTTGACCCAGGAATTCCACTTCTAGGAATTTACCCTAAGAATGCAGCACTCCAGTTCGAAAAAGACAGATGCACCCCTATGTTTACCTCAGCACTATTTATAATAGCCAAGAAATGGAAGCAACCTAAGTGTCCATCAGTAGATGAATGGATAAAGAAGAGGTGGTACATATACACAATGGAATATTATTCAGCCATAAGAAGAAAACAAATCCTACCATTTGCAACAACATGGATGGAACTGGAGGGTATTATGCTCAGTGAAATAAACCAAGCAGAGAAAGACAAATACCAAATGATTTCACTCATCTGTGGAGTATGAGAACAAAAGAATAACTGAAGGAACAAAACAGCAGCAGAATCACAGAACCCAAGAATGGATTAAGAGTTACCAAAGTGAAAGAGACTGGGGAGAATGGGAGGGTAGGGAGGGATAAGGGCGGGGAAGAAGAAAGGGGGTATTATGATTAGCATGTATAATGTGGGGGGTGGGGGAAAGGGGAGGGCTGTGCAACACAGAGAAGACAAGTAGTGATTCTACAACATCTTACTATGCTGATGGACAGTGACTGTAATGGGGTTTGTGGGGGAGACTTGGGGTAAGGGGAGAGCCTAGTAAACATAAATAAAAATAAACAAACAAACAAAAAGGTTAAATAACAGTATATTTTCAAACTGGGGGGAATCACCAGGCTCACACATGACAGAGTGGTCTAGCCAAGCACGCCTGCTTATTCATGAAAACCATTTCTCACTGGGCCCAAGGCAATCTCCCAGAAGGATAAGACCACCTACACTAAATGAACAAAACATAGTACTGGAGTAGCAACTGACATTAAGAAGTTTATTACAGTTGCCAGGAGCAGTATCAGGGAGAATCCCTGGAAGACAGATGACATGATAAATTAGAAGGAAGAATCTTCAGAATCAGAACGTAGGGGGAAAACACCTCATACAACAATTTAAAAAATACATAATGAGGAAATCATATCTAAAGTAAACCTTTGAAAAAGCTGAGATATTTTATTATTTTTTCCTCTGTCTGCAGTAGCCTTCTGGTATTTGTGCTGCAATGTATTTGCTTCCCCTTAATATTCTCAACACTAACAAGATCAGAGGAAATGATTTATTCCACCCCCTCCCCTGCTACTTCTGAACGGCAACGGGTGTCCTTGGGGACATAGGATTTCTGAATTGCTTTCAGCCATCTGATATTGCAGCTCTGCAACCTTCCCTGGAATGAGCCAGAAAAATCAAAATAATTACATTAATGCTAGGAATCAAAGTTTATTGACTCTCCCTTGAGGTGGAGAACCAAAAAGCTGGTTACAAAAGTTGCCAGCTTATTTAATGATACCACTGCCTCCTCCCTGGTCTTGTGAAAACAGCTTTTGAAAGCATTTTCAAATAAAGCCACCTCTGGTATGCTCCAATTCAAAAGCTTACCCTTTCAGATAAAAGCTAGCACCTATCATCTCACCTTCCACATCAAGACCTCCTCAAAAGGAAGACCCTTCCCCTGCCAAGCCACTGCCAAAGGCAGTTCTCCAGAGCAAGATCCCTGTCATCATTTCTACGCCCCTCAGGAAGGTTCTGCCTCATTGAATATTCTTGTAAGCCAATGAGAGAATCTTGTGTCCCTCCAAGGTAGCAATCTGCATTTATTATAGCATCCACAGCTGCTACTGAAACTTGGAGCAGCTGGTTTCTTTCACTCTACACAATTCTTTGCAACACCCAAGCCAGGTGGGGACTCATAAGCACACCCATTTCATAGATGAGGCCACACACACAAAGATGAAGTGTCCTATTGATCTTTGTACCTCTGACAGGATGTAACTAAGGCTCTCAATAATAGGTTTGATATAAAAGATTTCTTTAATTGACTGAATTAAACTGAAAAAGGTACTAAATGAATTTTTTAAATTAAACTAAACCAACTTGAACTGAACTAAGCAAAATCTAGTGCCATTTAAGCCTGGTGAACACTTAACTTTCTTTCTTCTCTTATTTCTATGGTTTGGTTTTTGGTTTGGGTTTCAGTTATTTTACTTTTTATTATGAAAATTCTGAAATAGAATGAGAGAAAAGTATAATGAACTTCCAAATACCCAATCACCCAGAGCCATCAAGGATCGAGATTTTCCCATGATTAATCCTTTTTTTATTGTTGCTGAAATACTTTAAAGCAAGGTAAATAAACCTTAAACTGTACAAACAATATGGTTTATGCCAAACACCTGCACTCTTTTTGGGAGTCTGGAGTGTTAGTACATATTAGGCAAGGGTGCCTATATAACCAGTCACCAATAAAAACCTTGGGTCCTGAAGCCCTCACAGTTTCTCCACTAAGACAACATTTCACATGGATTGTCACAATTACCACAGTCCCTGAGTGACTCTACTGGGAGTCCACTCTAGGAACCTTGTGCCTGGTTACCTTTGGACTTCATCCTATATGCTTTTTCCCTTTGCTGATTGTGTTGCTCTTTTACTCAATGTTGCAAAAAAAATCACAGCATAAGCACAACTACATGCTGAGTCTTGTGAGTCCTCTGATAAATCACTGAACCTGGGAGTGGTCTTGGGACCTCCTGACCCATCTGCCTACCCTTCAATTTAAACCACTTCTTCACAGAACCTTGGAGAGACAGCAAACAGGGGAGATTCCTGTTGTCTATTCTCTGGCACCCTGGCCTTCTCCTTCAAAGCGTTTATAAAAACTGTCCCTAAATAATGTTGAAATTATTTATTTATAGCCTATCTTCCCACCTGGTCTAAGCTCCCAGAAAGCAAGAACCATATCTGGCTCGTTGTAAATGCCTAGCAATGAGTATTGAAGGCATGACTTTTCAAAAGATACAAGAGAATAATAAACCTTCCCTCCAAGTACAGTTTAAGAGAGAAAGTTTCTGTTTAATAGGTGCAGTTTCTATGCTTTGCTATGCATTTCACTCATTCATTCACCAAATACCACACACTGGTAATCCTTATGGTAACTCAGTTCAGGTTAATATCTACTTTCTTTATCATTTTATAATTAGCAAGACTATCCCAATGCTTCATCTTCTAGGAGAGTAGTCACACATCTACACATCTGCACGGTGGCTCCCCTTTTGGCACTGCTGCCTAATACATCTATTTGCAACATACTGCAAAGAGGACCCTCTAGTCCACCTTAGAATCCTCTGGAGTTTCTCCTTCAAATGAACTGTTGGGATGATTCTTACCTGCCTACTAAAGTTTGAGAACCACTGCTCTGGGTTTCTCTCAAAAGCAAAAGGACAACTGTAAGTAAGAAAACCAAAATCTTGAGCTGATTTTTTTAAAAGATGAATGCACCACAAGCTAAAATGGAAAAGAAATTATGCTAAGCACATTCCTCTATTGAAACACCATATGACAACAGAGAGAACAAACACATTTCCTTTAAAGAAAAGAAGTGAGCTGCCCGTATGTTGTAAGAGATACATCTATATATACACAGACTGTCTGGTGCATTTAATTTGTGTGCATAAATGGCTCAAGTACTTTTTTCATGGTGGATGAAAATAAAATGTGATGGGACACACTTGGATAGAAATTGAGAAGATTTTTAAAAATTTAAAGTTTGAGTATTCACATACCTTATCTCATCCAGCAAACTCACTTGTAGGTATATATTAATACCCAAGAGAAACACTTTAATTCTTTAACACTAGCTTAGAGACTTTAGTTTTTCTTTGTCCATCAGCAAAAGACCAACAGGAACATACTGGTAGTCAAAGTTAAGCGTTTCAGCTTCCCCCAGAGGAACCTTGGGAGCAACTCCTTAAGAGGGAGTTACCAGGGTCTTTTTCTAGGGGCTGGGGGATCAAAACAAACTACAATTGGCCTAGAAGTAGTGATCACTCAGAGAAATGCAGTGATAGAAGAGTACCATGTTTAGTCATTTACAGGGTCACAGGACAGCTTTGTTTATATCTTATTCTGAGTATTGTTTATGTTCCGGTTGCCAGCAGGGCCGGTTGTACTTTCCCTCATATGTACCAGGCACTACGTGTAAGAACTTGAATTAGTGGCTTTCATAACAGAACAAGAGAGAAAAGGGAAAAGAAAAGGAAATGAAACAAACTAAATGGCCACTGATACTGTGTATGTATGTATTTTTGTGTATGTATGTATGTAAATTAAAAACTAAGAAAAAAAATAAGGAATTATGAACATGAGGTTAGTATTTACCTCTTAGGAGGAGGAAGAGATGGGATTAAAAGAGCACACATTTAGTTGTGAATTATTGGTAATATTTCATTCTTAGGTTTATGGCTATTTTTCATATTATGAAGTAAATCAGAATGGGGTTAATATATGAACAAGGATGACAGTGTGCCATGAAACAATGACTATAATTAATCTATCTCTGTGACCTGAGGTCCAAATTGTTTTTTAAAGAAACAATAATAGTAACAATAATCATCCTTACCTATGTTTTCTTCTTAGGTATACATTCCCCACACAGTGATTTTAGCCATGACACACTAAGTGCCAGGTGTGTTTATACAGCAGCCACAATAAATATGACTTTTTATTAAATGCTAATGCCACCACAAAGCAGAATCAACTATTGACTTTGTGCAACCTCTCATCAGAGAAGCATCGATATATCAAGCAAGATACAGGATTTATTATCTATGCATATCTTTCAGAGGACTTCCTAAAGCACAACTAGTTTCCATAAATGGTAACCAAATAAAACCATAGGGAGCCAGAAGAACACCCTTCTTTTCAGGAAACTGTAAATTAAAGAGAACATCTACTTAAATGTATAGTGCTACACTCACATGGGTGTTTCATCTGTTGCTCTTTATTGAAAGAAATCCTTGCTACCTTCTCCAAGTTCAATATGGTATCATCTCTGACATAAAGGCGAAACACTTTACATAGTCCTTATATGCTCACTCCTTTAACCTTTTCCATGTCACTAACTGCTTTACAAATGTCTTTACATTCAATATCATTTTTATTTTGTGGAATATTTTTCAAGTTAGCAATACCAGGCCCAGGTTTACCACTGCAATAGGGCCTACAAGAACCAAAGGAATGAGTGCTTTTTGGCAAATGAGAACACATAGTCAAACGGTCCGTATTTTTGAAGAGCTCTATAAACTATGTCAGGGAGACAAATCACACTGCTAGATGCCATAAAACAACATATAATTAAATTCTAGCAGTCTGTTAGATGACCCAGTGACAAATCCTTAGCAGTTGCAATTACTGGATGGTTTAAACAAAGTATACTAGAAAAGTCTCACAATTCAGACAGTGATTCAGCAGCACTGCTAATTTCTAGACCCAGTGTGATTTGCAACATTATTACCCATGAAGAGGTAAGAAAACACAGTCTCTTTTACTAAATACCTGATTTCTCTCTGGTTTTAGCCCAGCCCTGAGTTGCATAATACTTCAAAAATAACCGTGTCTTCTCTGATACCATATGAGCTAACGCTATTTGACATAAATAGGGCTAACATTTACTATTTGGTCTTCATTAAGTTTTTGGTCCACTGAGAAGGACATTAAGAAGTTAGCCGGCCTCACCGATGAAACACATTAGGCTTGTGTTTAACAAGATCTTTATGTACAGGGCAAATTATCTCCCTTCAGAGACAAAGTCCCACTCCAGGATGTATAACTTGGCTGGTGGTGTACAAGCTGCTTCAACCCCATCCTCACTTCCCGATGGACACCTTTGTTCAGTGCACAGAAGATTCAACTATAAGGGTAATCTGGACAAATATGACTTGTTTCTTCCTTACTCACTTTTTTCCACCTCCCCTTCCCCTTAAAACAATCCCATCAGGTGAAGGGTTCCTGAGATACAGAGAGCATCCATTGATATCCATTAATGGATAGGAGGGGATTCAACAACCCCCTGAAACTGGGTGCAAAATGAGATGTCTGTGTATACATGGCCACTTCTGTAAGGAGAGATTCCTAAGAAATTTGATTTAAGTTAAAATGACTGTGTCTTGAGTTTTTTACATCAAAGAATGATGAAAAGAATAAGATAAAGAATATATAACATATGCCATAACTACTGCATATTTTCTCTCTAAATCATATTCCACAGTTTATTCCAATCACCAGGCTTTTCATTCCTACAAAGCAATGATCACACTTTAAATGTGCCAACGATTCACCTGGAAAACTTGAGAAAACTGCACATTCCTTCCCCCACCCTACCCCAGACCTGAGATTCAGATTTCATTAGTCTAGGAGAGACTCCAGGAATTAGCCTCTTTTACAAGTGCTTCAGTTAATTCTGAGGCTGGTGGTTGGAGAATCAAACTTTTGAGAAACATGCCATGATCCACTAGCAGGCAGGATTCACATGCACAGATTCAGCTACTCAAGGGAAAAAATGAACTGCATCTGTTTCTTTGTAAAGATAAGACTTTGGAAATCTTGACTTTGATTACTCTGTGAACCACAAGGAAATCTGAAAGCACATTTTTTTCAGTAATCACTGTTACTTGACAGTTCCTATAGTATGTTAAGATGGCTGTTACTGATGGCCCTTATTACCTCTTCTATGCAGGAGAACACAGGAATGTACAATGGAAGAGATGAGTATATTCTAAAACAATCTAGGAAAGAAACAGCAGCAGTCATGTCTGCTCATTATTTGTGTAGACTGACTACCATGGGGAACAGTGAAAACACCTTTTTAAAAGTTACATCGTGGCTATAAATTGGGTTAACTCAGTGTGTGTAGCTATGAAACAAGTGACTATAGAGATGTAAAGGATAGGACAATTTTCTACATTTCTTTTTTGCCTTTTATGTTCCTTATGTTCTTTAATGCTTTTCTTTTTAGAATGGATGAAGTTACAAAGTTGCCTCACATAAAAGCTTTGCTTGAAAGACTGGTAATTATGCATTTTGTTACTGAATTGTCCAGTCTATTCAATCTAAAAAAGGCTTTTCTCCTTTGTTCGACCAGGATTAACTCCTTTGCAGAATATAACAGAAATATCTGGCTATAAAATTTAGAAATGGTTCATAAATATTACGGAAGGCTTTTTGAGTTGTTTACTATTAGAGGCCTGACTTAGCAAACAATAAGACTGCTTTTCTGGGTTGGAGATTTTTTTACTTACTTCTTTTAACAAATCACCCACAGTTCAAAAAAATGATACATATTTCACAGCACTTTCACCTATGATTACAGCAGAGGGAAACAAATAGCTATTTTTAAGAGACAGTTTTAATATCTTTTAACTGCATTGGAAAAGAAAAAAAAGTATCAGCAGTGCTATCTCCTGTAGGTAACTTACTTATCTTGCCATTTCTTTACTGTCTTTGTGCTGAACCAGCCAATGAAATGCATTATTCCACCGGTAAGAGTTTTCTAAAAGAAACAAAACTAGAGACAGCATGCATTACTGAGAAGACAGACACATTAACACTAATTAAAAAAAAAAAGACTTTAGATAGAAGTTAATAATACAACTCAGTCAAAACCAGTGACTTTTTTTTCACCAAACATTTATGAAATTGCAGTTTTGAACTCCGACCTGCTACAAGTTGAATTAAAAGGTGCCATTCGAATTCTATCTCTTGGTACAGCATGGCATTGATGTAGAAAACAGGGAGAGTGCACTGAACACAGCTTACAACAGGAAAAGGAGAGTGAGTCTTCCATTCTCCTAAAAATAGACATTTTTAACCCATGGCTCCTGAGTGTGGTTGCCAATTAAAAAGCTGTAGTCCCTGTCAATGCTGGTTTAACATTTCCACAAAGCAAATCATCAATTTAAACTCAACATCAACAGCCATCCCACTAATTGACTAAATGATTATCCTTCTCTTGGTTAAGAGTTTGCCTGACACAAATGAAGAAATTCTTCTTTGTTGCAAACCTTCTGGAGACTGTGCCAGGCCTCAATTTGGCAAAACTACTTTGTCTTTCAGGTTCACTGGAAAGGTATCTCCCTTTATTCTCAGATAGGTTCTTAAAGTCAAGTTCCGCTCTCTCTCTCTGATTGCCTTCTCTCAAAGATTTTTGTTTCTTGCTTTCTGTGATGAGTCATAAGGCATCTGTTAGGCTTATGTTTAAAGGAATTTAGCAAGAGTAACAGGCTGGACATTTTACTCATTATGGTGGGTCATATTCAAGGAGTATAAATGGTCTAGTAGTAAATTCTACCCCATACTTCATTGGATTGTCTAACATCTGAGCCATGGACCTCCTGAAATCAAATCCAACTAGCTCTAAACCATAAAACATATCTTCCATCATCTGTAGGAAAGAAAATTCTGCTTCAATGGACAACTACTCATTGCCTAGATTATAAAGGAGACCTCCTCCCAGTTACCAGATTATCAGATTCTCATTCTCTGAGAGATGTTTTACAACTCTCTAAATTATAGATAATAGAAATGAGAGATAATTCTTATCTATAGACATGCAAATTCTGTCCTATTGCAGGTTCAACTGACCCCACCCCCACCCAACCCCTAGAAACCACTTTTGCCACCATCTGTAACATTACTTTCAGTATTCCTCATCTATAAATGTGTTGTTTGGATTTTCTTTAGACTGGTTGTAACATCTGAGTGATTCTCTCATTATGAGTTCAATATAATCTTTATTACATATTTATTTTATATCCATGTGAAAGTCGTAAGAATCATTATTTCACCTTTTTTTTGAGAATTGTCCATTAGTACATGTCTAAATCTTGGACTAGGATCCAAGATTTAGAGTACGACTATGTTATGGTCCTTGCTCTCACAGCTTCTGCACATGCCATTCCTCTGCCTTGAATGCTCTTCCCTTCTCTCCACTCCTACTTCTGGACCTACTTAATTACTAATCGTCCTTCAGATTTTGGCTCAATCATTATTTCTACAAGCAAGCCTTTTCTGACCATCTCTCCTCTCCACAGACAGGCTCAAATATCCCCATGACATGCTGTATAGCGTCAACATGCCTCTCCTTTGCAGCACTTAACACCATTAACATTTATCTATTCGGTTTTCCTCATGAATGACTGGTAACACACTAGAATAAATGTTCCCTGATGGCATGGACCATACCTGTTTTGCACATCACTGTACCCCCAGCTCCATCCAGGTACCTGGAACACAGAGAGCTCAAACATACCCAGCATTAACATTTGCTGCTTAACATCTGTGAAGCAATACATCCATGGATCAGTGAAGAGACGGGGCTATGAAGATGCCTATTACAAATCAGAGTAAGAGATTTGGACCAAAGCTGATCAAGGAGAAGGACAAGGAGAGATTATACTTTGATGTAGGTGCCAATGATTTGGAAACCATGGAGATCACCTATTAGAGGGTCCAATGATACTCCTTTGGACTTGAGGAGGGACCTAGATCAAAATAGAACCTTTCCAAAATTCATCTCCCCTCCTCAAGAAGTTCTAAAGTCCAAGAGAACCTGGGTTTTCCTGGTATTTTGAACCAGAACAAAGGCAAAGCATAAAAAGGAAATCGTTTGAGCCCTTTATGGAACATGGGCAGCATGGCATAGGAAAATGTTTCGCAAAGTGTTGTCTCTACACTAGCAATGTCACTCAAAAACTCCTAATATGAAAATACAGTGTATAGAAAAACAAGCTGACAGAATGGGTGTGTTAGGAACAGATTATCTGCCTCAACATGGATTCAATCCACGGTTTTTCTTGAGCAGATTCTTCTAATATAAATATGTTTTATATTCCTACCCCTATCAAATATAATTTACATTACATTGAATATACATAGAAAGGTTGGATCCTATTTACAAAAAAATTAATCTGTAATTAAACCAGCTAACTAAAAGAAAAGGTGCCAAGAGGAAGAACAGAGGGGAGAAATGAAACAGTTATTTGATGTTTCCTATGGTCAAAGTGTGAAGCTACATGTTTTGACATAATTTATTTAGTCCATAAAACAACTCTGAGTTTAGGGACCATCGTATTTTACAGAAGAAACCTAACTTCAGTGAGGTGAGCTTATTTGCCCAAGATCTCTCTGCAGGTAAGTGACAGAACAGAAAATCTGATACAATGTAATATAACCATAAAAATCTGATCTGTGTGCAGTAACTATATCCTCCCATTCTGCAAAGCAGGGGGTAGGCAAATTATGGCTCAAGAGCAAAATTTGGGCAGCTGCCTCTTAGCACAGTCATTAGCAAAAATGGCATTTACATTTTTAAATGACTGAAAAAATTCAAAAAAGAATAACATTTCATGACATGTGAATGTTGTATGAAAATTCAAACTTCAGTGCCCAAAAATAAGATTTCACTGGGACACAGCCACATTACCTATGTCTATGGCTGCTTTCACTCCACAAGGAGGAGTTAAGCAGTGTGAAAGAATCCATGAGGTCCCAAAGCCTGAAATATTTACTATCTGGTCCTTTACTGAAAAAGTTTTCAAACCCATGTGCTGGAGAAAAGAATGCACATAAATAAGAATAACAAACACGCTCAGAAATGTTACTTCAAATATGAAAAACAAAAACACATGCAAAGAATGGCTGAAAAATGTCTCTGAAAGAATTTAACCTCATGGCTATTGCCTGAGGCCTACTTGCCCAGTTTCACCTGGAGGTTCATTTTTCTGACCGTATCTCCTACTCAGGAAGTCCTAAGTCAATCTCATAACAACATTTTATCACATTCCAACTTGGGCATCAGCTGTGTTCTAATTTGAATCCGCAGAAAGTTAACACAACAAAGTTTCCTTTACCCATTTATTGGCTAGATTTTGTTCTTAAATAATACAAGTTTAGTTCCAGGAATGATTTCAAACTGTTTTTGTTGATTTCCAACTATCTTGTCTTCTCTAAATACTTTCTGGTTCAAGTGAGTATGCTGAATTATGAAAATGAATTCTTGTAAACAGCCCAGTCTGGGTGGATACTGGATCCATACCATGAAGTTCAATTTTTCCAGTACAAGGAAAACTATTACTTTTTCTTTTCAGTCTTTAGACTGCAAGGTTGGAGGCTAGAGGCTGTGTACTTTAAAATGTCTCTCAATTTTTCCAGTTTTGTGGCAAAACATAATATGTTGGTCTCTATGCTTTCATCAATTACTTATGTGTGGATATTTGCAAATATTGTATCATTTTGCATTTTTCAAACGTGAATTGCAATTCAATACTTTGGGCAAACACCTTAAGTCAAAGATGGCCTTCACCTTGTAGGAAGAAAAGTTGCATTTCAATAGAAAACTAAGCATCATCTATAGCACACCCTTCAGGCTGTATTGATTTAATCCTGCTCACAGACTTTGAGCTATATTGCCCTACTTTGTGAATTATAGGTAACTGATAGATATGTCAAGTTTGTCCTGATAGGTAGTGATTTTAATTGACTTCCTCTCCAGTGTGGAAAAAGAAGTTTTGTCTTAATTTACAATGCATCTCAACATTAGTTCACTCTACATTAATCTGTGCAATTTTACTTTTTCCTCAAGCCAGTTGTAACACCTGTCTAGACCCCTCATATCATACAAGTAAAATAAAATCTTTAGGACATGTTCCTATTTATACCTATATGAGACTCATGATTTCACTTTTCTGAAAATTATCTCTCAACAACAAAAAAGCTAGTAAGAATTAAACTTATGTCAAATGTCTATTTTTAAAACCTTTTAATTTTCAGTGATACCTTTAATATGAATTAAGTTATGAGTGACATTAAGTTAGTTTGAACTAAACAGAAATAAATGGAATGTGATGAGAAATAAACTTTTTTTGTTCCCTTTTAATGCTTTTGAATTGATGCAAAACAAAAAAAATGAGCAGATGGGCAAGAAACAGGTGTTAAAGAAAAAAATTATTCTGACACCTGTTAAAACCATAAGACAGATTTTATTCAGGACTATTGCAATATGAGTATTGCAAAACCAAAGAGAAATCAGGCTTAACTTGAAATACAGCAAAGACAGCTGGAGATTTATAGCCAAAGAGCAGAAGGAAGAGGTCAATGGATGGAAAATCACTAACAGGAGACATCAACGATAGGGGAATTTTTGCTGAACTTGTTTAACTGGAGTCATGCTAACAGCAGAATAAGGACTTATGCATTAAGGATGAAAGATGAGGAACATCATCAAATATCTAGGGTGACTGGATATCACTTACAGGAACTCTTGCTATAAAACAGGGCTAGGCAGGGCAAAGACAGCATGAGGGTTAAGGTCCAGACCTAGTAGAAAAGAAGGTTCAGAGAAAACTAGCTAAAGTTTGTTCAAGGAGAGAGTCATTGTTACAGGCAATAGCAAAGTTTAAGAGGACAGAGAAATTAACCAATTTTTGTTCTCAGGGAATTTACAATCTACTTAAATAGATAAATAAGTCAACCAGCTAGGCCAAACTACCTTGATTTTAATTCACAATTAAATTTTATTCCCAGGAGGATCCATGTAAATAACCTCTTAAAAGAAAAATATAACATGATAAACTAAATGTTTCCATCTTTATAATCTTAGTTTGTAAACTAAAATAATTATTTGACAGTATGCCAACTAAAATGTACCACATACCCAAAAGGATTTTGAGTTATTTCAAAATAACTAAGCATATACTACTTGCCTAAGCATATACTATTTACCCTACTTCCATATAAGCAAAAGATACTACAACTGGCCTCCAAAGTCAACCCCTGCCTCTAGCCCACAGAACAGGGTGATTATGGCTATTTGTGAAATCTAAATGACACTTTATCTATGACATCTAAACAGTACTACCCACTACATTAAAAAAGAATGGCAACAAATTTCTACAAGTCTTGTTTCTCAAAGTGTTTTTTGTTTCCCTCAACCTGGACCAGCAATCTAGGCATTGCCTGAGAGATTGTTAGGAATGCAAAATCTCAGGCTGCTGAATCAGAATCTACACTCTAATGATCTCCAGATAATTTTCATGCACATTAAAGTTCTACAATTGTGGGATAACTTAAGGGCCCTGGAACTGTTACTGTTAGCACATTCATTCCCTCAGTTATTCCTTTTCTATACAAGTATACTGGTATCTTCTGAAACAGAGAGAGAAAGAGGAAGATTTTATTATTGCCCAAGTAGACTACATTTTTAGCCTGAGGTGGGCCAAAACTTTCATGTTGATTATATTTGGTTGTGTCAATAAAACTGAAGTCATGGGTAAAAGGAAGTAGGTATAAAAACAGGAAGATTGTGGACCCACAGAAGTTTATCAGCAAAATAGAAAATAATCTCAATGATATATGTAGTATATGTATTCAATACAGTAATGGTTAAATAAATTATGACAAGAGAACATAATGAAGGCATTAAAAAGAACAAGGCTGTTCTTCATGTATCAATATTCAGTGATATAAGATACACAATATGCCAAGATATACTTAGTTTAAAAAATGCAAGGGAATTGTATGTCAACTACACTTCAATTTAATAAATAAATAAATAAAATTAATTTTAATGGAAGGAAAAATAATACAAGGACAGCACAGTGTATATATAGTGAGTCATTCACATAAGGAAAAATACCTAAGTGTGCATATGTATAGAACATTCGGGAAAGATGTAATAAAGACACAGTGTCTCCTAGAGGCAAGCTGAGGCATAAGGGAAAGAAGTGGAGGGAGACTGCCTTTCCATTGTGTACTGTGCACCTTTTAACACCTTTTGAATTATGTGACTAAATTATCCAATTAAAAAAAATTAAATCTGAGCATTGAAAATTTCCTTAAAGGTGATACAGTACAGCTCTCAAGGCAACAGAGGAATCCCTTCTTCATTTCCTCTGATGGACGGTCATCTGACTACGTTCAAACACTTTCAGTGACAGTTTCAAGGCTGAGTGGTGTCTACAATGCTTTCTGACATTGAGTTAAAGTTCATGTTCCAAGAATGCTGCACCACACCTCACCTCCCAACTAGAACCCCCCCTCCACCCCACATAGACGCTAGTTCTGTCTCTGAAATACAGAGTGAGCCTCTTTCACTCCCAGCCTTCAAAACATCTGCAGAAAGCTATTGTGTTTTTTCTTAGCTGGAGGTCAGAGCAAAAGCTAGCCGGGCAGGCAGGTAATGTAAATGGGTCAAGTGGGCCTAACCAAGACAGAACAGGCAGAACACATCTCCACCTGGAGATGAGGCCATGACGGGGAGAGGTGAGCACTGTGGCCAGGAGAATGAGCAACTACTCTCCAAGAAAACACTGCTATGGAGGAGACAGTTCCAAATGTTGCCTTATCTTCCCAGGGATTTGGAAACTGATAAACTTATTTTAAATACCTCACTTTTAAAAAATGTTGGCAACTAAATTAAGTTTTTAAAACAATGTGCAGACCCAATAAAATACCTATGCAACTGAATGTGGCCTACAGGCCACCAGTTTACACTATGTCCTGTTGTCTTTCCTCCAGGTACCAGGACAATTTCTCTTTTTGTCATTTTATGGTTGGATTTTCTGGAAATAAAAACAAATAAACAAAAATACCTCTTTTCAAAGAACTTAATCAGTTATATTTGATTTTGTTTGACAATTTACTAATTCATCTATCACTCCAAAAGGTGCTAGATAATTTATTTGCCAGTAATTATGCTTGCTTAAGGACTAAAAACAACCACCACTGTGTGTGTGTGTGTGTGTGTGTGTGTGTGTGTGTGTGTGTGTGTGTGTCTGTGGGTGTGGATGTGGGTGGGTGTGTGCACACATGCGCGTGTGTGGTTTCTAAAGATCTTATTGTCAGAATGTCTTTGGTGGCAGGAACTGCAAGGTGTCTCTGATGGATGGTATTTCAGAGTTGAATATAAGTGTACATAGCCCATTATACCACTGGGGTTTATTTGCAAAACATAGTTCTCATTTTCCAACAAGCTTTCAGAGGGAGAAAAGTTCACAGAAAAGAAATTACAAAGTTCCTACCACTCTACACTGTGAGAACCTAAAGAGACTATTAGGCTATAAAAAAGGAAATTGAGGGATAAATTTAACACTTAAAAGTGATTCTTTTAGCAGGAGGTTTGGGCACCCAGCCAGGTTAAGGAGGAGCAGCTTTATACCACACATCTTAGCAGAAGCTTAATCTCCAATCTTCACTACTCCTCTCTTAAAACCCAGTTCCTACTGAGTCATCACAGCCAGCATGTCCTTTCTAACCTGTCATCTCTTTGTCACCCTGTGCCCTCTGCAGTGCTCTGGGCTCTGTGAAACTGCTTTGTTTAAACAAACAATGGGAAAAAAACGCTTCTGTCTGAATCATAACCTGCACACCTGAGAAGTTGTGTGAGGACCCCATGATACTCACATAAGGTTGATGGAAATATAGTGGGGGGTGGCTGGGGAGATGGTTCTCATTACTAAAGGCTAGGTGCAGAAGAGGGCTAGAGGAAAGTGAAGCTGCTGGAGAAGGTACCAACATACACCTTCCCCCAGAGATACATGGACTCGGTTTTTGCAACTGTTTATACTTTTTACTCTGTTTTAAGTAACATAAAAACAGTATAGGAAACTCAAGATGTAGTGGCACACACAAAACATGCTTACATTGATTGTGGTCTAACCTAAGTAAATATAACAACTGAAAACTGTACAGAATCTCAAAACCACAAACCACCATGATAAAACACTTACACTGCAATTCTGAAGGAGACATTTAATTACAGATATAATTTATGTAAGTAAATATAATCACTTTAAAGGTCTAAATAAATAGGCATGCCATTAAATAGAAAGGATCAGAAAGGATTTCAAAATGTGTACACTCCATCCACATTGGTGAATGTGACCTACAGAAAAACAATTGTCTAGGGGAAAACAAAAACCTCAGTATTCCATCTTTATAGCCCAACTCTGGTTAACTTTCAAATGAAAATGCTTCATTTGCAGATCTTTTCTGTAGAAAGTGATTTTTCACATGCTATCACCATACCAAACTTTGTTTTCAGTTGTTAAAGACACTGGCATATCTTTAAAGCTTTTCCATTCATTAATTTCAGGAAATTATTTACACACATTTCTCAGGATATTCTGATATTTTAAACACCTTGAAAATGTATCTATATAAAATTAAATGGGCAATTAAGATGTCATCATGCAACTCTATGTGCCTACTTGTAAGGGGATGCTTGGGAAGGCCCCATTATCCAAACTGACATATTAATCAGTCTTTCTAGAGCATTAGAGGTAGGACTCAGTAAGCAGAGTCCCAGTCCTCATGGAAAACACTAGAAGATCTTGTGGAAACCACAGAAGCACATCTTCCTATGTTCGTATTTTCTCATATGCTGAATGAAGAAGACATCTGGATTCTAATAAGCCCACTGTGAAACCCACAAGAAAGAATGAGAAATGATAATGAACATGGCAAGGTAAGACTACCTACTGTTATTGTGGGAGGAAGAGAAAAGAAAAAGCAGCAATGCATAAAGCTTCATAGTCCATTACACAAAGCACTTTTTTTTAAAAAAAAAAGCAAAGGAAAATAATTAAAAGTAGTTCAAGCGATTTAAGTGTATATTCTCTCTTGAAGAAATGTCAAGAGAGTAAAATATATTCCTAAGCCCCCTCAAATCCTGCAGAAACCTGTCTGTACATCTCCGCCAATATTCTCCTCCTCCATGCAGAGAGTATCTTGACCCCTCCATCAAAGTCACCTAATAATAAGTATATGACAAGTACTATCAACTCAGCTTGATCTTACAACATAGGTAACTAAGTTCCCAAACCAGTGGGCTTTTGACAGTCCTTGGAATTGCAAAGAAAAAGCAGTAGCCATGGAGTCTCTCTGTCTTTGCATAAACCAATTATAGTTGACAAATACCAGCATCTCAGGGTGTTTAACAGAGTACCTGGTGATGAATGTTTAGATATGTGACAAATGCACAGAATGTAAAGGTTGACCTGGATTTTCAGTTTCTGGAACTCTCAGGGCATCCATGGCTAAGGACTAAACTTCTACCTATACAGTCATCTTCAGAGTTTGAGCCACTAAGGCCCATGACAATAAAGACAAAGAGATATGCCTGGACCAGTCAAATAACAAATCAGCAGCTCATGCTCCACTGATGGTAGGCCAGTACCGCAGTCATCTTATTCCAAAGATAGTATAAAGATTTACACAGATGTCAAGGCTAGATGTCGCTCTGCCACCAGGGAGCTTACTGTGTGAGTTATACAAAAAATCAACACCTCAGGAAAATGCAGTTTTCTGGAAAACATCAATACCTCTTCTTTTTATTAATACATTTTCTAGTGGATCTTTCACTGCAATATCTTATTCTCAGAGGCTACGCATCCTGAAATTATTTACTTTTTGAAAACTACCTTTAAACCCTTATACTTTATAAAACTTTTTTCTACAGCTTACATAAGAATCTATAATACTAGGGGCAATACGATTAGCACACATAAAATGGGGGTGGGGGGGCGCGAGCGACACAGGAAAGGCAGTATAACAGAGAAGAAAAGTAATGATTCTATAGCATCTTACTACGCTGATGGACAGTGACTATAATGGGGTATGTGGTGGGGACTTGATAATAGGGGAGTCTAGTAACAATAATGTTGCTCATGTAATTGTATATTAATTCAAAATTTAAAAATCTATAATACTATAGCTGGAGGTTGAGTTGCTTTCATAGCTTATTCCAACTGGTTGTCTTCTTCAGCTTTCTAGATGTTATCTAACCAGTTATATTCTTCTTACTGACTCAGCAGCATGTTCAAATAGGCAGAAAAGGACTGATAAGATGCTGCTGAAACTTTATTTTCAGGGCTCCTATTGCATGGACACCTGGAGTGTGGCAGTCACTAAGAGTCAGTGGTCTAGGTGGGAGGAGACATTAAGCATTTAGATTAAGCTTTTCTGGCAGAAAGATCATAAAAGAAAGGAAACCAAATCATTTATCTGAATCATTGAAATAAATACTTACCTTTGTATCTGATTCTGTATCAACAATTTTTTATTCTTTATCTTAAGGAGGACAACACCACCCAAACAGTACAAGCTTCTGACCCCAAAAAATGTAAATCTGTTCTGATACAGAGTAAGACATGTAAAAGTACTTCTCTAGTTTGTATTCTCCATTGCCCACGTATTCAATCTTTAAGGAAACGCCTTTAAAAAAATAAGTGACAGTGGGGAAGGGAGAGATTGTGAAGAAGGATTTTTAAATGTACACCTTTAAGATTGCTGGTTTTATTATGTATTTTCCAATACCAAAATATATAATAAAATAAAACCTGCAGAACTTTTGCTCTTTGACATTCTCCCCAACAACCTAAAACTTTCAGATGTATGGAACACCTGGGTTCTGAGAAGAAGGACTCTGTGTTGTTATTGCTCCCCACGATATCAGGCCTAAGTGGATATTTTTTGTGTGTTTAGACTAGTGAACATTAAAAACAAACATTTCTCACATGACTGATAAGTTTCCTTTAAGAAAACAACCCTGGTCAAAAATTATTAGGGAGCAGATCAGCAGCCCCACTGGGCTCTGAAGCAATGCAATTAGGCAGTCCCACACTACATTTTGTCAAAAAACTGACAACCTAATAACCAGATTGTCATCAGACAGACATTGAAAAATGATAGTGCATTTGTTCCAGCATTAAAATAACATTGCTTCCTGGGGTTATTTGTTCTGTAAAAGCTTTTTTAAAAAATCTATGAGGGATGCATCTTGTCGGTCTGGATGGTTTTTAAATGGGTCTGTTCCACTTGAGGGCTGGAGTAGGGATTTTTTAAAATTAAAGTTTAAAAAAGAATTGTTCTGAGGATCATCTACTTGATTTAAATAATTAAAACCCTATGTTTAAAAGGAAGAGTACAGAAAGGAATGCTTATACCAATACTAACTGGCAAGCTACTGAACATTTAGGTTGTGCTCAGTTCTGTTATTGCATCCTCATAGCCAATTCAGTGAGAAGGGCGATGGTTATTCTCATCTTCAGAGGAGGAAGGGCAGCTTTTCGAGGCCGAGGAACCCACTTCCATACCCAAAAGGCACCAACCCCATATTCTTAGTCACTGCAATATGTCGTTGAGAAGACAGTGTTTAATTTGGTTTTGATGGGGGGCAAGGGGTAGGATGCTGGGGTTGAGAGATGTCCTTTTCAAAAAAAATTATTATATACTCAGCCTCCCAGAAAAGGGTGACCCAGTGCACAGCCTGACCTGTGAGCCGAATCCCACATATATTATGACATTGGAAGAGAAAATATTATAGATTCTTCACACAGAAATGCAATTAAACATAAAAAGAAATATTAAGATATAGCCTTAGGTTTAAAAATACTCCAGCTTCTATTTAATTAGTCAATTATAAGAAGTTATTCACTAACCTGTACAAGAATAAACCTCAGGGAGTACATTTCTAAATGACCTTTGGAAGTCTAATCTCTGAAAATCTTAGTTTTATCTATTAGGATACAAACGAGTTATCCTGTATAAATCACTGTCAGATATGCACATGAAAATTGTGTGACTGAAATAGTCAGTAATAATTAAATGCCACCAGTTTTTTTCTAAGACCCATGAAATATCTCAGACTACTTAAATGCACAGTCAACCAAGCCAGCATTACAAAAGCAAGGCACTTCAAAGCTTGCAAAGTATTGTCCCATCCTATGATTTCATTTGATACCCATGAGCCTACAATATTTCTTAAAATTAAAAAGCAAAAAAATTTACAAAGAATAATGTTGAGCAAAAGATGTCACACATATAGGAAGTTATTCTGTGTAATTCCATTTATATAATCTTTAAAACTATGGCAAAACCAGTTTGTGATGTCAAAGTCAAGATAGTGGTGGCCTGGGAGCAGGGTAGTGACTAGAATGTGGCAGAAAAGGGTCAAGTTCTTTATTTTAATTCTGTATACTGGTTCTTTGGGTGTGAGCACTTTGTGAAAAATCCATCAAGATGTACACTTTGGATTTGCAAGTGTACAAATCCTCTGAGTGTGTTACAACTTTTACAAAAAGTTGACATAAAATAATCACCTCTTCCTTCAGCAGTTTGCTAGCTAAACCAAGAAGAAAATATACAGTAGGCAAGAAGGTGGGCAATCTGAAAACACACAGCAATTTGACTTTTGCAAACTATAGAGCTTCTGACAGTCTTATTAGAACCTCTTAGCACTCCTTCCTTCCCCTCAACTCATACAGCAATTCACTATATTAACTCCTGTAATGAAAGTGCAAGGAGGTTTGTAGTCAGTCATAATTGTGTCCTACAAATTCCAGAAAATGTTCACCAGGATTTTGGCCTCTGATGGCTCAGTGAGAGATTTAAAGCAATATAGCAAACTTCCACAGTAATATCTCATTAAGAGTTACATTTAAGATGTAAATACTTGATACATTTGTAGAAAACAGCAGTACTGATTAGGTTCATTTCACCTTACTGGAAGTATGCAAATAATGTTAAATAAATTTTTCATTTTTTACTCTCAACAATCAATACACTAAATCTAGTGTACTGTAGTTTAAATCTAGTTTTATTTTCTGTTTCCATAAATATTAAATATGCAGAAAATGGGAGTCCTACTTCAGTTTCGCTTATCCAGTTCCCAGTATTTAGAGAGCATTAATTTTGAATTGTGTTTCATTTATCTACTAAGACTAACTACCAAGATTGTGTTTGTATAGCTGTCTGGATAAAACTGACGTTATTTCAAGAAATAATAGTTGATTTGGACAAAAAGTGCCAAGTAATGTATTAATTGGTTCAACTGCCCTATTTTTACTTAAACCCAAACCACAGGAACAATGGAGCAGGGACCTAATCAGTGTTAACAGCTTTATACCCAGCATCGAGCAGAGTCACAGAAAGAGCTCTGGAATTGATTACTGAATGATTCCCTTCACCAATCTTGATGCCAAGTGGGGGATAGTTAATGATAGTTACCATTTAAGGCCTGAGTGTCTTTCAAGTTATTAATGTAAAATTTGTATAAGATATATGCATCCCAAGTAAGTTTACCTCAACCATTTTTTCAGAACTTTGGATTATTCTCCCTTGCTCATACCAAATTTTTTAAAAAAGGGAATATTGTTAAGTTAAAGTGGCATTCTTAGCTTTGCAAAATACGTATCGGTAATACAGCAGTCTAAATTATCTGAAAGTAATTACTTATTCTTTCTGAACAGAAAGAAGAATTTGGCCCAAAACTAGATAAAAACCCAAACAAGTAATGACCAAGAATAACAATGGTAACACTATTTACTTTTGTTTTTCTGCCTCTTGCTCATCAAATATTAGGAGGCTACAACAAATAATAAACAGATACTATATAAACACCAGTGTTTGTCTCTACAAAAAAGATTTTAAAGTTATGTTTTGTAGTAATAAGGTCACCACTGCTGTTAGGAAAAGACCTTAAAACAGATCTTTCGTAACAGGTGTTCCATCTGGTACTTTGAGGAAGCACCCAACCAAATGTATTGTGGGACTGGAAAGAAATTATCTGAATCACAGGGCAGAAAGGAACCCAGATGTCACCTGGCCTGTCATGTGTACATTATCAGCAAGTTTCATTTAATTTCATCATCACTGGCTGCTCTCATTTCTCTTGCTTCCATCTCTTGGTTCTGTCTGAAGACAGACCTACTCAAAGACCAAAAAACCCCACCAAATAGTCTAATGCCATCAAGCCCCTGAATCCTGCCTCATCGAGCACACCACAAATTTCAGTAACTTGTTCTCCCTTTTAGTCTAATTGCTATGTCAGAGAAAAATCTCTCCGACAATTTTTCCTATTCCTTGGAAAAATGGTTCAGAAGTAGATTTTGGTCCTATTTTGGGTACATGAAATATTCTATTTATTGTACTACATTTCTGTTCTATAACTGTATGGTTAGATGGCTGTTACTATTCATTTTTGGCTGCTTTAGATATATTGGTCAATGCTTACATGAGCATTTAATGAAGAAGAACCCTGTGGCATTACACCCAATTGGATACTATGAAGGTGGAGTCACTTTCTCTGAAGTGTAACCATTAACTGGAAGAGAAATGCCTGGTGTGATGCAAGGCATCTGTGACATGAATCATCTGTCCCACTGGTGAGTCACAATCCTGTAGGGTTAAATGGTGGCCATCTATCAAAAGATTCCAAGCAGTGCTCTCCCTGCCCTGATCAATTAAAATCTC
This sequence comes from Manis javanica, assembly GCF_040802235.1. Lineage (NCBI taxonomy): Eukaryota > Metazoa > Chordata > Mammalia > Pholidota > Manidae > Manis > Manis javanica. Next base: position 9,663,830 of record NC_133158.1, read on the forward strand.
TTTCTGTGAGACCAAACACAAGATACCAGAGTTAAAGATCAAGTTTGTAATGCAAATACACCCAGATAAATTGTTGCAAAACTTCAGACATTCTATGACTTTTATATCTGTGTATCAATGTCCTATAATCAATAAATCTTTCTTTTAATCAACTCAATTTTGCCAACCTAAATTAATTTTTGAAAGACAGTTTTATATCACCACTGTAAATATCCAATATCTGTTGCATATACATTGTAGAAAACCAATATCATTTGCTACATATAGGAAACTTAAAACAATGTGACTAACCAAAAAAAGGTTCATTCATGTACTATATAAAATCATATTCTGTACCACATGTTGTATTGTAATAAATTCTGAGTTTAAATTCATACACAAAAGTAAATGAGGAATATGAGAATTCTCAATACCCTTCCATCCTGTCCTCTGATTTTAAAAGAAGTGGGGCCTCTATTAATTAGTAAGCAGGGCACTGAGAACTTCAAGGAGCATGTGTGAAGGTGGGGTGTTCGGGACAGTGTATGGTGGATGTCACAGCTATTAGAAGTTAGGGCATAAAAGAGCAGGTTGTGACCCACTGCACAATTATTTATACCTCAGGCTGTCCCTGTGTATGTGTCAGAGGAAGTCCATTGTACTGTTTGATATGAAGGTCCTTCTTGACTTCACCATCTCTTCTAGACAGACACATCTGAACCCATGAATTACCTATCATAAAGAAGTCGCATGCTGCTAATGGGTCTCTTCATTGCAACTGACAGTGTAGGAAAAATGCCAGTCCCCATGCTAAGATCAAATTACTAGAATAATAACAGGGGTTCCCAACAGAACACACATTACCTAGTAGTCACCCCAATAGCTCCTGAAGCAAGCTCCTGAATTCTGCTGCCTCTTGTCACCTTCACCAGAAAGTGCCATATGTTCTACCCTGGCTATCCTCTCCAATAAGATTCCCAGTTCTCTGATCATCTTCCCAGTGCTCTTTACTCTTAGCTTTCAGCAAAACAGGTGCCCAGTTTATAGAAAATGCAAATAAGCGAATCTGAAGGAATCAACCATGAATGAATGAATGAATGAATGACAAAGGATCAGCTTTGCAGAAAAGAGCACTTGCATGCCTGAGGCATGCCCCTAAATTACCCCAACCCCATTCAAAGTTATCAAGGAAGAAAGCACAAATCCCTTCTGTATCACTGCCTTTTCAGGGAAATGACAAGTTATCCTTCCCTCGTCCTGGATGGACACAAATTTGCTGTACTTTCTTTTAAAGAGCCTCCCTCTTACAAAACTGTGCAATCCTAGTTAAATAACTTAATTTATCTGAATTTCTATTATCTCATCTGTGAAATTCTGAAGAATAATAACTGTCCCATGAATTGTGATAAAGATTAAATGAGAGAATTCAAGAAAAGTGACTACCACACTACTTGAAGTACAACATAAACTAAAGATGCTGGTTACATTTTTAAATCAGATCACAATACCAGATAAATACCCATGGCATAATGTTTCCATGTTATTACAATGTAACACCCACATGCTTTCATTCACTGTTCGTATCTCCCCTGTTGGCCAGTATCAGAGTTTTGATGTTTATAGAGAGAATGGAGCAGGTTAGAGGTCCCAGGGGCATCAATGAACATAGCATCATGTGCAAACAGTTCTTCATAAACGCATCATAACAAATGTATTCTGGGTTGGGGATGATCACAATTCATTCCCATTTTGAAGCCCCCTACCTTTTTGCTTTCTTTCTCTGAATCTCCTATACTCGCAATACCCATAGAGCTTCCCTCATTTCTAAATCAGGAAGACCAGCACCTGCAGCCACAGAAGGGGAAGTCTAGGATCTGATGCCTGTAATATTTTTCAGACAGAAAACTCTCTCCCAGTGCCTCTACCCAAGAGATGGTAAACTACTCTGACATCTCAGCTATTGCCCCTCTAAGCTTCACACGCCTCTCAGCTAACACCCCATTTGGACAGGCATCTAATGATGTTTACAGTTATTCATTATGACTGGCTAAACAGAGATAGTGCCTTCGGTGTCAAACCAAATGACCCCATAGATCCCTAGTCCAAGAGAGCCAGAGGATACAGACACATATTAAACTAGACACAGGCAGGAAACCTGCATTCACTTCCTTGAAATGGAGAGAGACTGAAGTAGACCTTCTAGAGTCCTCCAGAAACCCAGTGTGGGGGAAGCCAACAGCAAGCAGAGTAGAAACAAAAATCTAAGTGCTTCAGAGTCAGAAAGCTTGCTGGAACACTTTCTATAGGGGTCTGGAAAGCAAATATGCCAGCAAGGAAAAAGATGAACTCTTTTGCAAGCTAAGTACCTTGAACCAGAAGAACCAGTACGCATTCTAAGAGCCAGGACACATTTCTGAGCCTCTAAGCTTGTGCACATCTAGTGTGATTCTGTGCACCTCTCCATGGAAGAAGCTCTCCAAGAACACAAAGTGAGAAATGCCCTTCATACTCTGAGGTCATCTAAACGGAGAGTCATGGAGGGAGGGGGAAATAATGATGAGAAAAGATAGCTTCCAGTCCTCAGAATCCACTATAATGAAATGTTCTGTGTTTAAACAAGGAGGACTTACATTTCCTCAAAAGGCATTTAGACACAGTCACATAATTGGAAGTGAATCTAAGAACTCTAGAAAGAGCAGCACATTTCCCCACTGACACAGCTGTATTGAAAAATCAACCCATGGCTCTAACCAAAATGAGAAAACACAACTGGTGATTTCCAGCATAGCATCCAATCTTCATTTTTGTGATCCTTCAAATCTCAGTCCAAGTATAAACAGACATTTTTTCCCTGAAGTAGGAAAAGGATTAAGTAGGCAGGACACTTCCTGAGTTCTGTGTAACATATGTTCATAATCTTTCCTTTTGTAGCATTTATGGATACATTCTGGAGTAGGGATCAGCTAGAGCAAAGCAGTTTAGCATGCTTGCATCTGCTCTATCAAGAGAAGCAAGTGCAGTCTCCACAGGGACCACCCTGACCTGGGCAGCAAAGAAGCTTCCCGGAACCCTGAGGGGGATGCTGATTATTTTCCTTACTGGGATGCTTAAGCTGAGCCATCCTCCTTGCAAAACATTAAATGAGCTTCATGTAAATTTTCCTCAGGAAAGTGGTGGCCCAAGGGACAAGAGTGATCATTACCACGCAAACTTAATTTCTAACCAACTTCAACAATCCCTTGCAGTATCTGCACTGCTACACACCCTCAGGGTCAGCATCCCAATCCACCCCAGCTGAGGACCACATTCAGCAGCAGTTGTACTGCTAAATGAATACATCCACTTCTGTGTGCTACAGCCACAGAGCAGAAGACAGTGCTGCCCTTAATGACAATGTAGTAGTAAGAATTTTTAATGTTCACAATACAATGTCAGGTGGAAAAAGCAGTATGTACCATTTATTTTGTTTTTAATCTACACAATCTAGTAACTACAATGTTGTTCATGTAAGTGTATATTAATGATACCAAAATAAAAAGAAAAAATCTACACAGGCAACTAACTAGAAAAAAATACCCCCAAATGCTGAAACTCATCTCTGGGCAGTAGATTATAAGAAATTTCTATCTTCTTCTCTTTTGTTGATCTTTTCCCAAATATTCTAAAATGCAAATTCATTATTGTTTTTTAACAGAAATAAAGTAATTATTAAGTAATTTAAAGATATAGACTGATATTTACAAAAGGGCTTTCATCTGCAAAACAAGCATTTTCACTAAAATAATATAATTGACTTGCACTCCTGAAAATTACCACAAAGCTCACATTGAACTTTGTTATTATTACCATCGCTAACTACTTCTAAAGCACCTGCTATATGCAGACCCCTACAGTAGCCATCTATACTCAACTAATAACTCAGGAAGTAACTAAATTACTTATATCATTGAGGCCCTACCAGAATTATTCAAGTTGGAGAACCTGAAAAGTAGTGTTTAACAAGTGTTAATCCATCTACCTGCCCTATGTTTCATGTGTTCAGAGGCTCTCTCCCAATCCTGCCAAGTAAGATTAAGAAGAAGTAGTTAGGCAGCCAGCCTGGTGCACCCTGTGCCCAGGCCACAGCTCACTCCAACAACAGTGGGCTCCGGACCTACATCAAGCCATTCAGAAACTTTCCCCCAGGAAAGAGGAATTGGAGTGTGGTAATTCCTGTTAGACTCTATCCATTCCTTGAATGGGGCACAGAGGGTTACGGGGCAGTCAGGATGGGCCAAGCTACCAAAGCAGAGCAGCTGGTATGCAGGGAGGAGCAGCGGTGGGAGGCTATGCAGCTCCTGAAGCAGTCACATGCTCTAGGATGGGACACTGAGGCACTGTGGAGCGGGCAGGTTTATCCATTCACCTGTCCCTCCTGATAGCTCTGGAAGGTCAACCACTTCTTGGTCCAACAGCTCAGGAGGCTCTTGGTCCAACCTGCCCTCAGATCAGTAAGCCATTCTATGGTCTTCTAGCAAGTGCTCTGTCTTTTATTGTTTTTGCTGCTGTTGTGTTGTTTTGTTATTGAAAACAAATGATTCCTAATTAAGATGTAGTTACAAGAGTCAAAACCATGAGCCATCTTTCCTCGCTCTGCATGGCTGATTTCCACCTCTTGTCCTTCCTGTAGACCTCAGTTAAATGTCATTAACTCAAAGAAGCCCTCCCAGATCACCCCAGAAGAGGAGGTTGCCTCCTGTTGTTTCCTGAATATAATTTAATGTAACTTTTCATTATATATGCATTGTTTGTTCAATAGTTGATCTGTCTCCCTCCCTAGAGTGTAAAATCATCACCAGGCATGTTTATTGCACCTGATGCAGGATGTTCCTGGCACATTACAAGAGGTACATGGTGTTAAACAGATCAGTCAGTCACATGAGCACAGATTCATTCATTTGATACAAATAATCACTGAATGCTTAAAATCTGCAAGACTTGATCTTTTCTTTATAAGGAACTAATGATTCAAAGAAGGACATTAGGTACCTATGCAAAGACAAAAAACATCCACACAGCAGACACAGCTGAGGGCCTAAACAGCAGCCATCCTTCTTCCACTTTACAGGTAAAACCCCAGTTTTACTGTAGTGTCCTCCCTGCACAAAGCCATGTGCCCAAGGATGGCAGGATATTGTAGCTCAGGGAAAAATCCTGATTAATTTAAACCAAAGACTGGGTTAAGGCTGCTCAAATATCTACCCCTTTAGCCCCTAGAGCAGCCAGGAAGGAACAGAGTCAGAGCAGCCAGAACACCCTTCCATACCCCCAAGACATGTGCACACACATGCACGTGCACAAACACACACACGACAGTCACCTCCACCTGTAAGCAGCCCCTTCTATTTACTTATGTGCTGACCAAATGTTATTTTCTCTATGTATACCATGACAAGAACAGACTTATATTGGAAAGTACCAATCTAAGCCAATCAAGGTAATCCCACCCCATATGCCGGTATCCAATTTAGGAAGAAGTATGTCGCTGCCATCAGACAAATTTGATTCAAGAAGCCTACTGGGGGCAAGGGGAGGGGGTATGGGAAAGGTTTCTTGCTTTTAAGAAGGGATATGCAAGAACAGAGAGTTTCTTATGCCAACGCATGCTACTGTATGTGCAGGTGACTTCCCAAAATGAAGCAGCATCTTAGGCATAAAGGCAGCCAGGATGAGGACCAAGGCAACATACTGAAAATGGCAGAGGAAAAAGAAGCAAGAAATGGAGACTTTAATGATATTGTTGAGCCACTGAATTAAGAAATCCTAGAGCTGCTTGCCTCATGATGTCTTGTTCCTTGAGTTAATTCATTTTCCTTATTCTGATGAGTTTTATTTTGTGTTCAAATGTTAAGTTTATAGAGAAATTCACAAAATAATTGACAATGCTTAACAATCGGCCAACAGATTAGTGTTTAAAATCCTCTCCCTGGTGCACGGTGACAACCATCACAGGCACCCTGGTGGGTCCTCGGTTGCTTGGCACCAGGGAGAAGTGGACTGAGGGTGGATTCCAGACATTCAGAGCCAGGTTCTTTGATGCCTTCCCGTCAGTCATAACATCCATGGGCTCAGCAGGAAGACAAGGAGAGGAAGAGAAGCTTTTCTTTTTTAATTCCCTTATTATTTAAACCATTTTGAGTTGACTTTTTGATTATTTGCAGCCAAAGGCATCTTCACTAATAAATCTATCTTCACATAATTAGCAGCAAATTTATGTGACCTCCTTTGAGCAAAAGACTCAGGAGAAAATGGGGCAGAGATTCAAAATTCTGCCCACATCCCTTCAAATTTTCAGTTAATGGGTCTTAAGTGAATTATTCCCAAAAAGGAAGACATTTGAGAGGTCAGGAAAAAAATTAACCGTGCAATCATCTGACACTCTCTCCATCTTGAGAGTCATAAAGTACACCTCAAATGCTGATGCATCACCTTGTCTCAATGGTGAATTTGAGGCAATATAATTGAAAAATATCAAATTGTACTTTTTCTTATCCCTCCCTGTATTTTTTCCCTTTCTTAACTCAAGAACTTCAACAGAGTTTGCATTCCCTTTGTCTAAGGGGCATGTTCAAAAGTAGAAAGTGCTAGAAGTACTAGAATCTCGAAACCTCCAAAATCAGGCCCCCACAAAGGATTTTCTTTCAAAAGCTTAAATTCATGGAAGGGCTTGTGCTAGACACCAGCAGAAAGTACGGAGATAAAGACAAGCTTGGCTTATTTTGTCTAAAACTGTTCTGTTTCCTTTGATCTAGTTTAAAGTAGAATTGGGCTTTCCTTACATTGAGGAGAAGATGGAAATTTTCCAGTTCCTTAAAGCACTAGAGGCTAGCACCTTGCTCCCCGGCAGAACTCTAAGGAGGAAACAGGACTTTTGATAGGGATGGTGATGGGATGCTAGGAAAAGGAATATTGGAGTATAAAAGCTACAGCAAAAGATCCCAACCTCCTTGGCATAAATAGAGTCAGGCTACCCAACACTGCGTGAACAAGGTGACCAGCATGGAGTAATGATCAGAGGGCCCTTCCCTGAATGCTCTGTGCTATAGCAGACTTGTAGCTTATCTGCATCAATGACATTGAGATAGCAGAAACCCCAAATGCCACTGAAACAGAACTTTCCAACATTTAGAGAAAAAGAAATGCAACCAAGTATGCATACATGCATGATTAAAATTTATGCATGCCACATTCAAAACTATTTTCAAATTAAACCTTTAAATCAGTTTGTATTTTTAATTGGCTGGACATGTCATGAGTTCCCCAAGGACACCACACTACCAGGCCATGTTCCCTGTAGTTATTCAATATATTCCTCCAAGTCCTGCCGCCTTAAAAAAGGAAACATAACTCTTAAGATAGACAGTTCTCTAGCTGGTGAACATTACTGAATATTTTCAAAACATTCAAATAAAAGGCAATAATGGAATACTTTTAATTCTCTCTAACTAATGCCATACCCACTCATGAGAAATGACTTTATTCCCTCAATGTACTAGGAATTAATGAAGATTGAACATAAAGAAGTACATGGCACGTCACACAGCTGAAATTCCCAAATAATACAAAAGCATTTTCAAATCACACACAGAATAAGAAGTGCAAATGTTCTTGGAAGAAATCTTCCCTAATAATACTTACCTACTTCAGAGGGTGCTGAGAAAGCTCTATTAACACCAACGGAACACTTTTAGATCCTCAAATAAAAGGACTATAGAAATGCAAAGTATTATTATTATAGTTCTGAAATAATTTCACACCTAGGGATGAGAAAACCCCAGGCCACATCTTACTGCTTCTATCCTGCCTGATAAACAAGAAAAGCCACAAGCATGGGGGAGATCTGGGGGATTGGAAATCAAATAGAACAAAGACATCAAAGTTTCCCTTTACTTGAGCTCTGTATTCCCCTAGATGTCATTTTAGGGACTCAGAAAAAAAAGAGTCCTGCTAAGGTCTGGGTTAAGTACAGGGATGATGGTCTCATTGCTCTTACACTAGATAAAGGAACAACCACCTGAGCTGAAGAAATAACCTTGTCCACTTCTGTGGAGCACAGTTCGTCCCAAAGCCAAACTTAAAAATGGCCAGATAACTCATGACCTGAATCATCCACCACTGTGATCTCACCTAGCAGGTCAAAAAACAGCGGCGTTAACAGGCACCAGGATTTCTATTCAGCAACAGAGAACACTGCACAAGACTCATCTTTTGCCGCTGACGGAGGAAGTGCTGCTGATGACAGTAGTGAGGATGATGGTGGTGATGACGATAATTATGGTAATAATAGAACATAGAACATAATAAGTTCTCAAACCCTGATGATCGGTGGAATCATCTGTGGAGCTTTTTAAACTGCAAATTCTTGGTCCCCATATCAGGTTTGCTAATTAAGAATATGTGAAGATAGACCTGAAGTCCTTTTGGTTTTGTTTTAATGTAGACATTAGGATAACAACTAAAGTGACAGTGTTTGCAAATAATGTCCTGGTTAAGAATGCAGCCTTTGTAGACAGACCTGCTAGAGTCTAATCCCGATTCTAACACTTATCAGTGTGTGCCTCTAGGCAAAATACTTAACCTTAGGCCTCAATTACCACATCTATAAAATGGAAATGCCAGTACTACCTGCCTCATAAGGTAGATGCCTAGGAAAAGTAGCAAATTTTTCAGAGCAATGTGTCTTGCCTGAGGGTTTCAGCCCTGGACAAGTTCACTATGGATTCAGTGGGACCAAGAAATGACAATGGATGGCTCTTGAGGCAAAACGGTTTATACCCACCTTTATTCTCCAGGCAGGAGGTCAAGGATTAGAATCACGTCTGCATCCAGCAGCCTGCAGGTCCATAATCCACTTCCATCTCTGCCTCCGCCCAGAGCACTTGGCAGAGCTCTTCATACAGTGACTCAGTCAGTAATAGCTTACTGCCTATGGGTGTGGAAGCATTAGCCTAGCAGCAGGCCAATTACATCTTCAAATAGTTGAGGGTCAGTTGAGGCTCCTGCCCATAGGAATGTGCCTATACTCCACCCCTCCAGGATTCTCACCTCACACGCCCTCAATCTTCCACAATGGTCCCTGTGCGAGAAGACTGGAACCTTGTAACAACAAAAATTATTATAAAAATAGTCATCCTCAAGACCAAAGAGATTGACTGCCATGAAGCATTCATCCCAGCTATATTCAAATAAGTTCCAGTTCACAATTCACACTTTCCACAGGAGGCCAGTAGCAGTACTGATAGGGAGCTTAATGCACCCCAGTGAGTAGCAGCTTTTTGCTAGTGTGTGTGCTCAATCCGCAAAGATGTCAGAGGAGATTAGCCTTAAAGGTGCTAAGATATATGTTTTAATGACACCAACATAGGCAAATCTTGTCCATCAGGTAGGTGCATGCAAGAGAGTGGCCCTATGACAGGACCATGGCAGGAAGGGGGTCCCGTCCAGGTCTAGTATACCATACCTTTACCCTTCTCTCTGTGCTGGTTTCTTAGGGGTCTGTATATAGTGCTACAGGAGGGTCATGCACTGGTCATAATGATAAAACAAAACTACCCAGTAAGATGCTCCTGCCTTCCAGCAGTTCAGGATATACTACCATGATCTTGGGGGCCACTCTACCATTACTCCAGGAATACACAGGAGGCCAGCTTATAGGCCTTGTCCCCGAGGTGCCAGGAGGGCCAGCCTGGTCCATGTGTCAAAATGTCCAAGGCCACGTCCACTGAACAGAGTCTCCAGGGTTTACTGTAGTTTGTGCTGGTAGCAAGGTATTATTCTGGTGGCCAAACCTCTGCTTCAACGATTCCTCCTCAGTTTGTCTTAGCAGTTGTTTAGGAGAGGCAGCAAGAAGTGTTAGCATGTCTACAGGGCTCAATGCCCCCATCCAGGGCTTCTCATTCAAACACCGTAGCAGTGTCCATAAGCGGACTGACCATCCCCACAGACTATTGGTATCTGATGACTTCAGACCAGATTTTAACAAACCATTGTACCTCTCTATCATGCCTGCTCCAGTAAGGTTATATGGTACATGAGACTTCCATTTGATCCCCAATTGTTGCATCCATTCTTGTAGTGCATATCCAGTAAAGTAGGTGCCTTGATCACTCTCAATTACCTACAATCAGCCGTAGACTATAGAGATGCTCCAGGCCTCTTCTGCTGGTCTGCACAATGTGCAGAAAAAGTAACCAGAAATCCAGTAGCTGCGTCCACATAAATCTTGGTATATTGGTACCCTGCTGACACAGGCCAAGGCCAAATATATCTACCATCTGACAAGGGATATCACCCACTAGCTATTGTCCCATGTTACTGTGGGACTGGGTCTAAGTCCCTTCCTGAGCATACAGTGCTGCTGTGCTCTTCTGACTTCTTCAAAGGTCAAAGGTAGGCCCCACCAGGAGGCTACAGCCCACATTGTCTTCTGCCCCAAATGCAACAAACACTGATGTAACCACTGGGCCACATCAGAGTCAGGCTTTCCCGCTAGCCAACCTACCTGGGCCAGTGTATTTCTTTCATCATACCCTAGGGTTGCCAGAGGCAAATGGCCTGTCACATGATATACAGTAAATGTCTTAGTCTGACCACAGGCCCATAAGTCTTGCCACAATTCTTGCCCCCAAAGGGGTCAGGGACAACCAACCAGTTGGCATGGTACCATGTCAGAAGCCACAGAGTCAAGCCTCAATAGATAGGCCAGATGTTGGTGGAAAAAACCATTGGGGAGGGCTCCTGGCTGACCACAAGCCACACTACCTACAACTCTGCCCACTGACTGCTCTTCCTCTCTTTCTCTTCCATCCATATTGTCTCAGTCATAGGATGGAAAGCTATGGCCCTCCATTTTGGGGGCTGCCCATGGCTGGAGACATCTGTGTACCATGCACCTCCAGGTGTAGGGGCTCTTCCCGCCCAGTAAGAGCTCTCTGCTACTAATGACTCTGAAGCAAATTCTCCCTGCCTTTCACTGGTATATGTTACCCACCCCAATAAGCAATGGAGTTCTTCTCTCAGGGGGATAGTAGAGAGGGTGTTACATTGCTGCAGGTACGTGCTCCACTTGGCCAGTGTAGGTGTCTATGCCACACCACTCCACGGCTTTTGGATCCAGTCTTGTATCCACCCCATGATGGTACAGGTAATTATCTTTATTCGGGTTATTCCAGGGATGGGTTCTATAGCCAGCAAGGCATGGTACACGGCATCTAATAGTTTCTCTATTAAGGTGTACCATACCTCTGCTCCTTTCCAGAGTTGTGACCAGAATCCAGTAAGTTGGTGAGTTCATTCAAGCCACTGCCAGAGACCCCACCATAATCATCTTTGGTTACATGAACATTCAGCTCACAGGACCTTGATGGGTCTATTACACTCAAGGCCTGAATGGCCTTGACTGCCCGTTTTGCTGTAGTAAAGGCAGATGTACATGCATCATCCCAGTCCCACCTGATGCCCTTTTGTACCAATGGTATAAGGGCTTCAGAATTTGTGCCAAATGTGGGATAAACACTCTCCAGTAGCCTAGAAGATCCATATCTCCTGTAACAATGCCACAGTTGTAAGGATAGGGAAGGCCTCGACTTTATCTATAACTGCTTCTGGTATGACTTTAGTCTCACCCGATCAGACAACCCTCAAGAATTTGACTGACAAACCAGGTTCCTGAACCCTGGTGCTGTTCACAGCCTATCCTTTCTACTGTAGAAGTTGCAGGGTCTAGGTGCAGCACCTCCTAGATATGTAAGAGAATCAAACATGAGCGTGGTATCAATATAATGATACAGCCGCACAGTTGGCAGTTTCTCCATGCTGCCAAGTCCTGGGCTACAAGTCCATGACAGACGGTGGGTGGGGCTGTGGAAGTATCCCTGTGGAACGACAGTGAAAGTCTATTGTCATCCTTCCCATGTGAAGGCAAACTATTTGTTCCTTTGCTGTTCTGTGACAATGAAAATGAAGGCTTTGCTGTTCTGTGCCAATGAAAAAGAAGGCATTAGCAAAATCTACAACATAATAATATATTCCTAGTTCATGACTGAGGGTATCCATCAGGTCTGCAATAGAGATGGCAGCAAAAAGAGGGGGTATGACTTTATTCAATTATCTGTAATCCACGGTCTGTCAGGAGCTGTGTGGCTTTTTTACTGGCCAAACCAGGGTACTGAAAGGACTATGAGTGGGCTCTATGATGGTTACCTTCTCCAGCTCCTGTAGAGTTTCCCCAATTTCTTTATGCCCTCCAGGCAATTTGCACTGTTTGGTATTAGTCACCTGCCAGGGCACAGGCAGAGCTACAGGTGGGTGCATAGCATGTCTCCTCAGAATTGCCTTAACTACAGGTATCCTCGATCTGAACTCACCAGCAGTGGTCTGCAACCATACACCCTGCAGGATATCTATCCCCAAAATATATTTGGGGATGTGAGAAATAACACAGTATACTTCTCTTGGGGTAGATGCCCTATTCCCAATGGGATTCAGGCTTGTTTCACTCTGATAGCCTTACCTCCACATCGATCTATGACAGCAGGGATCCTGGGAAACTGCTCAGGGTTGCCATAAATCAGTGAACATTCAGTTCCTGTGTCTACCAGAGCCAGGACATGTTGTACGTGCATGGGGCACTAATGAATTGATTTCATCAAGTAGCTTCCAGTTCCCCCATGCCTCTCTCTCAGGGCAGGTACCTTGACCCTTCCCTCAGTCAAACCACATCCCCCACTCATCTTCCTGTGTGGTTTCAGGTGAGGTTGACTTACTCTCCAGCAGGAAGTCTTCCAAACACCCAGGCTGGACTTATGGCTCTGTCTCCAACCTCTGATGCTTGGTCCTCAGCAGCTGGAACCACTACTCCAGTTTCAAGTGATGCCACAGCTCCAGTAAGATTCTATTTGACTTCCCATCTAATTTCTCTCTGTCTGCTCCTGTCTGAATTAAATCAACCCATATCTCGGCCCTTGTGACCTTCACAGGGCCCTTTAAATTCTTCCTCTGACTGGCAGACCATATTTCCTCTGTGCTTTCATTGCTTCAGCCCCTCCTAAGTCTACTACTGTACAGGTAACCTCACTTATGAACTGTCGTAAGTGACGAACAAGAATGGCCACTAGGGGCCCAAAGCAGGACATGGGGGCCCTTTGAAGCACCACATTTCTCATCCCTGCAGTAAAAAGCTCCTCATCTGGGCCATAAATCTCTGGACTATAAATGACATTTTTCATGCCTAACTCCCATAACACCTATCAGAGCTCAGTATACATCTGCCATTTGGGAGGGAAGGATGATAAATCACCCTGATTGGGCCATACAGTGCAAAGCACAGCCATAAGCCAATTTGATGAGGGAGTGATTTTCTGGGGTCTGATGGGCATTTTGTATCACTGCCTCAAGGCAGAATGAACTGTCAAAGAAGCCAGCTTTCCCATGTCTAATCCAAACAGAACAATTACATCTCCCCCACATCCCAAACATGCAAAAGCCAAGCTGATATCAACTCCGAGGGTTCTGCCAAAAACAGAAACCCAAATCCACCAGCTTAGTCTATGCAGAAAGGCAGGGAAAAGAGTGTTCCATGGCCCAGAGAGGGGGCTACACCTCTCCCAGAGGAACTCTGATTGTTGCATCTTTATTTCTTTTTTTTTTTAACTAAGGTATCATTGATACACAATCTTATGAAGGTTTTCACATGAGCAATATTGTGGTTTCAACATTCAACCATATTATCAAGTCACCCAACCACTACCCCTTTGCAATTGCTGTCCATCAGCATAGTAAGATACTATAGAGTCATTACTTGTCTTCTCCATGCTACACTGCCTTCCCTGTGACCTAGCTATATTGTGAGTGCTGACTATAAGCTGCATTTTTATTTTCTTGACTACAACCAGGCAGGCTTTCAACAGAGGACAGGATGGTGCACCACCCCTTTGTCCTTCCCCAGCTCTTCCTCCATTTCAACAGCTGATACCACCGTTCTCACCACTCCCCTGAGAACTCCTCTGCTACATGTTTTACCTTTTATATAGCACCTAGCAGCAACATTAGCTCGGCCTTCAATAGCTCTCTTGCCTTCACCTCAATACCTCTCAGCTGGCATTCTCATGCTGCCTCTCCTTGTGCTTCTCACTGGAGTACATCCTTCTCCTTCATGGCCTTTGCCTCCTCCACAGCACCTTGCAGCACCACTCCCATATTGCAAAAAATCATTTCCCTCCCCAACAGCACCACACAGCACACATTCTTGCACCACCTCTTCTTGTACTTTTCACGGGGGTACATCCTCCTTCATGGCTTCTACCTTGTCTACAGTGCCTCGAAGCAATGGAATTTCATTTTTTAACAAATCTTTTACTTCCTCCACAGCACCTCACAGCTCACATTCTCATACTGCCTCCTTTCATATCAATGCCATTTCACTCTTCAGCACTTCAAAGCTAGCGTTTTCATGCTGCCATTTCTCCTGTCAGTCACAGGAGCATATTCTTTTCATCTATAGCCTTTATTATTTTTTATATTTTTCAGCATTTTTTAAATTAATGTATCATTGATATACAATCTTATGAAGTTTTCACATGAACAACATTGTGGTTACTACATTCACCCATATTATCAAGTCCCACACACACACACTCCACCACAGTCACTGTCCATCAGTGTAGCAAGATGCCACAGAGTCAATACTTGTCTTCTCTGTGCTACACTATCTTCCTATGACCCCCAGACACCATGTGTGCCAATCATAATGCCCCTCAATAACCTTCTCCCTCCATCCCCACCCACCCTCCACCAACCCTTCCTTTTGGTACCCACTAGTCCCTTCTTCAAGCCTGTGAGTCTGCTGCTGTTTTGTTCCTTTAGTTTTTGCTTTGTTTTTATACTTCACAGATGAGTGAAATCATTTGTCTTTCTCTGCCTGGCTTATTTCACTGAGCATAATACCCTGTAGTTCCATCCATGTTGTTGCAAAAGGTAGGATTTGTTTTCTTCTTATGGTTGAATATTTCATTGTGTATAGGTAAAACATCTTCTTCATCCACTCATCAACTGATGGACACTTAGGTTTCTTCTGTATCTTGGCTATTTAAATAGTGCTGCGATAAACATAGAGGTGCATATATCTTTTTGAATCTAGGATCTTGTTTTTTGGGGGTAAATTCCTACGAGTGGAATTCCTGGGTCAAATATTATTTCTATTTTTAGTTTTCTGATGAATCTCCATATTGCTTTACACAATGGTGGAACTAATTTGCATTCCCACCAACAGTGTAGTAGGGTTCCCCTTTCTCTGCATTATTGTCAGAATTTGTTGTTTCTAGTCTTTTCAAAGTTGGCCATCCTAATGGTGTGAGGTGATATCTCATTGTGATTTTAATTTGCATTTCCCTGGTAATTAGTGATGTGGAGCATCTTTTCATGTGCCTGTTAGCCATATGGATTTCTTCTTAAGAAAAGTGTCTGTTCATGTGCTCTGCCTATTTTTTTAATCGGGTTATTTGCTTTTTGGGTGTTGAGGTATGTGAGTTCTTTATATATTTTGGATGTTAACCCCTTGTCAGATATGTATTTATGAATATATTCTCCCATACCGTAGGATGCTTTTTTGTTCTACTGATGGGTGTCCCTTGCTGTACAGAAGCCTTTTAATTTGATGTAGTCCCATGAGTTTATTTTTGCTTTTGTTTCCCTTGCCCAAGGAGATGTGTTCAGAAAAAAAGTTGCTTATGCTTATATTCAATAGATTTTTGCCTATGCTTTCTACCAAGAGTTTTATGGTTTCATGACTTACATTAAGGCATTCAATCCATTTCAAGTTTACTTTTGTATATGGAGTTAGACAATAATCCAGTTTCATTCTGTTACTTTATAGCTGTCCAGTTTTGCCAACACCAGTGGTTGAAGAGGCTGTTGTTTCCCCATTTTATATCCATGGCTCCTATATCATATATTAATTGACCACATATGCTTGGGTTTATATCAGGGATCTCTATTCTGTTCCATTGGTCTATGGGTCTGTTCTTGTGCCAGTACCAAATTGTCTTGATTACTGTGGCTTTGTAGTAGAGCTTAAAGTAGGGGAGCATCCATCCCCCCAGTTTTACTCTTCCTTCTCAGGATTGCTTTGTCTATTTGGGGTCTTTTGTGGTTCCATATGAATTTTAGAACTATATGTTCTAGTTCATTGAAGAATGATGTTGGTATTTTGATAGGGATGGCATTGAATCTGTAGATTGCTTTAGGCAGAATGGCCATTTTGACAATATAATTTTTCCTATCCATGAGCATGGGATGTATTTCCATTTGCTGGTGTCTTCTTTAATTTCTCGCATGAGTGTCTTGTAGCTTTCAGGGTATACATCTTTCACCTACTTGGCTAGGTTTATTCCTAGGTATTTTTTTCTTATTGATGCAATTGTGAATGGGATTATTTCCTCATTTCTCTTTTTGCTAGTTCATCATTAGTATATAGGAATGCAACAGATTTCTGTGTATTGGTTTTATATCCTGCAACTTTGCCAAATTCAGATATTAGTTCTAGTAGTTTTGGGGTAGATTCCTTGGGGTTTTTTTTATGTAAATATCATGTCATCAGCAAACAGTGACAGTTTAACTTCTTCCTTACCAATCTGGGTGCCTTTCATTTCTTTGTGTTGTCTGATTGCTGTGGCTAGGACTTTCAGTACTATGTTGAATAAAAGTGGGGAGAGTGGGCAACCTTGTCTTGTTCCCGATCTTAGAGGAAAAGCTTTCAGCTTTTGCTGTTAAGTATGATGTAGGATGTGGGTTTGTCATATATAGCCTTTATTATGTTGAGGTATTTGCCCTCTATACCCACCTTGTTGGTGTTTTTATTATGAATGGGTGTTGAATTTTCTCAAATGTTTTTTCAGCATCTATGGAGATGATCATGTGATTTATGTCCTTCTTTTTGTTAATGTGCTGTATATTGTTGACTGATTTTCGAATATTGTACTGTTCTTGTATGCCTGGAATAAATCCTACTTGATCATGATGGATTATCTTTATGATGTATTTTTGAATTTGGTTTGCTAATATTTTGTTGAGTATTTTTGCATCTATGTTCATCAGGAATATTGGTCTGTAATTTTCATTTTTTTGTGGCATCTTTGCCTGGTTTTGGTATTAGAGAGATGATGGCCTTGTTGAATGAGTTTGGGAGTATACCCTCCTCTTCTACTTTTTGGAAAACTTTTAAGGAGGATGGGTATTAGGTCTTCACTAAATGTTTGATAAAATTCAGCAGTGAAGCCATCTGGTCCAGAGGTTTTGTTGTTAGGTAGTTTTTGATTACCAATTCAATTCCATTGCTGGTAATTGGTCTGTTCAGATTTTGTGTTTCTTTCTGGGTCAGTCTTGGAAGGTTGTATTTTTCTAAAAGGTTGTCCATTTCTTCTATATTATCCAATTTGTTATCATATAATTTTTCATAGTATTCTCTAATAACTGTTTGTATTTCTGTGGTATCTGTTGTGATTTTTTCTTTCTCGTTTCTGATTCTGTTTATGTGTGTAGACTCCCTCTTTTTCTAGATAAGTCTGGCTAGGGGTTTATCTATTTTGTTTATTTTCTGAAATAACCAGCTCCTGCTTTCATTGATTCCTTCTATTGTTTTATTCTTCTCAATTTTATTTATTTATGCTCTGATCTTTATTATGTCTCTCCTTCTACTGACTTTGGGTCTCATTTGTTCTTCTTTTTCTAGTTTCATTAATTGTGAGTTTAGACTGTTCATATGGGATTGTTCTTCTTTCCTGAGGTAAGCCTATATTGCAGTATACTTCTCTCTTAGCATGGTCTTTGCTCCATCCCACAGATTTTGTGGTGTTGAGTTATTGTTTTCATTTGTCTCCATATATTGCTTGATCTCTGTTTTAATTTGGTCACTGATCCATTGATTATTTAGGAGCATGTTGTTAAGCCTCCATGTGTTTGTACACTTTTTTGTTTTCTTTGCATAATTTATTTCTAATTTTATACCTTTGTGGTCTGAGAAGCTGGTAGGTACAATTTCAATCCTTCTGAATTTATTGAAGCACTTTTTGTGGCCTAGCATGTGATCTATTCTCAAAAATGTTCCATGTGCACTTCCAATGTGTATCCTGCTGCTTTTTGGTGTAGAGTTCTGTAGATGTCTGTTAGGTCCATCTGTTCTAATGTGTTGTTTAGTGCCTCTGTCTCCTTACTTATTTTCTGTCTGGATGATCTGTCCTTTGGTGGGAGTGGTGCATTGAAGTCTCCTAAAATGAATGCATTGCATTCAGTTTCCCCCTTTAATTCTTTTAGTATTTCCTGCATATATGTAGGTGCTCCTATGTTGGGTGTATAGATATTTATAATGGTTATATCCTCTTGTTGGAATGTCCTCTTTATCATTATGTAATGTCCTTGTTTGTTGCTTGTTACTTTCTTTGTTTTGAATTCTACTTTTTCTGATACAGGTACTGCAACTCTTGCTTTTTTTCTCCCTATTATTTGCATAAATTATCTTTCTCCACCCCTTCATTTTTATTCTGTGTATTTAATTGGGTTTGAAGTCAGTCTCTTGTAGGCAGCATATAGATGGGTCTGGTTTTTTTTTTATCCATTCAGTAACTCTATATTTTTTGATTGGTACATTCAGACCATTTACCTTTAGGTGATTATCAATAAATATGTACTTAGTGCCATTGTAGGCTTTAGATTCATGGTTACCAAAGGTGAAGGGTAGCTTCCTTACTATCTAACAGTCTAACTTAACTCACTAAGTATGCTATTTTAAACACAATCTAAGGGTTCTTCCCCCCCTTTTTTATTTCTCCTCTACTCTTTATTTATTAGGTGTCATATTCTGTATTCTTTGTGTATCCTTTAACTGACTTTGTGGGTAATTAATATATTTTGCATTTACTTAGTAATTAATTGGTCTACTTCCTTTACTGTGATTTTATTTTCTATGATGACAACTATTTAGGCTTAGGAGCATTTCTATCTATAGCAGTCCCTCCAAAATACACTGTAGGGATGGTTTGTGGGAAGTAAATTTCCTTAACTTTTGCTTATCTGGAAATTGTTTAATCCCTGCTTCAAATTTAAATGATAATCTTTCCGGGTAGAGTATTCTTGGTTCAAGGCCCTTCTGTTTCATTGCATTGAATACATCATGCCACTCCCTTCTGGCCTACAAAGTTTTTGCTGAGAAATCTGATGATAGCCTGATAGGTTTTCCTTTGTATGTGATCTTTTATCTCTCTCTGGCTGCTTTTAATACTCTGTCCTTGTCCTTGATCTTTGCCATTTTAATTATTATATGTCTTGGTGTTGTCTTCCTTGGGTCCCTTGTGTTGGGAGATCTGTGCACTTCCACAAAAAGTATTAGGGTCAATTCTTGGAAGCAGATGGAAAGAGTATGAGAAAAGTAGGAGGAGCAGGTAGGTTTTGCAGTTTTTCAGTGTTTAGTTTTTACTGCTTGTAGGGAAAATGGAAGTTCCTATGGCCGGGATCCTCACCTGACCCTAATCCACTTGATGATGTAATTGGCTTACTGCACAGGGTCCTGCTTACACACCCATTGGCAATGAGCCATTATTGTCAGCGTTACTATATAAAGAGCTCCACCCATGCTCTGCCTGGAGACAGTGACAGAGACAGATTGCTAACTTGCCAGAGGCAGACATCATTCCAGCAATCAACCTGCCACCATGAGAATAAAGCTTGGTATAAACCCTTTATCCCTAATGTCTGATTGTTGTTATTCATCTCACGGAATCCAGAGTGAACTTGCCTGGGGGCATTCCCCCTCAGGAGAGACACTGCTGTTTTAGTCAAACTATGTAAATATGTTGCTTTGATAAAAATAAAAATGAATTTTTAAAAAATAATTCATGTGTATAATATTGGATATCTTTATATACTAGGATTAACAGAAAGTTTTCCAATTAACCAAAACTTACTTTAGAAAACCAATTGATGTAACTCCTACAAATGTACCACCAAAATTTTCACTTCTTAAAAGTTTACAATAAACATTTATTATGTCCCTGACACATTCTAGTCCTAAAGACATTTGTTGAATTGAATTGAGGATGGCTGAAAGAAATACAAAGAAGCTCTTTTGTGCAATCAAGGTCACAGCACAAAAGAAAAAACATCTTCGCCTAGGGTGGGTAAGTTGAATTTGATGAAGGGTATGGGCAAGGTTAAGGAAACTAACAAGGGACAGTCCAGTACCTTGGAGTTAGCAAACTTAAAACTGTTACCACCCCAGACTTAAAATGACAAAGGGAAAGAGCAGTTACCAGATAGTGGGAAGAGTCATAGCTGCGGAAGAGAGGCCACCAACAGGGACTGTGATCTTCCTTACGGGATATAGCCACTGCCAACCCATGGTGCTACAAGGAAGGTAAGAGATAACATTCTGACCTCACACTCTCAGATATTCATCCAGTGCCTTCCATAAGCTAATCCAACAGGAAGCCAGAATGCAAGGGAGCCCAGTAAATGTTCACAATAGGGGTTAGCCTCCTGCAGCCCAGAGGCTTTCTGAGGAATGAAGAGCTATAGGCACAGATTGAGAATATCCATCACAAGGATGATGCTATTTTGTTTTCATTTTTGTTTTTAATTTACTTTACTTTCCTACTGACCCTTATAAAATAAGCCCTCAATTTTTCAATCTGTTGAAAAAATATATTTAACATAATAATGCATGGATGTTATACTGCTCTTTACAATTTACTAAGCACTTTCACATTAATTATTTTTATATCATCTTCAAAACAGCCATATGCAATGGAAGGGCAAGGGTTATACAGATTTAACAGGTAAGGACCTTTAAAAAGTCAAGGTATTTTGCCCAGAGTCATAAAGCTAGCAAGTGGCAGAGCTCAAACAAGAAGGCATGTTCCCTAACACCGCAGCTAAAGCTCTTTCCACCATATAAGGCTGTCATGCTATTTATTCACAGTAGGAGTGCAAAATTGATGTCCCTGTGAAAAAATCATTAACTAGCTTTGTTCTAGGCACAGCACAGAACACAGAAGCAGTCAACAAACAAGACACAAGACACAAGGGGAAATGAAGCAAACTAACCCATTCCATTCTCAGGAAACCACAAGCAATGCCAGAGACCAAAATAACTGAGTTATCAATCACATGTTACACATCATTAGAAAGAAGGTATTCAGTAGGGCAAGAAAAGAGTTCAAAAGAGTAATAAAAATTCAGGGAAAAGCAGAAACATATTTAAAGACTTTGTTTTGGAATGCTGGGGTAAGTGGAAGGGAATCACCATCCCTTCAAAATCCCCATGCCACAAAGAGATCAGGGCCCCAGAAATCAGAGGGATGACCTTTCTGCTTCTCTTCTCATTTCCAACTCCACCTCTGCATACACATACATCTTTTGTGAGCTTACAGAAGCAGCCACAAATGACTTTTCACCAAACACAGAAGTAATAGGTAGTCTGGCAAAAGAGCCCATTTTCAATATAATGAGAACTCTGTACCTTTTATAATCTACAGGAAAGTGTTCAGATACTTAACAGAAGAAAGTCATGAATGGTATTTTCATTGTAAACCTCAAAACATTCCTCATTTCTTCCAAATTGAAGTCCCTAGTTTGTAAACTACTCTATTGGTTATGGTTCTGTGGCAGCAAGCAGCAGAACCCAATTGGCCAATTTAAGAAGGATTATTAGAAGGAAATTGAAGATTCAGAGAATCCATGGCAGACTGGGAGATAAGGCTTGGAGACCATCAGTGGCCAAGACAGACATGGAGGATAGGAAATGGGAACTGCTACAGTAGTCTCATAGCAGGTATTAACAGCCAAATGCCCACTGGGACAAAGGAGAAGCCCTTAGCTCAAAATTAAATTTCACAGGAGCACCCACTTAACCAAGCTTGTAGTTGCACCCAGCCCTAGGCTAAGTGTAGGCCCCTAAGGTCCCTGGTTACAGTTCCACAAGTGTAATTACCTCAAAAGGAAATAGAGGTGCTGTTAGGAAGGCAAAACAAATACATTAAAAAAAAAAAGGTGGGGGAGGGTGTAGGGGGTTTACTCCACACTTAAACAGTCTTTCTTCAAAAATTCCTTAAGAATCTAACTAGACAGCAGTAGATCACTAATTTCTTAAGACTATATTAATTAGTAACTGCCCACGCACAGCCAAAGAGAGCATTCACCCAGGTTCTCATGAAATTTCCACCTGACAATGTTTTACTTCCAGACACCTCGCTTCTATTACCTGAAAGTTATCTTTTCATTTGATTCCTCAAAACAAAGCAGAATTTGCCCTTCTTCAGTAACATTTCCATTTTGGAAACATTACCATGAAGCTTCCAAAAAAAACAGACTTCTCAAAATATCTAATGAATAAATTCATAAGGATGCTAATACTGATGATGATGATGATGATGACAGCAATACACACAGTGGCCGCAGCCAATAACATCTACTGAGTACTTATCATGGCCCAGGAATTGTTCTAAGCCCGTGACACATCCCGATTCATTTAATCCTCACAATAACCTTATGAAGAAAACAATATTATTATAATCCCTATTTCAAAACTAGGAAACTGAGTCACAGAAGAGGTAAATAACTTCTCCGGACTAATAGCTAATAAGCCAAATCAGGATTAAATCCATGTCTGACTCCATGTCTGACTTCAGATGTTAATACCATCTGAAGAAAGGATTTTCATTCAGAATAGAGGAAATGGACTATACCAGTATGAAAACATTCTCCAAGAGGAATGTGAACACCATAACTATACCTAAAAATCACAAGGTTCTAAAGATTGCTACACGATCACTAACTATAATAATTGAGAATTTACTTTTGAAAGCTATCAAGTACTGCTTTATTCCAAGCTGTGGCTCAATGGTCAGAGATATATAAGTTATATAGCTGAAAATAAGTATTATCTACTTCTTAGGATAGGCTTTTCTTCACTAGTGGCCAACCATTACAGAAAAATTCCAATCCAACCAGCTTTCATGCACCAGAGTTTAGTCATTCCAAAGCAAATCTTCAAAATGGTGTTTTTACAGCTAGTGATCAGATTATTCAAAACAAGTTTTCTCCAATTTCCCTGTAAAATTCTTTTTCACTCTCAAAATAAACATTAAAAATTCAGTCCCAGAAGTAGATCTGTCATAAACTTAGGAATAACTTAAAATATAAGGTAAATCAAAATGGCTTTTCAACTTTAACTAAAGTGGTCACAGTTATGATTGCTATAATAAAAATGACAGAAAAAAAACTAAAATTGTCAAAAACATAATTGATGATGAAAACAATTGTAAAATTATGGCATATTTCACCCTGGCCACCAAAGACTCTTGATGAAACTGCAGCCCTATAATTCCCCAGAATGAATTCTTTAAATTAAAATACTTCATGCAGAACAGAAATTAAACAATGAATCAAAGAACAACACTCTACAGCAGTATGCTTATAAATATACCTAGCAAAGAGGAAACAATTACATATTTTCATGTAAAAATCAACTGGATTGTAATGTTTCACAGGAGGCTGAGTAAGTACTTTTTCCATTGCTTGCAACTTGGAATTTCATTTCCTGTAACTCCCGTAAGGTCCACAGTGACTGGGTGGAATGGTATTAACATACACACTGGCTTGCTCTGTCCTTTCTACAAAACTAGGTCCTCCATGCAACTGCACAACTGACTTTCACGATAAATTTCATCCAACCCAATTCAAATGCCACTCTGCATTTTATTTTAAATGCTTTACTTCGCCAACTGGGTTTATTTAACTATTGACTAGAAGTGGTATGAGTGCACTCTTTTTCCACTTGGCATTAATCTTAGTAAACTTAGGTCTATCCGAATGTCTTAACTGCTGAGAAGAAAGCAAAAGTCAGCAAGCATACAATTGCATTTGGCTACCCTCAGCACATCATTTTATTTCCTCCTTCTCTCTGCTAACTATTGCTCAGCACTTTTGCCTAAGAGGGAGGGCAAGCAGGTAGTTAAGGAAGTTGTCCTGTCAGCTCTATCTTTAACCCAAGTGTTTAAATCTCTGAATAAAAGCAAAATCAATATTGTAAAGGCAATGTTTGTCAAGGCCATGTAATAAATACACTTACCTTTACAGACTGCTCTCAATGGATTTC
This sequence comes from Manis javanica, assembly GCF_040802235.1. NCBI lineage: Eukaryota > Metazoa > Chordata > Mammalia > Pholidota > Manidae > Manis > Manis javanica. The sequence goes on from NC_133158.1 coordinate 9,687,990, forward strand.
CCTTCTTTGCTGAGCTTCAAAGCTACAAAGAGATAAAAATGAAAGCACTGAGTTATCTGCAAGTAAAACACAAACATTTTCTCTCCATGTTTCTAAGTGGAATTTCCATATGCCACGGTATGTGGTGCTAGCCAAATAAACCATTGATAAAACTGTGCCTCACACATCCGCAAGAGAGGCCAATAAAAGACAGACATAAACTAAAACTGGCATACACATCTACCCATAATTAAATCACACAAACCTGGCCAGCTCTACAGTCAAATCTTTTGGGGTGTGAACTCAACAGAATGGGAACAGCTTATAAAGTGCAAAGATGAAAATCAAATTAAACATTACGCAGTACATTCAATCTGACCAAGCATTTTATTCTCTTACTTCTTTTGTCATCATCTTGCACACTCTATTTCCATTTCCCTGAAAAAGTTTTACTTGGGGAAGCCTACTCCACTTATATGAGTTGCATGGTCCTCCCCATGCAGACTTCACAACTTGCTCCCATGAGTACACATGTGCAAGCTTACAGGTACAATCCCCCTACCTCTAGGCAGAGCATGGTCTTCTCTCAGTAGAGAGAAACTCACAAAACAGAGGAAGTCACACTAGACATTTCAAATGAAATCTCGACATGTTAAATTAAACTTCATGTAACCAAAACATACTATGCACTGACCACAAGCAAGTTGGCATGATAAAGATGGTCTAAACTGCAGCTGTTAAGCTGTTAAGCTGTTACTGTCATCCTCCCTTCGCCTCAGTTTCACTTCCCCATTTCAGTTACCCCCAGTCAGCCATGGTCCAGCAGCAGGTGATCTTCCTTCTGATAAGTCATCAGTAGGTCAGTAGGGCCTAATGCTACGCCCCAATGCCTACGTCATTCACTGCACTTCATCGCATAGGCATTTTATCACCTCACATCATCACTAGAAAAGGAGTACAGTACAACAGATATTTTAAGAGGCAGAGAGACCACACTAACCTTTTATTACAGTATATTGTTATAATTATTCTATTTTGTTATTAATTATTTTTGTTAATCTTTTATTGTGCCTAACTTATAAGCTTTATCATAGGTATGTAGGTACAGGAAAAAACATAGTATACATAGGCTTTGGTACTATCGGCAGTTTCAGGCATCCACTGCGGGTCTTGGAACATGTCCTCGACAGATTAGGGGGTGCCTACTGTAATACTCCTTAAGGGTGCAAGTGGTCGATTCTATAGCAGTCCAACATTATCATATGGTGACTCAAAAGCCAAAAAATAATTGGAATAGGCATCATTTGCTCATCTTGGCTAGGTCCGAACATCTCCTAAAGGTACAGTAGTTGAAATGGCCAACCACTCCATGATTTTCACATAGTTCTTTTTTTTCCTTCAAAAGCCTAAGTAACCACTGTAGCCCTTACTGGGCTATTTCCCTCAATCCCCCTGCATCTCCCTATCCCACCAAAGAACCTATTCCCACTGATGCATGGTCACCAAAGAACAAGGCCAGACTTCTGTCTGTAATGTAAATCTTAGAATATTATTGCAGGAGGTCAGACCCCTCCATGGGACAGCATCAGAAACATCTCCTAACCCCTCTGTTATATTAATTACAGTAGAGTTGAGGGAGGACTAGTTAAAAATAGTATAATACTGCATTTTGTAAAATCTGTGAGATTTATGGTCTGATAACAGAGACTGAGCTGTATTCCTTTCCACTTTTAACACACAGAAATGTTAAACAATATATAGTTAAAATTATACATATACACACATATGTATGTATGTATCTCCAAACTGCCAAGCTCAAAAGAAAGGGAGAAAATCAATATGAAAAGATAATGAATGTAAATTTTCTAGAATGAAAGACATGAATCCTCTTAAGAAAGCCCACCAACACCTCAACAAAATAAATAAAAGCAAATCTACACATAGATACATAAGAAAGAAACCACAGAACACCAGAGTTAGACAAAAAGTCTTAAAGTCAACCAGAGAGAAAAAAACAGGCTCCTTGCAAAACAACTTGTCATCAGTAAAAATAAAAGCAAGACAGCAATGAAATAACATGTTCAAAGTATCAAAAGGAAAGAAAAGTTCAGTGAAAATTCTACAGCCATGTTAAACCTATGATCATTCAAGAATGACAGAGAAATAAGGGCATTTTTCAGAAAAGACCATTCCCTGCTCACAGTAGTTTACTTTTGCTGAAAGAATTACAAGATATACTTGAATAAGAAGAAATTGATCGCAGATGGAGGAAAGGAGGAACGAAAAGTAATGGCAAACAAAGAAATTAGCAAGCATGATTGTAAATCTAGTAATTTAATAATAAACAATGGGTAATGAATAATTATTATTAAACTCTGGTTATAAAAAGCGAACAACAATAGTAACAGCCAATCTTTAGGTTTTGCAAATAAGATGAAATAAGTGATTGGCTACAAACATGGACAAAAGGGAGAGGGAATGAATTGTTTAAGAGGAAGAGAGAAACACTGATTAAGTTGTTAAAGATATGCATTAAAACTACAGATTAACTTGTTAAGGATAACCAGCATTTCTTTCTCTATGTATATAACCAAAGATACCCTTGCATATATGTTCACAGAGATGCATGCAAGTTTAGAGCATCACTACTAGAATGGTAACAACTGAAAACAACCCAAACATCTTCAGCAGTGCAATGAATAAATTCATTTTTATAGACTGTTACAACAGAATGTAATACAGCTTTGAAAAAATCGGTGACACAATTATATACATCAACATGTATGCCTCTCAAAAATATGATGTACAACAAAAGAAGCAAATCACAGAAGAGTTAATAGACCATTCCGTACAAATAACATGTTCATAAAGGCAAAAAATAAATTCTATCTTATTTTGGAATATTAACATGTTAATGGCAAAAACTGTAAAGAAAAGCAAGGGAAGATCACAGAATTCAGCCTATGTTTATCCTGAGGGCAAGAGAGGAGATACAATGGGGAGAAGCATTGGGGAGAGTCTGGAATATGGTAATGCTCTATTTCTTGGCCTGAGGACAGGTATCTGGATGTTCAGTTTATTATGTTCTTTAAACTGTAGACATATACTTACAAAAATCATTCTGTACATATGCTCTATTTCACAATGTTAAAACATAAGCATAATCACTAAAAAACTAGAAATGTCCCAACCAATGGAGGGAAAAATACAGAAACTATAAAACTCAATCATTTCTCTGTGAAAGACTGGTATAGATGGGATAAAGAAGCAAAAGAAAGCACAGTGAATAGAAAACACAAAAGAAAATATTTAAAGTAAGTTCAAATATGTCAGGAATCAGGATAAATGAATTAAATACATCTGCTAAAATTTTTTCTAAATAAATTTTTTTAAACCTTGCTATGTGATGTTTATAAGAAACACATCTGAAACATAGAATGTCAAAGGAAAAGTATAGAAAACTATATACCAAGCAAATAGGAAGCAAAAGACAGATGGTGTCATTAAGTTAATGCTAGGCAAATAGAAGTTAGCAATGATAGAATAAGTATTTGCATCGACTATCGTACATACTGTACTACCAGAGAATTAATGACTAAGAAATAGTAATTTTTTCTCTCTTGTGGTTTCTGTGAAACAGGAATTCTGACAGGGTACCATAAGCCAACTTTCTATATGCTACAATGTCTGAGGCCTCAGCTGGAAGACTTGAAAGCTGGAGGCTGGAATTATCTGAAGGCTCATTTTCTCAAATGTCTGCCAGTTACTGCTGAGGGTTAGCTGAGACTGTAGCTGGGACTGTCAGTTGAAATGCCCATTGTGACCTCTCCATGTTACTTGAGTCTCATGACAACATGGTGGCTGGACTCCCAAGGCAGGAGTTCTCAGAACAAGAGTGAGGTAGAAGCTGTATTCTTTAGGCTTGGAAGTCACATGAAGACCAAATACACAGCACTCCACTGGCCAAGGATTCAGTCACAAACCCCCAACCAGGTTAAAGGGAAGAGAACAAAAACTCCATCTCTCAGCAGGAAGAGTGTCAGTGTCTTGCAACACAAGAAAGAGCCCATGACCTGGATAAATGTGTTAGGGAAACCACCTTTAGAAAATGCACTCTGCCACAGCATTCTTTACAAGTGCACATGGAACATAAGCAAAAACTGACACAGCAGCAAGGTGGTCTCAACAAGTATCAAAAAATGCATATCAAAATCCTCTAATCACAGTAAAGTTAAAATACTATGAAATGAGATTTTTTAAATGTATTTGAAAATCACAATATTTATGACAGTTTTCTGAGTTGGAGTTCAACAGACCATTGAATGAATCAAATCCTGCTGGGTCAGAGTCCACAGGAGTCAAAGATCAAGTTTGGTTGTGGATATATTGAATTTGAGGTGCCTTAGAGATATATTTCTACAAGAAATATCCAAGTAGGGAGTTGGATGTATATGCCTGTTGCTCAGAGAGGAGGTTTGGAATTGGGGAGTTATCTGTTAGGTAGGAAATAACATATGTGAGTGTCTGTCTAGGAAGACAGTACATGTTAGAAAGAAAAGAAGGTCTGTGACCGACGTTGGAGGAAGTTCAACATTTTATAGTTGTGTTGAGGAGGGTGAAGCCCATATAGGAGAGAGAACAGTTGCCAAAGAGAGAAAACAAAAACCACAAGTGTCACAGAAAGGCCAAGTGACGTAAGTGCTAAAAATGCCCAATATGAAGGTTATTGAGGAACTCAACGAGAACTGTTTTGCGGACTAACTGAGATAGAATTCATTTTGACATTGGTGAAAAAATATAGGGAAGTCTTTAAGTTGAAGACGAAGAAGAAGGACAATTCTAGATACATTTGGGTGTGAAGGGGAGGAGGAGAGCAGCAACTGGAGGAGGACAAAGGGCCAAAAGAGGGTTTCTTCGTGTAGTTTGCAAACAGAAAAACGCCTGAATATGTGTCAAGATGACGAAAAGATCCATTTGAGACTAAGGGACTAAAAGCAGAGGAGTAAGAAAGGATAGCCAGTACTGAAGGTTCCCAGAAACTCACCAGGGACAAGTGGTGGGACTGGCCCACTTTAATCATATAATGCCTTGTGACAGGCACACATGCTATTGTCTTAAATCATTTATTTCTCCTCTGTGTATGTTTTACAACCTTAAATAGTGTTTAAACTCTTTAAAACCTACAACCTTTATTGACCAAACCAACCTCAGCATGCGCATGCACTGTGAGCCCCAGATTCTCTACCAGCGTCAAACACTCGGTAAATACTTGTTGAATAAGCAAGTAAAAGTGCATCCTACAATCTCTGGGAATATCTCTGGTACCTGAACATCTCCCTTATAAGTGTGCTAGGTATTTGAAGAAGGAGAGTATCAGGATCAGAAAACTCTTGTTATAGTGCCCACAGTACTTACCTCTGGACAAAGTCAAACTCATTCTTTGATTCCCATGTTTGCCTTGACCTGAAAATCCAAGACCGAAACTTCTGCAGGCCATGAAGACATTTTCACCTGAAGCTGCAATGCATTATATCACTTCCCACTCCCCTCATGCCTAACCCATCCCCACTTTGTTCTAGAGCAGACCCTCTGTAACCTTCATACAACCTCCTGTGAGACAGACTAGATTTAAATGAATCAAAATAGGCTAGGGCTTCAGCTACTCCTAAAACACATCGACATGGAAGCAGAGCAGTACAGGGCAACAACACAAGCACACTGGTTTATTTTGGTGGTTTTTCAGAAAACAGCTGCCCAGAAAATCTTTACCAACCCCAAACTCCTTATGCTCCATCACCCAGCCTCCCAGCTCCCTTAAAAACCAGACCAAATTTAAACAAACATCTCTCTCAAATACAGAAACCTTTGATTATGATACATCTTCTCCCAGTTGAAACCTATCTCTGGAAACCATCCAACCACACCTTACTTAGGGCAACACTGTCTAAATCTGAGGGTTTGCCTGTATTGTTGCACTCAGCCACCTTCATCTGACTTGACTGCCCTGTTAAGGGATTGGTTATTGACCTTTAAGTCTTTACCAATTATCTACATACCTAGGAAAGAATTCCATACACTCAGAAATGAAGACAAGACATAAGAATGAAGACACTGAATAAATTCAGCCCTCATTTTCGTTCATATGCTATGTTCAGTGAGCTGTTACTGCAGACAAATTATTGCAACATTCTTTCAAATGACAGCAATTTTCAACTAAGAGAAGATTCTTAAACCTTTTCTATGTATTTGTGAAAACCAGGGAGCTGGAAAACACAGCCCTGGTTAAACTACCTGATGATAAATGAATATTTTAAACACACGGACTTATGTAAGAATCTGAATACAGATTTAAACCCTCACAAGGAACAACAGCAAAGACCCCAGAGACATTGTCAGTTCTCGGATATATCTCTAGTAGTTTTATTTCACTTTATATATATGTTTTTCTTATAGAGTATTTTCAGAATCTGTGAAATTCTGACACATTTAGAGTTCAGAGGGATTAATTAATTTCTAATTTTGTTATTCACCTGGAAAACTGATCAATATTGTCAAAATGTAAATGAAACTCTTTCTGCAAGACCATGTATTTGACGAAGATACAGACCACATCTGTCTTGTTCCTTATACAGTCCGCATCCTCTACGACAGTGTCTGGCACATAACAGACACTCAATAAAATTTGCTTAATAAAAGAATATTCTGATTTTGCATTACTATTGAAACTGAAAGTTGATTAAGAGTTCTTAAGCTAGAGTTAGTTTTGTTTATTTTTGTTCTTATTTTTTCCATTTTCTCTGAGCTTTCATTAGATGAAAAGATTTCTCTATGGAAGACTACTTCTGTGGCCTGAGATACACACACACACATACACACAAAACACAGTGCATCATTGCCGCACCTGTTCAGTGCTGTCATATTTGCCAGGCATTGGAGAAGTAAATTTGCCAAGTAGCATGAGCTCCAGATAGTCATTAAGTGACGTCTGAGGAGAATACCAATCAGCCAATAATTAGTATCTTAAAATTCAGTTAGAGGCAAATCAAATTCCATGACATCTCAGGGAGCACGACCCTGGCCTGGTTGGTGCCCTGATTATAGGGAGTCAGCGACTCTGTCTGACCAGCCAGGCAGTACTGGGAAGTTCCACGGCTAGTCTAATCCCAGGGGTAGACACTCTTAACAATGTGACATTTGCACAGGGATGCCCTAACGTGGCCCCAGCATGTTTTCTCAGAATGGGATGACATTTCAAGTCAAACAGCTCTGCTGCCAATAGCACAACCTACCCCTGCAAACTCTAATATAACCTGATTTTGAGAAAAAGAGGGTCATCTCAGAGAGAACCTGAGGTTGTTTAGACGCAATGTTAAAATAATCGTTAAGGGAGGTCAAGCCAGACACTCAGTGTTTACTTCATTTGTTATTATTCTATCATCACAAAGACCTCAGATAGTTTTTAGCCTAAGAAATAGGTCTCATTTGACCAAAATCCTGTTCCTGGACCATCCAAACTGGATGCTTTTCAATGAATGCTGAAACCAGTTACAAAACTGTGCTACCAAGAGGTGTAGAGTGTGACTGTCAGTGCAGTGTGTCCTCACCCAACCCCCTCATGCATGTCCAGCCAAGGCTCTGCAGCCCCTGCAGTCTGCTGCCTCCAGCCTAAGGTCACCTTTGTGATACAGCTGATTCATTCTGAAGGAAGAAATCGGTTGGAATACACCAATTCCCTATTTGGTTTCTGGCTTTGCTCATGTGATGTGGGGAACGCACTGCTGAAAGGGGTCCAGGATGGAGGCCCCAATCTCCAACTAGACTAACCAGACTTCTCCAGCCTTCCGAGTAAGTGCTCTGCCTCCACAATGTGGCCCATATGTGCCTGGCAAGAATACACTCCCATCTGGAGCCAAGGGCGACTGTTCTGCCAGGCCCCCACTCCACTGCTGGGGCAGGCAGCAGCCTGTGCTCCTCCTGGCCCCTGCCCAATGCTCGGATGGCCCAGTTATGCCACTGTGGAGAGGGAGTCTGGTTGCACCCTCCTCTGAACTCTCCATCTGGAAAATTCTCTGGCCTCATTCCCTCTCATTTTTAATCTGCAGACATTGCTGGACAGGGAAACTCAGGCACACCAAAGTTCATCTTCCCTTCCCTGCTTCTCAACTGGCGTAATTACAGGGGCAGAACAGGGCTGGCATGGACCAGGATGCCAGGAATTAAATGAGGGTGCCTGACCACTGGACCACATTAGTCCTGCTTTCCAAAGTCTTAATTAGTCCTCCTCTACCTGGCACACCCACTTGCCTTTGGAACCCAGGGAGGTGGACAGGTAAGATGCCATGTGCACAGCAAGTATTCAACAAAATACTGGTTGAGAATGGCAGTCACAAATGCCTACTGGCTCATGACTGTGCAACAGTTAGTTTTAAGGTCTGGGCCCCATAGCAAGATTTCTGCTCTTCTTTTCAAAGCAAATAGATCTAGCAGTGTTATTCTGATTAATACTCAGCCACCAGCTCAATCTGGAAGCATAATGATCTTAACAAACAGTGACAGACTTACTGACAGGCCATTGAGCCTAGGGACCAAAGCAAAGGACAAAAGTAAAAGGAAGGAAGGGTTGATGGCAAATGGATGAGAGGAAAAGAAACACTGAAATAAAAATGAGGAGGATTACAGAACTGGTAACCTCAGTTCTACGACTCTGATATGAGCTGTGAGCATAACAATAGACCCCGTTGTTTGGGAAATCACCGAAAGGAGACAGAGCAGCTACTTGGGAATTTTGATGCTGAGACAGACTTGGGGCTAGCAGGGGAATAGACTGGACAGCAACATTTGAGAAGTTTTAAAAGACAGTGAGTCGTAATTCTGTTTTGCACCCCTTAAATTACAATGACACACCAAAATTTGCTATTTTTCTAAGAGGACATTGACAGATACAATGGAAACTCTGACTACATTTTTCCCCTCTGCATTCATTATGTCTGGCCCTTATCCACAGGCCTATTGCAGAGTAAATTGGATTTTGGATCACTGGTACTGAGGCACTGCAATTAATTAACAATAAAAACATAATATTTATATCCAGGCCTAACAACATCTGACATTTAAACTATTCTGCCAGTCGGGCAAATTCCATTCGACAAATTTTCATTTTAATGAACATGACAGGCCACAGTTTACATGATAGGCCAAGGAGCAGACCAAGTTGATCTCTTGGCATGTGCTTTCAAGGCCTGGCCGTGCTGCAGGAGAAACAAGCTGGGAGAACTATCAGAAAAACGAGAAAACCTAATCCCTAGTTTCACCTAGACAGACTAAGGACACATGGCCCCCAACAAAGATCCTAGTATGAAACTGTCCTGTTTCCTGTACAAGCTCAAAGTCAAATACCTGCTGTTCCTTATGATGATCCACTGGATAATTTTTCTATCTTTGTGCTGCTGACATATTCTTCGGGGTACTAAAATCCCTTAGTCCTTCCTAATTAAAAAGTGATAAACGTTTTACAAGGCATCCAATAATATGTAAAGTACACAAGAGTTGGAACTGATGCAGCTTTTCCAGTTGGCACAAGACTGGCCTTCCATGTTTTGCCAGATGGTGTATCTCTTAAGGCCCCAATCTCTGATTCAAGTAAGGGACATTGTCAATATGACACTACCGCACAGACTACCCTTAAATGCTATCTTATTGTGCATTATTCTAACACCAAGGGCCTAACATTTTTTTCTTGCTGAAATTTTCACAGCTAAAAAAGTCTTCATTTCTCATGACTCATTATTCAAACCAACAGAAGATGGTACAAATGAGGAGAAAAACCTCATCACCATAAGAACCATGAAGATTTGCTGGAAACAAGTATCCCAGACTGAATTCCTGTCACTCCTCTATGGGTTACTGGCCAAAAGTGAAATAATGGGGATTTCTTCAAACCTATCTCCACTACCCCAAAAATGTGGAGGTAAAAGACAGAGATAAAGATTAAAAATGCAAAGAAAGCAAAACAGAAGGAAGCTTAATAGATGTAAGAAACAGTGAAAAACTAACAACAAATTGTCAGTAGGAGCCTTTCTTATTGAAAAGGCCAAAAATTTCTAGTTCCCATATCTACAGCACTCTTTATCCTAGCTTTTACATCAATTCAAAAGAATGAAATAAAATACCACTTTAAAAGTAAGACTGTTTGGAATATGGATTTGGTTCATGGGTTCTAATCTCAGCAATTGAAATAGCCACTTCACGGTGATTTGTCTTCAACTGTGGCTTTGAATAGGTCCCAAATGATAACTATGCTCCATGTTACTTCTAGATATGGCCATGAAACTAGAACTAATATAAGTCCTAAAAGGATAATAGCATTTCCACATTATAACCTATTTTTGAATCGGTAAAGTTTCAGTGAAGTCAACAATGTGTCTAGGGTGTGGACACACACACACAAGTTACAGTAACAATCACAAGTTCCAGGGCCCTATTAAGGAAAACGAAGATAAGTACTATTATGAACTCTATTACACACTGAAGAAAGGGCAACTAAAGATAACCAACCTCCTTAAGAGGTGAAGTCCAAGGTCACAGGCAGGTAAGTGACAGGGCTGAGGTGTAAATCCAAGCCTATCTCCCTCCAGAGCCTGTGCTCTATACAACACAGTGGCATATGATGACATTCACAAGGGAGAAGGCATGAAAGAATTGATTCCTTTTGGCAATAGTCAAAATATCTTTGAAATATCAGGTATAAAACACTTTCAGCCCACCAGATGCTTATTTAATTTTGAAAAATCAATTTTTATGGAGCTGCTATAAGAAGTAGTTTCATGTTTGCTAATGCCTCATTTATCCTTGAAAAAACAAAAGCCTTACAGAGAAAAGATTCATTTCTTAAAGTTGAAAAGAAAAACAAGACCCTAACTGGATTGAATTGAAAATGTTTGACAGAACACGTATGAACAGAATCTGTAACTTTAACATGCCTTTGTGGGAGGCATGTGCTAAAATGGTCATATCAAATTCAAGACACAAAAGATTTAACATGCTTATTGTTGTAAACAAAGGCATTTGGTTAAATGAAAGCTCCATCAAAGCTTAATAACCAAATTCACGTGAACATAAAGTAAAGGGTTATATACTTTCTGCGATTTCAGTAATAGCTAATCTAATAATGGTAAATGGAGGGTTATTGTTGATTCCTTTGCCTCTGTTTCATAAATTAGATAAAGCAACCTGGCAGTTACAGTACTTCAGAGTTTTATTTGACTAAGTGATTTTAAAGCTATCTCAAAATATAACAAAGTCATGACTTGTGTGACTGCTGAACTGTACCTTGCTTTCCGTTGCCACATTAGTACTTTTGGCCAGTATTAAGTAAAAAACTTCCTGTGAACTAAAGCTATTCTATACAGCTCAATTTATATCTACAGAACCAACCATTTACGAAGGAATAGTGTCACTGATACAGTATTATCTGATATTCCATTTCACCAGGGCCAAACTTGTAAAATATAAATCGTAAGAGAAGTCCAGTGTTTATTTACTTCTTTGGATCCAAAACTCAGGAACAGTAGAATTTCTCTGCTTAATGATTTCTCATAGCCCATTTCCAATGCTGTACTACAGTTTACCGATTTGGAATACTATCCCTAGCTGAAGAACACACAGAGCTCGTGCCCTGCAACCTGTGGGATGCATCTCCAAAGGCAAAGGTATCTCATCAGACAGCTGAGGAGCGGTGACATGAACCAAGGCATTTTCCTTACTGAAAGAATGTTCTAATCAAATCTCAAGTCTTTTGATAACCCCATACACTTCCCTAGCCTTTGCACTTTGAGTTGAGGCTTGACATCTGCAGTTCTGAGAGCTGATGAGTTGCCCTTCACAGAAGCAGTCTATTTTCCTGTATTTTCCCCTTGTGCCCTGATATGGTTACTTTCAATTACCCTGATAGCCCAGGAAGAAAAATATCCTTCTCTCCATATTTCATTCACATAATAAGAATCTGCAAGCTGTTCTGTATGACAGATGAGGACTGTGAGCTGAAGCAACTTGTTCCGCCTGTCAGCCTCCAAGAACCCACAGCAATGAGATACAATCGTGATGACATTACTAGAGAGGAAGTGGGTCAAATACATGGCCACTTTAAAACAGAATGTCAACTGTTCTTTCTGCTTCAGTAATTTGATGCAGTGGTACCCACCAAAATAAAACCAGAAAGAAAAGAAGAGAGGTACTTACTACTATTAGGATACACACACACACACACACACACACACACACACACAAATGCAAATACAGTTAAAATGACTATTCCTATAAGTCCTTAAATGACTCAGCCTCTGACCAATAGTCAACAAAAGTTTAGTATCTACTAAGTTAGACACCAAACTAGGAAGAGTATTGAAATGAGACACAGCCCCTGCCTTTACAGTCTAAGGTAATGGACACACATCAACCAAGCAATTGAAATTGATATAGTGAAGACTGCAAATGAAGTACAAGGTATGAAGAGGGCTTATAAGATAAGAACTAACCATATCTTATGGGTCTTATGGAATAAGTTTCCGTGTGGAAGAGACATTGAAGCTAAGACCTCAAGTACAATTAGTAGTCAGGTTAAGAGGAGAAGAGAAAGAGTTCGGAGCAGGCCTTTCTCTTCAAATGTTTCCTTTCAAAGAAAGCAAGGCCTCAAGATACAGGAAAGTATAATGGAGTAAATGAAGCAATGAAAACACCACTGGGAGCAATTACCTTTTCCTTGTTTTAATCCCTCCCTTTAAAAAAATTTAATTAAAAAAAAACATTTTAAAAAGCATTGCTTTGCCTCAGTCCTATCATTGCCACATAAGAGCAAAAGTTATCATAACCACATCTTGCTGATCTTAATATTAAGGTAGATTTGACATTTTAAAAAATCTTATTTATCTTGACTGTACTGGTTAAAACCCATGGGTTATTTTTAAAAACATGTTTTGACAGCAGTGAAAGTTGCAGCATATACAACACCAAGAGCATAAATTTGTTCAGGGGACAAGTACATGAAAATTAACAGGAACAGCTGGTAAATGTGATTTACACACACACACAAAGACTCTATTAACTACAATGCCACAACACATGGAAATTAAGAAGAAAATGGTTCTCTTCTCTTACTCTTTGGTCATGAAAATCCTGATCTGTTCTTGCAGAAAATTGTTTTGGATCATCATTCATCTCGCTACAGCTTACAACTTTTTTCCATGGATTCAACAAATTGGAATGGAGAGGGGGAAATGGATTTATTCATGAGTATGCTTGCTCATTCTACTAAACCCCCAAGTGTGATGTTTGGACTATTTCTTTCCAAACTCAAAATCCATCCATAGAATCCAAAATCAATAAAAATTGCATTAGCATAACTGAGGGCTGAATTTGGCCTTGGAAATTCAATGACTGAATACGGCTACTAGTATGAGATGAGTTTTTTTAAATGTCTTTCACTACTAATTACTGGCAATGACTTTAGTTAGCAGTTGCTCTAAAATGAACACAACCTAGGGCTACTCTAAAGAAATACAGTATACGAACCATGAGAATTAATAGCCACATTCCATCCTGTTACTTAGGTCTTCTCTAGAGTTCAGTTTGGAAGAGATATTTTAAGATTGGTCAAATCAGAAAGTACCTACAAAAGGGCAACCAGAATGATGGGGGGGTTGGGGTGAGGGAATATGAACTTCACATAAGGAGCAAGTAAAGTACCAAGGGAGACACAACCTGCAGAAAAGTAATGAGAGACACAAAAAACTGGCTTCTTATATCCAGTGGACAATTCATTGATAAAGCCATTCCATTATATGAAGCACTTCCTTTGTGCAAGGCACTGAGCAGTCAATGAAGATACACTACTCAGCAAGAAAGCTCATCTTTCACTATAATAAATTATATATTCTAATTATAAAATTATAATTGTATATATCATTAATACAAAAATCACACTGTATTATCCTTTAAGAAAAAATGGACTTTCTCCGTAGCACTTCATGGGATATGGCATAAGAGAGCAGAGTGGAGATTCTGGAATCAGAGCACTAAAGTCAAAGCCTGCAATAGGTCATTTTGTGACCTCCCAAAAATTATATGTCTGAATCAAATCCCAGGAGCCTGCAAATGTGACCTTATTCAGAAAAAGGGTCTTTCCAGGTAGAAATTACAAATCTTGAGATGAGGCAGATCATCCTGGATTATTGGGGTGGGCCCTAACCACAGTAACTACTGTCCTCGTAAGAGAAAGGCAGACGGAGATTTGAGACAATAAAAAGAGGAAAAGATATAGAGAAGGCCAAGTGAAGGAAGCAGTTATGCAGCCACAAGACAAAGAATGCCTGGAGTCACCAGAAGCTAGAAGAGACAAGGAAAGGGTCTTCCTTAGAGCCTTTGGCAGAAACGTACATGTTCTGGCACTCTGTGACATTAAATTCCTTAAGAAGTACACAGGACATCATTTTCTATATCAGCCACCATCCCTTGGATAAGAATGGAAGGGTTGCTCTTCACCCAAACAGAATATGAAAATATTTCACAAAGCTAGGGGAAAACAAGCCAGTAGGCCTTCAAAGAAGATAAACCTACCTTTGGAATCTTCTCCCTTCTTGGATTCAAAGTATTTCAAACACTGCCAACTACACCCTGGGATGTAAAGTAAAACTGTCCAGCAGCCCAGCACTAGCTCTAGGAAATTAAGACATAGCTGCCTACTCCCATTAGTGGTATAGCCACAGAGCCAGAATGTCATGGTTCACTTGGGCCTTGTTTAAATAAAAAGACACAGGTTTCAATCAGGCTAGACAGGAGAATAGAGAAATAAAACTATGGAATATTAACATAATAGAACATTATACAGCAGTCAAACCAAATCAAGTAAAACATAGAACAGTGTATATTGTGTGTTACTTTTTTGGTAAGAAAGGAAGGAAAATAATTTAGGCACATTTTGGCTGTGTGCATTAAAAATACTGAAGAGATATAAAAGAAACTAATAAAAATGACTACCTTAAGGGAAATGGGGGCAGAGATGAGAAAATGGGGACAGGACCTGGAGTAAAATTTCCCTCTATGCTTTTCTGTATTACTTTGATTTCTGAACCTGATGAGTGTGTTACCTACTCAAATATATACACATATATTCACTCTACTGAAAATTTTTTTAAAAAGTAAAACAAGGTATAATAAATCACACTGCTGGTCGTAGTATAAAATGGTACATCTGAAGAGGGCAATGTGATGATTTACAACAAGGACCTTAAAACTGGCATTTCCTTGGACCCAGCACTTCTACTTCTGAAAGGAATTTATCTAAGGAAATAATGAGAATGAGAGTTTTATACATGTACACACACACACACCACAGTTGTTCACTGTAGAATTATCTGTCATAGTTAAGATTTTGAAATAAACCTAAATGTAAAATAATAGAGAACCAGTAAAAAAAAATACAGAGCACTCAAATAATTGAGTAATATGCAGCTGTTTAAATTATACTACAGAACATATACCTGGAGATACAGAAAAACATTCATAGTGTATTTTTTAAATCATTCATTAACTGCAAAAATTTTAATGCATCTACCAGTGGTAGGCACTGCAATAGATACTGATTAGAAAGGCCAGTTACAGAGCAGTACATAAATGGATAATCCCACTTTTTTGTACATTTATAATGAAAAAAGAAGGATAAACACCAAAATGTATGCAGTGATTATTTCTTGGTGGTAAGATTATGGGTGAAATATACTTTCTAAAATAATCATATGTTACTTCTGCAATAAGAGAAAAAAGCATCACTTTTTAAAATCAGACTAACTCCCAAGACCAAAAATGTGTCTCATTCATCTCTGTCCACTCACCCCTTCCTGACTCCCTGAACACAAGTATGCCGACTTCAGTCATGGCTATCCTGTGACCATTAAGAAAAGGCCAAGAACACTGTTGCTACACTCTCCTTGACATCTCTAATCTGCTACACTGAAGACAGAGCTACACATTTCTAGATTTCTTGTTATGTGGGAGAAATAACCTACCTTAAATCAAATTTTCTGTTACTTGCAGCTGAAAGCATTCTGAGCTGACAGGGTAACACACTAAATAATACAAGACATGTTAAGGCTGGTACTAGCAACCCAACAGGTTTATTTTGACCAAGTAGAACCTTTAGACAAATGTTGTCAATTGCTCTATCAGCTTCCAGCTCCATAGTCTATTCTATTAAGTTCCTAGGAAACAGAGCCTAGAAGAAGCTGTTAGTAGGGATTCTAGGTACACAGGGACCACTACCTACAGTGAAGAAATACAAGGTAGCTATTACTACAAGCTCACAATATGGCCCAGCATTTCCATTTCTGAGAATGCACGCTAAGAAAAAAAATCATAGATGTGATTATGTGTAGATAAAAATATTGTTTATTAATATATATCAGAAATAGGGGTGGGAGATACAAACAATTGAGATAGATCAAAAAATAATTCCATATTCTATCAGCAGAGAACTTTGAAGTCATTAAGGACATAAGAAAATGCACACAAGAGACACTGATGAGTGAAAAATAGGTAATAAAACTATATGTGAAATGTGATCCCATTTTAGAAAACTAACAGAACAAACAAATCTACATATGGAATTAAAAAAAGACGGAAAGGGCATTCATTGAAATATTGATAGTGCTATTATGAGGGAGTGAACTGGCAGTGTTATTTTATTTTTTGAGCATTTGTCTTTTTTTCAATCTTCTCAAATGAATTTCTTTTCTTATGAAGTTAGTAAGAAAAGTTTCTTTTTTTTTAAATAGCACTATCTCTTAGAATAATCTAAGCCCTCTGACCAAGAGGTTAGTTCACTGACACCAAATTTGTCTAATATCTACCCACAAATCCAATAGAGTTAACAAGCAAAAATTTATTTTTGTGTTTAAAAACAGACTGATGCTAACAGCTGCAAGATAAGCTACAGAAAAAGATAAAGGAATTTTGTTTCCAAGTGAATTTGTATTTATAAATGCAAATGTTTTAATTCCATAAATATAGTTTTGATGCTGCTGATTTGAGAAACATATTGATGCTTCCTTAAATAAGTCTATTCTATACTGAAATTCATCCCCTTACATGAAATGGAATGATCTTTAAAGAATCAAAGTAAATGTTGATTTGCTATGTCACTGATAAAAAGCAAGTCCATTGACATCCTTGTCTTGATCCATTAGACTTCATTCTACAGAAATAGTAGCTATCAAGCAAGTTTGACCTTTCCACTACCCGAGCACATCGGCTACTAGAGCTCAAGCTCCCAAGTCAGAAGACCTTGGGCCTTATCCCAGACCCATCACTTGACAGCTCGGTGTCCTTAAGCACTTAATCTCTTTGAATTTCAGTTTTCTCATCTATCAATAGGAATAGTAAGAGAGTATCTACCTCATAGAGTTGCTGTGAGGATGAAATGAGAGAATCCACACAAAGGTCTTAGATAGTGGTTGGCCCATAGTAACAAGATAAAAAATAAGGTCACTTCTAACTTGATTTCAGCTCATATGTGGAGCTAGATCATGGACCTGAAACATTAGATTCCTTATTTTTTTACTTTTAACAAAATTTTTTTTTTTTACTTATATAAGGTAAAATATACAATAGTTAAAATCGAATAGCGATACATGGCTTTTAGGGAAAAAAAAATCTCTTGCCTCATTTCTTCCTATTTCCCACTTGTCATCCCCAGAGGTATCTGCTTCAACAATTTTAGTTGTCTTCTATTCTTCTCATTTCCCACTGTAGATATATCACACTTCTCTCCAGCTTTATTGAAAATAATTGACATATATCACTGTATAAGTTTAAGGCATACAACAGTAAGGGTTGATTTACATATATCGTGAATTAATTAACACAATGCCATCATCTTATAAAGACACAATAAAAAGAAAAGGGAAAAAAATTTATACTTGTGATGAGAACCCTGAGGATCCATTCTCTCAACTTTCCTATATATCATACAACAGTGTCAAGTGTAATCATCATGTTGCATATTACATTCCTAGCACTTCTTTATCTTATAATTGGAAGCTTGTACCTCTTGATTGCCTTCACCAGTTCACCCTTCCCCTACCCTTTACCTCAGATAACCACAAATCTGACCTTTTTCTTTGCATCTGGTGTGGGTCCTTAGAGGTTTTTTTGTTTGTTGGTTGGTTGCTTTTTGGATTCCACATATAATTGAGATCATAGAGTGTTAGTCTTTGTCTGAACTATTTCACTTAGCATAATGCCTTGAATAAAGCCCATCCATGTTTTCATAAATGGTAGGATTTCCTCATTTTTTGTGGCTGAATAATATTCCTGCATGTGTGCGTGTGTGCACATGTATGTGCATGTGTGTATCTCATCCATCAATGAAACTTAGGTTGTTTCCATGTCTTGGCTATTGTAAATAATGTTATTATGAACATAGGGTTTAAGACATCATTTTTGTGTTAGTGTTTTTGTTTCCTTTGTATGTATGGAACATTACATTCTAAAGAGGCTCCAGCATTCTGATTTAAGAACCCATGCTGGGTACAGATACTTAACTTTTAAATACAGATTAACATAATTTATTTAATGTTCCCTATGAAAAATGAGATAGTTAGGCAAAATGTTGGGTCTTTCAGACCAAAGAAAATCTGCTTCAGCATGTGTATTAGGGTAAGTAATTATTCTTATTCACCTCGTCCTATCTAGTTCTTTACAAAAAGCACCACTGTATTCAAGATATTGTGACTAATAATAAAAATAATAGTTAAAATCATCACTGACATGCATTTGGTGCTTACTATATACTAGGCAATGTCTTAATGTATTTTTATGTATTATTTCATTAAATCCTTACAATCAATCAATGAAGTAGGTTCTTTCATTATTTCCATTTTTCAGATGAGGAAATTGAAGCACAAAGAGTCAGAGAAGTGCTGAGTCAAGATATAAACATAATATATAACAATAACAATAATAAAACAATAATAACAAAGCACCCTCATTAAATCTTTGTGATGTACCAAACATAACCTGGATGCTTTCCAACATCATCTCTTGTGTTTATGACAACCTTGCACTATTTCCATTTACTGGATGAGATAACTGACACTGAAGTAAATTAGGTAAGCTAAGATATAGGCCTGTCTAGCCCCAAAGCCAGCTATGCCCTTCTGCAGAGGGTTAAGGGGAAGGGCTGAGCAGATTCCTGAAACTCTCTAACTGGTCATAAGATGTTGGAGAGACACAAGACTCCAGAATTGTCAGATTCAAGCCCCGCACTTTAAAGATGTGGAAAGGGAGACACAGAGAAAGGGTAAGACTTACAAAAGGCAGTAAGAGAGCCAGAGCTAAAACCCAGGTCTCCCAACTCCCAGTACTGAGACCCTCTCACATTGAGTTGGCCAGTTCAGGCAGTGTGAGAGCAGGAAGGGAAAGACTGACAGATTCCGAGTGATGGTGCCAGCCTCTCATCTCTCCCTCTACTCCCTCCTAACCCAGGGGACAGCTGTGCACACTTCCTGGCACATTCCAATCTGAGAAGAGCATAAAAGCTTGGGGAAAGAATCCACACTAAAGACAGGAAGTATTCAGTGCCCTTTCATGAGCTACCTAGAGCTTATTTCCAATATGATTCCCTTGGCTCAAGCATGAGAGGGCCTCTTTTAGAGACACAAAGCACAACACAGCCCAAATCTCTGAGAACATGATCTGATTCAGCAAGTCCCCTAAATCTTTTCTAACTAAATTCACATCTTTAAAATATTTAAATTAATTAATTAAACTGTCTCAAAGAGAAATTTTTAAAAATTAGTTTTGGAGGTGTTGGATTAAAATTCGTTCAGCATTATATAATCCTTGAAATATAACACTTGTTTACTCTGATTTCTAAGCTTTCCTTTGATGACAAATATTAATATTTATCACTTTTTCTGATATTGGACTAATGAGAATCTTAAGTGTTTATGAGAAGGCATTTAAATATTACAATACACTGGATGTGTTTATTTTCTGATTTATATTCCTCTGTCTTAACATCAACCAGCATTTTTTTGTGTGCTGAACATTGGGTGGCCGTTCAGCAACATTTTCAGTAAATTCCATATGGCCAGCACTGATGGCCTCTAGATTGATTTGATGCCCAAAGAGAAACTGGCAGTCACAAAATAACACAGTACTAGCTCTGAAAGACCTAGCTCTGGTTTTCAAAGTGAAAACTGGCACACATGTCTAACAACTAGCCAGCAATAGTAAACAGAGCAACATTCCAAGTTTAATGACACCAGTCACAGGTAATATTTACTAAGTGCTGAATACCTGTCAGGCACTGTGCAGGGCATGCTTTACATCAACAATCCCACTTGACCTTCACAACAACTCTAACAGCTAAGTAGCATTATCATTTTCATTTTACAAAAATGTAAGATGCAGAGAGGTTAGTACTTTGCTCGAGATTACCCAGCTTATTAGGAAAGCCACAAGTCAGTCCTCAGAGTCAGAGAGTAGCCTTTTCTCTATACTCCCTTCCTTATGAGCCCCATCTGGACTCCCCAACATCTGAAAATTCCTATTATCTGCACAGCATAAATAACCATTTGCATGGAGCAGCAGCCTTCAGGTGACCTAGACTTTCAGATCTTGATGGCAATGGTGAGAGGTGACTCATTCTGTCTACCATAGGCCATGCATTGCTTAAAGCATGGGGATAGAGCAAGAACTAATACTGAAAAGATCCCTGACCTCGGGGAACAGACTTTCTACAGAGGGAAAATAGACAATATTAATGCAATAAACAAGGTCAATAAGGAGAGGAGATGTAAGGCTGTACAAGTTCAAGAAATGGTAAGAGGAGCTGAGGTATGGGACTTCAACAGATTTCACTTACCTATAGTCCCCGTGCAACCAATACTCAGTGAACCAGAGAAGTAATGGGGGCCTGCTCAGAAGTAGGTGGCACAGTGCAAAGTGCAACGCCAAATTCTAAGTTAGAAATCAGATGCTAGGGAGGTGGCATTAGCAAAATAGCCACTACTCCTGCCTTCATGGAGCTTACTGTCCAGAGGAAAGAGAGGCATTGATTAAAAATTAGAGGTCAAATAAAAGCTGTAAAAAAAGTATAGGAAGTCAAGGAAGCAGAAGACACAGGACCTAACCTACACAGAACTAAGAAATTCTGCCACTGACTCCATCTGTGACCCAAAGCAAGTCATTTCCCCTCTCTAGGACCAGCTTACCAAATCTGCAAATACAGAGGACTAGACTAAATGAATCCAGTAACTTCCTTCAAACTCGTTTTAAAACTCCTTTGAACCTATGATTCCAACATATAAAGGCTATGTTATCTCTTCTTCCACCAATCAACAGATGGCCCCAAACTGCTCTACTTCCTTCCCCAGTCCCTCCATTCTGTTCCTCTGAACCCCTACAGCAAGGGCTCTGTTCTTGATTTTCACTACCATTGCATTAAAACAGAATGGTGACATCCTAGACACCACAAAGAACTGGAACCCTGCTTACTGCAAGTGAGGCCCATGGACGAGCAGCATCAGCATCCCCCAGGAGCTTGTTAGCAACACAGAAGCTTCAGGCCCCACCAGGACCCTTGCACAGAGTTCCAGCCAGTCCCTGACCCACAGCTCAGCTATTTCATCTGCACTAGGAAGCCAAACGCAGCTTATTCCTCTAGGCCAGGGAAACCTGGGTCTGTTGCCTCTTGGAAGTTCACGAGGTTACAGGAAACCATTGCTCAGAAGCAGCTTTCTGCCTTGCACAGAGGGGCCAAGGGAGGGCCTCAGCTGCAGATGTTATCTGTAGCCACTGGCTGCTGAAGCCTCCTAGTCTTTTACCCCATTAGCAAGCAGAGCTTAGCAACTGGGATTTCAAACTGCAGCAGCCACCTGTTGTTTTTGTATCCCCAATATCACTTGCCTTCTTCTGAAGGGGTCAGCACCTCCCATTAATCAGGGCATCTCTGTGTACAGCACTGAGAGATGTGTACAGCACAACTCCACAGGGCACCGTTCGCACATGCATTTGTAGAACCAAAAACTTTCCCTTCTCCCAACCCTACCATCTTTTTGTTGTTACACCTCGTCCACACCATCTGCATTTGTTTCTCCCTCTTGCTTTTCCCTGCTCCCCACTCTCCTCTGGATCACTACCTCTTGCTTCCCCAAGCTCATTCCTGGGAGAGGTTGAACAGGAATTGCCAGTGCTCCAGGATTGAGAGGAACCACCTTAATCCAGCAGGTTCCCGCCTCTTCCCCTGCCTGCCTTCACACATATACACAAACCCTTGCTCCGAGGCACCTCTTAAACTTCTCCTGGCACAATCAAGCAGGTAGAGACTTAAGACAACAGCAAGGTTTTTTTGTTTGTTTCAAACCTGAAGGTATGGGAAGAAGACTTGAAGTCTCACAGAAAATGAAGATTTTGTTCTTACCACATACCACACACTTCAGGGGTTAAATGACTCCAGACCATACTCTCCTCCAGCCTGTGCCCAACTAAAATATGCCTGCATTAAACCTCTTGAGGGAGTACTGCTACTTCCACATCATCTACGATGGGTTTTAGTGCCAATAGCTGTGCGTCTGTGAAACTGAAAAATATACTGAATTTTAATGGAAACCTCACTGTTAATAAAAAGAGGTAAATCAAGGACACTACTCAGAAAGAGTCTTTAAGGTCCAGAATATTGTCAGCGTGTGCCTTTTGTGAACTTCTTACCAGTTTCTCAATTTTCTCTTCTATTTCTACTTGTTTGTCATTAAAAGAAAACTCAGCACACACACACAACATCCCTAAAATATTTTACCAATATTAAACCCTCCAACAAAAAGACTTTTCCCCATTATTTTACTACTGAGTAAACACAATAAACTAAATAGAAAAATAAAACTACATAGTGAAATGGCCTCCTAGTCAGGAGAAAAGCTCAGAAAATGCTGAAAAATGAAATTACGGTACAGGGTAACAAATGCAGGCCAAGAATGCTCATGAGCACTGGATATAAGGTTTTAAATATAAATATTCAGATACAAATAAACAAAAGTATGAACACTTTCTATAAGGAAAAAAAAATCCAAGAAAGGTCCCTATATATTATGGACAGTCCAGCAAATTAAAGATATTTAATCAAATTAGCTTAAATATTTTGCCTGAAATGGAGGCTGGGGTAACTATAAAATAATAGGCTCTCTGGAAGTGGTTCATTTCAAGCTACTGAATTACCATGTAAGAATGTTACTAATAAAAATGAGTTGTATTTCACCAGAACAATAGTTTAAACCTTTTCAATAATGGGGCCATAGCTCATGAAAGTGAGACAGGGACTGTGGGTGTAGTCTGAGTAGGGTAAGGGCCTCTGGAAAAAGCAAGGCAGGATATTTGCAGTCAGAGCAATGTAACTACATGCAAACAAACCCCCTACTAATGTGTTAAACATTCAGCTCTAGAGTCATTCTTCAGTGAGATCAGTTAACATACCCCAGATAAAGAGGAGAAGCACATGTTCTTATTATGCTCATTTATAATCATATGTAAGATTCACTCTAACATGCTAAAAGGCCCAGGCCTATGTGCTGTCTTTCCTCCTTCAGATCTGATGAAGTGGTTTTGCAAACTGGGCAAACTAACTTAGCTGCAGGCCCAGCCATTACACAGTAAAAGGCAAGAAGGATTCCACCTTAAAAATAAGATTGCACTTAACTTACTCTTCAGCAAACAATGCCTCAGCCCACCTTGGGGTCAGGCTGAGCAGGTGGCCTTGTTTCATATGCCCCCAGACCAAGATGCTGGTATCTCAGCGAGAAATCAACAGAGCAGGAGGTTACTTACATCAAGTTAATTCTGAATATCCTAGGGCCACTTAATAAGTCCACATCCCTAAGCTTTTTTTTCAAGTTCTCCAAAAATCCTCATCTGCCTATAAAACCCCTAGTAGACAGAGCACCACCCTGGGCTCTCTTGTCCCCTCCTGGCATGAGTCAGGAGCTCTTTCCTCTCACTTTATTTCTAAATAAAAGCCTCTCCCTGGCTCTCCTACCTTGGGTGTTTGCTAAGTTCACAAACTTCAACTCCACAAACAAGAACCCCGGCATCAAAAGCATGTAACACAGTTTCTTTTAAACATGTTCTTAAGGGGTTAATGCTTGTTTTTTCCAGCTATGAGGAAAGGAACATACTGAATACTAGGAAGAGAAACAGCCTGAAACTCTACATTAAGGAGAATTCTGACTCAGGTAAGCAAAACATACAAGAGATACAAGGTGTGTTGGCAGTGTGGGGGGAGCTGAATGGAAGGGTCCCTGGTAATTAACCTCAGAAATAACCCAGGACACAACCTATAGTTCATTCATCCAATTCCAAAGGAGTTTTGTGATGAGGTTTATATCTCTTTTTACTCCCAAAACCTTCAAAATGCTACTTTCTTGATATTTCATTCCCCACACATGCCTTTCACCTATTAGATGGTAGCTGATTCATTTCATGATGCTCTGTTGTTAGAATCACTGGTTCTCATTCTTAAATGTACTTCAGAATCACCTGGGAAACTGAAAAAAGAAAATACCAATGCCTGCCTCACCTCCAGCACTTTGATTTAATTTTTAGGGATGCAACCAGCCCCAGGCGATTCTAACTTGCAAAGAGGGCTGAGAATCACTGGGTGGAAAGCAATCCAAACAGACTAAAATTATGTAAAAAAAAGAGGCACTATAATTGGGCTAAATAAATTTACATTAGGAAGCAAAGGGCCTCAAATTCCCATCTTAATCAGATATAAGATGGTACTTTAAAGATCACAGATTTTTTTCCATCAAATTTAAAGAGAATCAGTTGTGAGAGAGGAATGTATCTATTTGCCCATAATACTCAAATCTTTACGAAGGTCTAAAAAATTTCACACTTCATAGGTAAGACAGAAACGAAAACAGCAGAATTAAAGGTAACCTATTCCACTTACTATTCAAAATAGATAAACAAGGAAACAAGGAACAGGGTGCATATATAGTTGTGATTTTTATTAATAACAATAAGAATAAAATCAAAGCTACTATTCACTGAGTATCAGTTACTGTGTTAAGCGCTTCCCACATGTTACCTCACTGAAAACAATGTTCTGCAATAGGAATTACTACCCCCATTTCACAGATAATGAGGAAATTGAAGCTTGGTGAGATTAGGACACTTTCCCCAAAGTTACACAGCAAGTCAAATGTTAGAACCAAGATTAGAATCAAGGTCTTTTGCTCTTAAACACTCAAACAGTCTCCTAAGTACTTGCTACTTAAAGTACCATAGACCAGCAGCATCAGTCTGTTAGAAATAATGAATCTCTGCACCATTGCAGATATACCGAATTAGAATCCACATTTTAAGATCAGCAGGAGATTCATATGCACATTATAGGTAAAGAAGCACAGACTTACCTGGTTTTCCCAAATCAACTATTACCTCTCACAAATTCATCATCATACTACATCTCTACGTTAAAAAAGAAAAAGTCATTTGATTTCCCCACTTAAGACTGTTAAATCATTTCCCAAATGCTTTTGGAATAATGTCCAAAACTGTTTTACAAGATAGGTAACTGGACTCTGCAAAGTACAGCCCATACTTGTCTCTGTAGTCTCATCCCCCACCACCCCCATCCATTGATTTTCACACCCCAGAGACCTTCACTCATCAAATCCCAACAACCCCTCTTCCCTCCCTCCCTTCCACCCTTTCTCCTATCCTTCAAGTTCTTTCCAGCCTAAAACATACCACCACCCACCACCATGACCACCTCCACACCAGCCACAGTCACTGCTGTATCTCCAGTGCAGGACAGCGCAGTACCTAGCACAGAGCTAGGAGCAGGATAAATGTGATGAATAAATACATGTTTAAGATGTTGAGGGGCTCAGCTGTTTCCTTCGTCCGTCCGCTCTTTGCTCTTGCTGTGATCCTCACTCCATTGCTCCCTCCCTGTCCCCTGCATTACCCCTTGTCTCTAACTGCCCGCTTTATCAGTAACCTCATGGCTACTGAAGTTGTCAGTTTTGGAAAGCAGCACTGCCATGTCCACACGGCCATTGCCCCAGGATTACTCAGCAGCTGGATGACAACGGCTTCACTTTAACCCCGAGGCTCCTAGGATAGGCCCAGTGCTTTCTAGAAGTGGGCAGAGGTCACACTGCAAGGAGCAGGCTGCTTTTCAACCCAAGATTTAATATACAGATGGAACCATAGATCAGAGATCTCTCAGCAGGCAAGCTAGAGCCAAAAGCCTCACCATCTCTCCACCCACACAAGAAAATGTCTCTGTGCAGACAAGATGGGTTACGAGGAGTTGTGAGTTACCATATTTTAAATGTGACCCAAGCTTACTGTTCTAAGAAAACAAAAGGTAAATCCTTTTATAAAATAGCTACCTGCCTCAAGTTTGAAGTTGGAGTAAATGTAATATATTTTCATATATCGGGTTTACATTAACAACAAAGATCTACTATTTATCTATTAAATACCAGTTACTGAGTGCCTGACAACATACTCAAAGCTTTAAACACACACTCTTTATCATAACTTTGTGAGGTAGAAATGCTTATTACTATTATCCCTGTTTTACATAAAAAAAAATAAAGGCTAACTGACCTGCCTAGGAGGCAGGGCTGGGATTTAAATCATAGGCCTGCAGACTACCACTCTGTATTGCTTCTCTGCTATCTTTAGCTATTTAGATCACTGTCTCATCCGAGAAATCACAGATACGGACATTCCCAAAGAAACAGCCCCTGGAGGATGGTCTCAAAGGCTGATTTTTCTTTGCAATGTAGACATTGAAAAGAAAGTAACCTGCTACATCTTATATCTCAAAGGTACATTTCTACATTAAAAGAGAAAACTGAGATTCAAGAAAAGAATGTGGGAACATGGCTCAGGGATGTTTATAAATGCAATTCCACAAAATTTTTTTTCAGTGTCTACCAATGGTTCAGGCACTGTGCTAGAAGCTGAATGATCAAACTGTCAGTTGAGAGAGTGCTATGGGGGACAGGAAGTGATGGGGAGAAGGTCTCCGCTAATGAATGTTTCAGGAATGTTTAGCCAGTAATTTATAAAACTGTTACTTCATTATCTGAATATGCATAAATCATCTTTCACACACAAGATGAGAGTTACCTGCTTTACATCTGTGAATACATAATTGAAAAGAGCACTGTCATCTAAAGCAAAAATTTTAAACAATTCAAAGAACTCATGTATTCATTTCTGATACCCCATATGAGAGAGTTACACTTTAACGTATGTGAATGAAAACAGTGTCAGATTTTGTTCTCAAGGGTCTGAAAGAACAAAAGAGAAAAGAGTATTGGGAACCGAAATAAGACTAATTCCCAATACAGAAATGGAGCATACTGAAGCTACATGTATGTATAAATAAAAAAGGGGGCACAGAAACGCTTCCTAAAGCATTCCACCAAACATTTACAGGAATAAGGCTAGGCCAAAGGCAGCAAACAAAAGAAGCTTGAAAGATCACATGCAGTACTATGAGGCCTCCTTGCAGAAATAGGATGCTTTTGACACAAGGGCATGAGAGGAAGCCCTTGGGCCAGTTTGTATCTCACTTCCCTTATTTATAAAATGAAAGAGATTAGATTATTTACAAAGTATTTCAAGCCCTATCCCATTAGATACTTTTCATCCATATGGCCCTGCACCTAAAGATAGACAAGCATAGAAAGAGTGTCAAAAAACATTTACTGAATTAATGCACTATTAAAACCTTACCAATAATAAGAAAAGATACTTTAAAACAATTGGTCCTGGTCTGTGGCCTGTGAAGAACAAATTAGGGAAGAAACCATTATCTATATAGCTTCACATCTGATGCTCCTAGTTGACTACAGAGAGAATGAAAATAACTCTGGACTTGGAAATAAGATGTTTGTGTCTACTCTCATTTCGGACATAAACCAAATGTGTGACCTTGGGAAAAACTCCTTTGCCACCTGGACCAGTTTCCTTATCTTTAAAATAAAGGTATTATAAAGCTATATATAGCTAACATTTGTGGAACCTTTACTATATGCCAGGAACTGTTCCAAGGTCTTTGCATTGGATTTAAATGATCTCAAAGGTTTTTGCAGCTCTAACATTTAGTGTCTAACTACAGAGACAACATGGCATAATGGAAATATTCCAAATTCTGTACTCAGAAAGGTTGGGCTCACTCACTCTCTAGAAGGTAGGGTCTTTTTCTAAGCAGAGACTGTTAAGCAGTCTAGGTTACAATCCAGAACTTCTCTTCACTAGCTGAGTTAGCTTAAATTGCTCAACTTTCTTAGCCTTAGTTTTCTAATATGTGACGTTGACATAAAAACGGTTCTGTCATCTAGCTATTGAGAGGATTAAATTATAACAACTAATTACGTATAATTAAATTATAATGTATTTATGATAAATTATATTCACTACACTAAATTTATAAGCATTAAATGATAAATGCATATTAAATTTTATTACTAGGTGTGTGACCGTGAACAACTCATCTTTTCTAGTGCTTTCCTCATCTGCAAATGGGAGATACTGTATTATCAAAAGAGATCATGTAAACATACTCTAACTGTTGAGTGTTAGATGTGTTTGAAAGCATGCATATTCCCTAATACTTGGAAAAGCGTATACAGTAACTCCCAACCTAATACTTGGAAAGGCATATACGATAAACGCTGATGAACATGGCAATAAAAGACATCTCTACTAAACACGTTTCTCTAGTCCCAGCTCGCCGCAAAATCGCAGGGCCACGTGGAAGTTGTAGTTCCAAATCAAAGGGCTGACCCACAGGTGTCTGGGAGTGAGACTTCAACTCCCAGGAGACACCTCGCCACACCACGTGGCATGCTGGGAGACAGAGTACCAGCCCGCTGGGAAACAAAGGGTGGGACACCAGCTCCCAGAAGGCTCCGCTGCCCAGGCCGTAGATAGGAGGTCGAGGCGGGAGAGCTGGCACGCCCAGCTAACAGGTGCATGTGGGCCGCTCTCGGTAGTCAACGGCCCAGCGCAGCTGAAAGCCTCTCTAAAACAGTCATTGGGCGTATTTTCTGCTGGTCCTCAGCACATTTCTGAGGGACCCAGAATTATAAAACATTGTTTGCAACGAGCAGACTTGCACAATCATGTACATTTAGGCTCCAGACAGCATCCGTGGGCCACTTGGGAGGGAGCTTTAAGCTCTTCTTTCCCAGATAAAGTACTGTGACTGCCTGGTCCAAGGTCATGCGGCAGAGGCAATTTGGTCCTAAAGAGGAAGCTGCAGATTCAGCTCCAGTTCCACTAACTGGACCCTTTCCTCCCCGCCCTCCTACACCCCACCACCCCGCCATGAATATATCTTTGAAATCCACGAATATTTTCGTTTCATATAAAAACACCATTAAGTCATAAAATAGGTGTTGAGGAAGTCCAACAGACTACGCGCACTAAAACGAATTCGATGCTTTTTTGTGTTTCCTAAATATCAAACGTAAAATTCCCAAATACTGCCTGTCTTATGCCCTGCTTGGCTCCTGTCCTGGGCAAAGTGTACAACCCGCTCCCTTTGGGGAACCCAGAGCTGGGTATTAAACAGTTCTGTTGAGGCAGATTCCTGTTACTTGCCTATGAAACTGAAACCATCCAAAAGTGACCTGTGCCAACTACACCACCAGGCCCAGGTGCTGAGGCGCCCCTGGAACTGCTGGCATGGCCTCGTGCCTCAGTGTGCCCACTAATAAAATGCACCTGAGGAGAGACGGATAAGGACTGGGGCCGGTGCTCAGAACGCGGCCCGGAAAGGCCCGGAAGGAGGGCGGGCCGGCGGGACAGACGCTCAGCCCCCACTCCCCGGGCCGCCGCGGTACTGACTAGACGCTTGTGGAAGGAAACAAGACCCGCGCCCTGGAAACACTGTTCGACTTGGGCTTGCCCCCTGCCCCTACCTTTCAAGATCTTGGCAGCTGGGCAGTAAAAGGCAGAGGGAGGGAGCGCGGGGCACAAGCTGCGCCTGGGCGCGTACACACGGGGGTGGCCGCCTGAGGGACCGGGAACGGTGGCTAAGAGATACCGCCACGGGACGGAGCTGAGAAGAGACTACAGTTCCCAGATGGCCCTGCGACAAGGGCGGGACCCAAGATGGCCGCTCGTCGTGGGACAGGCGCAGAAACCAATAAGCATAGAGCATGCGCCTACCCCGAGCCAATCAAAAACCAGAGGGACCTGATTCACGGGCGGGAAACACTGTCTCTGGAGAGTTGCTGAGGGTGGGAGTCACTGTGAAAGGAGAGATTTGTCATAAATCTCACAATCTTTGGTTTTTTTCCAAATGGAAAAGCAGATATTCTTTAGGCTCTGATGCATTTTTCTTTCTTTTCTCCATTTTTCTTTCTTTTCTTGGCTTAATTTACCCTCCCTCGCCAGGGGCTGGATTTCCTGTCACTTCTCATTCTGGATGGTTCTTGATTCCTAAACCTTCCATTCCTTGGGTTTCTCTCTGAAAGCTGGTTCGCAATCCCTTATTGATCCAGTTTACGACTACACTCGGCCTTCCTGGCAACCCAGCTAAAATTCATCACAATTCTCCCTGTCCCTTACTTTCTCCTTTTTGTGTGCTATTTTTCTCCTTAGCGCCTGTCGTTATGAAGCACTAGTATATAATTTATTTATTAATCTTTTTATCGTTTTTCCCTGTAGAATGAAAGATCTGTGCATATGCGGGTTCCAGTTGCTGCAATATCCTACCACCAAAAGTATATATAGTGTACATATACAGCAGGCACTCAGTCAACATTTGAATAATTAAATGAAAGCTAAAGTGGCCTTTCTATTCTCCCTTTCTTTGGTACAGATCAATTAAATCCATCTCTGACCATCATGGGGTCCTTGCATTTGCTCCCTTTTCAAATTCAAAATCATTCAATATATTCTTTGGGGTGCTGGAGAAATTAAGTCAGACCCCATTCCTAACCTCAATATATTCCTCGTTTAGCAGACTATGAGAGGTAAACTTAATTTTGCAATTAATGTAATTGCAAGCTACAGAAATAATTGCACAAGGTCATATGTCTCATAAGCAGAGACTAGAATTCTGGCCTTCAGACTCTTGCCACTAAACCACACTCTTCCTTCCGGTGACCTGTCTTCTTTAAGATTGCCTCCTCCCCTTTTCTACTCTCCCCTCCCAATCCTAGAGCCAAGGAAGAAGAGATATTTGCCAGGAATCTTTTAAATTTCAAAAGGAGAAACAGAGCATTTACACTTGGACAAACCCTGAGATATGTTCCTACTTTGCCTGCCACCATCTCCTTTTTTGTTTTATTTTCCTCTCTCTGTTTCTTTGACCTGCTTAATTAGATACAGGTGATTACACCAAGTCCTAGATCTCTCATCCTTCCTGATGTTTGATCCCCACAGAGAGTAGCAAAGTATCCCAAAAAATATCCTGGTGTGAAATACTGATGTCCTAGGAAGCTTGACTCTCAGAGAATGTCACTGTGGATTATAGCCAGTTTACAGGTTATCACACAGACACCATGGCTACATAAAATAGTAAAGAATTGTGAATAGGTGAAATTGAAAACTACACATAAAACAGCAGTAATGTGATCAATATATGTACAGACTAATTTTGGGCATAGAAATTAAAACCCCAGGCCTAACCTCTCAATCTGGGGTTGTTTTCTATAATACAACAGTTCTTTCTAGGTTTTATGAGCATTGATTCAGCAGCCCCAGCTTTTCTCAAGCTGACCGGCATGAGAGATTTCAACGTGTGTCAGCAGCCAGACTAAATGTAGAGTAAATCACTGGACCATATGAAACTGGAAAGCTCAACAACTAGACTCTCCTCCTGAGAAAGTATCAGCCTATAATCATTACATTTTCTACTCAGCAATCAAAAGGCAAATGTCATGGACATACTCAGGATCTAAACAGTGGTACATTGTCAGGCACTTACTTAAATGATTATTAAACCATTGTCAGGCAACCTAGCATAACCATATACGTATTACTTCAGCTGTGCATGATGCTGGCTGCTGGGCTCAAGGTCAGCCATGACCTTCAGCAATACGGTCACAAAGAGCATTAAGACATGGCACTTGCCTTGGACCCAGACCTTCCAAGTGCCAAGACAGTCAGTGGGGAGATGACTGTCTGATCTTCAACTTGACTAACAAAGAACCTGGAGATGGTATCTTAGCTTGAGTTCTCCCAGAAGCACATCCTGAGAGGTATTCAAGTGCAACTAATTTATATGGGAAGTGATCTCAGGAAATACCAGTAGGAGAACAGGGAAGTGAAATTGGGAGGGATAGACAGACAAAAAAACCATGTGACTTCAAGGATGATTGGAGCTTAATCATCTTGAGGAACTCTAGGAAACAAGGTGGAACACACACCTTAGACTGAGCTATCCCATAAAAGGACAAAACAACTAGGTTGTTTAAACACTAACTCCCATAAATCATTGACTGGGGGCTGCATTCAGGAGCTAAGTACCTGGTTCTTCAAGCATGCTGTATGAGAGGGCAGAGTTGCTTCAGTAACCAGAGAAAGCCAAGGATACAGGTGCTGTGATCGGAATTCAGGCTGCTATGCCCTGAAATGGTAAGGCAATAGAGGGTACTGGTGGGGCACCAATGGTATCTGTTACAGGTGGCTTTAGTTCACACAAGCTCAAATTATAGAGACTATCAGAATAAGAATAATGTAATACTTAATTACATGCATAAAAAAATAATAAAAAGCAAGCAGCCTATAACCCTGTAACTTAATCATATAAACAATTAAAATAAACAGTACTTTCTAAAGTATTTCTAAGACACACAAACTGAATAAAAACTACAACAAAATCCTCTTTCACACTGGGAACTCTTTGAAGACTTACGGAGAGGCTTCAGTGGGACTTGGTTTTGGCAGAAAGGGGAGGAAGGAGATCAAGAAAAGGAGAAAAAGGCACTTAAAGAAATATTGCTGGAGACAATGTGTTGCTCATTTCATTATTGAAGAAACACAAATAAAGGGCTTTGGATATTTGAGAAATTCACATTAATTTCTAGGTCTATTTGACCTAGAAGACAATTTTGAGAAAGACCTCTGGTTGTGCATGTAAAGAACTTCTTCTTGGCAAATAGCTTTACTTGAAATTACAGTCACCGTTTATTTGTCTTTCTATTTATCATCTGTCTCCAAATAAAATGTAAGCTCCATGAAGGCAAAACTTTCTTGTCGTTTTCAGTAGCAGGCACTCAATGAATGACTACGTTATGGCCATAAAAAGCAGTCAGGGTGAGTACTAGGAGGGTCTGACATTTGTACCATTCATTATGTTCAGCTATCACCATCAAGAAAGTAGCCCTGCAATAACCTCCCATTATCACAAACTTTGGACCATCCTAATGTGTGGAAACCCTAACAGTCACACAGTCTTCTATTTTAGTTACTACCAACAGCATTCTCTTCCAGCATACAGGAAATACAAAATCTTTACCATGATAACCATTTCAAAACTAGAAAGGCCTTGAAGTCAAAAAGCTCAGCCCTCTCCATAGTTCACTTCAATTGTATGTTACAGGTCATAATTCAGACCTTCAGACAAAAATCTTAAGGACATTTGTTTAATTGGAAATCTCATATCTAACATAAAAATAGTTCATTAGGAAAAAAAGATGCATTGTTTTTGTATTACAAAGTATAGAAAAGTTGGGACACAGCTGTACCCAAAAGCTCCCATCTCCTTCACAAATGTGTCAGCCCATAATCATTCAGCCTCTTGGCTGCTGTTGGAGAAATCTCGTTGCTGATAAGAACCATCTCCTGATATGCTGAAAATTCTCTAAATTTTTCCCCTTTTTACTCTCTCATCTTATTCATTCCTTTGTTGTTCTATGTTAAATGTATTCCTTGGGTGGATTTGTTCATCAGATATTTAGAGATTGGTCTATTCCCTATGGTTAGTGAACATATGCATGCTGTCTCCTTTTAACTATGCCTCATAAATAATCACACTTAATCCTTCTTAGTGCCATCTTTTGCAATCATCTTCCAGTTACCTAGAACATAAGGTGCATAAAACTAAGCTCAGTGTCCAAGCTGTGATCTCAGTAGGGTTGCTCAGAGATAAGCTTTGATTTTTCATCACTCTCTTTCAAGAAATTATGCCTCTAAACACATTGCCCTGGATTCACTGCAGCTTTAAAGGCATTTTATCATTCTAGAGAATAAAACCCATTAAAAGCATTTCCTAAAAATTAAACAATATATTTCTGTAGTAAAGGACTTAGTGAGGAATGGGATGCAACTTCATTTCAGCCCAGTTTTTCGTGTATTGAGGGCTACTCTAAGCCACGGCTACTCTGTTTGGGGCTGGGAGTCACCAATGAACCAGACACAGTCCCTGATACTGTACTGTCATGAAGACCACAAACACGTAAGCTGGTAAAAAAAGTCTATGTGATGCTTTAGAAGTCGATGCCAGAATGAGTCAATTCTGCTAGCTACAGTGAAGGAGAAAGGGTGTTCTAGGCACATGGTGAGTGCCAGAGTTCAGACAAGGTATATTTATTGGCCTATAACCTAAAGTGGAAGTAGGGCATTTGTGAAAGGGGCTGGAAGAGTCTCAAGGGCCAGCTCATGATGACTGCATAAGCATACTTAGTTAGCAATAAAAACGATTGAGAGACCCGTAATATCAAACGAATCACTGAACTTCTAGGCAAAAAGAAACAAAACATTCAACAAATATTTATGGAGCACCTACTGTGCAGGCATTGTTCTAGGTACTAGGAATGCAACAGTAAATGGTCATAAAAAGTCTTACCCTCATGGAACTTCTGGTAGAGAAGACAGATCTACACCAATATACAAATTTATAATGTCTCATAGGTGTCGATACATGCTATTTAAAAAATGCAAAGTGAGGGGCTAGAAAATGATGGGTGGCCGCCTTTTGCATAGGGTGGTCAGGAAGGCCTCTTTGAAGAGGTGTCATTTGAACAATGATCTCAGCAAAGTGAGCGGGCCAGCCATGAGGAAATCTGTGGAAGAAAGTTGCAGACCGAGGGAACAGTAAGTGCAAAGCCCTTAAGACAGGAACACGCCTGGCACGCTGGAAGAACAGCAAGGAGAGTGAATGAGAGGAAAAGCCATGGAAGATGAAGTCAAATGTCACCAGAGGCCAGACTGTGTTGGCCCCTGTAAGGTCTTAGAGGGAAATGTTAAACTATTCCATACATGAACTTGCCAGACAGTGTATATAGTAAGATCTACCTGTATAAACATAAAAGGATTGTGTTACACATATATCGATGACCCTTGAACAACACAGGTTTGAAATGTGTGGGTCCACTTACATGCAGATTTTTTTCAATAAATACATTAGGAAAATGTTTGGAGATTTGCAACAATTTGAGGAAACATTTTCTTTTCCTTACTTTATTGATTACTTTATTGTAATAATGCAGTGTTATTTTTAAGGCTATTGGTAGTTAACTTTTTGGGGAGCCAAAAGTTATATGTGAATTTTTGACTGCATGCGGGGTGTCATTGCCGCTAACCCTCACATTATCCAAGGGTCAGTTGTAATTAGCAAGGTCTGGAACCACTTGTCCAAACTTTTGGGACAAGGGAGGTTTGGAAATGAATAGTTTTTTGGTTCTTAGAAATATTATATATGCCTATTCTATCTAGTGTATAAGACTCCTAAAGCAGTCTTAGGGCAGCACCCTATCATCAAACAGTATTTCTGCAACAAAGCAAATATGGGATAAATAAACAGTGTAAGTAGCCCCATATCAGGCCAGCCTTTTGGTTTTTCAGGTCTTCTTGGATTTCAGAATTACAAATAAGAGAGAGCAGACCTGTACTTGCACTTTCATAGAATATTTCTGGGAGCATCTCAAATGTTTGTGAACAACGAGTAGAGGAATGAGATGGGATTGGTTAGCAGTGTACTTTATTCTGAATTATTTTTTATACCATTCTGAACTCCTGAACATTGTTTTTTTACTATATACTAGTTATGCCATTGAAATAACCCTAGTTTAAGTTAAAAAAAATATAATAAATGTGGATCCTAATGTTTTTATTCTTGTAGTCTTCGGGTATTCACTAATATGGATACTATTAGGGAAAAGTGTTTTAAACAAAACAAAAAAAAGTGGTAGACAAGATTTTGAATATACATTACAATATTGTTTCTAAATTTGAGCATTTTAGTCATCACATTCAACTTTTACTATGTCCTCTGTATGCTTTTCAGATTTTCATTTTTTAAATATTTCTGGACTGGGGAGAGTCATAGTATCAGGATGATTTTGTGAGGAGTAGGAAAATTCATTTCTAAAATTCAACATAAAATGCATTTTTTCAATTAACAGTAAATCATATTTCCTAATTTTACAAAAAATTTATTCTGTTTCCTTATAGAACATGGTCCATTCTCAGGACTTGTCGTTGTTTGTTTTGTTTCACTTTGTTTTTAAAGCAAATCTGTGGGGTTTTTGTCTGTTTTGATAACAGGATGTCATGCCTGTGATAAATAGTTGCCTGAAAGAGATTTATAATGTACAAGCCCCTAAAATATTTAGACATTTTAAAATTGCAATTTGCAACCTTCCTACTTCCTACCATTCTCCCCCAACAAAAATTCAGAGAGATGTATTTAACAGCTGCTGTGTTCTGTGGTGAATGTTATTGGCTGTGTGGCTGAAAACTGTAATTAGCCATGCCTCACTGATTCATACATGAATCGTTCTGAGGTTTATTATTCCACCAGAATGTTAATGAACATGAATATAAAATACTCTGAGAGATTTTCTTTTTATCTTGGTAAAGTACATATGATAAGAAAAAAATAATCATTTAAAATAATTAATGAAATAATATTCTGTGATCGTAACT
The DNA here is from genome assembly GCF_040802235.1 of Manis javanica. Classification (NCBI taxonomy): domain Eukaryota; kingdom Metazoa; phylum Chordata; class Mammalia; order Pholidota; family Manidae; genus Manis; species Manis javanica. The sequence continues at coordinate 9,724,929 of NC_133158.1, forward strand.
TCGTATAGATTCTTGACTTTTTTGTGTAGTAAATAAGACTGTATAATTTATTGGAACCTCTTCTCTATGAAGCACACAGTGATTCTACATATATGAATTAATGAAGCTTCAGGACGCCTACCAGGTAAATGTTAATGAGACCCAGGAATCCTAACTTGCCTGACCTTTGCTCTAGTTTCCAGATAAGAAATTACCTAAAATGCCTCTACATCACTGAAAACAGAATGGACACAAACTGACATTCAGAGTTCAGGTGTCATTTATGAATAGTATTCTCTTACAGACCTAGTTGAAAATAAAAGTAATTTAGGGAAAATGATATTTGAGCACTGCCTTAATCTAGCAGAGATTTTCTTCATGAGAAAATTAAACCAAACACAAACTGGAAGTATGACTTAACTGGGCCTGCTTCTTCTGTATTTAGGGTCACCAAGGCATACTGTAAATGGAAATCAGATTGCTTTAGAATCCAAGAACAAACTCTACTTTTGACCTTTAGAAAGCTCATGATGTATATGCCCACAAAATAAACAAAATAATTTCAAAGTAAATTCGTTGAGTGCACCTGACCTTTGAAACAGAGCAGATGATGTTAATCAGATTTGTACAACTTTAATCTAGCTCAGCCTCCATTTCTCCACGTAGTTTCTAAATATCATAAAGAAGAGTCTTACAAGAGGGAATCTTCCAAGCAGAACAGGTTCAGAAATGGAGCAGAATGTATGACCTTGCTACAAACAATGAAGTATTACTCAGACACATAAGCATGATGACTATAAACCAATATAATGTGCTCCTGAGGAAAAGTGACATTTTAAAAAATACTAACCAAGCACATTGTAGGCAGCTTCTCAATATTACAATAAAATATGGTTTGAGTCCTGATACTCTAAGGTACTCTTGGGGAAACTTTGAGTTGAAAATGGTCTGTATATTATAAAAAGATGTTCTACCTGACCATTGCACCTGCTGTTGTCCAGCCCTATCACTTCTGCATTTTGGACTTTGAATGTTTGAGCCATGGCCTTTCTAGAATAACCCGTTCAATAACTTGGTAGATGTATGCTTGATTTCCCAGGATCGCCTCCTTTGGATAACCAGCCCTGACCCCATTCTACAGTTCTCCTTCTCAATCCAAGAAGCTCTGATGGGGCTGCCTCCCCATAGTGGCAGGTGGAGGTGGGGTTCACAGAAAACAAGCTTGACCAAAGCATTCCAAGCTACTTGGCCACATTACTGATTCAGGGATGAGCACATGACCCAAGCTAGGCCATTTCCCTCAGGCGTTTGGTTAGAGAGATCGAGGAGAATGGTCCCTCATCTTCTGTGATCACAAAGCTATAATGGTGTCTGCATGGGGTTGCTGGTGATGTTACCCACTTAGGAATTAAGTCAAACGGGGGCAAACAGAACTAAAGGATAAAGAGGGAATACGGCCTAGGTGGAATTCCATCACAGAATCCAATTTTGTTGAAACCACCCTTCAGGTTTGCCAGTTGAATGAGCCTCTCTTATTTAATTTGGCTTGAATTAGGTTTTTGTGACTTGCAGTCAAAGGAGTCATGACTAATTCATAAAGTTCAGCTGAAATAAACTCTAAAACTACCCAGAATAGGAAAATGAAATGAAAAGGCATGATAGTCTCCCTTGCAGTTGTAACTTGGGAATTCTTAAGATCTGGAGCCACATCAGCCTCTGCTATACCAGCATCAAAACCATGCATGAGACTCACTCTAGTCATCTAAGGACGTGGAGATGCTTACCTTGAAAAAGAGGAAGTAGTATATGTATTTATTGGTCTCAACCATGAGTAGGTCTATTTTGTGAAAAAGGGATTGGGCTCATTTTGTAGGGTTAAAACTCAGACCAGTAAGTGTTTATCACTAAGAGAACTTTTCAACACAACATGACGGATACATTTTCTAACTATGGAAAGTCCCAGCAGATATAACGTGACCCTCTCCCAGCAATACCACTTCTGCTGAGTGAGAGGTTGAACAAAATGACATCTAAGATCCCATCCATTGCGATGATCCCTTGACGGACTCAGAGCTTGGTCATGATGATGGCATTTGTAATTTATCATAAATCACCTCAACCTTTCAGCAAATCACAAATCAATACAAATCTATTATATAAAAGGTACAGAGGAAAGGAAGTGTCAGAAAAGATTTTCTAGAGGGGCTGATACTTGCACAGTTGTAAATACAAATAGGATTTGGCTTATAAAATACATACCATGTTGAACAATGTTGCATTCAACTCTAATTCGTTAAGAAACTATTTGTCTCTATAATATCTTTAAATAACTTTATATAATGTCTTTTAAAACATGTAAATACATAGATGAAGACAATATATTAAACTGTACTATAAGTAAATAAAACTTTCCCGTGTCTGGAGTGTTTTTGTAGGCATACAAGTGGGAAGCATTAACACAGCAATGTGTACCAGAAACTGTCAGCCAATGAATGTGAGTCCCCCATTATTGCACTCTACCACTCAATTAATGTCCTATAAATACATGCTTTTGCTTCTCTTTCTGCCATTATGTTCAGTAGTGGCAATTTATTTTGTGTCCACGAAAACGTTTTTGACATGCAATGCTTAACAACACATAACAAACCAACTGACGGCACCATGCTAAATGCAAGTTTTATAGGAGTTCATGGTGCCTGCAAGAAATGTTTGAGAAGACAGAATTAGATGAATTGGACTGCAAGATTGCCTTTGACATTATGAAGGGCATCATAAACATAATTCTCCAGGGAGAATCAACAAAAATTGTATAAAAGCTACCCAGAAGAAATTATTGTCAGAAGACACATCATGACATAAGGGAGCAGAGGTTTAGTTGCCCTGGGAAGGTCTGGAACACATCTCTGTGGGGACAAAGATCACAGGAAGACCCAGCATAGGGCTGATCACAGTAGCACAAGCACACCCATTTTCAGGAATGGAACACCTCATCCATCTCCTGCCTTCTCTTTAAACAGACTTTGTAAGTGCTGCAAAGCAAGAGGGGAAAGATACTCAAGAAGGAGAGTGAACGGCACGTGAAAAGGAAGTATAGTATAAAACAAGGCATCTTAAAGAACAAAGAGTGGTTTAATATTACTGGAGAGGAGAATATGGAAGAGAGGTTAAAAAGGAGACCAGAGATGTAGGCAAAAGCTGTATTTTGAAAGGTCTGGTAAACCTTTCTCTAGATCTAGAGCTTGACCTGTTAAACAATGAAAAGCAAATGTTTGGCTTTGCCAGGCAAGCAATATGATCAAGTTTGAATTTTAGAGGAAAAAAAAAAATCTGTCTAGCAGCACTGAGGGGGCGTGATAGGAGCAAAATATGACTCCAGGAGCGAGATCAGTGAGAAAGCCACTGTTAAGAATAAGACAGTTTTTTTTTTGGCCTGTCAAACTACTAAGTTAAATTAACAATAAACATCGTCGTTGTCGTCATCATCATCTTATTCATCCCAGTGGTATAATAAAAGGACAAATTTCCCAATAGCTGTTCACAATATGTAAATCAAGTCAGAACTCTTAAACAGTTAATACATAAAAAAAGTTCATGCCCTTTGACCCTTTGACCTAATCATCCTATTTCCAAGAATCTACAGTAAGAGAAGAGACACGCAGGACCAAAGTATATGCTCAGTGACATTCCTTCCCACAGCCTTATTTATGAAAAATTAGAAACCATTGTAATGTCCAACTAACAAGCAATGGTTAAATAAGTGAAATGTATCACTTTCATGTAAAATGTTTCTAAAGATGTCCAATGACAAGGAAAATTGCCCAAGGAAGAATGTAAAATGAAAAAGCAGAACACAAAATTAAAGATATGGTATGAGCCCAGTCTTCAGAAAGGCATATACACTAAAAAACTGGGAAATACATAAAAATATAACTGCTGCTTATCTCCAGGTAGTGGAACTGATTTTCATCTTTCTATCTTTTATATTTTTTATTTACTATCATGGACATGTATTACTTTTGCAAATAAGTGTTAGGTTGAATCATTTGAAGTTGCCTGCTATATGAATTGTGAAGTGTATCTCTCATGAGTCTTATGTTGAAGCCCCCCAGTATGACCAAATTTGGAAACCAGGCCTTTGAGAGATAATTAGGTTTAGGTGAGATCATGAAGGCGGGGCCCTCATAATGGGATAAGTGACCTTATGAGAAAATGAAGAGACACCAAAATTCTCAATCTCTCTCTTTTTCTACACCAACGAAGAGGTCATGTGAGCAGGAGGCCATCTACAAATCTGGAAGAGACCCTCACCAGAACCTGACCATTCTAGCACCCTAATCATGGACTTCTAGATTCCAGAACTATGGGAAAATAAATCTTTGTCGTTTAAGCCACCTAGTCTATGATATTTTTGTTATGGCAGTCCAATTTGATGAATACACTGCTAAAATTGGCTCCAAATATGGCAATTCCATATGATTCAACCTACTTGAGAATAAAATAAAACAAGAGCCAATCATTGACAATGCCCTTGCAGTGCATGCTAAGGGCCAGAACTAAAGCAGTAACAATAAGGATGAAAGGTGCAAAGGGAAGTAAGATAGGAGATTCTATAATTTGTAGATTGATAGGGTTCTATCAATAGGATTGTTAGTCTAGTATTAGTAAGAGGGAGCATCTAGAAACTGAATCCAAAGATTTTACACTAAGTAACTGGATACTAGGAATGGAACTATTCAAGACGAGGAATATTAAAAAACAAACAAACTAACAAACTGGTTTTTGTCTAGCCTCTAAGAGGGCTCCTCACACCCTTGGGTACTTCCCTTCTTAAGCCCAGGCTGATCAGTGTTCTCTGTAGGATACTGCAGAAGTGATAGGGTGCTACTTCATAGATGAGTACTCACCCTGGGAGAAGCCAGCTGCCCCGTTGTCAGAGCACTCAGCCAGCCTGTGGACAGGTCCACGTGTCGAAGAACTGAGGATCCAGCCAACAGCCAACTGGGAGCTGAGATCTGAGAATGACCCCGGGAGAGAGAGGGCGATCAGATCTGCCAGCCCCATTCACACCTTCAGTTGACTGCAGCCCTAGCTGACCGACACCTTGACTGTAACATGAGACGCTCTGAGCCGAACCACACTGCCAAGCTGTACTCACATCCCTGACCCACAAAAACTGTGAGATAATGAATGTTTGTTTTAAGCTGCTACGTTTTGAGGTAATTTGTTACATAGCAACAGATAGCTAATAAAACTAGTTTTGATTAATTTGCTGGTCTAAAGAGCTGAGTATTCCTTGAAGGCAGGAGTCATGTCTTGATATTTAAAGCCTCTTGCTGCATGTGGCACACTATGTTCAATGAATATATTGCAAGCTGGGAAGATAGAAAGGAGACTGGGAAGGCTGGCAAAGTAGTTTGGACACCTCCTGGTGGGGACCCACTAAAGGGCCATAAGATACAACAATTCAGGACACAGATTTTTTTAAAAGAAATGTGTTGAATTACTTTAAAGCTTGATAATTCTTTAAGGACTTGCATTGCTTGTAAGTGTACTTTAATAATCTCATGTGCTTTAGAAATGCATTAATCCAACATGTTCACATTGTAGAGTTCTAAACCTGTGAATTATTTTCTTATAGAACAAACTTTGGGAAAGGGTAGAACTAAAAAATTTTACCTATGGAGAGACTTAGCAAGATAGTTTTCTCCAAATTCCTTTCAGTAGTTTAGGCAATTTGTAGCCAGCAATTTTCTGCCAGCTTTCCTTTTTCCTTTGGACTAGTGTTGACCTTGATTTAAAGCCTAGAGTTGGTGAAACTCAAATTTTTATAAGATATTTTACAAATTAGATGATGCAATAGTCAATCCAGGAAAATCCTATATTCTGCACTCCATCTATATCTGTCCTTTAAGCAATTGATTGGTCCTATTACTGCTTGGACACGTATTAGAACCAAAGAGAAAAAGAATGTAATGGACTGAATGTATGTGTCTCCCCAAAATTCATGTTGACATACTAACTCCCAGTGTGATGTTATTAGGAAGTGTGACCTTTGGGATGTAATTAGATCATGAGGGTGGAGTCCTCATGAATGGGATTGGTGCCATTATTAAAAGGACTCCAGAGACCTTTCTAGCCCTCTCTTCCTGTCGTGGGAGGACACAAGAAGTCAGCAGTCTGTACTCCAGAACGTGACCATGCTGGCACCCTGATCTCAGACTTCCAATCTCCAGAACTGTGAAATATATTTCTGTTATTTATAAGCCACCCAGTTTATGGAACTTTGCTATAGCAGCCTAAACTGAGAAACAGAAGATATAATAAAGAGGACCAGTCCATTTAAACCTGTGTGTACAGACAATTATATTTAGTCTGTTACTGAAATAATCCCATAAATACACACACACACAAACAAGTTTTACAAAACCAACTTAGACTCCCTTCATCCCAGGGCTCAAAGAAAAATAGAGGGGATTTGTGAGTTCCTGAAACACCATATGCCTGGTAAAAATGAAATCAGAAAAGTCTGGGGCACTGGTCAGAGGTCCCCTTATTAAAAAGTAAGAGATGAAAATCTTGCATGTAAGCCGAGGTTCACATGAAACATGTACATCTCTGGATAGAACCAAAAAAGCTGAAAAAGAAACAGGAAGGCCAAAGAGTTGATCCATTGTGCATCAGAGGAAGGACTGGATCTTGCAGACCTTTCTCAGTTACTACAGAGTATGGTTCCATCTGACGTCCCCTCAACCACTCAGCTCTCATAGCTCTTGCTTCAAAGACTGCCTAATTAGGTACAGCAAATAAGAATTTCCCTTGCAAAGCATGCATGGCTTTTCTTTATTTTATATCATTCTATAATTCACTTTGATATTTCTTGTACTACCTCCATATAATTTGCAACGTTCAAACACTGGGATAGTTAGCATTACCTTGTAGGTTTTATTTATCTAAACCATACTCAAGCAGCTTTTACCTCCTTTAAAAAGAAATGGCAAGAACATCTTTGACCTTATATCTTAACTGTAATTAAGATATCATCTCCGATGTTTTCCTCTAACAAATCAATAAATAAAATATGAATTGATACAACAAACTCATTCATACTGAAAAGCAAATAACAGAGTACTCCTCATCATTCAGTGACAGTCAAACAGGACTCCTGGCTGTGTGACCTTTAGAAAAAAACATTTAACTTTTCTATGCCTTTGCTTCCTAATATATAATAGGATAATAGTTCCTACCTTAGGATTGTTGTGAGGACTCCCTGAGATTATGTAACTCTTTCCCAAGATAGGTAATATTACTGGTAGCATCTCCCTGGCATGAATAGAATTGTTTGGGCTTCCTTTTTCAAAAGGAGCTCATGCTGTTTCATTGTGCCTCATCACCTAAAACAAGCATTGGAAAGGGGTTTTGCTGAATTGCTTTTAGATTTTGAATTACAAGCAGATTTTAAGTTGTAGCATCCCGAGATGCAATGGCCAATACCATAAGAGGAGCTGTGCAAGACTTTATGTGTTGGCACACATGTGTGACAGTGTATGTATATATATGTTTATATACACACATGTGCATATACATATATATTTGCATATATGCAAAATGCCAGCAGCATATGGTAAAGAAAGGCAGAGATATTTATACTGAGGTAGATTACTTGCACATTTAAATATTTTGCTGCTCTGGTTGGAAAAAGATATGGTTATTCATATATACAATCATGGCTCAGAAAAAAAATGGTATATCTTAGCACGTATGAGCTGCCCTTTCTGCTGCCAAAGTAGCTAATGCAGATAGTTCATTCCTTTGCCTCTTCTCTTTACAGGCTTACTTATCACTTCCCTGAAAGCTGATTCACATGAGGCGGAAGAGTGAAGTGAAAGAGCTCAGGCTCTGAAGCCCCTTCAATTTGCTTTCAAACCCAAATCCTGCTACTTCTATCTGTGAAGCCATGGATGCATTACTTGCCTTCTCTGAGCTCAGTTTGCCCTTCAGCAGAATGGGAATAATGAGACTGCCTACCTCCATACAGTTGCAATAAGGATTAAATGAGATACTATATGTACACTAAGGACTTAATGAAATGTCGATTGTGATGGTTCTTGCATGACCCAAGATAAAGGCTCCAGCTGCTGTGGTGACTACAAAGACCCAAATGTAACAGAGGCTTAAATAGGACATAACTCTATTTCTCCTCACCCAGGACTGTTATAGCAGCTCTATGATGTCAAGCACCCAGACTCCTTTTATCTTGTTATTTTGCCAGAATTAAGTGGCAGCCTCCATCTCTGAGTCCAAGATGGCTCCTGTAGCTTCTGCCATTTCTCCACATTTCGGCCAAAGGGAAGGTGGAAAGAAGTTGGATACTTATTTGTTCATTTATTTTTCTAACTACATTATTTCTGACATAAAACAATAATTGGTCATCTCTCATGGTTTCTGTGTTACAGGAATTAAGAAAAGACACAGCCTGAATGGGTTTGTCTCTATTCCACAGTGTCAGGGCGTCATCTGGGAAGACTCAAAGGTTGGGGATGACTCATGGCTGAAGGCTGTAGCCATCTCTGAGGCTTCCTAACTCACAGGTCTAGCAGTTGGTGCTGGTTACCAGCTGGGACCTCAGCTGAAATCATTAGCCAGAACACCAATGTGTGCTTTCTCCCTGTGGCTGCTTGGGCTGACTGATCACAGCCGGGCCCTAAGAGAATGATCCAAAGAGAACCAGGCTGAAGCTTCATCACCACTTTTTGACCTAGCCTCAGACATCAAATAGCATCACTTGCATGCTATCACAAACCTGCCCAAATTCAAGAGGGCAAACAGAGTGCGGAGCCAAGATGGCAGCGTGAGTAGAGCAGCGGAAATCTCCTCCCAAAACCACATATATCTATGAAAATATAACAACAACAACTCTTCCTAAAATAGAGGCCAGAGGACACAGGACAACATCCAGACCACATCCACACCTGCGAGAACCCAGAGCCTTGCAAAGGGGATAAGATACAAACCCTGGCCCAGCGGAACCCGAGTGCCCCTCCCCCCAGCTCCCGGCCAGAGGAAAGGAGTCAGCAGGGAGGGAGAGGGAGCCCAGGACTGCTGAACACCCAGCCCCAGCCATCCGTACCAGAGCGCAGACACAGTGCATGCGCGGGGCCCTGGACACTAGGGAAACAGGGCGGCAGGACTGGTGAGCAGATGCCTGAGACTGGCGCCTGAGGACAAAGAAAATCATACATTTTTCTTTTTTTTTTTTAAATTATTTATTTAATTTTGTTGTTCTTGTTGTTGTTTTGGTTTGGCGAGTGCTTTTTGGAAGTCTTAAAGGGGCAGGGCGGGACACTTAGTCCAGAGGCAGGGAATCTGGGGATCTCTGGGCACTCTAACCCCCTGGGCAGCAGGGAGCACAGAGGCCCCTTATGGAGATAAATAGCCTCCCGGCCGCTCCCCCTCCAATGGGGCTCCACCATTTGGGAGGAGCAGCAGCCTGAGCCAGGCCATGCCCACTGCAACAGCGGAGATAAACTCCACAGCAGCCCGGCAGGAAGCAGAATCCCTGTCTGCATGCAGCTGCCAGCACAAGCCACTAGAGGTCGCTGTTCTCCCAGGAGATGAAGGCCACAAACCAACAAGAAGGAAAGCTCTTCCAGCCATCACTCGTACCAGCTCTGCAAACTATCTCTATCACCATGAAAACACAAAACTACAGGCAGACAAAGATCACAGAGTCAACACCTGAGAAGGAGACAGACCTAACCAGTCTTCCTGAAAAAGAATTCAAAATAAAAATCATGAACATTGCTGACGGAGATGCAGAGAAAAATGCAAGAGCAATGGGATGAAGTCCAGAGGGAGATCACAGATATCAGGAAGGAGACCACAGAAGTGAAACAAACCCTGGAAGGATTTATAAGCAGAATGCATAAGATGCAAGAGGCCATTGAAGGAATAGAAACCAGAGAACAGTAACATATAGAAGCTAACATAGAGAGAGATAAAAGGATCTCCAGGAACGAAACAATACTAAGAGAACTATGTGACCCATCCAAAAGGAACAATATCCGTACTATACGGGCATGAGAAGAAGAGGAGAGAGGAAAAGGGATAGAAAGTGTCTTTGAAGAAATAATTGCTGAAAACGTCCCCAAACTGGGGGAGGAAATAATCGAACAGACCACGGAAATACACGAAACCCCCAACAGAAAGGATACAAGGAGTACAACACCAAGGCACATAGTAATTAAAATGGCAAGGATCAAGGACAAGGAAAGAGTTTTAAAGGCAGCTAGAGAGAAAAAGGTCACCTATAAAGGAAAACCCATCAGGCTAACATCAGACTTCTCGACAGAAACCCTACAGGCCAGAAGAGAATGGCATGATGTTTTTAATACAATGAAACAGAAGGGCCTTGAACCAAGGATACTGTATCCAGCACAACTATCATTTAAATATGATGGTGGGATTAAACAATTCCCAGACAAGCAAAAGCTGAGGGAATTTGCTTCCCACAAACCACCTCTACAGGGCATCTTACAGGGACTGCTCTAGATGGGAGCACTCCTAAAAAGAGCACAGAACAAAACACACAACATATGAAGAAAGGAGGAGGAGGAATAAGAAGGGAGAGAAGAAAAGAATCTCCAGACAGTGTATATAACAGCTCAGTAAGTGAGCTAAGTTAGGCAGTAAGATACTAAAGAGGCTAACCCTGTACCTTTGGTAACCATGAATTTAAAGCCTGCAATGGCAATAAGTACATCTCTCTCAATAGTCACCCTAAATTAAATGGACTTAATGTGCGAATCAAAAGACACAGAGTAATAGAATGGATAAAAAAGCAAGACCCATCTATATGCTGCTTACAAGAAACTCACTTCAAACTCAAAGACGTGCACAGACTAAAAGTCAAGGGATGGAAAAACATATTTCAGGCAAACAACAGTGAGAAGAAAGCAGGGGTTACAGTATTAATATCAGACAAGATAGACTTCAAAACAAAGAAAGTAACAAGAGATAAAGAAGGACACTACATAATGATAAAGGGCTCAGTCCAACAAGAGGATATAACCATTCTAAATATATATGCACCCAACACAGGAGCACCAGCATATGTGAAACAAATACTAACAGAACTAAAGAGGGAAATAGACTGCAATGCATTCATTTTAGGAGACTTCAACACACCACTCACCCCAAAGGATAGATCCACTGGGCAGAAAATAAGTAAGGACACACAGGCACTGAACAACACACTAGAACAGATGGACCTAATAGACCTCTATAGAACTCTACATCCAAAAGCAACAGGATATACATTCTTCTCAAGTGCACATGGAACATTCTCCAGAATAGACCACATACTAGCCCACAAAAAAAGCCTCAGTAAATTCCAAAATATTGAAATTCTACCAACCAATTTTTCAGACCACAAAGGTATAAAACTAGAAATAAATTCTACAAAGAAAACAAAAAGGCTCACAAACACATGAAGGCTTAACAACATGCTTCTAAATAATCAATGGATCAACGAACAAATCAAAATAGAGATCATGGAATATATAGAAACAAATGACAACAACAACACAAAGCCCCAACTTTTGTGGGACGCAGCGAAAGCAGTCTTAAGAGGATATTATATAGCGATCCAGGCACACTTGAAGAAGGAAGAACAATCCCAAATTAATAGTCTAACATCACAATTATTGAAATTGGAAAAAGAAGAACAAATGAGGCCTAAAGTCAAGAGGGTAAGCAAAAGCCCCACCTCTCAATGGAAGGAGTGTCCAAGTCACAGTGCAAGAAGACCACACAGGATGAAGACCTTAGTAGTCATTTTTGGAACATACAATCTGAGATAATCAGCCTATGATTGATACAGCAATTTTATGGTAGTAATTATTTGTTCATTCGTACTTTCAATAGATATTTTTTGAGTGTCCACAATATAGGGGTCACCATTCTAGGTTCTAGGGATAGAGTGGTGAACAAACCACATTCCTTGCCCGTATGGTATTTATATTCTTGTAGGGGAGAAAAGTTCACCTTATACCACTTTGCTTTATACCACTTCACATTTATGAAAGACCTACATTAGTATGGGTTTTCGGTAACTGAAAGAAATCGGAAGAGGATTTTTGATTTAATAAAAAAAGACAGAAACAAAAATAGCGTTCAGCCTTTGTTTTGCAGCAAGCTGTTCGAGAGACAGTGCACACCCTGCAGCAGAAGTGGCCTCACCCAGCTCCTTCCCCAGGAACTCCACCCAGCATCTCAACATCAAGCCACCATAGCTTTGAACTGTGTGAGAATCTGTGCTTTGTCTGGATTTATTTTGTGCATCTGTTAGCAAGATGTGTCCTAAGGTATCAGAAAAGCCTAAGAGAGGTTATTTTTGGAGTCTGGGAATGCTAAATATGTTTTCCATATAAGTTAACAGTAATTGTGTCTTCCTTTACGCCATTTCAGTTTACAGACGTTTTCATAGGAACACTCTACTCTTGAATAGCAAGGGGAACCTGTTTAATACACCTTTGGGTAGTGATGAATGCTAAGAAGAAATTAAAACAGAGTAAAAATATAGAAAATGGCAGCAAGTAAATGTTATTTAGATAATGTAGTTAAAAGAAGGACTTTTCTGAGAAGGTGACGTGAACAGAGACCTCAGTAGTCAGATGGACCAGCCATGCAAGAGCTAAGAATGAGCATTCGAGGAGAGGAACTTGCCCGAGTAAAGATCTGAGGTAGAACATACTTGGCTCCTTCACAGAACAGCAATTAACACGTGTGACTGCAGTGAAGTAGAAATTATTCCAGCAGTCCAGGCAAAGGGTTAGCGAGTAACCCCGCAGATGGGGAGAAGGAGCCTGACTTGGAATCTGGAAGGTAGGGGGAACAGGACCCACTGATGGATCCTATGAAGGGTGTGAAAGAAAGACGGACATGGAGGGTGACTATTAGGTTTGAGGCCCTGGTATGCATTGGAAGTCCCCCAGCACCCTAAAGCTAGAGACAGTACAGTGCAGTGGTTCATATCCCCCTACAGAGACTCAGGGTCAAAGCATAAAGACTGAGACACCCCAATGGTAACCTTGAGTGCCTCCCATTCCTACCAACCAAGGGCAGAACCAGCCCCACACACTGACGTTTAGCCAGCATGGGGGACAGAGAGGTTTAAGCTTCCCAGATGAGGAGAGAGGAAGGAAGCAGCGGGGTGCGCCAGGAGCAAGGAAGATTACTTTTGCAGTAGCAAAGACAGAAAGGAATCAAGCACTCCCAGAGAGAAGCACAACGGATCCCCAGGGAAATCAGGTCTGGTAATCCTCTCAGAAACTTGGCCTTTGCTTCATCTGTGCCAGGCACCCAGTGGGCACTCGCTAAACACCACTGACTGCAAAAATGCTGTTGTTGACTGGGCAGCACTGCCACTCATTTGACCGATTATTCACGATCATTCAGCTGATTTCCCACTCTGGTAATAGTCTTCAATTTTACTGCAAACACAATTAGGGCACACCTATGCAAATGCTTTACCACCACAAAAAGTAGATCTTACCTCCCATTGGATGCCTTTATGCACTAAATTTGTGGCTAACAGATCCACTATTAAAGTCCCAGGGAGCTTTCCCCAGCCTACAGATGAAGACAGTGTAGGAAAAGTCAATAGGCTTACGTCAGTCCTACCAGTGTAGGATGGAGTCTACATTTTCCTTCTTAGCAATGTTATTTCACCTGCTGCTTCCCCACCACTTTATTACAACCTCTTTATATATATATATATATATATATCTTTTCATTTCAAATGCCAAATCTCAATCAATCCAGAATAACAATCTTCTTCTTATTTTTGCACTCTCTTTCTCTCTCATATTTCACACCCAAACTGAGAGAAAAAAAAAGATGGAATTTACACTCTTTTTCAAAGTATCCAACTGAACTGTTTTTCTTTAGAATGTCTGTTTCTCCCTTTCCAGATTTTTCCCTAGTATTTCTTCCTTCAATATGCTGACGGAACGTTGCTTCTCGATGTCAAAAAATTTTGCCCCTTAGATCGTATACATAACACTAACCTCCTCCACCAACCCCAACTGACAGAAAGTGGCATGAGGCAAGTGCCAATCCAAAGTGAATAGTAAGGGCAGGCTGGCTTCCCTCTGTGCCACACTGCACCCACCCACCCCCACTCCAACCCCCTAAAGTCACACATAACCAGGGAAAGCCACTCCTGGTAATAATTCCAGAACACATTTCAAACAAGGAAAGAACTGTGAATTTTTTCTAAATCATAATATCCAGGGCCAAATGAAAAAAAAAATGGGGATGATCCAAAAACCTTCAATTAGCACAGCTAATCAATATTTGACTTGTATTTCTCAGACATTTAAAGGACAGATATAAATGTAGTTTAATTTTCTTCCCTACTTTAGAGATGTATCAAAGAACTTTGCAAAACAATGCTATGTATGACAGATAATCTTGAGTCTTTCTCCTGGATGGATGGCTTTACTAGACCTCATTTAACTGTTTCTGGTTTTATTTTCAAGTAAGCCATGAAGGAACACCTCATCAATTAAAACTGATTTAATAAATATTTGTGAATGAATATAACTTACTGATTCTCTAATCTTAGAAACTGAAGGCTTAGTTCTTTTAACAAATTGAGACTCTACTTCCTACCCTTTTCCTACTTTCCTGCTGTTTAAGTACTTATCAGCTCTACTAAATTCTCATTCCCCTTTAACCTAAGCCTCACTTTACCTCTTAGAAACATGTCAAAATAATAGTAAACTAAAAGAGAAAACACACAGCATCAAATACACTTTCCACAGACTGTTATAGTTTTGAAGCATATCCACAATATTTTGATATTCCTCCTTTGAGCGTGGGCTGGATTACTGACTCACTTCCAACAAATAAAATACGCCGACTTCTGTGTAACTTTCAAGAGCAGGTCACAAAAGTCATTGCAGCTTCTACCCTGCTCCCTCCTGAATCACTTCCTCACAAAAATTATCAAACAATTCTTTGGAGGGGTCCAAAGGACAAGAAACCAAGGCCTCCTGCAACCGCCATGTAAGTGAACCAGCATGGAAGTGAGTCTTCCAGCCCAGTCAAGCTTTCAAATGACTAGCCACGGCCAGTGTCTTCATGGCAACATCATGAAAGACCCTGAGCCAGAGCCATCCGAAAAAGCTGCTCTTTACTCACTACCTACAGAAACTGTGACATAATAAATGTTTGTTGTTTTAAGCTGCTTAGCTTTGGGATAATTTGTTACATAGCAGTAGATAACTAATTACACTGATCATTTCACAGCTTCTACCTTGGTTTCCTGCATTCACAGGTGAACAATTTTCTCTAATTTCTGTATTTATATGATAGTATTAAATCATTTTATTTCATACTTATCACAGCCTTTGTAATTGAGATCTATATCCCCATTTTATAGAGGAGAAAAGTAAGTCTCAGAGAAGTTGAATAACTCATTGACATAATGCAGAGTTATAACTTGAAACTGTATCTTAGAAGACTCAATTTTGTGTTCTTTCTATGGGACCACAAGAAATTCATTTGTTTTAATTTCCACTTGAAAAAACAGTCCAATAAACATTGGTGATTTTGAACTTAAACATGTATCTTTTCAGACAAGGGATCTCACAATCCTGCAATAACATAGTAATCATGATCCTCAATCATTATATTATTGTTTTCATCCATTTAGGTTTATTTTATATCCTTATTATCATACTAGAACATATGAAGCTAATATGGGAACTGTTCATCTCAGCTGTGCCCTGAATTTTCCAGTGAAATTCTTCTACATTGTAATGAGTTTACTGGTACCATTGCTTACCGATTTCATTCTCTATTACTCTCACATAGGCTATAAAAATCTTAGAAAGTTGCTGGAGAAAATTAATTCAAACATCTATATCATTAAAGATAAAATAATGTCTCCATAAAAATCTGTCTCAATTTCTGAAATAAGCTATGCAGAAATGCACTCAATCTCACCCTCGATAGATTTTTTCCACCATCAAAATGGTCTTTCAGATAATTCAGGTCAAAATAACACAATAAAAATTGAAATGACTGTTAATTTTTTTCCTCTCAAATTGCTATAATTTTTTTTCCTAGTGAGACTAACAATTAGCAATGGTTTCCTACATTCACAGGTGAAGAATTTTCTCTAATTTCCAAAAGTAGTGACCCAAAATGAATTACTTCTGGAGAGTTATATTTTTGTGTTTGTTTCTCTAACTTCGTGTTTTCTTAATTCTAAAGGTATTTTGAAAAATTCTCAATAGTGTCATTGTCTTACATTGTTAGTGAAATGATTCATCAGAGTAGCAAATTTCTTCCTTTCACATTTTCAGTTTGACACTCCAGACTGTTTAGTATGTTGAAAGACAGAAGGCTTAAGAAACACATTAATCTCGTTTTCTAAAACCATGGAGCTCCTATAGTCTTCTCTTAAAATACGCATGATAAAAAGTACATCTGTAATATTTCTGAAAAATAAAATTTGTTCCTAATT
Source organism: Manis javanica (assembly GCF_040802235.1). Lineage (NCBI taxonomy): Eukaryota > Metazoa > Chordata > Mammalia > Pholidota > Manidae > Manis > Manis javanica. The sequence goes on from NC_133158.1 coordinate 9,741,442, forward strand.
TAGCAATTGGGCAATTTCTTCTATACTTTTCATTATAAAAAAATTTAGTAACTGGAAGATCAAACTAAGAAAACCCAATTATTATATAACAAATCCCTCTATTTTTTACTTGCAATTGTTCCTCAAAGGACACTTACCATGTTATATCTTGCTATGGAATTATTTATATAAGTGCTTTATTTTTTTCTCCAGTGCCTTATAATCAGTGTATAACCAGAGCTGTTCTTTCAAATGTTTGGGTCTTCCTTCAGTCCTAACTGAATCTCTCAAATTTAATGTCTCTGAAATTAAAAAGATCTTTTATGGGACTTTGATGCCCATAGGGTTTTTCAGACACAGAGTCAACAAAAAAAACACTCAATAAGCATTTTTGTTATTCTGCCTAGCCCACACTGATAGATACAAACTATAAATTGAGAGATACAAGCCCCCAAGTGTGCAAAAATATTTGGCCCATTGCTCTGTTACAGTACTACTATATATTCAAACTCACAATATGGTCTAGTGTGTAGTATAATTATTTCAAAGAGAAATTAATTTCATTACAGGACAATTGCGATGTAATACAGAAAAAAATCTAAATCCAATCTCAACTGCTGAGAAGTCACTTTCTTGAAATCACTGGCAAGCATACTGTGTAGGAGAAATAGGAAGATTAAAAGGTGGGGCATTGATACGACACCATTTAATTATTAATCCAGCTTCAGAAAACTATCCACAAAAAAAAAAAACTTAAATTCTATCCCAGCTGTGCACAAAGATTTATCTTTACAATTATCTCATCATTATTTTAGAAGCATAATGTTGGAAACAACATAAACACACAATAATAGGAAACTAACTAAATTTTGATACTGAAATACAATGGGATAGTATTAAGCCATATAACTTTCCTATTGTAGAAAAATATTACATATTATGGAAGTATGTCCATTATTTGTAGCTAAAGTGGAAAAAAGTTATAAAATAGTATCTGCAGTTTGATTCCATATTTTTAAATATACTTAGAATGTGAAAAAATACTCAAACTTGTGTATTTATGAGACATGGAAATTAAAACTACATGAAGAATCATTTTCATTTGTTAGGTTGCCAAAGACTCAAAGTTCAATAACACATTATGTGATGAAGGGTTTAAGAAAAAGATATGTTTATACATTGCTCATAAGACCTGTAAATTTAGTGCAATTTTTATGGAGGGTAACTTGTATAAAAAGTATAAATGCACATCAATTTTGATTCAGCTATTCAAATTCTAGAAATTTATTCTAAGATACATTTTTATTATGTGCAAAAGGACATATACAACAGGTGTTATATGGCTTCATACTATCCCATTGTGTATCAGTATATTAAAGTCCTAACCCCAGTACCTTATTTGGAGATAGGGTCTTTACAAGGTAATCAAGACAAAATGAGATCATTAGTGTGGACCCTAATCCAATATGACTGATACCCTTGTAGAATGGGGACATTGGAACACAGAGACACACACATAGAGGAAAGACGACGTGAAAAGGAACTGGGAAAAGATGGCCAGCTACAATCCAAGAATAGAGGCCTGGAACTAGATCCTTCTTCCACAGCCATCAAAAGGATCCGATTCTGCAGACCGACTTCAAATTTCAAGCCTCAGAACTGTGAGACAGTACATTTCTGTGGTTCAAGCCACCCAGTCTGTGGTACTTTGTTACAGCAGCTCTAGTAAACTAATACACAAAATTACTCATTGTAAAATTGCACACAGCAGAAGATTGGAAACAACCTAAGTAACCATTAATAGGTAACTGGCTAAATAAATTAAGGACAATTGAAGTTATTTATACCTATATATACATATTGATTGTATTTATACAGACTTGATTACTACACATTACTTTTAAAAGAGAGTGCTGTTTGTATTAATGTGGAACTATCTCCAAGACAGATTGTTAAGTGAACAAACAAGGCACAGAACAATCTGAATATTAAGCTACCATTTTGGTGAAAGAAAAAGAAAAAAAAATGTAATTCTTTGACTCTACTTAAATATCTCTGCAAGAAGAGAAAACATGGAACACTGAGGGCCTCTATGGAAAGGAACTTATCGCTGAAGCTCTAAAGGAGGAAATTTTTCATCTAACAATTGTTTTATTTCTTGAATTTTGAACAAGACTGCATTACTCATTCAAATATATAATTCATGTGTATGTCTGTGAATATATATACAAGAAATCAATTGAAAGGATGTAAACATACAATCTTAGGACAGTGACAGAGTTTATTTTTTAAAACCTTCTCTCCTTTTACTGAAAGTATTCCTTTGCAATTATAAAAATCACTACATTTTAAAAATATTTTATCATTCTTGTAATAGGAACATAGAGACAATAAGTAGAAGGCTATTTTCTTTTGCTTTTCTTTTTAATCAGCATGGTAGCTGGAAGTCCCATTAATAGAGAGATTTTAGAAAGAACCAGCCAGACATATTTTGGCCTAGGAACAGAAAAAGTAAACAATATTAAGGAAATTTCATGGTTATCTGGACTTCCACTTGTACTAAGTCAAGGGGAACTATTTTCTTGCAATAGACACAGATGCAACAACACTTTGTTCCACTTGCTCAAAATATAAAACACATCATTCATTAGGATGCCATTAAAACAAAACCTACATTTGTCTTCTCTGAAATTTATCCTACTTAGGGTTACTAATAGTCCACAACTATAACTGTGAAGAAACAGGTGCCTTACTGTCATACATAGAATAGCATGAACAAATTCTATCATATCTGAAAGACTGTCTCCAGAGGACAGAAATGAAATTGAGGGCAGGTAGTTGAGCCCTTATCAGCTCATTAATGAACTAGGAAACTCTCTGTATAATAGATAACACCACAGGGCCAGTAGAGCTAAAGCCAGCAGTGATACTATTGGACTTACAGCAAAGAGCTCCTATAGGCATGCTCTAAGATAAACTATGAAATGTGATTTTTTTATGTAGTCTATTCACAAACTATGTAATGTGCATTTTAAAGTTGACTTCGAAAAGATTTCATTTTTCTATAGGATAATCTAGGTCAGCAATAGACCTTTACAGATTTGCTAGTATTAAAGGTCTATGGAAGGAAATTGCTTATATAAAAAAAAAAGGCTGCACAATTTGTATTCTCTTGATTTTACAAAGCAGACAACATATCATTCATGGCCTTGCATTTATCTTTAATATGCAGCTATTCAAGAATGAGGTAGTTCAAATGGGTTTTTCATTTGCCAGGTTAAAAATAAAATCTTGTCAAACCCAGTAGAGAATTTACAGAGCACTAGGTAAGATTGCTTTTGCATTTCAGGTGGATTTAACACCCTAATTTCCCAAGTTAGATCCAAATGCTTCTCAGTTCTTTTTTTTCTCCCCCATAGGAGTTGTGATAAAATTCTTGGCTTTGCTTCAGATAAGAAAAATGCATTGATATTTTGTGTTGGGACTCAGTGAGGACCACTGAGGCAAAATCATGTCCCCATAATGCCCAGTTTTATGAAGAATGTTGAAGGCTCTGGATAGTGGGTACTTCTAGAAATTACTTTAAACAACAAAAGGACGGTATTTCCAAACTCCTTCTGAAGACCCTTTGCAATGGCTTTGAAACATGCACAACTTTTTTAACACTACTCTCTTAAAAGATGGGGGGATCTATGTTTCCTCCTTCTGCATCTGGAATGGTCTGAGTGACTTGCCACTATGAGAATGCAGTAGAAGAGATGCTGCATAGTTCTGAATCCAGGTCAGAAAAGTCTGTGCAGCTTCTGCTTTCTCCTGGGATGTTCCTTCTGGGGAAAGTGAGTGCCATGTAAGAAATCTGACTACCCTGAGACCACCATGCTAGAGATGCCATGTGCAGGCAGTCAGGTATAAACCTTGCTGAGCTCCTGGCTGGTAGTCAGAATCAACTGCAGCTATTGAGTGAGCCATCTCAGATGTTCTGCCCAGATATCTACAGCTCCAGCCAGCACCCGACTACAGCCACATAAGAGACCCCAGATAAGAAATGTTCAGCTAAGCCCTTCCCTGTTTTCTGACCCACTCACTAGTGAGCAAAATTAAATGGTTATTGAAGCTATTTAGTTTGGAGAAAATTTGTTACAAGGCAATAATAATCAGAGCACTCTTTCACACAAATTACAAAAGGATAGATAATGCTTCAGCCTTTTAAGGTCTATAAAATCTAGTAGGATCAGCAACCAGCCTTCATTCCTTACTAAGCATTTGGTATCTTTCTAAGCTGCCCTGATATTTCTGGGTTCTTAATATTCCACTGATACTCAAATCTAGTGTTTAGACTGGATAGAAAAGATCGGGCTGATACGCCAATAACTTCATGAACAATTGTTGGTCTCATTTACCAGCCAATACAATTGATTATTCATGAAAGCTGAACAAATGCTACTTTAGTGAGAAATCAGCACAGAGGAAGGCATCTTTCAAGACATGCTCCAGGGTGAGAGAATATTGACTACATAGAAATACCTCACTTGAGCATAGACATTGTACTCATGCCTTTTCTTATCCTGAAACATTTTTCATTCACTATATTATTCGAGGTCAGAATTAAGTTTTGGGTGTTTTTTTTTTTTTTTTTTGGATTGGCTGCAAAGCGCTACCATTTCTCAGACTAATAACATAGGGCACATCTAGAGATGACAGGGTTTATGATAAAACTTAGTTAATATTTCATGATTCATCCAAATAACTGATTGTTGCAGGACATTTAAATCCCCAAACCTAAGTTTATCCTGCATGAAAGTGGAATGGTTAGAGTCAGTGAACTTCACTTCTCACTTGATTTGCCAATGAAGCTAAGAACCTCCTGAGGTAGGTGAGAATTTTCAAATAGTAAATGACAAAGTACCTTGGTCACATCTATTTAGATAACCTCTACATGGCGTTAGGATGAACTCAGGCAGAATGGACAGACTAAATTTTACAGTTCTGGGTCCAAATCATTCATGAAGCTTGTCTCATCACAATGATAAATTCTTAGCAGATAAGTTGGGGAATCAAACCTATACATCAGCTAAGGAGTAATTTTAAGACTCTTTCCTGAGTTGTAATATTCTATATGAATAATACACCGCTTCAAAGATGTTCTGTGCAAAGAAAATTCAAATCCCTTCCTTATATTTTAATGATTTTTCAATTGCCTAACCTCTTCCTAGATTATTTTCTATATATATTAAGTGAAATTCAAGTTAGTGGTTAAAGAGCTTATTCAAAATTATTCAAAAGAGGAAGCTAATTAGAAGTATAAATCAGTTTTGGTAGTTCAAGATTTCAAATAAAGAGCCCCATATGATATCTATTACATGCTCATTACCCTCAATAAAATAAGTCACTTATTGATTTCCTATTTTATATCCATGATAGTTGATGAAAGATGGACATAGACTGTGTTTTCCTGACCATCATTCACTTTCCCTTCTTCTGGCAACAGAACCCTTATTTTCATTGGGGAAAAGTACCTTTTCTTCATTCATAGGCTCTATATTTTGTGTGAGGTAGACGCCACCCCGTCCCTCATTTCCAAGTGTGAGCACATGACCCAGGTATTGCCCATCGGAAGATTTTAGGAAGCCGGTAAGGCAATCACATGTGGTCGGTAATGAGTAAACGGTTCATTCTAAGGCCTAAACAGAGGTGAATGCAGGATGAGTTCCACGGAGTGTGGAATTCAGGGAAGGGAGTGGGTAAAGGTGAAGGATAGGAGCCTTGAATGCCTATTGAGGAGTTTGGAATTTTTCCTAGGAGCCACAAGAGGGATTGAGGTAGGGAAGGTATGAGATAGCATTTGTGTTTTTACAAAGTAACTAAGGCTACTTTGTGGAGAATGAGATTTAGGGGCTCAGTATGGAGTTAGAGACAGTCAGGAGGTCGCTGTAAAAATATTAGCACATGGTAATTATGTCCTGAACCAAGGTGGTGGTAATGGGGAGCCAGAGAGGAAATGCAAAGGAAGCAAAAAATGATTGCTGACTGACTGGAGAGAGGACTAAAGGGGAGGAAGAGTGAGACACAGGCTGCTGATTTGCAGACCTGGTAGTATGTTGCAATGTCTTGGGGTAGGACCCACGTCTGGGTCACTTGCAGTACCTCTCATTTCTGCAGGCCTTGTTTGAATCCAGTACAATGTGATAGTTAAGAGTCCAGGTTCCAAAGCCAAACAGCCTGTGTCTTAGTCCCTGCTCTGCCACTTCCTAGCTTATACACATAACCAGGCCATTGGTGCCTCAGTTTCCTCATCTGCAACATGGAGGAAATACCTATATCAACCTGATGGAGTTGGTGTGAGTATTAAATAATTTATTCCATGTATAATACCTAGGATAGTTCTGGAATACAGTGAGTGCAATGTAAGTATTAGATACTATAGTACTAATATACTATACTCTTGATAAATATAATAATCAATTGAGACTCCCCCAAAATACGTGTATTCCAGGAGAAAGTAAAAAGATGTCTTGATATAATTTATCTTGGTTGTCTGCTCCTTGGTGCTGAAATTAAGGAATGTTACAAATTATTTTTCTGTTGAAAAAATATTTTATAACAATACTTTAAGAAGAAAAAAACCTGACAGTACAAAAAAATAACTGTTAACAGGACAGAGTCAAAGTGGGAAAAGCAGGGTGCCAGAAGGCAAAAAACTGGAGCGCATGCTATTTAATATCATTATTAATGATTTGAGGCACAAAGTAATTATACATTATTCTTATTTGCAGAAAATCATAAACAGTGAAAAATACATCTTTGGTACAGAACAATCTAGAGACCTTGGAGAGACACATAAGTTTTAAGTGTGATGAGTTCAATTTACAAGAACCAAAACAATACACTTTGGGAAAAATACTATGAAGCACAGACATAAACTGAGAATTCTTCTAAAGAGTAAAAAAGGCTTAAGAGGATTTGGGAGTGATAGTCAATAACAAATTCACAAGAGCTTACAATGTGCTCTGAGCAGCCAAAATAAAAAAGAGAGAGAGAGAGAGAGAAAAGGGGAAGTAAATGTTCTAGAAAAGGAGCAATATGAAATTATTGGTACTGAGTGAGCAGAATAGTACATGTGGTAACCTAAGTTATTCCAAGCTATCCTATGATTTTCAATTTCTGCTTTAAAAAAATATCTAACAATCTATCCCTCACTATGAAAATGTACATCTTCATCTCTAAACCCCTGAAATAGCAAGGAAATATAAAATATAAACCTGAGCAAATAGAAGTAAACAGAATTTTTTTCACAGTGGAAATGGGTTTCCCAAATAAAACTTGTGGTTTAGTTTAAGGAATTTGGGTGAACAATAATACAGCACTTTTAGAAGCTAGTTAGATTTTTAAAAGATGGTAGTTGTTACAGATGTCATTTTTTTGCCATAGTTATCTGTAAGGGAACATCAAGGAAAACAATTTGCATTTATTCATTTGCTCATTCAGAAAAATTCATTGAGAAATAACATAAATAATCATGAAGCCAGGTGTTATGCAATGCTTAAAGATACAGAAATGAATGAGATACAATACAAGCTGATCATTGTTACCCCATGTGGTAAATAAACCCAGGGAGGGATGTACATACAGACAGGAACCTAGAGGATGATGGCACAAATTCTGCCTGGTGGGGAGGGTAGTACACAGCTAAGGCAGGAGATGCCCTAAGCAGTTTGTGAGGCTGGAACATTAGGTCCAGGCTGAGAGAGGTGAGAAGTGACACCGAAAAATCACCAGGACCTTAAGGAGTCACTGGAGAATGTTAAGCCAGGAAGGACAGAGTCATTTTGGGATTCCTGTGGTAGCCAGTGCAGAAGCTGAATTTGAGAGGATCAAGTTTGGAGATAAATGACATCTACGAGTCCAGGCTTGGGATGCTATGAGTAACATCTGGTGCTTTCCCCTGGGCTGCATCAATGAGTGGCTTTGGAAACAGCACCCACATTCCCCTTGGGAAAGACCCTTCCCCACTGGCTTCATGCTTGGTGGGAAGATGTGGACAGGAGACTCAAGCCAGGCTAACCCTGCACATCCTTTCTCTCTCCCTGAAATTTGTATCGTGAGCCAAAGGACAAACGGACTGAAAACAAATGGAGCATCTTTCTCCCTGTGGCAGTGTCCTCAGGGGCGGCACTGTTTTCTGTCCCCTACATTCCCTGAACACTCTTATTGCCCTTTTCCACCCTGTCTGCCCCTCTTGGGGCCTCAGGTTTTATCCTGGATTCTGAAAACCCTTCTCCCTTTCTTTGACTTCAGCTAGCCAAATTCCTAGCCAAATTCTTTCACTTGCAACTAAAGAAGTCAAACTAATAAAGGTCTGAGAAATAGCTAGGAGTTAAGGTAGGCAGGGCATCATTACTATGATTCAAACTGTTTTTGCTTAAGAAGTATGGCTAGGAATATAATCATATTCATATATATATATATATATTCATATGCACATACTGTTTCTTTAAAAGTATGTAGCAAGTTGCAATTATTAAAAAGTCCTAAAACTGGCCAAAAAAATCAGCAGGCATTTATAACTATTTCAAATAAATCATTCTAAAAAAAGTGATTTTTGAAATTCCTATTTTTAAGGCATGAAGTAATTCGACTTTCAAAGATTCTGGGTTTTCCAAACTAGCATTTGAAAATGTTTAAGTTCTATTCCAAATCCCTTAAAAACATTGAAGAGGCACATACAATCAAGTCATGGCATCAGGAGAACTTAAAAGGTGGGCTCCCCAGGCATTTTCCCTTAGGGAAAATGGGTAAGTACTTAAAATGATTTTTTTCCATTAGGTATAGCAATGAATCAATTTGAAATTATTGAGTGGCCGACATTGTAGCACAGAGGAATAATGTTCTGAAAGTCTTAAATTACTAACATCAGATATTTGAAAATGAATGACTATGAAATCTGCCTACAGGTAAGACACCATGTATGCAATTATTCTTTCAATTTCAGATAGAGAGACATGCTTTTAAAAGCTTAAAATGAAAGTTTTTTTTTTTTTAAAAAAAAAAGCACATTACCCAGTGCACGTATAATTGTGCGATCATAGACACAGGGTCCTTCTCTTTCTATAAGAATTGGAGATTGTAAAGTGACGGCCACCCCTATGCACGAGTTAAGAGCTAGCAAGGCACATAACATCAGGACACATCCCCACCCAAAAATCTTTAAAGATTCTCCATTTCTTTCAGAATGAGTCCATAATCTTTATGTAGTTTTCAGGGACACCTGTCATCAATTCACAAGGTCTTGCAAATTTCAAGCTGAGGTGCTGACCAAAATGTGCTCAATCCCACTCAAGCCTCTTGCTCGTGGACCCCCTCCTGTGTACTCTTCCCCAACTGTCACCATTCCTGCCTGTCTATCTGTCCAAATCCAGCCAGTGCTTATAGATCACCTCAGAGCTTATCTCCTCTATGAAGATCATTGCAACCACCCAGGCCATTCCTGGTTTATTCCTCTTTCAGGTCCCACCTACTAGTCCCTGGCATTGCTCAAACATCATTTGAGCCAATACTTTTCTTGTTATATGTTCACCTATATTCCCATGACAAGGGCATTCATTCATTCATCAAATATTTCCTGAATTCCTACCATGTGCAGATATGGCCCTTTGTACAGAGAATCCAACAGTAATCAGATCCAACATAGATATAGTCTGGTTGGGGAGAAGGGTGAAAGCTGATCTTTTTATTAATCAAATAATCATATGTTTGAGAATGGAATCATTAGTCCATTAAGATAGCTCCAGCTTCAAGTCATAGAAAATCTTCACCTCAAATTGGCAAAAGCAGAATGGACATTGGCCACCTCTCAACTCCACTGTCTTGCAGAAAGCTGCCCTCCTTTCTGTGGTCTCCATCCGTCAGGCTACCAGCAGAACGACAAAAGCTGTGGCAGGCAGCTCATCCCAGCCAGCAGAGGAAGAAAATTAACTGTTTCCTTTTGAATGCTCTTCTTGACAGCCAGAAATACTATCTCCACAGTCACCTGGCACACATCTCTTTTTGTTTTATTGTCCCAAACTTGGTTATGCGCCCACACTTTAACCAATTGTTGGCAAGGAGATTTACTATGAGATGGAAATAAGGTCATCCTCTCCTAAGGTCACATAAGGAAGGGCACATACATTAACAAAACTCAGGTTTTGTGACTAAGGAAAAAGGTGGAAAGGGTAATGAGTGGGCAAGTAGCTCTGCCTGACACAACTATCTACTGACTACCAACAACTATCTACTGACTACCAACAAGGTGGTATGAAAAGAAAATACACAATCCCATGAACTTAAAGGAGCAGAACATAAACTGCAGTACAGTGGAGAGAAGGGGTCAGATTTGTGAAATGAAAGGGGGTAAAATTGACAGACCATGATGATGAATTGGACAGCCTAGGAAGAAGGACGGCAGCATCAGTGATGACTCCAGTTTCCTAAATTGCATCTGCCATGAATAACTCAAATAGATGTCGGTGTCATTTCCCAAGCTAGAAACATTAGCAGAAAACTAAGTTTGTAAGGAAATTAAGTTATAATCCCAGTTTAGTGCTTTTTTAAAAAATCCTTTGAGACATCCAAGAAGCAATGTCCATGAAGCAGTTATGTATATGGGTTTGGAGCCAGAGGAGCAATCTGGGCTGAAAATATAAATTTGTGAAACATCTGTTTATTAGAGGTCATTGAAGGCATGGGCATGGATGAGATTCTGCAGAAAGAAAAACGAAAGACTGAGAAAAGGGAGTGACTCAGTATTGAATCTTGAGGCACTCCAACATTTAATGGCCAGAGATAAAAAATAGCTGAAAGGAAGATGGAGAAAGAATTGCCAGCAGTGGCAGGACATGCCCTATATATTGCAAGCATATCACATTGTATTTCATATTTCTTTATTGGCTACAACTACACTTTCTTAATTTAAACTCAAACAATTAATGATTATCCCAATTAGCACCTTTTAAAAAATATCATCGTTCTCAAATTATCTCCAATATACAATTTAGCACTTCATTTTATCCACATATATTGTGGCTCTACAGAATTGCACATCAGCTAAATACTTCCCTCCCCCTCCCCCGGCTTTTTTCTTTTCTCCTTCTTATTTTCTTATTTAATTAATTTCCCCAGCCAGACAGTAAACTCTTCACTGCGATGACCAGCTTATATTTTGGTTCCTTTGTTCTCAAAATCATAGCACAATCTTCTTCCCACAGTAGTCACTCAGCAAATAATTAAGTTGATTCTGACACTGCCCGTACATTTATAATGCCCTTCATTCTAGGCTATGGAATAGGCTTACTGTTTTCGTATTGAGTTTAGTGTCCGGCCTACCTTACTGTAAGTAAAAAGAGCTAAGATGAGGAACCAACCAGTCTATTTCTAATCCATACCCATCACATTCCCAAGGTCAGAATTATCAAAAGGCATTTTTTACTAACTATGCCTTTGCCATTTAATCAGCAGCTCCTCCTTATTTTTCTAATAGAATGGTTAATAATTTACGAAGTACAAAAATGAAGATTGTAACTTCAAAGAAACATGTCCCCCTCCCTTTTTTACTAGATAAGAAGTGCTAATAACATTAGACTGCTGTCGATCAAGATACACCATTCTAATTTTATGCTCTAAAATGCATTAGAATTCACTTATTCTCTGCCCCGTTAATGGCCAACATTTCAAATTAATTTTAGAAACTCAATGGATAGTGACTGTAGGCTGTCCCCCTTCTAAGAAGCTGGGTCTTAAATACAACCTGTGGTCATCCAGTGGACATCTGACTATTTTGGCCTCTCCTGTAGAGACATAACAAAAGCAGTTGTCTTACAAGCCTGTTAAGTCATTTTAAGAAAAAGGGCAAATACATGCCTATCCAAATGAGCAACGTAAAAATATCACTGCTTGAATATTAAGAGGGAAATGTTTTCACACCAACTATCAGGAAAACAAAGTCACGATTTGGTCAGTAACGAAGAAGAGAGTTGGTAACCACCAATAGTAAAGTTTGTCATGACAGCCACACCAGGAATTCCAGAAAAGTTCTCTGTAAGTCTGAGTATTTTATGGCAGTATCTCTGATGTTTTCAGTAGGAAAAATACCTGACCCACACTTTCATCATTTGTGAGAACTCAAACACAGAAAAGCTATAAGGTGCTTTGTACCAAACCTGCACAATTTACCTGCTTTGCATCCTAAAGCTCTATGCCTGGCAGGCCATCAGTTAGGCTGTCAATCAATCTACAAACCCATATTGAAAGCCTTCTGCAAGTCCATGCGGAGAGGAAGCCAGGCTGTGGAAGCAAGCTTCCCAATCTGGCGCCTTTCATTAAATTCCAAAGTCACTTATCTTTGTCTCTGTATTAAAAGAAATGATTTCATGTCCAGTCCCTCCTTTAAAAAGTGGCAGAACTCAACCATGCAATATTCATTAGTTCTTTCTGGCAACCCAATTTAGCTAATGGAAAATCAGGTACATTCATGTGCAATTATTAGATATTGAAAAATTATAAAGTGTCCAACTTTTCTTTTCACAGCACTCACATACTCCCAGGTTTTACTCTATGGCTGTAAATATACACATGCAGCTGTGACATATCAATAAACTTTTGAATAATTGGCAAGTTTTCAGTTTGCTCCATCTATGCTTAGTGTGATAAGCAGCCAGTTCTAACTTGTTTATCAGTTTAACTCTGCTGTACTGTTTTTTAGCAAAGCTATGCACATACTAAGCACATATGTGCCCAAAGTAGGAGAAAGTGACCTGAAGTGGGGACTGGTGCACCACTTCTACCCTTTATTGACACAGGCACCAAAAGGGCAGTGACTGGGGCAGAGGACTGCATGGGTGGCTGCTAGTGCTCCCTCTGGAGTCCTGTGGGGTCTCCTATGTGACAACGCAATCTGCTTCACGTGGCTGAGGCTCAGCTTTTTTTCACCTGGGAGATGGAGATAATATTAGAACCAAGGCTGGGAGCACTAGCTTCAGAAGCAAAATTTAAGAGGGGCCCAAAAATTCAATTGCCAAGATTAATCATATTTTAATGCAATGTTTTAAAAAATCAAATTGGCAATCTACAGGTGCCCATTTTTGTAAGTAGACTTTACTAAGGTTTAATTTTTTAATTAAAAAACTAAAGTTTTTAATTTTTTGAGGAACCTCCATACTGCTTTCCATAGTGGCTGCAGCAGTTTACACTCCCACCAGCATTGTTCAAGGGTTCCCTTTTATTCACATCCTCACCTACACTTATTTCTTGTCTTTTTGATAATAGCCATTCTAACAGGTGTACGGTGATATCTCATTATGGTTTAGATTTGCATTTCCCTGATTAGTGATGGAGAGTATCTTTTTGTGCACCTGTTAGCCACCTGTATGTCTTCTTTATTAAATAAAGTTTTAAGGCAGTATTTTTTTTAATGCACTATAAAGTTAAAGGACAGGAAATAAGATTGACTTGAGGAAGACAGAAATCTTAGGCTCCACATCATGTTTTCTCAATCCTGAAAGTACAACTAGAACTTCAGAGTTTCAGAATTAACGGAAGAAAGAGGTAGGGAGAACTAATGAAGAAAGAAGTCCTAACATGAAATGAACACAAAGTTCTGATTTGCCGGGGATTCTCTTCATTTTCCATTCCCAACATCCTAACACTTTTCCTTAACAACAGATCACTCATTACACATGAAAATTAGAACTAGAATGCTTTTGCAAAGCAGACGGTGAGGGATAGCCGAACACATTTGGCCCAAAACATATTTTTCCCGTTAGCCAAAAACTTCCTTGGTTTTTTACTTCCTTGTTAAGAGAGGAAAGCAAATTCAGAATGTTAAGTAAGCAGCTTCTATGTGTTTTAATTTACTAGTTTCTCCAATTCAACCTAGTATTTAAAGGGAAGCCAAGTGGAGTCGTCAAGAGCATGATATATGGTATGCCTACTTTAGTGTGTATTGGAAGAGCTCTTTTCTTGTTTATTCTCAATGCCTTATGACTTAGGAAACCTAAACATAAGGTTTTTCTCTCCATAATAGTAAGATTTTTAATCACAATGACACAAGATTTTAGTATCTCACTTGTCCTTGCCAGTTTTACCTCACTTCTCCATTGAGCCAAGCCCTTAGGAAATCAGCACTTTTGCTGCCAACAGGGATTGGAGAGGCTCTGGAACAGAGACGCATGGGAACTGTAGTTTATTTTGTATTTAGCTCCAAGGCTTCTATATAAAGGGTGTTAGCCTAAAATAAATAATCCTGGCAGGCTGGGAATGTAAAACATGTATCTTTCCTCTGTCAGAAGTGCAGCCTCTTCTCTCGCTTCCTGATCTTAGTGCTGTTTCCTAGGAGAACCTATTCACTTAAGAAGCGCCGCGCTGAGCTGTTTCTGTCCAACCCAGGATATAATCTTCCTTGCTCCCCCACTTGCTTTGCACCACTACTGCCTCTGTGATTATAAAGCACAGCCACCAGTCAAGCAGATATGAGCTTCACCCTATTTTGCATCTAAAATCTGAAGATCCACTCCCAGGAGAGCCCATGCACACAATACTGATGAAAGTCAGCAATAAGTAAAAGTAATCAGATGGCACACTAAATTCGGCACTGCTCTGGTAATCTTCCTGAAAATAAAGGCAGGCTGAACTGTAGTGCTTTTCTCCAAGTAAATTTCAGAATATTTTATTGAAACTTCATGCATAGCACAACAAGAAATTAAAAGATGGCAAAGATTTCTTCTTTTTTCCCTCAACATATATCATAGCCTTTCAAGCTACATTCACTTAATGTAAAATGAATCCTATTTTAAATATGTTAGATATCTAAAATACATAACTTTCTAAGGAGCTAGGAAATATGTTAGTCAAAGTACAAATCACACTATGTGAAACCCAAATAAGTGGGTGTTGGATTGCTAAAAAGCATAAAAGTTCAACAAGCTTGCCTAAGCACAAATGTTGCCCCTGAAGAAAATATTGAACAATTATACACCTTGAAATGCAAGCTGTTCCAAAAATGTAGTTTAAATTGTTTGTGGACAAAGCCAGTTGGAAAATTAGTCTTTAAAGCAAGTGATAAATTAGTGCTATTAGAGTAAAATCTGAAATGGAAGAAATTAGCTAGATTTTCAGAAGATTGAATAAACATGGTCACATTGAAAAAGTTGTTTGTTGCTTAGCTCTTGTGCTTTCAAAATTAGAATTTCCTTTAAACATTCTCAAAGTCTCCTGTGAATATTTTTCAAAATATATTAAGGGATGGATTAACCATACTACTTCAAGAATGACATACTCTGGTTAACATAATTAAGCAGGAAATGTCTTTGTCTGAACCCTTGTTTTGGAATTCTTACTAGAATGCATTTTAAGGAAAGTGTACTCAATGTCACCTTCCCTTGGAAATCTGTCATCTTGGAAAATTGAGCTTCACACACAGCTCTGAAAGCAAAGCAAAGATTCAGTTTCATGGGTGCAGATATAAGGCCCTGTGGCAGGGGGTGGAATACAAGCCACACTCATGCCCCATCTTCTCACTTTCCTATTGAGATATAAAAAGCCTGCCTAAACTAGTTGAGTTTTAAAAGGTGGGGCTGAGGTGGTGGTGTATTAGTCAGGATTCTCAAGAGAAACAGACCAATAGGATGCATGTATAGAGAGATTTATTCTAAGAAATTGGCTACTATGATTTGGGGGCCTGGTAAGACTGCAGGGTAGCCAGGCAGGCTGGACATCCAGGGAAGGGGTGATGTAGCAGCTTCCTTCTGAAGGTGGTCTAGATACAAAATTCCCTTCAGGAAAGGTGATCCTTTTTTCTTCCTCTTAAAATCTTCAAATGATAAGGTAAGGCCCACCTGCATTAAGGAGAGTAATCTGCTTTACCCTATGTCTCCTGATTTAAATGTTAGTCCCACCTAAAAAAAATACTTCCACAGAGTTTGACCAAACATCTGGATACTGTGGCTTAGCTATGTTGACACCTAAAATTAACCATCACAAGTGGGGTGGAGTGTTCTTGAAGAAGTCACAAAATATTCAGTGAGACTATGAAAAATAGATGGAAGAGAGCCAGAGGGCAAGCTCATCTGCTTTACCTTAATATGTCACGGCAAGAGAAAGAGGGCAGAAAGATCAATATTATGCATGTTAGCCAAAGTCTTTCTTCTTTTTATCAGCTGTTTTAAATATCTCTTGATGTGCCCCAAAGTGTCAAGCCCATACTGACTGTTCTAAAGTTCCATAGCTTTGCTCTGGGAACCTTGTGAAATATCTGGGAGGTGACAGAAAAATATCCTAATAGATACTACTAGCTAATAATGATTGAGTACTAGATACTTCCCAGGCATTAGCTTATTTCATCCTCCTAACAACCCTTTGAAGTAGATAGTAATAGATTGTCATTTCACAGATGAGTAAACTGGGGACCAGAGAGGTAGTGACCAGTCTAAGATCACCCAACACAAAAGAGGAAGAGTGACTCATAGTCAGGTCCATAAAATCCCAAAACCCGCATTCTTAATTGCTGTAGTAGTCTGCATCTGTTCCCCCTCACTAATTCTCAAGCACATATCAATCGTGTGCTACAAATAAACTCTTTGCTAGTTACGGTGCAAATAAATAGAAAACGACAAGCCGAGGATTTTTGCTGGTCTCTTCCCTACTTCTCTCTTTTCTGTTTTCTCACTTAAGAAACCCAGCCAAGCCATCTACTGTATGCCAATTGTGTTAAGTCACTTCCCTTATATATTTCCTGGAATGGTTACTGAAAAATAAAATGAAGTCATCATTCAGGCACAGAAAGGCAATTTAGGTATATACACAACCAAAATAGTCAATATTGATCAAGAGAGTTAAATGTAACATGTGTGACATGAGATATTGGACATGGAATGGTATAAAAACTGAAATCACCCAAAGTATAGCTTGCAGACAAACTCAAATAGCTCCACTCGTGTATTCATGTACCAGTGAGTCTAGGAAACAATGCACACAATGTTCTCAAGAAGCTTAGATTATCATTGGAGAAACAAAACTCTCCTGGATGAACCAATACGGGCAAACAAATCACTCAAATACAATTAAACACCAAAATATAAATGTCTCAGGGACCTCTGGGTGAGAAAGAAAATGTTGGGTAATGATTGGCTTCAACCCGCTAGCTTCTCCAAGAACACATTAAGAAAACCTGGAATCCTGTCAAGAGGCAGTGAAAATCAGTCAGTGCCACCTTTCAAAAGTGGCCTACCTCAGTCGTGAACTTCCAGGAAAGCCTTAATAACAACCTGCTATGATTTTTCCAAATGGTTGTCTTCTCAAGCTTTGCCTTTACAGTGGCACCCAAGGAAATAAAAGTGATTGTGAGTTTCATCAATTTTAAATAGTATTGTGGCCAAGTTGGCTGTGGCAGCTGGCTCTGGTCTCCGGCACCCGTGGGATTTGGACACAGCCCAGGGTATCCCGCCTTTGTGATTCTAGATGGTCCATGATAGAAGGATCTGTGTCTGGTTTACTCCTCTGCTCTCAGTGCCCAGGGCATTGCCTGGCAGACAGTAGGCACTCAATAAATCAAGCTAATGAAGAAACTATCCAATCCAGTGAAAAGTTACAGGATAATCTGAGGATGGCATTCATGTCTGTTGGTTCGTCCTATATTTTTACAATTCTCATTTTAAATACAGCCGGACCCTCAGCTTCCTTGTTCAAACCTCTTCTGGGGAGATCAGAAGTCAGAAGCAATTCCTAACTTGTGTGAAAAACCAAAGTCACTGAAATGATTATTATGTGTTTTCAGGAGCTGGTGGAGAAAGAGGAGGAGGGGACAGGGAGCCATTTCTCACTGAAGATGGGGAAGAGAACAAATGTTGGGGATCTTCTGAGCAGGCAGGGACTAAGTCCTAGCCAAGGCAACACTCTGGGGCTACCAGGACCTCAGAGAGGACTCCTCTGGGATACTTAAGCCGGCTGGAAGCTAGGCTCCCAAGTTCCACCTCTGCCCTGATACCAGTGCCCCAGGCCAGAGATGGTCATGCAGCATAATAGAACAGTACCCCATGCTTTCTTAGGAGTCATGAGAGACCCAGGAAACTTGCATAACATCCTTGGTGGAGGGTGCAGGTGCAGGGAGAGAACATGGGGAAGAAAAGCATCACAACAACGGCCGAGGTTGAAATTGGACACCCTTTTAATTTGCCCTGTCAACCTTCCTATACTTGCTGGCAGGATGAGCAAACTTCAGCAAAGATATAAGAAAATCAAGGGAAGCAATGATTCTTCCACTTGTGGGATTGTAGGTGAAGTCACACCTGCTAGGCAGCTTGGTTTATAAACTGCACAGCAAGTGTAAAGTACATGACTGGTGATGCATTTATTAGCAGGTGAAGGCAGGTGAGTTGGTAAATATCATTTAGAAGGAAGCACATCCATGAAGAGCTGCACTAGGGCATGGGGATGCCAACATGATGGGGATGGCAAAGGTTCCCACTTCCGTCACATGGGGCCAAGGAAGATACTCCGCAGGTGGCCATGTCCAGCCGCTTCTTTAGTCCCTACTCTTGAGCAGCTACTCTAATGACATGACAGCTCTCCAGGATTCAGACATTCATTTCAGGGCTGGATGTATGGCTCCAGTTTTGAAGCTATGCCACTGTCTAGTGATTGGCAGTCAATTAGTGCTAATATTAGCAACAAGACTAACAATAAGAATGATGAAAACAGGAAAAACAACACTAATGGTAACATTACTGCATTCTTACTCACTGCCCGGAACACACTCCTCTCTTTACATGCATCAGTGAGGTGAAAAATGAAGAACAAAGGTCTTATGTTGCCATTTTACAGATGAGAGGATTCGTATTATCTCCATTTTACAGATGAGAAGTGGAGACTTAGGAGAGCTTTGAACTTGACCAAGATCCCCAAACAAACAGATGGTAAAGGCAGGATTGTGATCCATGCAGTCGGTCTCAAGAGCCCACACTCTTCACTATTGCAGAATGTGCAGTTAACAATAAATAAGTAAGTGCCAAATGTTCAAAGATGGCCTCAGGTTCGGTGTAATGTATGCTGGCAGTGTCCCCCAACGTCCGTTTTCTCATGAAATGCCAGAGAGAAGGCAAAGTGTAACCTGATAGTTTATCAAATTCTTTCTGCAGTCCAAGTAGGTTTTCAGAAACAACACTCAACTCCACTTCACAGAAAAATACTTCTGTTTGATGGATAAATGGGGAGTGTAAACTGGCAGCTCTCCTACTGGCCAACTTGCATTCAGAAAAGAACTTAGTCCTTGCAATTCATATTTGCATCTTTTCTTGAAAACTCTTAAAACACTGGCTCATATTTTAAAACACGACATCGAGACCAACTCAATGTAACTGAAATTAAGCCACAGGGACAGCCTCATCATGTCGTTATGGCAACTTCTCACACAACTGTCCTTTCAGTCATTGAACAATTGCTAATTTCCTTGCTTTGAAAAAAAGCCCTGAGTTGCTTTCTCAGAGGCTCATCCTGTTATCTAAGATTGTGCATGATGGTGATAGAAATGTTACAATGGTAACATTCAGAAGAATAATATTTTATTATTAGTCACGCTTTGCATTTCAATTTGTTTTCCTTCTCAGTGTGCCATTTGTGGTGTCCCTGGCTTCCGACAGTTCAGCAGACTTTAGCAATAAAGGGGTTGGCTGGAACTCTGCATTCTTTCTAAAACCCAGGCTGACAGAAACACCAAAATCATCTGTTCCTGAAAAGGAGTTTTACATCCATCTGCAATTAGACAATGAGTATCTTAAAAGCTGGGATGGAAGCTCTCTCTTCTCTGTCCTTCAGTCTAGCTAACATGCTTGCTGGATGAATGACAGAGAATCCCTGAAGTTCTACAGTGTATTTTTAAATTATGTTCATCTTTTCCAAAGTGCATAAGAATTGTTTTAATATTTTACTTTTGCAGGGCTCAAGTGGAATAATCCACTGAAACAAATCAGGTATTGGATGAGTAGTAATACCTAAAACCATGCTTGGAACTCAGAAAGCAAAAAGATGTTAAAAATGGGGACCTTTACTCGTAAAACACTAAAAAGTCTATGGAGCTGTTGCACATTACTGGAACAACTGGAGAAATTTTAATATGGGCAGAATATAGCTAAAGCTTAAATTAAGGTTAAATGCCCTAAATAGAATCATTGTGTTGTGATTATGTAGAATAATTTCCTTGTTCTCAGGAGAAGACTGCTGTATTTGTTATGTCTGCAACTAATTCTCAAATGGTTCAGAAAAATTGTGTGTATATAATGTATGTACATTACACACACACATGCATGCACATTTATACACATATATGTATATATAAAGAGATACATAAAGCAAATGTAGCAAAATATTAACAATTGATGAGTGCAGATAAAGACAATAAAGCTGATCATTGTGCTACTCTCACAATTTTTCTATTAGAAATAAAAAGCTTCAAGTCTGTAGGGAGAGAAATGGCAAAAAAAATAAAGATGTGATAATTGGGTAACAAAATAATATGATAATATGCTAGTGTAAGAAATCATACAAAAATTCTTTGGGGTCCAAAGGCATCCATGTAATTCCCCATAGAGATAATATTTGACCCTAAGTATATAAATAGATTTTATTGCACATAAGAAAATACCTTTGGAGAATTGGAACTAGAGCAGACTGATCCACGACAGCTCAGAAGTGCCAGATACGGTCAGGAAAAGGAATAGGTATCTTGGGCCTGTCTTCTTAAATGATGAGTCCATAGACAGATGACGGGCAACACAGGCACAGAGCTGGGAACCTTGACTTTCAACCTCTCCTGTAAGCACCTCCTTCAAAAATGCCTAGGGCCATGCAGTACCTGAACTGATATTCTCAAAAGCTTTCCAAACAGCAGAAAGAGCCAATAAACCAATATTGTTGCTCAAATTCGTCTTAATAATGGATGCAAGTCTGACAAACATTCCTTCTACACATGTCTATTCTTGTAAATTGTTTTCAGATTTTAAAAAAATTGATCCATCTATTTCTTCTGTAAGTTACAGTCTTCAGAAAGCATTAATGTAATGGCCTGATAAAGGGTGTGTGCTCTGAGGTTACACTACCACAGGTTAAAATGTACTGGCAATCTGCTCTTTTAACCTGAGTCTTATTAGCATCCTCATCTGTAAAATGGGGGAAATGAATACTTTGAATCTCATAGACTTATTGCACTAATTAAGTTAGGTAATGCTTTGGGATAAATAAGATCAGGCACATTCTAGACACCAAATGAATACCAGCTAACATTATTTATAACTCATTTCATGCACCTACATACACTTACTTCTGAAAACAAGAGGTAGGGACATTTAAAACCTACCCATAGCAGAATACCTTGCCTATAGTAAAGACAACTAATAAAAATACTAACTCATAATAATCTAAGATACCTGGATGCCGCATATAGTGGGAGAAAGTACATAGGCTTCAAAGTTTTAAAAACCTGAGTACAAATCTCTAATTTTTTCTCTTTAGCTACATGCTCATTGGCAACCACTTAGGATCTTTCCGGCTCCATGTTATCTGGAAAATGGGGAAAATATCACCTCCCTATACTGAGATGACAAACTATAGATATAATGCCTGTAAACCTGCAGGCACTCAGGAAATGGTAGCCATGATCATTCTCATTTCTGCCAGCCTACTTTTGTCCAATAACAAATATGTGGAAGTATATACCAACTTTTTTTAAAAAACATGTATTTCAGACAGCCTCAGATATAGTACAAAGCTATTGCAAGTATTTATTACAACTTTCAGCAACTAGTTTTGCAAACACATTACTTGTGTTTTGTTTAGTTTTATGTTTCTGTTGTGGTATAACACACACAGTAATGTGTGCTCATTTTAAATGTGCTAATCCCAAGTGTACAGCTTGATGAACTTTTGTATGTGTATATATATATGTCACACACATGTATCCATCACCCAGATCAAGGTATAAAACATTTCCAGCATCCTCAGGGCTTTTCCTGTCATACTTGCCCCAGGAGGTAACCACTACTCTGACCTCTACCACCACATTTCAGTTTTGCCTATTCTTGAAACGTACATGAATGTAACGTTACAGTGTGTACTCTTTTTTCGTTATTGTTGTTGTGATAAACAGTACCTACTCTTTCAAAACACATTAAAATTTCCAGTGTTTCTGATGAAGAATATTCCTGGATTCCTTCCCTTTTCTTTTTTTCTTAACTTGTACTTGGAAATCCCTTGTCTTGGTTTCATAGTCACTTGCTGTTTGTCTCAGATCAATTTTCTGGACATGCTCTGAAATTAATGGACTGCATCCAATCATCTTTTAGGAACTAAATGATTACTTTGTGTGGTTATATTGAAAGGAAAAACATGGGTGTGGGCATTCAAGAACATCCTCTAGAAAAAAAGAACACACAAGTGGCTGGTGGGTGCTGTTATATAACCAGCAAGCTTGTTCTGATACACAAGGCTTAAAGCATAATGTTTCCTTTGGTGGGGAAAAGCAAAAATCCAATTGTGTAGAGTTTGGGGAAAAGAATACACAGCACAAAGAAAATACAATTAAGAGATGGCAGAATCAGAGAAGCGAAAGAAGAAATTATGGAAAAGCCTTCTAAAAATACAATAGGATGTTATGTGCAAGAAAATTAAAGCTGGTTTTGCTAAACCAGGGGTGAGAACATATCATAAAAGATGCAGAGAAGAGTGAATATGAAACTACTATTTTGTCTGTGCCTTTAACACAAAGAATGAAGGAAGCAGGGGATCTGTAAGATAAATATTAATGAGTCTCTGGGAGTATCAAGAAACAGAATTAATAAGAGGCAGGTAAAAGAATACTTATGCAATTTAAATATTTATAAATCACCATTGCTGGTTGAGATTCATTTGAACATATTCAATGAACTGACTAAGACAGGATGTACCTCCGATACTCATGTTTGTCGTAGAGACTTATATACCAGGGAAA
The DNA here is from genome assembly GCF_040802235.1 of Manis javanica. Lineage (NCBI taxonomy): Eukaryota > Metazoa > Chordata > Mammalia > Pholidota > Manidae > Manis > Manis javanica. The sequence continues at coordinate 9,764,426 of NC_133158.1, forward strand.
TTTAAGCAGGCTGATTTAGTGTTAGAGATAAAGCAGCCAAAAGCCGATCCGGGAAAAGGTGGGCTAGTTAGCGTATCCAAACTACCAGTCAAACCTTAAATGAACTCATAAATCAGTCCATGAGCACCTTGAGGAAAATAACATAGTAAGTAATAGCCAAAGAGGTTCATAAAAAACAGAGCCTGTCAAAGCAACTTAATCCATTTTTGGATATGCTAAGAAAGTTGGGGAAGGTAACAGATGTCAGAGACATTGTTTAGGGGAGCACTGCCAATACCACTAGACAATTCATTTGGACCCACCTTGATGCAAAGGCTGTTATTCTCCCCTTTTCCAACAGTGAAGGGCAATTTCACTTCCACACTTCAAATGTGGGGACAGGACTCTATGTATTCCCCATGGCATCCAGCATGGAATTTAGTTATCAGGTAAATGCCCAGAAGTACAAACTAAATGTTATCCAAATGAGAGAGAGATATTGATAATATTGGAGCAAACTAGACTGACATTTGGGGAAAACAATATGTGTGTGTGTTGTTCTTGCCACAGGGCCTTTGCACTTCTCCTTGTCCCTCCCACTTACTCATTCTTCAGTTTTCTATTCAAATCCACTTTGGAGGAAAGCTTCTTTGACCTCCCAGACCATATCATTTCCATTGTATTTCGCTCTCATAAAGCCACCTTTCCTTACCAGAAGTGTTTATTTCAGAATGTAATTTTATACTCAATTTAAATAATGAATATAGTCCTTCCCAAGTAGACTGTAAGCCCCATAAGAGGAGGCACTGAATATAAGTTTCTTCAAGATTGTATCCCCAAGACCTAGCACAGGACCAAGCACAGTATTTGTAACCAGATAAAAAATAATTAGAAATATATATGCAGATGGGCTCCCTTTATAAAGAGTTAACTGGAAAGAGTCTCTCTCCATCCTGAATATTATAATATTCCTTTCCGTTTTTTTCTCAAGTAAAATAATGGGAAAAAGTCTTTAAAGAGGGTCTTGTTGACAGAGGTGTAAAAACATGAGGCAGTTAAAACTTGAATTGCTGAATTCTACATTTGCACATTATATTTACCTCTGATGTGTTCCAAAATTTCATTTCATGGTGATAATGAATCTGTGGGAAATTAGCATTCTGTCACTCTTCACATGACAGTGTTAGTGAAGGTTTTCCAAGCCATGCATCATGCAGAAAAGAAAGTACTTTTCAGGTAACTAACTTTGTAACACAGTCTTACTGCTTCAACAGTGTTCATCTTTACACCTTGGAGTGATCTAAGCCTAGAATTAGAGGGAGCCATGAAGTTAGAGAACAATATTTTATTCAAAGATCAGTTACTGTGGGGGGGGGGGTTCTGCTTTTGCAATAGTGCTTGGATGCTGAGATTTTTTTTTAAATGAATTTATAAGTTCACAAGGAACCAGACTCTCGTATGAGAGGTTTTGATATATTCAAGGTCATACAACAGATCTAGAACTCAGGTTTCTGGCTTCAGTCCATTGTTCTTTCATTAGTTCCTTCATTCATTCTGCACATGAGACCTGGAGGGCCCGTGAGTCTGGCACTGCGCTATGCACTGTGGAAACAAAGATTAAGAAACTGTTCCTGACCTTGCAGAATTCATTATTCCATGGGAGAAACCAAGCAAGGACAAATGATTGCAGTAAAACTGACAAAGGCTCTTTATAGCAGCCGCCATAGGTGCCCCAGGCTGAATGCTGTCAGCTGTGCCAACGATAGCATCCCTCTGCTGGAGCCTGCTTAGCCAAGGGCAGGGCCACCCAGCAAGGAGGGGTATGACCACCCCTGCAAGCAGCCCTAACCAGATGGGGATGTGAGTTGGTGGGTATATGTCCCTCCCTCCCATCCATCACAAGGATGATTCTTAGGGGCATTCTACATGGTTCCTCAGAGGGTCTCCTCCAGACTGAGCCCCAGGTGTCCACAGCAACACTCAGCTCAATAATGTATCTTCCTGGGCAATTTCTCCTTCCCAAGCTTACTCTCCCCACTCCTTCACTCCTGCTTCCTAAGATCACCTCCAAAATAAACTCCCTGACCCCATGCTCTTGTTTCAGACTCTGTTTTTAGGGGAACTGATGCCACTACACAATATCAGTGAACAAATGAATGAATGAGTGAATGAACACAGAGGAGATACTAAGAACAAGGTTGCAAACTGGAGCATCTTTTTTTGGCTGTCCACAAAAGGTCATTGCCTATAGTGCAATGGTTTGTGTTTGTGTTTTGTTTTTGTTTTTTAACCTATTTGAAGACAGTTGTTAGTAGTTACTATGGGGGAGGGGTTCGGTGGGTCGGTGGGAAGGATGAGAGGGATAAAGAGGCACAAAAATTTCCAATCATAATATAAGTTGGTCATGGGGATAGTAGTACAGCATGGAGAACATAGTCAATGATTTTGTAATATCTTACTATATAACCACTATTGAGAGGGTAAGGATTTAATAATATGGATGACTATTGAATCACTGTGTTGTATATTTGAAACCAATATAAGATTATATATCAACAATAATTCAATAAAGAAAAAGATGGTCGTTAAATGTTGGGTGTGGAGATGCAAGACTGGAGCATCCAGGTTAGAGCTGAATTGCTTTCCTGAAGAATAGAGAGATATATGTGGCAGGAAGGGAAAGATCCAGCAGCAGAGAAGCCTGGGCAGGCACATCTGTGACCTAATTAAGGAAAGAAAGGAGAGTGAAGACAGCGATCTGAGGAGCTGACAGAAAAGCTCTGAGTATTGAGAATCACTCTGGGAAAAAGAAACGCTGGGTGGTGCAATATAAAATCCCATAAGCTTTTCCCAGGCATACGCTGGGCTCTGTGTGCCTCCCACACTGCTGGGACCATCCACACAGGACCATGAGTCACTTTTGTGACTCCAGTCTGAGCTGCTACTCTTGGGAACTGCTGTCACTCAGAAAGATCCCCATCAAACAAAGGACAGTAAAAGGGAAGTCAAACAGCAGAGGTGGAATAAAAGGTCTGGCTGGAGCTAGCATTCCCGAGGCTTTTCTATGAAAACCACTACTTACAAGTCATTCCTGACAAAGCAGGAATCAGGATTCAGAGTGAGGGAAGTCTTCCTAATGAACATAAATTGTATCTGGTCCCTCCACCACGATGCTTCCCATGGTATTGGGATGATGTCTGTGTTGGAGTCCCAGTACCCAGCATAGTGCTTGGCACACAATGGTACTTGATACATGCTGATGAAAGCAAATAAGGAAGAAAAGGAGGAAAAGCAAGAGTTCGATACAAAATCAAGCAGTGCGTCACCAATCAAAAGATTCCTAAAATGGTGTAAACTCAGTATCAAGGCACAGAACTCAGTAAATTACATTTGTGTGAGATGAAGACACGAACATAATTCAGGATCTCCTTGGATCCTTTGCACAGGAATGCAGAGGAGACTGGAGAGTGGGTGGAGAGAACATCTTCTCCCCATAGAAGCAGCAGAAAAAGTTACGTTTTTCCTTCAGAAAATACCAGTAGGTAAGATGATGCTCTCTTGTTGGTAATGAGATATGGGCTTCCTTCCAGAGAGAGACAGAGATCCTTCCAGCAAATCTTGTGGCCTTTGATGTGAACACTACAACACTCCTGAGAAAGTATTTTCAGCTGGGCAAGCAGGGAGGAAAAATTTGAAGAAGGCATTTCATGTTCTCCTCTGTTGCATCTTTGATGTACACAAAAGATTTAGCACTAGAAGATGAAGATTGTATCAGTTTTCTTCTCCCTGAGGAGAGCTTTGTTCCATATTTCTCTGTTGGGGCATGATCCTGGTGAGTGGGTGACAGGTAATTATCTACTTTTCTCATTATCCAAGTATTTACTACCCAAGTCCCATGGGCAATAGGTCGCATAGACAAGTAAAAGTCATCATAACACAGAAATATGTACTAATGAGCTTACCATTTATAGTATCACCCTTAACTTAAATATTCCTTGCCAATTACAAATACCCATATTAAACTATGAATTCAAAACAAATCAACTGCTACAACAAATTGAAAATCTTCTAAAGGTTACAGTTTCATGATGTCAATAAAAGTAATCTGGGAGAAGTGCTCCTAGTAAAAGCAAACCCTTTGACAAATGACAAATCAGCATAAACTAGTGGATAGCTGGGGGGAAAAGTGGGTGAAATGGGTGAAGGGGGTCAAAAGCTACAAATTTGCAGTTATAAAATAAACAAGTCCTGGGGGTATAATGTACCCAAATGGGCAAGTACAGTTAATGATACTGTATTGCATTTTTGAAAATTTCTGGGACAGTAGATTTTAAAACTTCTCATCACATGAAAAAAAAATTTTTGTGACTACATGTGGTGGCAGATGTTAACTAGTCATTGTGGTTATCTTGCAATATGTACAAATATCAAATCATTATATTGTACACCTAAAACTGATATAATGTTATATGTCGATTATACCTCCAAAAATACCATAAGGGGGATGACATAATAGCACTTCAAAAATACAGTGATATGAATATAAAAAGACACCCTTGGGAAAATTGGCAAGACCAAATATTTCCCCAAAAGTGATCCCAATGAAACATGAAATGAAAGGTGACATTATCACACTACCATAAAATTTGTGTTGAAAAAGTATGCCTCCCACACTCCTGATTCAGTCTTCCTCTTAAACATTAATTTACAGTGATTATAACTTAAATAATTATTTATGATGTTAAAATAGGGATTTGAAAACTGATTCTAGTTTAATGTTTCCAGGTAGAGTCCCAATCAAGATTTTTGCTCTATTTACTTGAAAAGTTGGTCGCTGTATTAAATGACTTTATTTTCAAGTGACTTGTTCCAGGCATCGACTGTTCTTTAGAAAAGAAGACCTCCTCTATTCTTGAATCTGTCTTCTTCTCCCAACCCCACCATCATTTCCTTAATTCAGACTACCATCATGTCGCAGCTGGGCTATTACAACCACCTCCCATTGCCCCTTCCTTCTGGTTTGCCCCTCTCCAGTTCTTCCCGCCCCATTGCAGGCAGATGGAGACCTCTAAAATGCAAACATGGCAGCATCACTTGCCTACCTGCAATCCTTTTATGGATACCTTCTGCCATCAGTGTACATATGTCTTAACATGTCTTGCAAAGCACTTCATGATTTAACCCCTTTCTTCTAACTTTCAGCCTCACCATCCTCTCTCCAATCTCCTTAGCCCTCGCTCCTATAGAGCTGTGGTCTTCATTCTAGCTTCTCATCATCCCCTAAGCGCTCCCATCCCACCACCCTAATGCCTATGCAGCTTTCAGTTTTCAACTAACAGGTCACTTCCTCCAGGAAGCCTTCCCAGATCACCTGGGTTTGGTGCCCCTCCATTATGATCCCACAACATCCTGCACTGACTGACTATAAGGAAGCACTTTGACACAGTAGCAGAATTATCTATAGGTATGAGGGCACTGGGTCTGGGCCTGCAAGAGTCTCTAGCACCTTCTTCAGAACCAAGCCCAGAACAGGTACCCATGCCCAGTATATGCTTAATTAAGGAATGAATGCAGCAGCAAGAAAACCAAAGCAACTTTAATACTGCTATGAAATTAGTGAAGCCACACAATTAAGCTGAGACTTTTTCAAGTCTGGGGGTTAAAGAATCTGAAAGTTAATACAGCAAAACTTCCCAGTGGTTATTTCTGGATGTAGGATTAAAAGAGTAAGAAAAATTACTTTTTTTACTTTATACACCTAAAACGATTGAGGGACATTTCTATAAGAACGCATTACTAATTTTTAAAAATAATTTTGAAACCAATAAATACCCATAACCAAATGTTTACTATTAGTTTTAAAACATCCTCTAGCGCTTTCTCAATTTGAATATTTCTACTTGTTCATTTTTTTCTAAACTGTGTAAAAATACAGACACTTTAAAATTAAAGCTGTCTTAAAGAAATGAAATACTTTGGACATTTTTAGTTTAGCTACTGTATGTTGTTTACATAGGGTCTCAGGATTTTTTTCCCCATCATGGAGTCTCAGACTGTTCTTATAACAATGTGTATTGAGAATTTAATGTTTCTTCAAGAGAGTGAAATTGATTGGGAAGGAGAACAGGTACATTGAGAGGGAAGGGACTTCTAGTTTTCACTGTACACCCTTCTGTACTGTTTAAAAATTTTACAAGAAGTTCCTATTACTGTTATAATTAAATAAAAAGTGATTAAAAATTCAAAAACAAATATTGGCAAGCATTTTATGAGGCTTTTAAAAAATACATGAATACTGCTGGCAATATTCTGCAAGGTAGATATTATTGTCATTTTAAAGATAAAGAAACTGAGGCTCCAAGTTCTGTGACTCATCCAAGGTAAAAAATGATGGTAAGTGGCAAGCAAAGGCCCCAAACACAAATCAGATTTTAAGGCCAAGGTATAGCTCTCTAAAAATGTAACATCATGTTTTCTTGTTTTATTAAGCAAGTGGATAGTGGTTTTCTCAGAGGATAAGTATGTTCCTTTAGGGATGGAGAAAGATTTATTTTCTTAGTTTAAAGCAGTAATAAAGCTTAGGGATTCAAAATGAATGCTTTCCTGGACTAAGGTAACCAAAGAGGAATCATATTAGCTGCCAAATTTAAAACAAATTTCCTTCTAACATTATTATTAGTGCCTTAAACATTAATATTTCCTAAATATTATCTCTCATTTTGGCAACAATAAAGCTTTGCTTTAGGCATAGAGCCTTAAATATAAGAAGCAGTCAATATTTATTTTAAAATTGTTGAAGTGTGAATGTGTACGTATATTTATATGTGTATAAATATGTGTTCATGTTTTCATGTATGTGTGTATTGTATATTGCACAAAAATATACACCAATATTAACTGTTGTGCCTGATGATGAAATTATAAAAACATTCTAATTTCTCTGGAATTTTCTATATTTTTTTCATTTGTCTAAAAATGATATTTATTAATTTTTTTGGAAGGCTAGAAGACAGTTTTATTGAGCAAGGAGAAAGTACACTCTCAAAGGGATATTGGGTGGTCTGAGAGGTCAGGACCAGCCAGGATATTTATTAATTTTATATAAGAAGAAAAAGAGTGGTATTATTGCACAGATAATGAGATTTATCATAAAGTCATAGTAACCATGTGTATTAGTTCAGGAATAGACAGACTGACCTGTGGAACAGAATAGAGAGCCCAGAAATACATATGGAAATTTGATATATGAGAGAGAAAACATGGTGCATTGAGGGGCTGGGGGGAGGGGAGGATGATTCAATAGATTGAGCTGGAACAACCAGTGGTCCATAATAGAAAAATTACGGATTTTGGATCCCTATCTCCAATCATAGTCAAAAGTCAATTACAGATACAGTAAGGACTTAAATGCCAGAAGGAAATACAGAAGACTGAAAGAAATTCTTGAACAAGAAACAAAGAGTGCTAATCATTAAAGAAAAAATTGATTAATGCAACTCCATTACAACTAAAAACACCCTAAAGAAAGTGAAAAGCCAAGTCATACGCAGGGAGAAAATACTTGCAATGGGTACAACCACTGTATTGGTTGGGGTTCTCTGATAGGAAGAATGTATATAAACATCCATATGGAGATTTATTACAGGAATTGGCTCAAATGATTATGGAAGCTGAGAAGTCCCACAGTCTGACCTCTTCAAGCCGGAAGCTCAGGAAATCTGGTGACATAATTCAGTGCAAGCCAAGGCCTGAGGACCAGGAGCACATGTCTGAGGGTGGAGAAGATGGATGCCCCAACTCAGGAAGAGAACAAACTCATCCTTCCTCCACCTCCTTGCTCCACCCAGGCCCGGGAAGGACTGGACGCTGCCAGCCCACCCAGTGACAGGAATCTTCTTCACTCAATCTATGAATCCAAATGCTAATTTCTTGCAGAAACACCCATTCAGACACACCCAGAAATAAAATTTTACTAGCTATCTGGGCATCCCTTAGCCCAGTTAAATTGACACATAAAATTAACTATCACAACCACCACCAGGTTAACATGAAAAAAAAAATTATCAAAAACTTCTACAAGTCAAGACGGGAAAACAAGCAATTAAATACAAAAGCCAGTAAAAGACATGAACAGACAATTCACAGGAAAGGAGACATGGCCAATTAATATAAAAAGAGATTATCATCCCCATTACTAATCGGAAAAATTCAGACCAAGGCCACTATTTCATCTTATGCCCATTAGCTTAGGAAAAACAAGAATACCAAGTATAAGAGAGGATGTGGCTCAACAGGAAGGCTTACACATTATGGTAGGAGTGTAAATTGTTACAGTCACTTTGGAAAATAATTTCATACTATCTGTTAGAGTTGAACACTCACAAAACTTCAGTTTCGCAGTTCTGCTCCTGAACTCCCAAGTTTGTACTCCCAAGAGAACATCCTGTTCATGTGCCCTTGAGGAATGTTCAAGAAGGTCCAAGGGGGCACTCTTCATAACGATGGAAATGACTGAAATGTCCGGTGACAAGAAAATAGATAAAATCGAGTGTCTAAGTGCCTGGCATGTAGTGAACACTCAGTAAATGGTAATCATCACCACTAGCCTTGAGTGTCAGTGTCTTCATGCATAATATGGCAGCAAAATACCTAATTTACAGAAGTGTAAAAAGAATTAAATGAGAAGCATATGTAAACCCTTGGCACATAGAAGGCATTTGATGTACTCCCTCCTTACAGATCTGCGTGAGGGCTGGAGTGAGCTATTAGGTTAGAAACAGAAGTTTGTACATAGGCAATGTTGCTGGTCAAAGCCTATCCTTAGCAAGCTTCCAAGGCTAGCTGTTTTTGTTTTGAGGTACCATTTTAATGCATGCTGTATGCCAGGTGAGCGCCATCTGAGGTGGTACTGCTATTATCCCCATTTAATGCATTTGTAAATAGAGCCTTGAGACCTGAGATGACTTGCCCCAGGTCACCCAGCTCAGAAGAGTAGATCTGGATTTGAACTCAAGTTGGCTGATTCATTCTCAAAACCACCACCTTCTACTGCTTTCCAAATGCCACCAGAGCTAAACATCAACTCTAACAGAAAGTCAAATGCCTCCTCCTATTCCATGTCCCCAACTGAGGCTGTGTGTGTGTGTGTGTGTGTGTGTGTGTGTGTGTGTGTGTGTGCGCGCGCGCATGCGTGCGCGTGTTGGAGGAGGGAGGAGACCAGGTCTTCACCACCAATGGGAGACCTTGGACCAAATGTCAGCTTGGATGTGCAGAAGCTGCAAATGGTTAACTGCATTATTCCCTGAAGGGCACCAGAAAGTCAAGGAAACAGTTCTTGACCTTTCAGTAGCTATTATGAGGAAAACATAAAGAAACAATTCTGCAGGCTTAATGAAGGAACGCTGTGAAAAGTGTAATGGGCTATTTGTGCACATCTCAAAAGCATCATATAATTTGACACAATTGGCAGCCTTTTCTCCAGCATGACCAAGCAGGGTGTTGCTACTTAGACTCAAAGTGCCTTGGCAAAGCCAGGTCCCACCTCCATCCTTCTCTAAAACCCAGGGAGTCCATGATTTAATTTCTTAGGCTTAAATATTAGCTGCTGAAATGAAATGTGGCATAGGTTCATTCATTTTCCCTGTGCAAAAATATGTTTTATGCTTCAAAATATGAGCCTATTTTGGGTTTTTTTTTTGTTACACATACAAAGCTCTTTTTTTAAATTACATTTTTAGGCAATTATTCATTACATTGACTCAGCTCTTCATGATTTGGTGGGGGCTGGTGGAAAGGTGAGGTAGTAGAGTACTTCATTATTTTAAAAATGACTATTGGCCATGTTCAATTCCCGTATTTCACTCCCATTTTCATAAAGGCATTTAGTATGCAGAGTCTTTGCATAAGATCATCAACTGCTACATTAGCACAATGGCTCTTTTGGAGCCTTAACAGTCCACCACGGAAATGATCCGTGGATTATGTAAGTTTACAAGGTCTGATAGATTTACAAACAAAGACTTTTTTTCACCCTTTTCCATTATTTTTTCTTCATTAGGCTTCTCCCTCTCTTTTTTCTGCTCATTAATATAAATGCAAAAATAACACGCAAAGCCAAGAAGACACACTCCCAAGAATGTCTGACTAAAGCTAAGTCTGAAAAAATGATGGCACTAAAGTGATGATTTTCAGATCAACCCTGGGATTCAGCCTGAATTGTATTCCTACAGAGCTTCTGTTGACAGCTCATGTTGCTCTCCAAATAAAGGAATAAGTGTGTGACTTTGGGGGCCAGGGCTGTCTAGCTTTTTGTGGCAGTTCCCATAGTCTGGAGGACTGTTGCGTAACTTCTAAACAGCATTGCTATGTTGGCCATGAATATTTGAGTCTATTTCAGGTTCTCGATCATTCTAAAACTGGTGGTAAAAGTCGGAAGCAAAATTGGTAGCTGTGTATTTTGAAAATTTGGGCATTTTCAATCAACTTACTTAAGAGATAGAAAACTTTGTCTTAAGCTGGCAGACATCAGTAGGCACAGAGCAAATTGAAATATCTTTAGCAGCCTGAGCTATGCCAGGATTAGAGTCCATGTTTGTTAAAGCCATAAACAAAAGCAGCAGCGAAGTGAATTTAATGATAACAGAAACATGCCCTGGACAACTGTCACTGCTCATATTTGATTTAGATAATTCTTTACCAGCAGTACAGCCTTGCCCTTCACTTTTGACACCAGAGAATAGATTGTTTTCTTGGAAATGGAATATTAAAGTAAAAGGTATTTTTAGACATCTGTAGAAATGCATCCACTAGGCACAGAGGGTTCACCATAAATATTTATCATATCCCCCTGCCAAGACCCAATAAATGATAGTAAAAGAATGAACCCATAACCAAGACAAGCCCAGAAGGAGGGCCATCAGTGAATGAAGCACCCCAACAAATTTCTGATGGATAAGTAAAGGGTGCAATCCTATTGGTGGATGAAGGACAGGGAGTAAGGAAGTAGTTGCAGAGTATCTAGGAGGCTCCATGGGAGGAAACCTACAAGGGACTTAGGGGGCCCTCGAGAAACTAGAGTCAGTATGGGTGGAGTTAGCAGAGGCTGGCAATAAAAAAGAGGTTAATGGAAATTATCTTTGGAAGGACTATTTCCATGAGCTCCCTCTTTCACCTTCCCCTTTCCAATCCTGCTGTAAGCCATGCAGCACATGGCTGATGGGGCCAACTGTGGCTCCCACATGCTCCTCGCAGTTCCCCCTTCCCTAAGCAAGCAAAGCTAGGTCTCACCCTACTGGCATCATCTTCCAACCCCAGTATTTTTTCCCCAGGATGAAAAAGCCAGATAACTCTTGTCTAAAGCATGTGAGTCACTGCCTGGACAAGCAGGCATGCTAGGGTGGATGCAGGCTCTTGCACACTGCAGACCTCCACCTCCTGGTGTTTGGAAGCCTCCAGCTCCCTGCCTGCTGAATTCATTCCCTCCCTGAAGTGAAAGCAGCTAAGCACTAATCCTTGCTCTTAAATTCAGAGCTCGCAGGCAGCCTGCCCATTCCAAGGTTGATAGCACAGCGACCTACCCAGACCAGAGTCCATGCTCTTTGGTGTAGCTGTCATGGATATTGTTGCCTTCATCATCATCATTATCATCATCAAACACTTACTGAGCGCACATCATTTCTCACATCTCTCAAAGGCATTGCAAACTTACACCGCAAATCAAGCTAATCACCTCCCCCGACTTCCTTCCCAAACTTCTCCTCTTCTGATATATCCTATTTCAGAGACGAGACCTACCAACCATCACACTTATGTATGCCAGGAACTGTTCTAAATACATGATATATAATAACTCATTCAAACCTCATAATAACCTGAGGTGAGAGGCAAAGCCAGGCAGAAGTCGGTAAGGGACCCTTTGTAATCATTTCAGAGCAATTGGCTTTCAAGAGTTCTCAGAAGAAAGAAACTTGAATTTCTAAGACTGGTAATTTGTGGTGATTTGTTTCTCATTTTAAATAAATTCTAAACACAAATTGCATGGATTTTTGTGTATGTGTGTTTAGGGTTTGTGGTCTTTTTACATGGAAACTTTAGGCTCCCAGATCTTGGATTCGGCCCTGGGCTACTTACATAGAATAAGAATCAGACTCACGAGGTGAGATTTCTCATGGGCAGCACTGATACTTGCAAGTGTACAGTAAAACCAACATACATAGACTGTACTTTAAATGGGCAGGTGCTGCCTATAGTGCTTCATGGGCATTAACTCATTTAACCTATCCCCCCACTGTACACATGAGTAATCTGAGGCACAGGTCCCAGGTGGCCAGGCTTGCCCACTCAGCTGTTAGCCACTGCTGCAAGAGATGGGTTCTCAGTCTTGAACAGACACACCAAAAAAAGCCACTGAGCCATTAAGAGTTTATTTAGAGAATAAAAGTTCAGAAAAAGACAAAAGTACATGCCCTAGGGTTGGGGCGTGGGCAGATCCAGAGCGGGTGGTGCAGAGAACAATAGGAAGCCTTTTTTATATATAGGGAAGTGAAAATTATTAAGTGAGATTAGGTTTCAAAGGCAACAGGTTGAATCTTCTGGAATTTGGGCTTGCTCCACCCTCATGTGGAGGAGGATAGTTGTTATTTTTTTTTTTTATTGTATTTGGTTCTCCTTGGAACTGTCATGGCGCAGGGAATTTTACTATATTAAAGACGTATAATGTATTTGCAGGTGAAGTCAGCGTCAACTTCTCCTTCAAGTTGGAACAGGACAATTTTGGCCCCTCTATTATCTAGACCCTCACCCCCATCCCATGGGAAAAGCTGGTACAGAATGTGAGAATGCAAGCAGGCAACCAAATGAAGTTCCCCTCTTGCCTATGTCTAGCTGTGTACCTACTCTAACACCACTGCAGTACAGTCTCTTGAGTAGTTGTAAAGTCTATGCCATTATGGAATTATGTTAAAATTTTAGGTGTGCAATAGAATTGCGGTTGTGTTTTTTAAAATGTGTGCTGACCTCAAAAAATTAAATACAGCATTACCCTATGATCCAGCAATTCTACTTCTAGATATATACTGAAAAGAATTAAAGCCAGGGTCTCAAGCAGATACTTGTACATCCATATTCATAGCAGCATTTTTACTCACAATAGCCAAAGACTGAAAGCAACCTAAGCATTCATCAAAAGATAAATGGATAAATAAAGGATAGGAAGGGTAGGCAAGTCCACCTCACACAAGACATGGCAATGCCTCTGTATAGGGTTTCAGAATTTGTGAGGGGTCACCATCAGAATCATCATTCTTCATGATGGTGGCAGGGGGAAAAGCTAAAGCTTACACACTAGAAAAAAATAAAAGAGAAGGCAGGGGACATCTAAAGTGAGGAAATCAAGTAAGTATTAGTCAATGCAAGAGCCAAGACCTTGTGATAATTACAGACATTATTCAGGAAGTAGCTCTCTGACCCTTCAGAAACTACTGTGGGAGGGTACAGAGGATAGGAAAGAGCCCTAATAATTGTTCTGGCAATCTCACTCCAGGGCCTGACCATTTCATCACATAATAGTCTTGAATAATAGGAAGGGGACAGGTGAAGCTAATATAAAGAAATATAAAGGGCAAATGCATTTATAACTCATATAATATGGTTCCCAAACATTTGATTTGCCATTGTATTTTGGTTTTCTTTTCAAGGAAGAGTATAGAAAGGCAGGGTCACACATTAATTTCTCGACTCAAAAGAAATAACATCAAAAAGGTCTCTTTAGCCCTCATCAAATAAACAGTGCTCAACTTGCCCTGGAGACAGGCTGTAAGCCAAGGCCTGTTAGAAAGAAGACAGGGCTGCTTTCAACAGTTTTCACATGCAGTGACAAAGGAAGAAAGTGTCCAAATTTACATGACTCCAACATCCTTAGAATTCTGTGTGGAGTCATTTATTGAAGACTTGAATTTATCTTCTCCACAGGAGAATGAGTTTTATGTCATCCTGGAGGAAATGCAGTATTTAAAGTTAACCTTATTACAGGAGGGATTTCTGGAAAGAGAATAAAATTCAACAGTGGGTGGATTCAAGCTGGAGGTCGCTCTAATTAAGAAAGTAAAGAGTAAATAGAATGCAAACAATCCTATTTCACACTAAACAATTCAACGTGGGGAATCATTTTAACATAATGACTCAGGGACAGATTACATATTCCCATGCACAGACACAGCCCCCATAGATACTGATGTATATCTACAAAGAGTTTGGAGCCTAGAAGCAGGTGAAATAAATTGTGTGAAGCAATTTAAAATGCCACCACATGTTTTTGACTCAGAAAGATGGGGTGGGGCTCAAGCCACAGAGAGCCCACGTGATAGAAGACAAAGGCATAGGCATTTTTAAAAAGTCAGCAATAAACTGGCTAACTTGACCTCTTCTACTATCTTGTTATCTTCTTATTCCATTTAAGGAAGAATGCATACCAAGAAATTATTTCATTTGATAAGCATTTCAGAAGACTCCTCATTTTAAAGCACCCTTAAGGAAAAAAAGAAGATGGATTGACCTGAATGCTGATCTCAAGAAGTTCAAAGTTTGGCTAATAGGAGAAATGAATATGTACAAGATTAAACAAGGGACACATTCAGAAAATAATCACAGATGTGTGAAAAAGTTGCCCACAGGGATTTCATAGAAGCATTACTGTAGTGAAAAAAATGTCTTAAATACTGAGTAAAGAATTATTTTTTTAGAAGTATCTACTAAAAATGATTAAATGGTTTGCAACTGTTAAGAAGGATTTAAGGATATTTAAATATTCTTAAAATATTTAAGGATGTGGAAAACTGTTGATGCAATATTATTAAGCAAAAGAACAACTAACCATGTGTTATGTGTAATATGACTGTTTCTAAAGAAAAAAAAATTTACATTGCTGGAGTGAATGGAAGTTTTCACCCAGAACTTTCCACCTGGCCTCTACAGCGGTGAGATAAGGGTCTCTTTGCATAATAATTGGTGTTTACCATGGCAGAGCCTCCCATGGATCTGGGGCAAGGGGGGTGGACAGTGGCGGCCATTCTCTCCTCCCCTCCATTCCTGGTGTGTAACTGGTCAGGCGCCTGCCAGTCACCGGGGGCCTGCCCATGAAGTTCTTCACCGAAGGGGAAGGTGGCAGAAGGGGGGGATCCCTGGTGGAACAGAGCAAGAGGGAGGCAGAGAGTGCTGAGTGAGAGACTGAGCTGCAAGCAATAAAACTCTTCCCCCAACCTGCCCTTTCCCTTATCTTCCTTTGGTTCATAAGGAACTTGCCCCAAGTGGGGAACCTCCTTCTTCCCAGAGCTACAGTTGGTTTGTTTGCGTAAAGGAGAAAAAATATTTATCAAAATATTAGCAATGCTTATCATCTGGTGGTAAAATTATGAGTGGTTGTTTCCTTTACAACTTTTGTTCAACTCTTTTTTGATCGTCTGTATTTTCCACAATTACTATTCCAAGTTACTATTTTTGATAACTAAAAAAGAAAAATATATATATTGAAATGATGGTTTAAAGGGAACATAAATATAACAGAGAAATTTAGAAGAAGGAGAAAGTACCAGTTGAGATGGAAATGGAAATAACAGTGGAATTGGAGGAGGCAACAGTGAGGCTGGTCAATGGAGGAGGAAGAGAACTAAAGCTAAAATATCCAGTATTGATTTCTCTCACCAAATTCATGGTCATTCCCTCTGCATAAATTTACTATAGAAGTAAATACACATAGTCACTGTGCTGTATGAACTTTGAGGGGTCACCCTTCATGTTGCAGTCCATGTAAATGAAGCCCCTGGAATGCAGTCTTGTAGACAGTGTTCTCTTCCTTACAGAATTTACAGGCCTTGTTCAAAAAAAAAAAAAAGAAAGAAAGAAAATGGGGAGTGGGGAGACCAAGGGAAAATCCAATTCATTTATTGGTCTAGAGCAGTTAGTAGAAGCCCAGAATTCTCATGCGTATTTGATAAAAGGCTTGCTGGTGAGATGCCAGACTTTCTAGCCTCCTCCAGCCCCACTTTCATGAGCAGCCTCATAGTTTGTGGGGACAGGTGCAAATGAAAATGCACCTGAGGCCCCTTGTTTAAAAAGCAGGGAAAAGATGGGAGCTTTTTGAAGGGACCCAGAACATACCACTGTGGCATAAAAATTATTTTGAGCTCAAGACATTTGAGAATCAGCATTTTAGGCAGAAACACAGACATGAGTGGGGTAGAGTGAGAATAAAGCCAGTGAAGTCCACTAAAAGGGACTCAAAGAGTTAATCAGATAAAACCAGGGAGCCAGAAAGGACTCACAGAGTTAATTAGTTAATCAGTTGAAGTCTGAAAGGCCAGGAGTGTCTTGGAATGTCCAGCTATTCCCCAGATGGAAAACAATTTCCCAGATAAAGAAAAGTATCAGAGTGCAGCCCATGACTTCACTGGACCAATTAGATTAGGCCTCCAAGGCCAAAGACTGTCAATCAAGGACTTTTCTGCTCTACCCTATGAGATAGAGCAAAGAAATGGGACAAGGGTCAGGCCAGTGTAAAATCTTAGCCTGCAAAAAAGGCCCAGCATACTCTAGCTTTATCTGTATGCTGGTCTTTCTCTTCTTCCAGCTCCTTTGTAGCCAGGACAGGAGGTAGACCTTCGAAGCATAAATAAACCTATGTGGATAAAGAATGCTGAGATCCAGATCCAGTTACCTAAATAACCCTCTTCTTAAGACAAAACTTCAAAGGAATTATGAATCACCTGTATATATCATGCCTATACTGGCCCCTACCCAAAATGCCCTAAAGAACCCCAAACTCTAAGCCCTAAGGGCACCTCCTCTCTGAGGTTGCCCACACTTCCCTTTCTTTGAGTGTCCTTTTTGTCTTAAATAAAGACTTCTTACTACTTAACTTATGTTTTGTCTCTGTGCTCTTCCAGTGGTAAGCTTCTTTGCCACTTTGCTATTTCATTCTATTCTCCAGACTTAAGCACAAGTCCTCACTCTGTCTCTCTTCTACTCCAGATAAGTAGGGAAGGGCTACTGAGAGCTCTGATTTCAGCTTGCAAGTCCCTGTTGCCTGGGTGACCCGGACGGGACTGCAGCTATACAATCATGCTCTTCAGTAGACTGCCTGAAATTCTCCTTTCTTTGCCTTTGGGAAGTTCTCAGAACATAATCTCACTCCATCCAGTGCTCTGAGGCTCCCCCAAATCCTGGGATGGGAGGGGCTTAGTTCCCACAACATGCAGATTCAAGTGGACACTGAACACCAGGTAACCCTGGCTTTAGGAATTGGCAAGGGATTTGCCCTGCGCTGAACAGGAGTTCAAAGAGATTCCCTTTCCTCTCTCTGTTTCTTCCTTGCTCTCTGCTGCCTGAAAGGCCACTGCCATTCCCTGCTATCCTCGCTTTAATGAATTCCTTCTATACCTTTCACTCTGACTTCCCTGCATCTTAGAACAGAATTTCTTCCCAGCCAGCAGACCCAGGAAGAGGTTTTGTTTGGGCTCACCTTTTCTGCCTAAAACAGAGCCTTCCAAAAGAACTCAACTGCTATAAATCAGTAATAATTCCTAATGTCAGTTCCCACAGGAAATGGGTAAGGTAATGGAACAACTAATTTATAGTAGAGAAAATACTACTGAGATACAAAGAGGTGCTGAAAAGCATTACTAATTAGGAAAAAATGAAATTAAATCTATGAACCCAGAAAAATCACAAAATGGAGTGATTGGTGGGGATTAGTGTAAGGAATCCTCATCTGCTGGGGGATGGGTAGACAAGCTCAGACATTATGAAGAGTGATTTTGTCAAGTTAAATGGATGATAGCAATTAATTCTGCTCTTAGGTGTTGTGAAGAAATTCTTACTTAGCATAGACATATATTTTTCTGCTGATTCTCTATCTTCCCCACTGGACTATAAGGTCCATGAGAACTAGTATTTTATTTCGAACATCTCTGTATCTCCAATGTTGGGATCAGGGCTGGTGCATTCTAAGAGCTCAATAAATATTTGTAGAATGAATGAATGAATGCCATAGTCATCACAGAAATCTGTGAGAGCATGTATTTTATAGATGAGGAAAATGAAAGTCAGAGTAGCCATCCCTTCAACACCACATGGCCGTTTAGGGGAGAGATGGTGTTAGCACAAAGTCACACAGCCACGACTCCCAGGCATCATCACTCATTATTTCAACATTCCTTATCAAACATCTCAATAGACGTTCCAGGCTGTAAGTAACTGGAAAGAGTAACTATATAATCATGTTTTCAAATTTGAGCATTTCTAAATACATGAAAAGATCTATGAGGTAAGGATTCCTTCTAAATGTCTTGATATATTGTTGGGTTATGCCTTTTCCAAGAGATGCTACTTTTCTAAGAAAAAAAGAAGAAGGAAGAAAGGAGATTGTCTAATAGGTTAGAGGCTTTTGTTTTACTAGATACATTTCAATATTTGGGGACAAAATAAGCAGTCTCAGAGAGAACCAATTCTCTGCTTTATTTTATAGCATTAATGTTAAAAAGGGTTAATATTTGCTTGCCAGCTTGCATATTTCTGGGTCTTTCCCTTCTCCTTTCTGTCTGTAGCTTTGATGAGTTACCTTCAGAAAACAATTTGAGTACTTTCTTCAGTTTCCTTGGTTCTTTCTGGCTATCTCCGCTTTGGCAGGTCTCACCTTATATGGGTGTAAGTACCCACTCTACATCTCCCCTCCACCCACTATATTGTGAATCAAGTGTTAACTAACATTGTAGCAAAACAAATCCATCTGGAAATTGGCATTTCTACGATGTGTTTTTAAAACTGCTGTTCATCATTCCTGACATGTGCACATGTGTGAAAAATTCAGAATGCATTTAAAGCAGGAAGCACTGGAAAGGCTGGGCATGCGTCTGCGAGTCGGAATGCACACCACAGGGGGAGGGGACACTCAGAGCTGCGCAGGTTGGCCACCATGGGTGTCAGGCATGCTAAACTAAATATCTGACCATTTTGACTGAACTCTATTACTCTGAACATGTTCCACCTTCTCTATTTACCAAAAGATTACTTCTCAATTGCAAAAAGGATTACAGTTATACCAAATCAAAATACATAGCCTTTTTTCTTCATTAGTTAATTTATTTATACTCAGCCTTGCTTGAGGCAAGAGGATTCAAGGTAGCTCAAACACAGTGGACTGGATTATCCAGGGAAACATTCCTTTCCTATTCTGATTCCTATTTCCAAATGGATAACAGTAGTAAAATTAATTGCAAACTAATGATTAGGAATCGCTAACATCTTTCTAGTACCCACCATATGCCAGACTCTTTGTCAAATACTTTGCATATCCTTTCTCATTTAACCTCCTCAACAACCCTGAGTGGATATGATTTTTGTCCCCACTTCATTGACAAGTAAAATGAGGTTTAAAGAAAGTGAGTATACACAAGCATTTAATTAGTGAGAGGTAAAGCTGGAATTGGAATGCAAGCAAGCCTTTCCTAGGAAGTTCCCTCCCTACCAACCCTTATCCACTACATTTCTGGTGAGAGGTATTTGGGCTGGAGGAAGGGTTTCTAATCAGTCCCTTGAGTCCAGGGGATCCATAATGACAAGTTGGAGGAGATGGATGACCACGGCTAGAGGTCAGAGACAAAATATATGATGATCTCAGGTGACTCATATCCAGTGGTAAATATAATATAATGAATTGCCACATTCTATTGTGTCTGAGAAATCTCCCTGGTTTTTAGGTGATGATCATATCTATCATACTGATCAGTCTATCCCTACTCCCCAGCATGCTGGTGCTCAATGAATATTTGTCAAATGAATGAATATACCATTGGGTTCACCAACTCAAAAAGGAAACTTTCTTAAGACATGAAAATGTCTGAAAAGCTACTACTTTCAGGAATTAAAGAATGGAGCAGGAAGTTCATTGAATCTCATGATTATCACCTCCTGATAATCCCACCCTATGTAATCGCTCCCCATGATTGTAGGCCCAACTTACTGGTTTGCTTTTAATAAATAAAACATGGCAGAAGTGATAGGATGCCACTTCCACGATTAGATTATAAAAAGACTGTGTGTCTCCTGAACCCGTCTCTTTCTGGCTCTCTCTCCTTCTCTCTCTCAGATCACCACTGTCATGTCATATGAACACTCAGGCAGCCTGTGGAGAGGCCCCCATGGAGAAAAACAGGCCTGCCAGCAACTGCAAAAGGGAGCTTACAAACAGATTTTCAGAGGCCTGCCAACAGCCATGTAAGTGAGTTTGGAAACGGATTCTCCAGGCCCCCATGTGAACCTTGAAACGACTGCAGCCCCAGTTATCAGGTTAACTCCAACCTCAAGAGAGACGTGTTAGCAGAAGCTAACTAATCTGTGCCTGTATTCCTGATCCACAGAAAGTGTGAAACAACAAATGCTTATTGTTTTAAGCTGCTAGGGTTTAGGGTAATTTGTTACGCAGTAATAAATAACTAGTGCATCCCCTGATAACTTCCAATGAAACAAGGACTATAAAGAGGCACTGCAGCTATAAAAATGGTGTAAGACCACTTATCATTGCTGCTTGTTACTTCCTGCCTGATTTCCCCATGGTGGTTATCTAGAAACACCCTTACAATAGAAAGGGACCTCGCGCTTATTTTCACAGGCAAAAAACGAGTGGGGACAAGCCCTTGGTCCTGTTCCACAGCCACTCCAAGAGAGAGGATCCTCAAGAAGACGATCATGTTGTTGTACCTTTGAAAAGGGAAGACAGCCAGGCACAGGGAGTGTGTCCAGCAGTAATAATTAACTCCATGGACAGTTCATCTTGGTTTCCCAACATTCATAACACTGAAGTTGGGTGATTTTCAATTAAGATTGGTTTTAGCTATATGAAACAGGAAATCCCCCAAGAAATCTCTCAGGTAGGAGAATTCTCACATAGGAGGGAGTTATTACAGGCTTGCTCTGGCAGAAGCAGGATGTTAACGGGCCTAGGCTCCTCCTATCCATCCTCAAGGCAATGCCTAGGGGGCAGGCCTGCCCACCCAGTAAACAGAGCGCTTTGATCTCAGCACCTGTACCCTCACTTCAGCAGCAGGGTGGAGGAAAGGGCTAGGAAGAGCATACCATCCTTTTAAATAGACTTCCTAGAGTCCCACGTGACTTCTGTTTACATCTCATTGACCAGAACTTATTCACACAGACACCTAGCTGCAAAGGATGCTGTGAAATGTGCCCAACTAATCACCAAGGTTCTGTTAATAAGAGGAAGGGAGAGGCAGAGTTACTTCTGCTACAGGAACAAGACGGATACAGCACCAGATGGTTTGTTAGTCTAATGATCCCACGATCTGACTCCTCTCTCATTTTCTGTTTGATTGCTCTTCTTTAATTCCATCAGAAAGGACTAGACACCATTCTTTATGGCTTTGTATCTTCATACCTTCACTTATGCTGGTGCTTCTGAGGGCATCCCAGCCGTGCCATCCATATTCAACCAGTTCCAAAGCCGCATCCTCTGTGATTCTTCTCTCAGTCCTCTCCTTTCTCTGAGAAATCACACCACTGCTTTGTACTTCTGCCCGATGTAATAGAGGAAAAAATATTACCATGTACTTTTCAACCACTAGATGCTACGTTAGGAGTGTAAATGTGAATAAGATAAGGAACCAGTACTCAAAAATGTATAATAGTCCACTGATTATTGTTTGTTAATAATGAATTACTAATCTGCTCCAAAATCTTATATCACGCTTTGATTACATATGGTCTTCATAATCACATGCATAACAAAGGATGGAATGTGGCCCATGTACATATAACTTGGTAAGATTTCTTCAGCACTTTGTATATACTTGGCCTTATGCTTCCCACATGATCCTCCCATCCTTCATTTATTTAATATCTACTGTGTGCCTGACATTGTGCAAGGCACTGGGCATGAAAAGAAAGGCCTGAAATCTTCTCTTGGGGACTTGGGGAAAAGACAGACAAATAAAAAGATGGTTATAATATAGGACTGTGAAATGATAGAAAATACATGCATTGGTCTCTATCTCCTGTTCCTGGCACAGAGCTCCTGAAACCTTTGTAGTTTCCTGGGCAACAGGAATGTCTTTTGTCCTAGTGAGGTGACCCTGGATGGCTCCTGGATGAGCCCCGGTCACCAGAAAGACCAACCTATGATAAGAAGCTTGGAATTTTCACCCTCATTCCCCATAACCAGACAGGGCAGAGGGGCTGAAATGGAGTTAATAACTAACTGATCATGCCTATGTAAGGAAGCCTCCATAGAAAGCTCAGTAGTGTGGGATTTGGAGAGCTGCCAGGTAGGTGAATGCATCCATATACCAAGAGGGTGATGTACCCCAGTTCCATTGGTAGCCTGAACCCAGGATCTTCCCAGACCTTGAAAACCCAATGGATCCCTTCATCTGTATCCTTTATCACATCCTTTAATAAACAGGTAACTGTAAGTAAGTGTTACCCTGAGTTTTGTGAGTCACTCTAGCTAATTAATAGAACCTGAGGAGGAGGTCATGGGGACCTCTGATTTGTAGCCGAGTGGGACAGAGGTTGTGTGTAACCTGGGAACCAGTTACTTGTGATGAGCATCTGAAGTGGGAACGGTCTTGTGGGGCTGATCCCACAAGATCAACCTGTGATCTCATGCTATCTCTGGGTATATAGTGTCAGAACTGAGTCAAATTGTAGGACACTCAGCTGGTAACATGGAGAATATCTTGGTGGAGGAAAAACCTCATGAATTTAGTGACTGGAAGTGTCAAAAGTGAAGTATTCTGTGTGAAAGTAAAGAAGACACACAAGGGGGGAAAACTGGGTTTTGCCCAGTACAAGCACAATGAAGAACTAGGCTGGAGATGCCCACCGAGTGATAAAAGTACTAAGCCTAGCTTGGAAGGCTTAGAAAGCTTTCACAAGAAAGTGGCACTTGAATCTGAAAGCTAAGTATAAGTTGACCAGGCTCAGAAGAGAAAGGATAGCACTTCAGGGGTGAGGAGGCGGCATCTACAAAGCCCACAGGTGAAGATCAAGACACTGACAGTGCTTTTATAGCACAGGAAGTAATTCAGTCTGACCAGAATTTAGGATGCAACGTTGGGAAGGGACAGGGATGGTATTGGACATATATTAGATAAACAGCTGTATCAAAATCAATAAGGAACCGAACTTAACTAGGAGTAACAGATTCCCCAAAAGACTATCTTAAACAAAAATTTCTATTTTTATGTTTATTTATTTTATATTATTTTATTTTTTCCCCAGCTTTATTGAGGTATAATTAACAAATTAAAAAATTTTATGTTTAAGGTGTATAATAAGATGTTTTGATGTATACATACATTGTGAAATGTTTACAACAATCAAGCTAATTAACATAGCCATCAGTTCATAGTTCCTTTTTTTTTTAGTGAGAGTAAGATCTATTCTCCTAACAAATTTCAAGTACACAGTACAGAATTATTAACTAGAATGCCCTGTAGTACATCAGATTTGCAGAACTTACTTATCCTGCATATCTAAAACTTTGAACGCCTTGGTCAACAAACAAAAGCTCCTACTTTTCTAATACAATGACTGTCCAGGTAGGCAGAATAGGGCTGGTACAGGAGCACAGCAGTGCCATGAGGAACTCAGGGTCCTTCTGTCATTCAGCTCCTCACCTTTACAGTGTAAATGACCCTGTGGTCACCATTCAGCTACTCCACCTTCAGTATCTCAAATGCACACCATGCAGAGGAAAAATGAAGGCAGAAAGGAAAAGTTATGCACCACCCAAATCTGATTATCTTTTCTAGAAGTCCCGTCCTGCTATTATTTCTTACTGGCCAGAACTATGCCACATGTCCCAGAAAAAGCAACTGCTGGAGATGCTGGTAAATGGAGTTGGGTTCACTGTGGCCCCAAACCACGAGGCCTCCATGGCTGAGGAAGAAGGGCGGGCAGGACGCTGGGTAGGTAACCATCCATATGCACTCCAGTAGGTCATGGAGATCCTAGTATGCCCCAGCCATAACTTAAGGAATGTTACTCTGGCAATAGGGAAGGAGGAACCCGAAAGAGTTTAAACAGAGGACCAAGAAACTGAAAAGATATGCATTTTAGAAAGTACTGAAAATTAAGTAAAGAGTGTATTGGGGGTAAAGAGAAAACAAAGCTGGAGACAGAAAGATTAACATCAAGAGGCTGTTGTAGCAAGGGCTAGAACTTAGAACACAATAATGGGATGGAACAGTTTGAAGCAGTTTGAATAGAAGCCAAGCCCCTCTGTAGGGAAAATGGAAGTTCATGGTCAGGATCCTCTCCTGATAGCCATTGTGTACATGCAATGAGGTAATACTTAGCCCACTGCGCAGGCGCATGCTTGCATGCCCTTTGGCAATAAGCCATCACTGTCCATATTGCTATAAGAACAGTTCTGTCTGAAGATTGGAGACTGACGAAAATTAGGCTTGGGGTGGATTAATGATTGTGCAATGAGCATTGACTCCGCTATACAGAATTTTATTGTTGTTAACAACCATTTGATCAATAAATATGAGAGATGCCCTCTCGAAAAAAAAAAATAAAGTACACACTTCCAATTGTAAAATAAATAAGTAACCGGGATGTAATGTATAGCATAAGGAATATAGTCAAAATATTGTAACAACTTTGTATGGTGATAGCTGGTAGCTAGAATTATCATGTATATAAATGTTGAATCACTGTGTTGTACACCTGAAACTAATGTGATACCCTTCAATAAAAAATAATTATCTACAAAAAAAAAAAAGAACAGTTCTGTCTGGTGCTAAGGGAAGAGGGAAGCAGAGAGCGGAGGCTGCATCAGAGAGCAAGAAAGGAGAAAAGAAGAGAGCAAAGCTAAGGGCACAGGCTGAGCTGGGGGCAGAGATGGAGGTGGATGGGATTCTAGTGCTCGGCCTACTACCATAAGAATAAAGCTTGGTATGAGCCACTTTTTCCCACAATGTTCTGTTGTCTTTATTCAGTCTCACCGAATCCATAGTGAACGTGTCCAGGGCTGAAACCTTCAGGTGAGACACCCTCCCCAACTCATGTCCACCCAGAACCTCAGAATGTGACCTTAATTTGGAAATCGGGTATTTGCAGATGCAATTAAAGTAGGGATCAAGATGAGATCATACTGGATCAGAGTGGGCCCTAAATCCTATAAGAATGTTCTAACAGGAGACATAAAAGGACACACAGACACAAAGAAGGCGATGTGACAATGGAAAGCAGAGACGAGATGCTTCATCTAGAACCCAGTGAACAACAAGGATTGCCAGCAGCCACCAGAAACAAGGAGAGAAGCATGGACAGTTTTCCCAAAGAGCTTCCAGAAGGAAGCAGCCTTGCTGACACCTCGATTTTGGACTTCCGGACTCCTGAAATGTGAGAGAATAAATTTCTATTGTTTAAGCCACCCAGTTTGTGGTAATTCACTTTGGTAGATGTACAAAACTAATTGAAGGTTAAAATAAGTATTAAGGAGACCAAATTGATAAGACTGAATGGGCCTAAGAGAAAATAGGCGCATCACGGTGCTTTCATCAAGATGAGGAACACATGAGAAAGAATTGTGAGAAGGGGGGAAAAAAAACAGGTTCAGCTGTAGACAAGTTGCTTTGAAGGTGCTTAAGGAACATGAAGATGATAAGGATGCAGATCAGACGTAACAGCACTTGGAACCATTCGAGTGGATCTTGCCCACAGGTTGCCCAACATTTTCTCAGGGAGATGAGACTTTCACGTGTGAGATGATAGAGGAACATTCCAAGAGAACATGGATTAAACTGTAAGATGTGGAGCATAAGAAGCTTGGGGAAATTAACATAAAGTGGGAAAAATGGCCTCCTTTTCTGTACTAATAAGCAGGGTGGTTTCATTTTTACTATTAATTGGTGAAACATGCATTAATTAGCCTCTGACCAAACAGGCTGTACCAACTCAGCAACTGGTTTTAATTATACATGCAGAGGTTCATAGAATGTTCCAGTGGGGAAGGACACATACTGTCCAAACTCCCCCACTGACAGATAGAAAAGCAGAGACGCTGAGGGAGAATGAACTGCCTAAAGTCACTAAAAGGAACAAGTGAGATATTAGCACAGCCTCAGCCTCCACCCTGAGGTTCACAAAATAAAGTGAGCAGGAGCATAGGGTGTTGTAGCCTACAGATATCATCCACACAGTCAGCCTCTTGTATCAGAAATCAGAGTAGAAAGAGTGGACAGTCAATGTGGAGGGACAGAGAAAAGATATTCAACACTCTCCATTTTATAGATGAGGTGTGGGTACCATTGAAGTATTTCCAGAATCTCTCTCCTGGCCTTAGTGCATCTCCATATCAATAGGTGTTTCCAAGAGGTGGAGAGAAGTAGACCATCTCCGTATCAATAGGTGACTACAAAGTGGGTGGGGAGCAAGCAGGCACCTGGACCAGAGAGGTTTGGTGGAGTCTTTTCGCAACAGGGTCATGAGAGATACGGGCAAGCAGGAGTAGACTACTGCTAGTAAGCAATAAACACTATATTTCTCCTACCTTACTTTTTTATTTGCTCCCACTTTACTTTTCCCTTTCCTGATTAAGGCTTCAAAGGTTTATTTGCCCAGGGTGGGGAACATATTTTCCCCCTGAAGTTACACCTGGCATAGTTGACAGAATATCTGAACCCAAAATCTGTCTTAATGGGTGCAATGTTGGGCAGGCTGCCCCCCGAGATGGTGGGGAGATACCTGGAAACTCCCCTGTGGATGGTGGGGAGGCCCCAGAGACTGCTGCGGTGGGGGATGATGACTCACCCTTACCTCAGGCAGTGCTGGATGGTGCAGCTTGACCCAGGAACCCCCTATACATGAAGCTTCCACTCAGGGAGCCCCTAGTGAGGAATTGGTCTAGGGTAAATCACCTTCTAAAGGTGAATTTGGGAATGGTGGAGACAGCAGAAGCTGTGGAATTAGCCCTCCATGAGATAGAAGACTGGAAACGGTCTTAGAGGCCCTGAGTGGCCACAGAGTGGCCAGGATTGTGGGACATTTGTTTCTCAAGATATTGGAAAGGGTTATTGAGGAGAGAGAAACACTTTGGCATTGCTTGGAGGAGATGGACAATGACCTATGGGATGTCCTTAAGAGGGAGAGACAGTTATTAAGAAGTGAGGTTGCGCTCCTGAAGATGGTAGCAGCAAGGGAGGAGGTAGCAGGAGAATCTGTGTTTCAGGAGCCTATGGGGGTGGGTAAGAAAGGGCAGTGCTTTCAGCCCCAGAGATGGTAGAGGAGCTATCAGGGGGTGGGGCCAAGGGCCAAACTGTTTCCAAGACTACCTCCCAAAGCACCAGTTCCTCCCGTATTAAAGGCCTACCCGGCTGTAATTAAGAAAATAAAAACACAACAACTGCAGACTCCTCAGGGGAAGGAGCAGCCCCCTCCCCAGGTTGTGGGGCACTCCATGCTCAGCCCCTATACCCAGGATTAGCTGGTGGATATGAACATCCTTTTGCGGCAGAAGACATCAGAACATCTGCCTACATGGCTTTTGAGTCTTTGGAATAGGGGGGTGGAATGAAATGGGTAGACTAGCTTTCCTAACGACTCACCCTTCCCTCTGGCAGCAGTTGCAAAGTGCCCATTACACCTCAGGGAATCAGGCACTTCTGGATTGGCTGACAGCTGCCATCAGGGCAGTTTGGCCTAATCAGGGTGATTTACCATACTTACCCACTATCTGGAAAACGTATGCAGAGCAGGTGTTATGGGAGTTGGGCATGAAAAATATCATCTATAATATGGATTGTGTCCAAATACTACAGAGTGGCATGGCACAGATGCCTACACTGGCCAAATGGGGCACATATTTACAGCAGCATAGCACCCTCTCCACTAGCCCCTTAAGTGGAGAACTCCAACTCTTATTGGGGCCAGTGACCTATACCAGTGAAAAGCAGGAAGAACTTGCTTTTGAACCATTGGTAGCTAAAAGTCCTTATCAGGAGAGAAAAGCCCCTATACCTGAAGATGCTTGGTATAGACAGCTCCAGTCATGGGCAGTCCCCAGAGTGAAGGGCTATGGCTTTCCATCCTAAGACTGACCCAATATGGATGGAGAATGGAGAGGGGAAAAGCAGCTCATGGGCTGAGTTGTGGGCAGCATGGCTCATGATCACCCAGGAGGCCTCCCCTATAGTTGTCTTCATTGACAGCTGGGCCGTCTACCAGGGCGTGACATGTGGCTACTGACACGGCATCATGCCAACTGGATGGTTGGTAACTGGCCCCTTTGGGGGCAAGAGTTGTGGCAAGACCTATGGGCCTCTGGTCAGACTAAGACTGTTACTGTATATCATGTGACTGGCCATGTGCCTTTGGCATCCCCAGGGAATGATGAAGCAGACATGTCAGCCCAGGTGTGTTGGCTAGAAGGAAAGGCTGCCTCTGATGTAGCCCAATGGTTACATCAGAGTTTGCTGAACCCGGGGCAAAATACAATGTGGGCTGAAGCCTGTCAGTGGTGTCTGCCACTGACCTTTGAAAAAGTCAGCAGATTCCAGAAGCAGTGCCTCATGTGCTCTAAGAGGGACTTACACTGAGTCCTGCAGCAACATGGAACAATACTAAGGGAATCCATACCCTTGTCAGGTGGTAGATTGACTATATTGGGCCTCCGCCCATATCAGAAGGATATCTGTATGCCATGATTTGTGTGGACATGGCTACTGGACTGTTGGTTGCTTTTCCTGCACATTGTGCAGATCAGCAAATGACCAAAAGGGTCCTAAAGCATCTCTTTGTGGCCTATGGCCAGCTGCAGGTGACTGAGAGTGATCAAGGCACCCAGTTTACTGGACATTCTTTACAAGAATGGTTGCAGCAACTAGGAATAAAGTGGAAGTTTGATGTACCATATAACCCTACCAGAGCAGGCATTATAGAGGTACAGTAGTTTGTTGAAATCTGGCTTGAAGTCGGACACCAACTGTTTACAGGGCTGGTCAGTTTGCTTATGGACAGTGCTACAGCATTTGAATGAGAACCCCTAAAAAGGAGCCTTGAGCCCTGTGGACATGCTAACATACATTGCTTCCTCTCATATACAACTGTATGTGCAAACCAAAGAAGAGTTACTGAAGCCAGGATATGGCCAGCAGAGCAACATCCTGCTGTCAGCCCCAACTGCATTAAACCCTGGAGACTGTGTAGTGGATGTGGCCCTGGACATTTCAACACATGGACCAGTGATGGCTGACCCTCTGGCACCTTGGGGAAAAGGTCTGAAAGCTGGCCTCCTGCGTGTTCCTGGAGTAACAGCAGAGTGGCCTCCTAAGATCACAGTAGTTTACCCAAAACATCTGCTGGGAGGTAAAAGCATCTTATGGGAAAGTTTTGTTTTATCTTTATGGCCAGTGCATGTGCGTCCCATAGCCCTATATATTGACCCATCTGTAACTCCCACAGGGAGGGGGGTGAAAGTCTGGTATACTAGACCAGGATGAGAGCCCATTCCTGCCACTGCCCTATCACAGGACCGCTCTCTTGCATACATCCTAGCTGATGGACAAGATTTCCCTATGCTGGTGTCATTAAAGCATGTATGTTATTGACCTTGAGGTTATTTTCTTCTCTAGTCCCTGTGGCCTGGACCCACCCCCTGGCTGCAGCTGCCATATGATGAGAGCTCTGAATTCTCTACCAGTTCAGCTACTGGTCTCCTGTGGAATGGGTAAGCTACAGACTTCATTTGAATAGGACTTTGAAGCTAGCTGGATCCTCCAGTTTGAGGATTATCATGATTTTATGGCTGTTGTTGTTGTATGTTATTAGTCTGGTTACAGCACTCCAGTTTTCTCACACAGGAGCCATTGCAGAAGATGGAGAGTAAGTGGATTGTGAGGCAAGACTTCTGGAGGGGTGGAGTGCATAAAATTGCAATATTTCCACAACCTCTTGCCTGGCCTTAAGGCATCTCCATATAAATAGGTGTTTCTAAGGGATAGAGAGAAGTAGCCTATCTCCATATCAATAGGTGATTACAAGGGGGGTGGGGAGTGAGTGGGCACCTGGACTGGAGAGGTTTGGTGGAGTCTTTTTGCAGCTGGGTCACAAGAGACACAGGCAAGCAAGAGTAGACAACTGCTTGTAAGCAATAAATGGTTTTCTCCCACTTTATTTCTCCCTTTGACTGATTTCAGCTTCAAAGGTTTATTTGCCCCAGGCTGGGAACATATTTTCCCCCCAGAGTTACATGAGTAAACCAAGATTTGAAGAATTAGGTCGCTTATCTGGTCCAGAGAATCTATTCTTTCCCCCGACCCCAGCTATATTAAGGTATAATTGCTCAATTAGAGCATATACTTTTAATCACTATACTATACAATCTCTCAAAGCAAATGAAGCACCAAGCAGAGTGCTGGATGCTAGATGCCAAACATATGATCCACAGACACTATTTTTCCATTTTATTCTGGACTTCACTGGCAACGAGAAACCACTGATAAAATCAGAGTGTCCAGATCTTCCCAGGCAGGCACTTCTATCAACAAATAAACTAAGGCTGCCTCCAAGGGAGTTGGCCCACATCTCAGAGTCCACAGTGTGGAAGCAGTGGGGGGACCACAATATAAATGTAAAAGCCATGCTGCTTTTCCTCTCTGCATTGCTAAACTAACTTGAATTGTTGTCTATACCATGGACATAAATCAAAATGTGAAAGTCTGTGAACAGTTTCCATTCAAGGTGCAATTGATTTGTTACACAATGCACACGGTAACCAGAGCCACACAGACTAAGTAAACAGGGTGTCTGACAATATGCACATATTCTTGCAAGCAGTGCCTATGTATCCACACTCTCCAAGAAAATCAAAGTGTTTGACTGGCTTCTTCTTAATCCAATTCACACTCACCTCGCTCTTGTCAGAAAAGTGGGTGGCAGATATTATTTATCATTCCAGTGTCACTGGTGGGCTCAGAAGGGTGACATGATTTACCAATTGTCAAACGAGTTTTCATACCAGCCTAACTCCATTTGACACATTCTTTTCAGCAAGCCAAATATGCTGTCGGTCCATACCTTGAATGTGTCAAAATAATTTGCAAGCGACACCTACATCCCCAACCCATTTGATAGAGCTAGGTTAGTCACTTGGAAGAGTTGCTAGGGAGATTATTCAGAAAGGAGAAATGCTAGAAAATTAGAGCTTTGGAGACTTCTCCTCACATGGATGAGGCTGATAATTAATTATAATACTGATGTGTATGAGAAATGACTGTGGGCAGGACGCTGCTGCTAAGCCCTATCTATGTTTTTGTGATCCATTCAATGCTCACAAGCAACCAATAAGGGGCTACTACTACTCTTGCTACCATTCTACAGAAGAGGAATTTGAGTCTAGAGAGATTAACTGACTTGCATGAAGGCAGGGGTGGCTTCCTGGGCTTGCCATTTGAGAAGGGATCAGTACTTGGCTCAATGCTCAACTCTTGCCATTTTGAAATCCCTAATAACTTTTGAACAAGGGGACCTGCACTTGCATTTTGCACTAGGCCTGTATGTAATGCAGCAAGCATTGCCTGGAGGCATCACGCCTACACATACTTAAGTAGTATGTACCAGACACTGGTTTAGGCAGAGGGGGTGTCAACAAGATGTTCAAGTGCCCACTCTCATGGAGTTGCCATTCTAAGGGAGAAAGATGACAATGAAGGGGACAGCAAGAGAACTGCAGATTATCATGACTGTTATGAAGAAAGTAAAGGGGTGATGAGATATGGCAAATGTGAGTAAGTGGGGCACTACTTTAGATAGGGTGGTTACTTCGGAACAAGTGACACTTAATGAGGCCTGAGGCTGAGGAGGAGCCAGCCTGGCAGGACCTGGAGAGAAGTTCCCGCCCAGCAAGTGCAAATGAGGGCAAAGGACCAAAGGAGGCAGGAGTCATACATGCTGAAGGAAAGAATCTCTGCTACTTCACCTGTGTGAGGGGAGCCATAGCACAGACGTGAGAGGAGAAGGGCAAGGCAAAACCGAGAATTAGACAGAAACAGATCAAATGAGGCCTTCAAGGCCAAGGTTAGGAGCTTGGATTTGATGCTCCAGCCCTGGAACGGAGGGGCAGTAAGAGGAGCTAATGGATATTTTAAGATCACTCAGGCTATTGTGCAGAGAACAGATTAGAGGAAAGCAAGAGACACTGGAGCAAATCTTGACTATGACCCACCACCATACGACACAGCTTCCAACAGGAGCAGCTGGAGAGAATGTGAGGATTCCATGACGGCCTCCAGAGAATCCACACATAATGGATTCACACTGCATGTGCATGTATGTGTGTTACAAATGGAATCCACTAACCTATTCACATTTCATTATGTGTGTATATATATACAAATATTTAAAGTACAATGCAAAAAAAAGCCAACATGCACACAAAAATATATCCTACTAAAAATTTACTTCCAATGCATTAATTTATGCAGCTAGATTAATTCATTTTGGGATACACGCCTGAGATTTAGAATGTCTTTGCTATCTCTGATCATTTGAATAAGCAATGAGAGGATTAACATCATCACTCTTTAAAACCCTTTCTAGGCACTTCCTAAAACCACTCAACCGGAGCAAAACAAATATGAGGCTAAGACCAATAGAAAATTGTAACCATCACCCAAGTCCACAATTTCCCAGCTTGTCAACTTTAAAGAAAGTAAAATTCTGTATATTTAAAGGCATACTTGTGATTTGTATTTTTAAAGATCAATTTGTCTATTTAATATTGATTCAGCAAATGATAATAAAATGAAAAGCAATACGTAAGGCAAGTTCTTGTCCTAAAGCTTCACACTCAAGAGACCTGACAACAGCAGAAAGGCTTTATTATCACCACCCTATTCACAGGTGAATAAACTGAACTACAAAGAACTTAGTAGCTCCTCATGTAATAACTTTATAACAAGGTCACACAGCTAATTAGTGGCAGTGCCAAGATAAGCACCCAAGCAATCCAGCTGTATAGTGCATATTGGCGGATTGGGTTGATAAACTACAGTCCATGGGACAAATCTGGTCCTTTGTCTGTTTCTATAAATATTGTTTTATTGGAACAGCCACACCCATTGGTTTACATCTTGTCTATGCCTCCTTTTTCTACAAGGGCAGTTTTGAGAAGTGGTGGTAGAAATCATATGGCCCACAAACTCTAAAATATTTACTACCTGCTGTTTTATAGAAAAAGTTTACTGACCCCTGCTCTAAACCACCATCCTATATTACATATACTATATGCTGATCACTGTTCTAGGCACCAGAAATAGAGTACAAACAAAATTAACAATACTGGACTCATGGCACTTACAATTATGTGATGGATTTTGCAATATTGTGTATGTGTGCAAAGAGGCAATGCTCTGCTGCTAAAAATTTTGACCATCCAAATATAGATGAGCCCTTACTTTGTACTCCTTTGTTTAAAAAAAAAATCTAGCAGTAGCAGAGCCTTGGGTGTCTTAAAATTGCTTTGGAAGGAAAAGTAATTGATACGGTTCTAGGGGCTTCTGTCATTGGCAAGTTAAAAAGTGTGGCTCTGACCTGGCAGGGTAATTCTCATGGATAAAATACACCTGCCTATTAGAATTGCACAGCTGGTTTGTTCTTGACAAGTATGCCAATAAAAGGATAATTAATAGAAACAAAGATTGTTAAAACTGATAAATGTTTATAAGAGCCAAATATGAGCCTGCAACTGAAAAGGAAACCTGGCTGATGCTATAGGAATTAAAATATTCCTGAATCAAAAATCTACCTGCAATATTTATTTTTTCCTCATGCCCTTAGCAGTCTCTATTAAGAATTTGTGATTGTCAATATTACCATGGCAACCTGTTTGAGAGCCGCAGCAAAAAGATGCACCTCAGGTTTCCCTCTAGCTGATACTCACCAATAATATGCATCTTTGACTAAATGGGTGAAGCACAAACTCTTGATGTAACTAGCATCCTATACCAAGAAACTTGTTTTTTTGCAGGTTATCAGATATTTAAGAAATTCACTGGATTCCTAATATGAGCTGCATCCTGGTAAGATTTCATATTTGTAATCAAAACGTGGTAAAAATCCATCAATAAGAACAGTTTGCTGATCATATTACCATAATTGTTGATTGAGTGATAGATAGCATTAACAGTCTAAACACAGATTTTCTTCTTTTTAAAAATCCACTCTTAATTCTAACTTGTGGCCTTACCTCATGAATTTTGAAGCCACTAATTTGGAATTTGTGATTCAGATTCAATCAAAATGTATTGAGTTCCTACCAGGTGCCTTCACATGCATCTTTCATTTAATTCTTGTAGCTACACAACCATTCTTGGAAGTAGATATCATTACACCTACTTTATAGATGCATAAATAGAAGCTCAGAGAGGCTGAGTAATTTACCCAAGGTTACCCAGTAAAAAATGGGCAGATCCAAGAGTCAAACACTAGTCTCTTTAAATTTCCAGGCCCAAGCTAATGTCTACCATTACTTAGCAATATTTTCTTCATAGACTATTAATTATATATAAGATAGGAGGAAGAGCAGTTATTAAAATAAGAGGCAGTTATTTTCAAGGAGCTCAAGCTCCTTAAATCTAACATCTCTATTCAAATCCCTGCATGTTTGATGATTAAAAAAAGAGCTCTCTTACTTATTAAAGTAGGCTATAGATTTTTCTAGAAAATATTTGGCTTATGGTTGGAAGTTATTGGAAAACCTGGAAAGCAAATGTGTTAATAGTCTCCATTTCTCCCTGCAGACACAGCCTCCATCATTCTTCATGCTATTCTACGTTCTGAGAGACCTTTATGGGCCAACAATACTTCCTTGCCCTCCTGGTTGCTTTTGGGTTCGGTCAGTGGGCAGGACCATGGGAGATCGAGGACAGAAAGAGAGAGAAGTCACATTGTTTCTTCCCCTGACCCTTCCCATAAGTTGGAGGTGGCTGCATTCCTCTAACAAATGTCAAGCTCTT
Organism: Manis javanica; assembly: GCF_040802235.1. Classification (NCBI taxonomy): domain Eukaryota; kingdom Metazoa; phylum Chordata; class Mammalia; order Pholidota; family Manidae; genus Manis; species Manis javanica. The sequence goes on from NC_133158.1 coordinate 9,799,432, forward strand.
TCCAAGCCACCTTATCTTAGTGCTACAATTTCCATCAGATTTCTGCAGAAACTCCCTTTCCTTAAGCCCTGAGGCCTAGTGAGCGGTAGTACTTTCTACCTGCTAAACTTGGGGTTTACCGTCATCCCTTGTCAGTTTTCTTTAACCCTGTGGTCCCTGAGGTCCCTAGTGAGTCTGTCTTTCCACCTTTAACAGTCTTCTTATATTTGGTTTATATTTGTGGTGTAATATATAATTATAATAATTATTATGTTATATGTCATACATTATATATAATAATAATTCTACATAAATGCACTCTTTATATTGTAATATATGCTACATATAATTATTATTATATTATATAACTTCCAGGGTTTTTAGTTATACTTTAGAAGAAGGAACGTGGTGAAGTATGTCTATGTCTATTCCATCTTCCCAAAGCAGAAGTCCTCATGCCAAATAGTTTGAAAAAAGGAACTAGTTACAAAAAGTTGGATGAGCTGAAAAGCTCAACAGGGAACAGTGAGGCCACCCAAACATTTGCAATAACAGAAAGTCCTACTACTCTAGAACTGGTGGCACACAGAATAGGACATGTCACCAGAGCCAAAAAGCTGAAGCTGCCCCGTGGGAGACTGGACCAAGGAGGAAGGGCCCGCCCCACAGAGAGCATAAATCATGAAGGAGATGCAGCCAATGATGGACTCCCACCTCCACCCCAGGTAGAAAGAGGGAGGAAAAGAATACATTAGCTTCTCCCCTCTTCTTCCTTTTCATTCCCCTTCTGGTGCCTCCCAATTGCTCCCTAAAGCCACTTGTCCAGGGAGCCAAGGAAATATCATTTGCAGGGGTCAGCAATCCAGACACTGAGCAGAACAGGAGCAGGCAGGGAGCAAGTACGCAGGGAAACAGGCGATGACTGGTGCATGCATAAATCGTTTTTTTAATGCTGTCTTGTATTTGGAGTGGAAAAAAATAACAGAAGTATGGGAAAATGGCAAGAACATAGCAAATGCATCAGATGCCACAGGAAAATATCATTATTGGGTGGCTCAGCCCATTGCTTGGAGCAGAAGGAACACCAGTGTGGTATACCCTGAAACATCTGGGTAATTTCTTAAAATCTATCTACTTTCCTCTGATTCTAACCACCTTACTTGAAAGATAACAAACCTCAAATATTTATTCTTGTGACTATGCAATCTTTAGAATCGGTGTTCTGATAAGGGTGTGTGGGGGGTGGGTAACCTGAAAGTATTAGGCGTGCCTCCCTCCGTGATTATTTGTGGGGCTGGATTCTTGTGATGTGGTTTTCATTCATTAAATTAACTAGTTTCCCTGCATCTAGGTGATCTGAGCAGAAGTTGGCTATGCTTCCACTTTCAAATAGATACCTGAACTTAAAACACATTAAAAATGTTCTGTTTGAGTAGGGGAAAGTCAACAATGCAAAAAACAGATGTTCCATGCTTTGAAGTCTGGTGAGAACCTCAACTGGTTCCAGGTGGACAACTACCACTACACCACTGATACTCATTTGGTGGCAGCCTGTGTGAAATTTCTTGGAAACCAAATAGGAGAAAGTTTTATTTGGCAGAATCTGTGGCATTAACAGCTAAGAAAGATGAATGGAAGAAGTAAAGTCAAGTGTTTTAAAGAATGCTCTCAAAGAATCCATTTTAAGGAACAACTATTACATACATCGAAATGCTTGTCTTTTTATTATGCTTTGGAAGTATATTTTAGAAATATATTTCTAAACTTGGGGGATTAAATCAACATTTCTATTTAAAAATTGTAATAAATATATTTTATAACTAAGATCTATTAGTACACTTCTTTCAGTGGTATGTGGGAGGGCTAGTTTGATGTTACATGAAGGAATGTATGCACAGGACAATAAGCTATGTCTATTCTCACAAGTGAGTAACTCCTTTGATTGACAGTTTCTTCCTAATTAGTAAAGCAAACTATAGCTGACTGTACTAGTGTTAGAAGCCCAGTACAATAAATTATCCTTCAATTGTCATTCAAAACAGAGTTCATGAAAGAACTAAGCATTAGGCAGGGGGGAAAAAAGCAGTTTCCATGGCTTATTAATAATGTACAAGAATGGTCAATGCAGTACTTGAATGAGATGGGGGTGACAAAAGTCAATTAAAATCTTGAGACAGTTTTTGAGATTTGGAATATTAATTAGAGAAAGCAACCACAGAATACTGGCATTACCAGACACACATTTGAAATCTTGTTTGTAGTTCAAGAAGCCATTTTTTAAAGACCACTTGAGAGACTGAGAAGATGCATCCTGAAAAGAAAGCAATTAAAATAATTCAGAGCTGGAAGATGTTAGGTCATCTTGACGCACATAATACAAAAGCATACGGTAGTCAGAAGGGCACTCCAGGAAAACTAGTAGGACAGCTACTTCTGTGGGACTCTTTAGTGTTTTTATTTTTCTCTGGCAAAGGCCATTTTAAAAACACAAATGCAAGAAGTCCGTTACAAGTGTAGTGTTGCCCACTATTATGAATTGCCTCTTTCAAACATAACTGAAAGAAAGACCATTTATGCTCTGGTTAAGCAAATCGTATTTGTCTACAATAGAATTAGAGATGCCACAGGGTAGCTTGGCTCTATTTCTGTGACAGGAGATCTACTCTGCAAAAATAAAAAATAACTAACATCTTTGAGAGACTTTTTGTGTACCAGCCCTGCAATAAGCTTCTAAATGCTTTCGTCTCTCCAGAATGTAAGCTACAGGAAGGCAGGAGAACTTGCTTGTTTTGTTTTGTTGCATGCTTGGCACATCATAGGCACTCAGTAAATATTTAATTGATGAATGGCATTTCTCAGTAGTTGAATTTATATGTATGTATTACTTTTATAATCAGAATAAAACTTGTGATTTACCACCTCTTAATAGTCATGCCTTTGTGTAAGTCTGTCTCCTTGAAGGTGGACTGGATCTAGTCATTCATTTCTAACAAATAAGATTACAGAAAAAGTAATGGACTATAACTTCTGAGATTAGGTTGCAAAACGACTTGGATTTCCACCCTGCCCTCCATTGTTCACTCACTTGCTCACTCTGATGGAAGCCAGCTGCCATGTTCAGAGCTGCCCTACAAAGACGCCTGTATGGCAAGAAATTCAGGAGGCCTCTGGCCAACAGCCAGTGAGGAGCTGAGGCCCTCAGTGTGATGGTCTATGAGGAGTTGGATCCTGCCTCCAAACATCTGAGCGAGCTTGAAAAGTAGATTCCCCAGCCTTAGTTGTGTCTATAGATGACTGTAGTCTTGGCCATGTAATCTTGTGAGAGGCACTGAACCAGAGTTATCCACTCAAATTCTGGATTCCTGACATACAGAACTATTTATAAAAAGCATTTTGGTATTTTGAGCTGATAAGTTTGTGTGATTTATTATATAATAACCATAGATCTACAGAAAAGTGGTTTTTTAAGTTGTTTTATTTTCCTAGTAGCATGATAGTTTTATATTTTCAGCTGTTTACGAAATGTACTAGTATTTCTCAAAAACTGACCCTGCTTCAGCAAGAAGGTAGTAATTGCCCTTTCATGACCAAAGGATGGAGGTAATGTTACAACTGAAAATTTATTCCCCCAATCTAATATTCTACCCTAGCATATTGACAAAGGGAACTTTAATCAGTTCCTAGAAAATTATAATTAAGCCAAGGTTTAAAGATACTTTATAATCCAGTAGGTTTATTCAACACTACATTATACTTATCATAATGATACTAGTGCTGAAATTGATCTTCAGACACCTTCCTACTGAAGTGAAAATGGGCTCTGTCTAGTTCCATCTATGGCATAATGACATCCATCTGTTTTCTTTCCAGTAGCCAGATAACAGCTGTACAAATGAGTCCTAAGGATTCTCACCAATTCACCATCCCATTCTAAATACAGTAGTCTCCATTTATCACAAAGGATACATTACAAGACCCCTAGTGTATGCCTGAAATGGCATATAATACTGAACCCTCCATATACTATGATTTCTCCTATATACATGTACCTATGGTAAGGGGTAATTGATAAATAAGGCACAGTCAGAGGTTTATGACAATAACTAATAATAAAATAGAACAATTAAAACTATAAACTGTAATAAAAGTTAGGTGGGTGTGGTCTCGCTCAAAATATTGTATTACATTCACCCTTCTTAAATGATGGGCAATGATAAGATGTCTACATGATGAGATGAAGTTAAGTGAATTAGGCAGGCATTGTGACATGACATAGGCTACTATGGACCTTCTGCAACATGTCAGAAGGAAGATCATCTGCTTTGGGACTATGGCTGACTATGCGTTACTGAAACCTCAGAAAGCAAACCACACATAAGAGAGGATTACTGTAGACCTTACACCCTGTGGTCCGGCCCCCAAATTCCAATGATACCTACACATTATTGTTTACTCTTACACTACCAATGTTATAAACCTTTATATTCTATAAGATACATCTAATAGTACAACAGAACCAAAATAATTTAATCTTTGAAATTAGAAGGGCCTTATGAGGTACCATTATGAATAACAAGCATTTTTCTATTCAATTAGCACGGACTTCCTATCACGTAGCTTTACCAGCACTTTCACTTATTTCCCCAGACTGTACGTATTGTATCACTGAAAAATACCTGGTATGTAGTAGAAACTCAGAAGTATGAGACTAATGGAAAATACATGAACTCCACCCTCATTTATTCAATTCAAACAAACTTCAGTATAGTCCTAGCCCTCAAGGATTGATGAGGAAAGGGAGGAAATATGCAAATGAGCATGTTGTGTGACAGTAATAATAATTACTTTCAGAAGCGTTCAAAATGATAGTGAGGATTTATTAAACATATGCAAATCTCCGGGCCCCAGCCTCCAGATGAATGTCTAATTTAGTATGTAAGGACGTAGTGTATAAATTTTTTCCATAAAAGGCCAGATAGTAAATGTTTTGGGCTTTGCTGGCTGTAGAATCTTTGTGGCAGCTACTAAACTCTGCAAAGATACTGCAAAAACAGCTGTAGACAATGCAGAAATTAATGGACATGGCCAGGTTCCAATAAAACATTATATGTGAAATTTGAATTTCCAATAATTTTCAGTTACAAAATATTGGTCTTCTTTTATTTTTTTTTTAACCATTTAAAAATATAATAACCATTCTTAGTGCTTGGACTGTACTAAACCAGACAACTGGCCAGATTTGGCCCGTAGGCCATAGTTTGCTAACCGTTGGCATGGATGAAAGCACAAAATCTGGAATCCTCTTGACATAAGTTAATATTTCAGCTTTGCTCTTTACTAGCTTATGACTCGGGCAAGCTACGTAACATCATGTGAACATGTTTCTTCACCTGATGAGAGACTTCGGTAATACCTACTTCATCCCTTAGGCGGCAAGAAACTTGAAGACCAAGAAAAAAACAAAGGCTAAAAAGCCTGTGTGCTAAAACAACTGTGCTGCTTGGACTATCATAGTAAACATGTTTTCTTTTTACATGCCAATCAGGGAACTAATTTGGACATTGGATTTAATTAAATGCAGTTGGCTGCATCACTAATATACTCCTCTCTCTTCATCATATTCTTTTACACAGTAGTCACTTCTTTTTGGCATTTGTTACTATAATGTGATGAGACCTCACCATAACATGTCATGGAGTGCACCGGGCAGCATCTTTTATTTTTATATGACTAGGTTTTAATGGGATTTTACAATTTAGCTGTAGGATGTCTAGCCTGCCAAGTCATTCAGCAAATGCTAAGGAAATTGTCTTAACTAGCACACTGCAAGTAAATGGTTCAATTTAATATATCATAAAAATAATAAAAAGAGGAAAATAAAATGGGTAAGGAAAAAATCATTTTGGAGAAAAGCCGAGCTTTCTCCTGAATTAAGATTTTAAGAAACAAAGTTCACATTTATTTCTTTATCTAATAAGGGACAGGCATTATAACTACTCTGATCATAAGTCCTCCGCTCATCCCCCACCCCACAAAAAAACACATTCTTAGTTTAAACACATTTACTTTACATTGTGCCTGACAAGTGGTCAGTCATCCAGCCTCATTTCAACAATCTGTCCTTAATAAAGGAGAGTCTTAAAGGAATAATGCCTTAGCCCAAGGGAATTAATATCTAAATAATAGAATATTATGCATTAGACTAGAGGCAAGTGGGTAGTGGTGGAAGTGGTAAGGTAGTGAAGAATATAACCAGAAGACAAGTCCACCCCTATTATTTGTGGGCACAGGAAAAGAGTACAAATGGAGACCATATAACATGTTTAAATATTTGGAAGTTATAAATAAATTTAGCCTCCAGCCAGCATCTTACCCAAAGCCCTGCAGCCAACTCTCTGAGAAGAGCCCTCCAGCCTGGATGTTAAAAACCTATTGGACTGTGTGGCAGCACAGATATGCTGGAAAGGGCAGGGTAGAAGCTAGACCTGACCTCAGGTCCAGGGTTTCTGGGTAGTGACTAGATTAAAAACCTATTAGAACTCATGATCAAGTTCAGCAAAGTTGCAGGATACATGATCAATATTCAAAAATCAATCTTATTTCTAAACACTAGCAATAAACAATCCAAAACCAAAATTAAAACAATTCCACTCATAGCAGCATCAAAAAGAATCAAGTACTTAGGCATAAACTTAACAAAGGAAGTGTATAAACTATTGTTTCCACAAAAATGTATACCATGAAATGTATATGTTGAAAATGACAAAACATTTTTTTAAATTAAAGAAGACCTAAATAAGTGGAAAGACATTCTATGTTCATGGATTGGAAGACTTAATATTGTTAAGATGGCAATACTTACCAAATTAACCAACAGATTCAACACAGTCCCTATCAAAATTTCAGATGTTTTTTTTGCAGAAATTGACAAGCCAATCTGACTGTTCACATGGAAATGCAAGGGACCCAGAATAACCTAAAAAGAAAACCTTGAAAAAAAGAATAGCAGAATCAGAAGACTCATACTTCCTGATTTCAAAACTGACTCATACTCATATGTATGGTCAAATGATTTTCCACAAGGATGCCAAGACAATTCAATGGAGGGAATAGATTTTCAGCAAATGGTGTTGAGACATACACAAACAAAAGCACAAGGCTTGATCCCTACCACACAGAAATTTGGAGTCAAAATAGATCCCAGACCTAAATTTAAGAGTTAAAACTATGGAACTATTAAAAGAAAAGAGAACTACATCTTTATGACTTTGAGTCAGGCAGTCTTTTTTGATACCACACCAAAATCACAATGATAAAAAATAGATAAATTAGACTTCATCAAAAATTAAGACCTTTTGTGCTTTAAAGGACACCATAAAGAAAATGAAAAGGCCACCCATAGAATAGGAGAGAATACTTGCAAATCATATATATGATAAGGGACTTGTAACCAGAATATATAAAGAATTCTAACATCTCTTCATAAAAAGATAAATGACTCAATTTAAAAGTGGGCAACGGATTGGAATACACATTTCTCCAAAGAATGTATATAAATGGCCGATAAACACATGAAAAAAGGCTCATCATTACTTATTAGGAAAATACAAATAAAAGCCACAAAGAGACACCACTTCCTACCCACTAGAATGACTGTAACAAAAAAAATAGACAATAACATGTGCTGTCAAGAATAGGGAGAAATCAGAACTCTCTCCTCCCTAGAATGAAATCCCAGGTTTTGTATCCTGATGAACTCAGCTTCCCCTTCCCCAGGGGAGAATTGAAGATTTTGTTTTTAAAACCCTTTCAATCACACAGCAATATTATGACAATTATAATAATAGCTGGCATTCACTGAAGGTTCACTAAATGCCAGGCATGGTACAAGCATACTTCATAACAATTAAGTTATTTCATCCTCACCACACCCTATGCAGTAGGAATTATTATCATTCCCATTAGGTAGGAAACGGAGGCTTAGAGAGCTTTAAGGCACAGATAGCTCTGAAAAGAGTAATGATTTCAACCCAGGCAGATTCTGAGATTTTAAACTACTATGTGTGTTGGAAATGCTAGAACCTGACTATGGCACGGATAGAGATTTTCAAATTTGAAGGGAAGGAAAGCAGTCTGACTTCTCAGAAAGCGGGGTTCCCCTTAAAGCCAGGGAAATGGAAGGACTCAGTGAAAATGAAGACCCACCAGCCATGTCCACACAGAACCTATAGGTTGGCAAGAGCTTTGATGAGCAGAGCTCTGTGGGATTAAGCACCAAGCTTAATGGTGTTGAAAAATGGTATGAAATCCCCGTAGTCAAGTCTGCATGGAAAAGAGTGAAGACAGGTACCATCAGAACTCCCTGAAGTGAGTCCAGATTAGAGAGAAACAAGTCACCACTAACTGGCTTATCTGGACAATCTTAAATCTCTGGGACCATTTCCAGTCCTGCGGAAAGTAACACCCAAAATAATGCTGATTAGACATTATGTCAACAAGATTGTTGAAGTTTGAGTTAGATGTAATTTCATTTGGCAAACTAAAGAAAGGTGTTCCCTTGAAACCAAGAATCACAGAACAAGTTCATAATACAAAGCTAGAGGGCATGCAGAAGAATGATGAAGAGATGCTGTCTGGTGATGGAACAAAAAATAGAAGTTTGAGTTTCTTGTTTGAAGGAGTAGAGTTGGTCATTGTAGGAACCAATTTTGAGGAATGTTGGGGGGAGGTGATGTAAATAATCTAATTCAATCTTCATATTATCATAGCAGAAGTTACTCAACACCTATGCACACACACAAACTTGGTTTATGCTTCTGCACTAAATGATACTGGGACCAAGCTATAAATAACTTACTTGCTCCAAGGAATACCTGCTCCTGGTAGATAAGACTGAGCCACCTACAGTTTACTTATCAAGACTAACAGCTTGCTCATCAACATTTACTTCAAAATTTCACCTTGTGCCTGAAAATACAAAATTAGTATCCTGAAAACTCAGCCCAGTTCCAATCAGTTTCAGCCTTAGAAGACTTGCCTTAAAACACCCAAAACTCTTTATGTATCCTTCCTAACGTCCCCTTTCTGAAACACTAGTAACAGTCTTTGAAGGTGTTCTCCCTGATGTAGTAAATCTAATAAACTTAGCATTGCTCCATCTACAGGTGTTTTTAGTAATCTTTTTGAGAAATCAGCAGTCCACAATTCACAGTGAATAAATTAAAAAGGAGTAGGAAATGGTTAAAAGAATCTCCCTCTGGTGGCAGGGAGGGGTACAGCAGGAAACACTTGCATTTCCTGTTAAGTCTTTCTGTACAATAGATTTTGAAACCAGTGTGCATATTACTCTGTTAAAAAAGATTAAATTTTTAAAAAATATTAGTAACAGTAACATAGCGGCTGTCAGGCCATTTCCCCAACCCTTTGCATATGCCAGGAGAACTGGCATTCTTCTTTCTGGATTTAGCCTGTAATACTGACCTAACAAAGAAACAAGTTATCTTCATCCGCATTGCACAAACATAAAAGTCACAACATAACAGGCATATTTTACAGGTACAGAATGCCAAGAGAATTGAAGATATTGCCAGGGTCCATAATGCACCCTTCATCTACTGCTGTCGGGCTTCCTAGGTAATGGTTATATCTATGCATTAATCTTAACAAGTTTGGTTGGGTCCCCCTTACTCCTGCCTGCTCTCATTACACACATTTCCAGCCAACTCCTCCTCTTAAATCACCTTCAACAAGAAAACATCACAAGGGAAGAAGTCGTTTTTATTATACGATGGACCATTTTCCTGAGCCCCAATTTTTTAAATCTTAAACCTTAGAGAGGAAATTAGCTTTTCAGATTGGAAACCAGTTTCTGTCGAGCCCCAGCTCCAGCTTGAGTTCACACACGGAGCACTTTGATATGAGAGCACCGTGTTTCAAGCAAAAGATGGGAAAACTTAGAGGAGGTTATGGAAGTCATCTGAGAGGTCTCAACAGACCAAATGCAAATACATATATTTGAAGTCAAAGAATAAATATGTATATGAAGAACTTCTTTGAAGGTATGTTTCTAGATAAACGCACTCACACGCACACACTCTGCACAAAGATCCTTTAACACAAGTTGAGTCTGGGTCTCAGGATATCCTCTTCCCCAGACCTTGAAACAAAAAGAAACTACCCACTGAACCATGCCCCCAACACTTCAGAATCTAACCCCACAATTGGCTAAGACACACATCCATGGCAGTGATTTGGCTTATTTTTTTTAAAACTTCAACCCCTTGTTGGGGTGGGGACGAGTAGAAATAGTAGTAAATGTGCACTGAATAATTAATTATTCGTTCAACAGTATCTACTGAGCATCTCCACATGCCAGGCACAGCTCTTGGCACTAGGTATGGAGGTGAACAAGTCCCTGACTGCAAAAGGTCCCAGTCTGGTAGTATGCACAAAGTAGGTACATCATAAATATTTGATGATCAAATGAACCAATAAGCAAATTAAAAAATTAAGTCAAAAGATAAAATCACATTTGAGTGTTACACTTTTCTAATTCTCTTAAAATGTATTTTACAATGCCAATAAAAAAATAAGTTGGGAAAATACTCAATGATGGGAAATGTCTATGATACAACCATAGGAAGAAAAACAATGCAAACTGTATACAGCTTTGTCAACAAGAAAAATATATATATTGCTCCATGAAAGGGAAAAAAATCGATAATGCAACAATCCAAAATGTTAGCCATTATTTTCCTTAGGTTTAGAAATTGTTTTCATATTTTTACTTTTCCATTTTTCCAATTTTTCTACATTAAACATACATTCTTTGTGTAAGGAGGGGAAATTATTTTTAAAAGAGAAAAAAAATTCTACGTTAATTTTGCACTTAGCAAAAGAACTAACAGATCTTAAGAAAACGAACTGGATTGACAAGCTAACTAGTTTCTATCAACTTTTCTCCTCCATACCATAAGATGACTTTATTTTTGTTTCTCAGATCTTATGTCTGTGTGGTGACGGAGTTGCTAGTCCACAGAAAAGGAATCAGCAGCCCCTGGTTCCAGGAAGTGAGCAGAGAAGAAACCTCCACAGCACACAGTCCAGGAAACAAGGAGGAACGTGTTTAAAGCAGCCCACACCTGGCATTTGGGAGCTCTTAAAATCATGCACGTGACTGGAAACGTCAAATGATCTCTTGTTATTTTTATTTCATCAGTTCCCTAACTCATGAAACTCATAATGGTATTTTTCATATTTAGTTTCTATAAAAAGAAGCTGTCCTTAAAACATAAAGGGAAAGTGTCATGGAACAAATAGGCTCTTAACAATTACAATAGCTAATGGTTCTAAACACTTGCTGGGTTCCAGGCACTGTGCTAGCCATTGTATATGCTTTATTTCATTTAATTCTCCATCTGTGAAATAGGTAATATTATAACACTGAAAGATGAAGAAACAGAGATGGTAAGGAACTTGACCGAGATCACAATACTAGGGGAAGAGGGGGCCTCAAACCCAGGTCTGGCTGCCTTTCAGGCACCTAATGACTAAGATTTTTAGTTATTGACTTTATTTTTATCTTCCTGTATCAACAAGAATATATTGGGACATAATATAAGCTATTTTTTTCCAAAAAGTAGTGGGGGGATGCAAAGCTTAAGGTTTAGCAACCTCTATTTACCCTTTTACCCATTTTGTCTCTTCACTTTTTTTCAAGAAAATGAGACTTTGGAGAAAGATAATTTCTTGAAGACTGAAAGAATTAGCTGTTACATATTATTAAATCATTTCCACATCACTTTCTGTCGTATCTTTTACCAAAAAAACAGATGCCTTACCACTGTTTGGCATTTCCTCCAGTTTCAAAGATTCCAGTACAGAAAACTGCATAGGCAGCATAATATCCCTTCTGATTAATTGATAGCTTCAACTTAACATTTAGAATGTTCTGGAAAGAATCAATAGGTATATCCTCTTCCTGGGAATCATAAACATTTATTTAAACAAACTCAATGTTCCTTTTGTTTATATTCAACACATAAACAGTTTGAAATTGGTTAGAAAAGGCTCTAGTCCCTTAAAAATCTCAGATGACATAACAGTGAATGGGAGAGGGATTGTATGAGACAACCGCATGTATACACTCAAGGTGCATCATTCTCTTCGATTATTTGATACTTGTTTAAACTTGGTTAGGCTGGGTTTGGATAAGATGTCACACTTCTATTCATGGACATTAGACCAAAGAGTGGTGGTTCTCAACCTCAGGGAGAACTTAAGAAAAATTGAGACTCACAGCCTCCCATTTCAGAAATTCTGCCTGCTCAGGGCCTCTAAGAATCCATACTTGACAAGTCTCTCCTGGGATTTGGATGCAGGTGACACGTGATTTATACTTCAAGAAATACTGCTGTGAGTAAGGGTGAATAATAGCATGGACCCAAGAGCTGGCCGTACATGTTTGCATCGCGGCCCTTCCACTTATGAACAGGTGTCTCTAGTCAAGCAACTTAATTTCTCTAAGCCCCAATTTCTTTATCTGTGAAATGACAGGATAGCAAGAGTATCTTAAAGAGTTGTGAGAATTTTTAAACATATATATGTACATATATATATATATACACACACACAGAGAGAGAGAGACTTATCAAACTGTCCATCACAAATGCTCAAAAACTGTAGTTTGCTGGTATTAAATTATTAGTTTGAAAGAGGAAGCTCCAAAGCTCTAAAACCTCTGCTGTCATGCTTTCTTTATTTCTCCAACTCCTCTCAGGGATATTGATTCACCTTCACATTTTCTCTTAGTTAAATCTTCCATGAGTATTAATCTTAACTTGCTTTGATCGTGAGGTCCACACATTTTGTAAAAGCAGTATTAAGGATTCGAACAGTTCTCTCTGCATTTCAAAATATTACAACATCAGGAGAGTCTTTTGCCTAATTTGGCCTTAGTTGGTGCAATAATTGTAACTGGCCTCCCTGGATGTGTTCTTGCGGTGAATAAAATAAATCCCAAAGCACAGAAGTCCAATTAATTAGTTACCAAAGTATTGTGCAGATGTTTCCTAAGAGCATTCTAGATATCTGTATGATTTTTACAGGATACACATATGCACACAAGAATTGATGCTAACCTGTTTGTTCCCGTAATCTTTGAATAATGCAATAGTTGAATTTTCCACTTGTAAACCTCATAGAATTTTTGCCTAAAATGTTATGCTAGAGTTTGTATTATAAAGCAGGGTGAACATATGTATAATATTGAAACTTAGCTTCCCACAGGTTTTGCATTTTTTATTTTGTTATTCATATATAATACTCAGCTAAATACACAAATCAAAAGGACACTGCTCAATGAACTTTGACAAAATGAACACAGTCCTATAAGTACCAATGATTGAGATTTACAATACCACCAGTACCTCAGAAGTCTCCATTGCCTTCTCAGTCATTACCTCCCCGACAGGTAAACACTATTCTGACATCCATCACCACTGCTTAATTTCATCTACTTTGGAACTTAAAATAAATGGAATCTTAAAGTATGGATTTCCTCTTCAACACTGTGAGATTCATCCATATTTTTGTTTATCACGGTGGCTTTTTTATCTATATACAGTGTTCCATTGTATGCATGTGTCACAAATTATTTATCTATCTATGGCCATTTCTGTTAGGAACTGTTATGAATAAAGTGAATCTGAACATTCTTGTCCATGTGTTTTAGACACTGTGTACTTGGAGCACATTTGCTGGACGGTAGGGTAGGCACTTATTTAGCTTGAGTTAACACTGCCCAAAAAAGTTAAATACAATGACTTTATCAATTCACACTCCCAGCCAGCAGTGTTTAGAGTTCCAGTCACTCAACACCCTTACTAGTTTGGGAATCCTGTCTCTTCCATTTTAGTCATGTTGAAGGATATGCAGTGGCAATGCACTGAAGGTTTAATTTGCATTTTTCTCCTGACTGATTTAATTCATCATCTTTCTTGCCTGTGTTGGACCTTTGATTATTGTCTTTTTTTAAGTTACTCACGTTTCTGCCCATTTTTGTATTGAGTTAGTCACCTCTTCTTTTTGTTTTTAATACATTTGGAGCAGAATGATTTCAGATTTACAGGAAAGTTGTAAGGATAACACAAGGCCTTCTTTTTATTTTATTTCATTTTTTTATTAAGGCATCATTGATATACAATCTTATGAAGGTTTCACATGAGTAACATTGTGGTTACTACATTCACCCATAAAGTCCCCCCGAACCCCAGTGCAGTCACTGTCTATCAAGGTAGTAAGATGTTAGAGAATCACTAATTGTCTTCTCTGTGCTACACTGCCTTCTCTGTGACCCCACACACACCATGTGTGCCAATCAGAATGCCCCTCAATCCCCTTCACCCTACCTCCCCACCCACCCTCCCTGACCACTCCCCTCCCCTTTGGTAACCACTAGGCCCTTCTTGGAGTCTGTGAGTCTGTTGCTGTTTTGTTCCTTCAGTTTTGCTTTGTTGTTATACTCCACAGATGAGTGAAATCATTTGGTACTTGTCATTCTCTGCCTGGCTTATTTCACTGAGCATAATACCCTCTAGCTCCATCCATGCTGTTGCAAATGATAGTATTTGTTTTCTTCTTATGGCTGAATAATATTGAATTATGTTTATGTACTACATCTTCTGTATCCATTCATCTACTCATAGACACTAAGGTTGCTTCCATATCTTGGCTATTGTAAATAGTGCTGCGATAAACATAGGGGTGCATATGTCTTTTTCAAACTGGGCTGCTGCATTCTTAGGGTAAATTCCTAGGAGTGGGATTCCTGGGTCAAATGGTATTTCTATTTTGAGTTTTTTGAGGAACCTCCATACTGCTTTCCACAATGTTTGAACTAATTTACATTCCCACCAGCAGTGTAGGAGGGTTCCCCTTTCTCCACATCCTCGCCAACATTTGTTGTTGTTTGTCTTTTGGATGTTGGCCATCCTAACTGGTGTGAGGTGATATCTCATTGTGGTTTTAATTTGCATTTCTCTGATGATTAGTGATGTGGAGCATCTTTTCCTGTGCCTGTTGGCCATCTGAATTTCTTCTTTGGAGAAGTGTCTGTTCAGATTCTTCACCCAACACAAGGCCTTTTTATGTATTCTTCACCCACTTTCACTTAGTGTCAACATCTTACATTATGTTTGGTACATTTGCTAAACCTTAGAAACACACACTGGCATGTTATTATTTAACTAAACTTAAGGTTTGATTTAGATTTCTCCAGTTTTTCCGCTAAAACATTTGCTTTTCCGTAATCCAAACAAGGCTAGCACACTGCATTTAGTCATTATGTTTCATTAGTCTCCTCTGGTCTATAAGGGTTTCTTAGTCTTCTCATGCTTTTCATAACTTTACAGTTTTGAGAAGAATCAGTCAAGTATTTCATAGAATACGTCTCAATTCAAAACTGTGTGATGGTTTACTTACGACTGGATAGAGATGATGGGTTCTGGAAAGAATAATCTGACATTTGTCAGTGTCCACTTTATGACTCAGAGAATGGTTTATTTTAATAAATGTTCTATGTGCACCTGAAAAAGAATGTGTCTGTTTTGCAGAGTGCAGCGCTATACCATACACACACATACAGGCAAGTTTGATAATTGCTCAAACTATTCTATACCTATACCGATACTTTCATCTGAGAAAGAGGTGTTAAAAATCTCTCACTGTCATGATTATACATTTGTCTATTTCTCTTTTCATTCTTATCTGGGTTCGTTTTTATGTATTTGGGTCTATATCATTAGGCGCATACAAAGTTAAGATTGTTACATCTTCCTGATGAATTATCCTTTTAGGCATTATGAAATGACCCTTTTTATCTCTAGTAATAGTTCTCGCACCTAAGTTTATTTTGTCTGCTATCATATACATAGACCACCTTTCCTTCGGTTAGTGTTTGCATGCCATATCATTTTCCACCTTTTCATTTTAATTGTTCTGTATCTTTATTTTAAGGCATGTCTCTTGTAAGCACTACATAGTTGGGTTGTTTTTAAAATCTATTTTGACAATCTTTGCTTTCAATTGAAATGTTTTGCCCATTTACATCTAATGTAATTACAGCTGTTCCTCAGTTTATGATGGGGTTATCATGAGTGGAAAATATCATTAAGTAAAAATGTATTCAATACACCCAATCTACTGAACATCAGAGCTTAGCCTAGTTTACCTTACGTGTGCTCGAACACCTACATTAGTCTGTAGTCAGGCAAAATCATCTAACACAGACTATTAAATATTGCCTGTAATTTATTGAATACTGTAACTGAAAGTGAAAAACAGAATGGTTCTGTGGGTACAGAGTGGTTATAAGTGATTCAGTTGTTTACCCCGTGACCCTGTGGGCTGACTGGGAGCTGTGTTTCACTGCACTGCCCAGCATCATGAGAGATATCTTACTGCAAATCACTAGTCTGAAAAGATCAAAATTCAAAATTTGAAGTATGGTTTCTACTGAATACATATTACTTTCATACCATTGTAAAGTCAAAAAATCATTAAGATGGGGGCCATCTGTACTAATATATTTGAGTTTAAATCTACCACTTTACAATTTATTTCCCATTTCTTTTATGTTCCTTTTTTCTCATTTCTTGCATTCTCTTTGATTAATCAAAATTACTTTATCACTTCATTTACTCCTTTTTACTGGATTGTTAGTTATACAATTTTTTGTACATTTAGTATTTACCCTCGATATTGCAACACACATCCAGGACTTAATATCTACCTTAAATTAGCAATTGTACCACTTCCACGATAACGAAAGAATTTCACAATACTTTGCCTCCAAACATTGCCTCCAAACATTTGTTGTCATGTATTTTAACTCTGCATACTGTTAAAACCCATGAGGCTTTATTATTCTCGTTTTAAAGAGTCAGTATTTATTTAGACTTACCCATATATTTATCTTTTCTTCTGCTCTTCACTTATTTCTGCATTTCCATGCTTCCATCAAAGGTCATTAACTTCCTGCTTGTTTTAGTGTGGGTTTTCTAACAACAATTTCTCTCCATTTTTATTTGAGTGAAAATTGCCTTTATTTAATCTTCACTTTTGAAGGATATTTTCACTGGGCATAAGATTATTCTTTGACGATTATTTTATTTCAGTTGTTCATATATATATATATATCATTCATTATCTACTAGCTTTCGTCATTTCTTTTCAAAGGTCAACTGTTAGTTTATTGTTGCTCTTTTAAAGCCAATTTATCTTTTTCTCTGAATATGATTTAGATTTTTCTCTTCATAGGTGTCATCACTTTTTGTGATAATATTTTACATTATTCTGTTTGGGATTTATAGAGGTTTGTGAATCAGCAGTTGGTTATCTTTTACTGTTTTGGGAAATTATTTGGTCAGTTTATCTTCAAAGATTTCTTCTGTTCCATTTCCCCTCTCCTTTTCTTTTGGAACTCCAAATACACACATATTAGACATTTCTTCCCAGTCTTATATGTGCTCTATATTCTCATTTTTATTTTCCATTTATTTTTCCTCTCTGCACTTCAAACTTACTATTTTCTGCATACCCTACTTTCAGCTCACTAATTCTCTATTCTGCTGTGTCTAATCTGAAGTTGAACTCATCTTTTGACTTCTTAATTCTTTCTACTCTGGAACTTCCAAGTGGTTATACTTTCATAGATTCTGAATTTATAGTTACCTTCTCTATTTTTCAGTTTACTGCTTTAACATATTAATCATATTTAATTCAAGTTATATTTCTGTGAACCCCAATATCTGTATTATTTTATAGGTCTATTTCTATTGTCATTTTTTTTTCTCTTAGCTTTTGTCACTTGGTCTTGTTTCCTGGTATAGCTGGTAATTTTGGATTGAATACTGACATTATATATGAATGATTATAGAGACCATAGATGATGTTATACTTCCAGAGAATACTTTACTTTCTTCTGCCTGACAGGCAGGAAACCTTGATCCACTCGGAGACTGAAATAATGGGAGGCTATTTTTAAGACTTCGTGAGGGCCAATCTGTTACTGATTTATCCCTATCATCAGCCATAACACTTTGGAGGTCTATTTTTAAGCCTGAAGAATTTACTGGGTGCTCTTCTCCTTGACAGGTTCTAAATGATAATTTTTGTCTCTCCTTAGCACTGTGATTCTGTTAAAAGCTGTGATTAGCTTTTTTGCCCTTTAACAATTACTTTTTTCTGGATTTTTTAGCCTCTCAACCCACTCATGCCCAACTTAGGAATTAGCAATGCACTGAAGGAAAATTGTACAGAGAATTCTGGAACACTTCTCTGAAGTTACCTTATCTTCAGGATCTTGGCCCCTTAAGTTTTGGCTACTTTAATAGCCCTTAAGCTAAACTTCCAGTTCCCTATCCTAGCGATATGGCTCTAGACCTCTGCTTTCTCTTCAGCCCCTGTGCCTCATAAGGCAAATTAGCAAATGTCCAAAGACAAAAGCTTCAGTAAATGTAGGACTCAGCTTACGCTTTCCTCTTCTCTTTGAGATGCGGGCCCTTCAAGGTTTGGCACTTTGATCATTGTCTTATGGCTTTAGATAGCTGTTATTTTGTATTTTGCTGAGATTTTTATAGATGTTCTCAATGGGAAGGTTGATTTGATGTAAGAGAATTTGGTTTTAATTTACCTTGCTAACTCCTCAACTGCTAACAAAGTTGAAATCAACCTTTAAATGGATGATACTATACCCTAGTTTGCCTGGGGTGGTTCTGATTTATGGCTGTTATTCTAGATCAGTTACCACTAGTGCTCTTTCATTCTCAAAAGTATCCAGAATGTAACAATAAACTGTAATGACTACCCTACCTCTAAAGGCAGGTAATGCCTCTTACTGCCTTCATTAAAATAACTATTACTCATAAAAGTATGACTAAACAATAAAACTGCATGACTAAATAATAAAAAGAACAGACTTCATGTGTATTATTTGTGCATGTCTTAGTATTTCTTTTATTTACGTACTTATCTGACACACCATTCTGAATCAAAAAAAGGAGTTTCTACTTTGAAAGGTCAAGGAGAATTCCACATCTTCAAGTGGATAATCATTTCCAATGTCTAAAAAATATCATGCATTCATTCACAAATAAACATACATATGAATACAATGGTCATTTGTAAAAGTCAACTGTTTTTCTACATGTGTAATTTTCATAGTCTCTTGGGATTAGAAGAAACCTTAAGATGACTGGACTCAGCCATATATTCCTTTTATAAACAAAGACACTAAGGTCCCAAAAGCTGGTTTAGGGTGACCAAAATGACTTTATCCTACATCACAGGTACATGTTGAACTCCTCTGATCTCTAGTCCAATAAAATTCCCTCTCCACAAACTACCCAATCCAGTGCTTTCCTATTAGCAAACTTCTCCTACTTCTATAACAACAAACACCTCCTGCTCCTATATCTTAGCACACAAGGATAAATATTAGCACACATATTGAGATGTAAAGGGCAAGATTTGGACCTTTCATACAAGGATTAAAAAGCAACAGCTCTTCCTGGAAATTTCATAAAGTAACTATTTATATTTTTGTTCACTAAATGTTTGCTAGGATACCTTTTGGATAGTCCCTAAGGATTTGGAGTTGCAGATGGTTCATTAGGATTCTTTGTTTATTTCAAATGGACTACAGAGTACATGAGTTATTAGGTAGCTGCAGCAGATACATCTTGTTCCCTGAGTTGCATCCACCTAGCCTTACACTTGCCTGAGTTTAGCCAGGTTGGACTAGATAATTCAATGCAAGCTTAGATTTGCTTCATCTGATAACATTCCACCTGTGGCCCACACTGAGTATCTTTAGTTTCTGCCCCATGGCTCTCTGAGATGCTAGTAAGAGTTTTTTTGGTCCTTACATATGCGCAGGGAAAGAGCATGGGGCAATCTTGACCAAGGTAAAGGAGTTAATGGATAGACACTCATGCCCCTGGACCACTGTGTGGACAATTCTGGGAAGTATTCTATGTGCCTTTTAGGATTAAGCCCTGTTGTCCACAGTGGCAGTGTTGAAACATCACCCTCTCTTTTCCAATTTAATTCTTCCTACTCCATCATTCCTGCCCCTAAGATCACTTCTCAAATAAACGTGCAAGCAAATCTTTGTCTTAGGATATGATTGTGGAGGAAGCCAAAGCACATAATGTTCAAACACTAAATTCTTCCACCAATCAAATGTCCCTATTTCAAAGTCCTCTCAACATCAGCTTCACATATGAAGGCTTCCTTAGCTCCTATTTCTATGGCATGTCTTCCTAGACAGTAAAGGATAACTATAATGAATGTGTTCTATTGTAGTGCCATCTAGTGGCCAGGATGAATCAAAGTGTATGGCATCTAAGTAACCAAGTTGTAAATATTAAACAACTTAAACACTGGTAAATTTCACATTACATGAGATAGGTAGATGTATTCAAGAGCAGGCAATCTTACCACAATTCCACTGAAGGTCAAAAAGATAAATGTTTGTGACAGGATATTAAAAGGTTGGGATAATTTTATGATATGTAGGTACCACAAGCTAAGACAGTGATAAAGATAATCAAATCTCACGCATGAAAAGGCAAAAGCTAATCACCAACAAGGTCAGGAAGAGCTTTGCCTCTGTGTTTTGATTTAGCTGAACATAAAGCCACAGTAAACACACAAAGTTGGTTCGCACAGTTTAGAAATCTGCCCCAGCAGCAGCCAGTGCTAAAAAGATTCTGGATAAAATGAGCAGTAATACAAAATAATAACAGCAATAACAACTACCATTTAATGAGTAATTACGTTTCAGGCTCTATCTAAATATATCATCCGTGGGATATCATTAATTTTTAGAACAACCATTTAAGGTAGGTACTACTGATACCCTTATTTTTCAGATGAAGAATAATTACTAAAGTTCATCTTGTTCCCTGAGTTGTTCCATATATACTCAGTAAAGAGCAGGAAGAGGTTCAAATTCAGGTCTGTCTGGCTACAAAATCTATTCTCTTACCCAGTTCACATTTCAGTCTGCATCAGAAATCATGACTAATTTTATGGCAAGTGCATTATTAGTAATTATTATAATAATAAACCCCCATTCTACAGACAGTGCTGAAACAGTCATGGTTAAATATCTTGTCTCAGGTCACCTGGAAATCATTTTCTGTCTGGATTAAAAATCCTTGGTCACTGGACTCTAATCAAATCAAAACATATATTCTTTCTCTTGATAGACTTCTGCCAGTAATTAATTTATATCCCTAAGCAAAAATCTGATTGTTTTATCCTAACTTGTGTAACTGAAAATACTATTAGATAAGATTCTCCAGAACAATTGGAAAATCTAATCCTAGTGAATTTAATTCTGTGCCATCTTCTGATAGTTAGTTTCATAGTTCAACGGAGTTTGGGATGAGTAAGAACTCAATGATCAGCAATATATGGTCCTAGCAGTTCATCCTAACACAAGAATTGAAGATGAGATGAGTTTACTATCAAAGGGCATATGGAGCTTGATGATAAAACTAGAAATTCCCTTGTTATAGGAAATGTCCCTTTTAGGAAAAAAGCTTCTGGATTGTATTGAACCATTAGCACAACCTTGGGTGGGACATATAATCTATCTGGGCCTTAGATTTTCATCTTGGAGGAGGAAAAATGAAAACTTCACAGAATGGCAGTGGGGATTAATGTATATAAATAACCAAGAATAATGCATGATGCATAGTAGACACTTAAATGATTTTCTTTTATATCCTTTCATTTTTCATAAAGAATTTTAAGTTGCTTATGAAAATAGTCTCCAAAATATATTCTCTCTCTTCTTCCTTCCTGTGGTCCAAAATAAGACAAGTTCTTGCAGCATGTTGAACACTGTATAGGATGTGAGAAATGAATACTTTTGGAATATCTGGGCTTGCCAATAGAGGACAATTTATTAATATCTAGCAATTACAAATGCAAATACTGCTTGATCTACTAATTTTGCCTGTGGGAATTTATCCTACAGTAGTTATGTGCAAGGCTATTCATTGCAGCACTCATTTTAACAGCAAAGTATTATTTAAAATCTAAGTGTCCATCAATAGAAGATTGGCCACATAAATTATGGTGCATGGTACATGTATACAAGGGAATAGTACGTAACTGGAAAAAAATCCAAGATATATATTTTTAGGTGAGGTAGCAAGGTATAGAACAATATGCATAATACACTACTTTATGAAAAGGAGAGGAAATATATATTAATATTAACTTGTATGTGTACAAAGGAACACTGGAAAGATATTCAGACAACTATGGTTTCTGCTGAGCAGGATAGGGGAAAACTGGATCCATGCAAGAAATGGATGAAAAGGTTTTTCACTGTATATTTCACTTTTTTTTAAACCAATGGCAAAAAATTTAATAAATTAATTGAATTTTTAAAATATTTGAATTGGGCTTGTACTCACTTCTTAAAGATAACACAATGTAAAAGTGCACTATCTTATATCACATAGTTTCTAATGGACAAATGGATGAACTGAGTCATAAACTACTAAATGTTTCCATACAAAGGCCATCATCACATCCTGGAGACATAGAACTACCGGCATCTATGAATATTTCCACTATTTCTATATTGGTCATTATTTAATTTTTCTGATGATATTCTAGTAACAGAATGACATGGTAGTCATTTGTAGGTAAAACACAGTTTCACTACTGACTTAGCATATCTAACGACACGTCACATACCATTTATTTCCTCTTCAAGCAAATTTACGACACTTAATTGGACTTTGAATCAAAGTACTAATTTTTGAATATGTCAAAATCTCGCACTCATAATCAAATAGAAGTCACAGAGACACATGACGAACTTTCTTCCTATTTTTCTTTTGTTAATGAGCACTTCCTTGTTTAAACTCTTATTTTTCCACTTGATTTGTACACTCCAGCATGAAGAACATTAAAACAAATTTCTTTTAGGACACCTGACTTTTTAAATACACATTTGATAGTATGACTTAAATGTCACAAACTGACTTCCTAGTTTCCCACATAAAACATGCTACTATCCACATACTCCTCATCACAGTACATCATACTTCATTCACCTAGATGCTTAGACCAAACCTTTGTAGTCAGCCTTGATCATCTCTCTCTGTCATAACCCACATCCAATCTATCAGCAAAATATGCCAGCTCTACATACAGTAAAAGATAAAGAAAAGAGCAAAGGTATGTACATTAAACAATTACTTCTAAGTAAGGCATGAATTTAAGAAGATATCACAAGGAAAATTAGAGAAGATTCCAAATTGAAACATAATCAAAACATATGAACATTTGTGGGATGCAACTATAGAGTAGTGCTAAGAGGGAAAGTTATAGCTTTAAGTTATGATATTGGTAAAGAAGAAAAGTCTAAAATCAAAGATTTATATTTCCATCTTCAGACTGTAGAAAAAGAACAAATTAAACCCAAAATAATGATAAGAGAAGAAATTAATGACACAGAAAAGAGGAAAATAATTGAAAAAATTAACCAAAAAAATTGTTTCTTTGAAGAGATTGGTCAAATTGATAAACCGCTAGAAAGCTGAACCAAAAAAGAAAAAAGCACAGTAATTATCAATATCAGGAATGAAAGAAAGGTTATCAAAAAAACATAAAAAATAATTTTTTTCTGGAATACTTACAGAAAAAAATGTAGAATATCTTCACAAGGTTTTATGGTAGGCAAAGATTTCTTAGACAAGACAAAAAAAGCATCAATCATAGGGAAAAAAACTGGTAAACTGGGTTATAACAAAATTTAAAACAGCTCTTTAAAAGATCCTGCAGAGAAATTGGAAAGGCAAGCCTCAGAATGAAGAGAAATATCTGATAAGGGTCTTGAATCAAGAATATTTAAAGTACCACTGAATTGTGCACTTTAAAATAGTATAAATGCAACATTTTATGTTATTATATTTTACAATAAAAAAGGCCAAAAAATTATATAAAGAAATCACTACAATGGACTAATTATTTTCTCCTCTGTTCCCACTCCTCACACTACCTAATCCCCTGCCTAAATGAAACCTTGAGAAAATAGAATACTAGTTTTTTGTTCATCACTATATGCTTAGTG
The DNA here is from genome assembly GCF_040802235.1 of Manis javanica. Taxonomy (NCBI): domain Eukaryota; kingdom Metazoa; phylum Chordata; class Mammalia; order Pholidota; family Manidae; genus Manis; species Manis javanica. The sequence goes on from NC_133158.1 coordinate 9,823,571, forward strand.
CCACAGCAGTGCCTGCAATATAGTAGACACTTATTAATTATTTAATTGAATAAATGAATTAATGAATGAAGTTGCAACCAATCATATGGCTTTAGTTCATCTGTCTCCCTCAGGCTTCTGCATGTATTTCTCCCTCCCCTAGATTAGTGGCTTTGCAAATCTGCAGACCGCTGGCAATTATTGGGTCAAAAAAATCTTTCATTATAATACTAAGGTGTTATTTGCATTCTTCACTGTATTGACATTCGCACTAATGGTGCAAAAGCAAGAGTGGGCATAATTGTTGGAACCATAGCATGAATTAAGACAGTGGCCCCAAGCTATACCAGAAATTGCTATATTATTCACAGAAATTGCTGTATTAATCACAGTTTTTAAAAAAATTAAGTTTCATTTAAGAATGTCTTTTTCGAAAAAGTATAAATGATTAGTCTCATTAAATCTCAACTTGAATGCAAGTCTTTAATATTTGGTATAACCAAATGGGGGGATTTTCATAAAGTACTTTGTTGCATAACTAAGTTCAATGGCTGTGTCTGGGCTGGGAAGGATTTGTGGGTTCATTTGAGTTGCAAGCTGAACTGGCTGCTTTCTTATGAAACAAACTATGTGGTTATTTAAACTTAGGTGTTTGGAAGACATTTTGTCAAAACTTTTCTCAATGAATAAAGTGAGTTTCCGCAAAGCAACTGACAGTATTTGTTGCCAATGATAAAACTTGAGTTTTCAAGTAAAAAATTAGAATTTTGTAAAACTTGTATCCACCACTGTGAACTTAACAGCTTCTAGTACTTTTCCAATGAGATAGGTGCTGATAGTAATGTATGTAATTTTTAAAATATATCATGCAATGAAACTAGTCAACATTTGGAAGACCTGCAAAAGTCAGTGAATGACTTTTTTCCAAATACCCAACACATGATGTTACAATATTATGCATGAGTAAAAACTCCTTTCAAAGTTCAAGACAGATCAATGGACTGTAATTCAACAACATACAAAAAGTTCATTGACATAAGTTCAAATTCTACATTGCCATGAAACTTTTAAAAACTACTCACCTGCCCAGTTTTTATATAATACTGAAAAAGAATACCCAAAACTACCAGAACATGTTTTTTAAATATGCCTCTTTCCTAACTAAATATCTCTGTGAAGCTAGATTTTCTCCTTATATTTCAACAAAAACATCATACCACAATAAACTGAATACAGAAGCAGATTTGAGAATCTGGTTGTTTTCTATTAATACATGGACATTAAAGATATTTGTAAAAATGTAAAGTAACACCACCCTTGTCACTTTTTTTTGGAAATGTAACGATTTTGACCAAAAATGTTGTTTGTGTTAACAATGGGTTGTCTTATTTTTAAATGTATTAATATATATTTTTTAATTTCTAAATTTTAAATTAAGGATAGATAGATATAACTCACATAAACAAAAGCTCTTTAGTGTCCTCAATAACTTCTTTCTTGATTGTGACAAAATATATATAACATAAAACTTACCCTTTCAGTTATTTTCATGTATGTAATTCACTGGCAATAATACATCTACAAAGTTATGCAACTATTCCCACTACCCTCTTCCAGAATTACTTGTCCTCCCAAACTGAAACTCTGTACCCATTAAACAATAATTCCCAATTTGACCCCAACCTCCAGCTCCTAGAAAAGTTTCTGTCACTATGGATTTGCCTACTTAGGAACCCCATGTAAGTAGAATCATACAATATTTGTCCTTTCGTGTCTGGCTTATTTAACTTAGCATAATGTTTTCAAGGTTCATCCACACTGTAGCATTTTGAGAATTCATTCCTTTTTAAAGCTAAATAATATTCCATTCTATGCATATAACACACTGTTTATTCTTTTGTTGATGGACATTTTCATGAATAATATTGCTATGAACATTGGTGTACAAATATCTTAAAAACTGTACTCCCAATTCTTTTGAGTATATACCTGAAGTTGCTGGATCATATAGTAATCCTCTGTTTCAGTTTTCAAGGAATCCTCAATAACTTTCAAGGGTTTGAAGGGATCTGAGACAAAAAAGTTTGAGAACTACTGTCCTAGAACATACCAGCTTTGCCTGGATAACTCCTGCCTGTTATTCAAGATAAAAGCAGGCATCACCTCTTAAGAAGAATGTCAAGTCCAACACCAGGTTGTGTTATGAGACCCTCCTATATGTAGCCTATGCGTACTTCCACCTTAGCTGATAGTACACTGCGTTTTATTACCTGCTGATGTCACATTCTCCTCTGTAAACTGTAAAGAGCACAAAAATTTTTTTTTCAGGGGGGGCAAAATTCAGATCTTTTCTATTTGTGTGTATGCCCAATGTCTGCAATATAATAATGCACAAGAAATGTCTGTAACATAATTTTGAAGGAAATTAAAGATGATTATTTGAAATTCTCTATAGGAGGCTTGATAAAAACTTCCTCATATTTCACCTTTAATTGCCTAGTGATGGCTGCCTGGAGGTCTGTGTTGAGAAGGATTCTGAGGTCGTCTGGAAGCTTAGCAGGAAAGATTATAGGGACCAATGAGCAATGCAAGTCAGACGTGGAAAGATCTATACCTAGTCTAGATGCTGAGTTCCTTTCAGTTCTAACATTCCATGTAGGGAAATGCAATTATTTTTGTTTTCAAATCTCACCTTTATTACTTTAGTCTAAAAATCTGATACTTCTTTTATTAGGAAATTAACTGTGACTATGTTGTGAAATCCACTGGATAAAAAACACAAATATTCCCTCTTCAGTCTCTCTGCATCCCTACCCCTGGATCCTGCCAAGATCAAAAGTTCCTTAAAGAATTCTTCATGGATTTTTACAAATACATCAATGCAATTTTATGATAATACAGGCTGTTAGATTTGAAAAAACTCACACTGCTTTCTTTCATCTAGGGACTCATTCCTTTCTCAAGTAACATTCAGAGACAAATATATACAGCCTACATTTTCATTTTATTTCTAGTTTCATGTCTTTGGTTTTATTTGTAAAAAGCTACACATTGTTAGAAAATGAAAACTATTTGAATATGTATTATTACATTGTTTCTCTGATCTCTCCTTTTACAAATGGACAGCTACTGGAGTTAAAGAAATTACTAGCTAGGCTAAAAAAAAAATAATGATGATGATGCCTTAGAAGAAAGACTAACAGGATACATTTGAATGGGAAGTCTGAAGTCATTACAGCCTCCATTTCAGGGGGGGAAAAAAAGGAGACACCTATAAATTAAGTATTGGTATGTTATTATCCATTTGGGTGACATAATATATTGGCATCCAGTATTAATTTATCAACAGATTGATCCATAGATGTTCGAGTTGGAATGGAGATGTTACTCCCAGAAAGATCCTTTCATTTGTACTGTTTAGGTTTGTTCGAAGATTACAATGCCTCAGAGAATAAGCTACATGCTTATTTTACACTCACCCTGGATGGTGTAGAAACAATAAATGAGGAACTGAGAATTTCATGAAAATCGAAGTGATACACCTTCATAAAAGAATAGAAAAGAAATTTCGAATTTCTTGAGGACAGAAGAAGAGACACATGAATACTTTTTCATATGCATATATATGGAGAAGAGCTGATCAACAATGAATGTGATAGAAAACAATTTTGCAGCCAAGGCACAAAAAATGCTACCTTGAATTTTATAGCACTTTTTGCTTTTTAAAAACATGCTCACATCCATTATTTCATTTTATCCTCCCAAGAAACCTGTGAGGTAGGTAAGTCAGGTTTCATTATCTCCAAGATTTATCTTACATTCTGGCCGCTGCTGTTTTATGACAGAGTTCATGGATCCAGAAAGCAGTATTCCTTGTATTATGGCCATTATCTGGTGACTCACAAGAATTGGAAAAATGAACAAATGAGTATGTATTATGAGGGACAGGGACACCCTCTCTTTACTTGGGAGTTGGCTTTCCTTTATAAATATTCTACAAATTTTTTAATAAATACATTTGTGCTGCTGTATTGAAATAGGGATTTCCTGACAAACCACTTTTGACTTTCTAGCATGGAGAATAACCATAAAAGGTGATCCCAATGGCTACATGCAACAAAAGCACTGGCTTATAATTGCTTACCCTCTTCTTAATTCTTTCTCTTATTTATCCCTCTTTCCGGCCTTTGGAAGACCAAAAATTAAGAGGAGGGGATGGGAACATTTTAGGTGAGACAATGCAATGAATAGAAATTGCCCTGTGTAGATAGAGCCCACGTTTCTATTTACTTCAAAGCTAATATAGGTACTATTTATCCCATGCATTATGAGAAATACAAATTAATAACATTTATTGAATGCTAATAACCTGAGGCAAAGAAAATTTTACAAAAATTTCTTTAAAATGTTTTCTTAAAACAATGTTGCTTATAAAAACAGCTCGATCTCAAGATGTGCTCTTCTATTACAGTGTATAGAAGCATTTCTTTAGGAGTGGGGGGTGGAAGGAGCTGCCAGTCAGCTTTGTTTATCAATATAGCCCATTCACTTGTTTATGGCTAACATTCTTCTGACTATCTGATGACTGGTGCCTATTAAACATTTCACATACCATCCCTAACATAAATGTTTGCTATTTTATTCTTTACTTTTGCATATGCTTGAATTTATACACATAAACACACACGTGCATATGTACATAATTATATATGTATGTGTGTATATATATAATGTATGTATTACATATTTTCTAAACAAAATCAGGTATTTATGAAGCATTTCATCTTGGCTTGTAGAGGGGCAGAGGACCCCTCCATCAGGTGTTCCCTGTCAGAGCCCACTAAGTTCTGACCTCCACAATCTCACCAAGTTCATATCTTAGACTAACATGGCTAACAGTGTCCTCTTTGGTCTTACAACTAGACTTAATTCTCCTGCTGATGGTTTACATTTTTTGGAGGCAATGAGAATGTTATACAATATCATATAGTAATAAAGAAATTTAAATTTGACAGTATTCCAGAATATTCTACTGACTGTTCTTTACCTGTAGCTTAACAAATCTGTCCCAAAGGTTTCTTTTCTCCCCGCATCATGACCATAAGTAAAGTGTAACTGGATGATAGTGTTTCGGAGGACACAGTGCAGCTAGAATTTGATTCTTGTTATCACCAATCCCCTCTTTAACAATGAGGGAAGACACTACCTCCTCTCCCTCCCTCCACCCACTATGCTTTATGGCCTAGTAGGCAGAGCCTGGTTTCTAAAATCGCATGAGCTATGATTTGTATTCCAGAACCTCTCCTTTCTAACTGAGCAGTCTCAGAAAAAATTAATTCATGTGAGCTATAGTTTCCTGATTTGCAAAATGAGGAAACTGAAAGGCTCTATCTCAGAGAGTGGCTGTTAGAACACCTTAGGACACAGTGCCCAGACAACCAGTGCCCACTGTTAGGAGGATACATCTATCTAGTTATAAAACATGGTTCTTGAACTGATAGCAGGCAACTTCAAAAAAGGTGAAATACACTAATTTCAAAGTCTTATTTTCTGACATCTTTTGAGAGAGACAAGGTGGGTGCATACCTATCTTGACTTCTGAAGCCATGCTAAAATACAATGTTGCCTTTCTATACCTTTTATGATGACTTATTTCCTATCTCAATTCTACCGTGGTACCTCACACTCATCCTCATATCATTCTGCACAATTACATGTCCTGTCTATTATTTTGTCCCGTCTCAGAGAATGGGCACCTGTAGAATGAGGATCTTTTACTTAATATGAGCTTCTGCTACCCTAGCTCCACTGAAATGTTCCTACACTGATTGTCTAAGAATTCCACAGTGCAATAACCAATTTATTTTTTAGTTGTGATTTTCCCTGGGTCTATTTCTCTATTTGACCCAGTTGACTACTCAAGTCTTCTTCAAACTTGCCTTTTCCAAGATGCTACTCTTGACTAATCCTCCTCCTGCCCAATTTTCTATTTCTTTGCTCAACTGCCAAACACTGGTATTCTTACTAGGCAGAAGCCTAAAAGAAAGAGGTTGTTCAATATGTGCTGATGGAGACAAATTTCCAAATTATCTAATGAAATGAAGAATACAAGATGTTTCACATATAATTTTCTATCTTTAAAATATTCTAACCATGGAAATGCATATTCATTTTCTAGGGCTGCTGAAACAAAGTACTACAAACTAGATGGCTTAAACAACAGAAATGTATTCTTGCATAGTTCTGGAGGCTGGAATTCCGACATCAAGGTGTCAGCAAAGTTGGTTCCTTTTCGGAGGTTCTGAGAGAAAAGCTTTTCCATGCATCCTTCCTAGCTTCCAGTTCTTGTTGGCAATCTTTGGCATTCTTTGGTTTGTAGACTCATCACTCTAATCTCTGCCTCTGCTGTCGCATGGCATTCTCCCTATGTGTCTCGGTCTTCATACGGCCTTCCTTTCTTGGTGTGTCTGTGTCCAGTTTTCCTTATTTTATGAATAGTCACTGGATTAGTACCTACCCTTCCTAAGCCTGTATAACCTTGTTAATATTTAAAAATAATTAAAAGTAAAGCATATTGTTACGGGTTGAATTGTGTCCTTCAGATATTTGAAGTCCTAACCCCAGAACCCGTGAATGGGCCCTTATTTACAAATTGGTGGGTCTTTGCAGATGAACTCCAGTTAAGATGCAGTTACACACATGCAGACACATATATATTTCCATATTATACAATAATTGGTACTTTGTAACTTTTTATCCCAGTTTTTCCTTCTCTGTCCCCGTCCTATCCAGAGAGGCCCAAGCCAGAAACTTGTAAGTCCTCCCTGAGGGCTCCTTCTCACCACCCTGCTGTGCTGTCTCACTAATATCTTTTAGTCCAAGTCCTCCTCTCCAGTGTACTTGGACTTTGCATAAGTCCAAGTACTCATTATCTCTTACCTGGACCATTGCAATAGCTTACTAATTGGTTCCCTGGCATCCAACCTTGCCCCTTTAAGTCCATCACTTCCAGGGTAGCTGGAGTCATTTACATAAGATGCAAATTAGATGATGTTGCTCTGCTGCTTAAACCAGTGCCTTGCTTCCTCTTCCCTCTAGTTCCTCAATCTGCACACAAGACCCTCCATTACCTGCCCTACCCATCCCTTCACCCTTCTTCTCTTGCCTGTCCTTGCCTTCAAAGCTACACTATAAACAGCAATGGCGTGTAGGTTCTGGTGCATACTTTTCCTCCTCTGCTGTGCCCCTCCTTCTGCCAGGAATGGTCTTTCCTTCCTCTGCCTGACCTACCTGCCTGCGGGATGAATTCCAGGTAGTCCACGTCCTCTGTGAGGCCTGTCTGAATCCCAGGTGAGGCAAGGTGTTCTTGACATGTGTGACCAGGGCACCCTGAACACACTGCTCTCTTACCTTTCTTATCTATATTAAGTACCACATTCTGTGTCTCTCTGACTGTAAGCACTTAAATGATAAATGTCATGTATTTTAAACCATGGATCTGTTGTGCCTAGCCCAGTCCTTGGACATGAAGTAGGTGCTAAAGAAATGCTGGTTGAGTGAACAAAGTTAGACACATTTTTTTAATTAAAAATAATTTTTTATTGAATTATATACTGACATACAATATTATACTAGTTTCAGGTGTACACCATAGTGATTCAGAAGATACATTTTATCATTCAAGAATTTCTACAAACTATTAATTAACAAAAGAACAAATGACTTTAATTTTATTGTAATAACATCTCAAAACACTTATTTTATATAGATCAGGATTTCTCAACCTTGGCACTGTTGACATTTGGGCTGGATAATACTTTGTTGCAGGAGCTGTCCTGAGCATTATAGGATGTATGGCAGCATCACAGGCCTCTCTACCCACTGGACACCAGTAGCTTCCTAATTCTCAACTGTGACAACCAAAAATGTCTAGAAACATTCCCAAATATCCCCTGGTGGGGAAGAGAGGACAAGATCACCCCCAGTTCAGAAGCACAGACTGATGTTCAATACAGATTTTGGAATTTCAGACTACCTGCAAAAGCAGGAATTCCCATAACATTTCATTTGGTCCCTTGGGAGACCAATTATTCTTTGTAAGAGCAAATCTGCCACAGTTTATCATGTTTTTAAAGGCATTTAAATCAACCGTATGTATAACTTTTAAGAGTTTTTCTAATATAATTACCTTGTAAAAAGATGAGATCGTGTTATTCATTGTTCTATAAAAATGTAGGGTTTTTTTAAACATATCTATGTGCTGATTCTCATTTGGAAAGGAAAGAGGTCTACAATTTTAATTTGAAGATGCTCTCCTCTGGCTCTGAAAGAAGGAGGGAGAGAGAAAGGGGAAATGGAGAAGGAGAGAAAGGAGGAGAGGGAGATAATTGTTTTAATCCAAAATTTGGAGGGCTTTTTATGTTAACTCCCCATTTCCTTTGCTTTCTGTGTGATTCTAACCTATTGTTATTGACAGTGTGGCCAACATTAAACAAAGAACAGTGAACTCTATTACACAGCCTGGTCAGGAAAAGGTCAATCCAATATTCTGGTTGACAGAATGTACAATATTCAAACTATTCTACTATTCATAAAAACACTGAACATTAAAATTACACTAAAGTATTTTAGAAATTCTTTGAGGCAAAGTGAGCACAACTAAGTGTCAGGAACTATGGATTTTTAAAAAATGAGCCACACAGACATGGTATCTCTTCTCTGAAAGTTTATGGTCTAGTAGGTATGTATAAAAAATAATGAAATAGTCACAATGATGGAGGTACAATTAGAAACTGAATAAACGCTAGGAAGGAAAATAATTACAGGAACATGACCTGAACATGAGGAAATGACACTTGTGTTGAGATCTGAAGAAAGAATCTAAGGAATTAACTACAAGAGACAGAAGAAGAGCAGCTGAAGGTGGAGGGCATGGCACGAACAGATGCGCTTGGCTGGAGGGAGCATGTAGGGGACTGAGTGAGGAGAAGAGTAGAGCCTAATGGAGCCAGGGAGGTGGGCCAGGGCAGCTAGGGAAGGTCTGTTGGATCATGTTAAGGATAGATGGAAGGACCATGAAGCGATGCAGGTGTTAAGAAGTCATTTTGGTTCTGGGGTAGAGAACAGATTAGTAGAACAGGAAAGAGGGCATGCAGGGAGACTTGCATCCTACCTATATCAGGATTCTCACTGTTCCTTGAAAGCTCACGCAGATGTCTTGTTCTACAAAGGGATGAACTCAGAAACAGTGTGCTAAATGAAAGAAGCCAGTCACAAAAGGCCACATATTGTGACTTACTTCCCTTCTACGAAATATCCAGAAATAGGCAAATCCATAGAAACAGAAAGTAGATTAGTGATTGCCAGGGAATGGGGGAAGAAGGGAGGGGAAGGTGTCTGTTACTAGTTATTGGGTTTCCTATGGGTACTGGGTTCCTTATGGGGAGATGAAAATGTTTTATAATTAAATAGTAGTGAAGGTTGCACAGCTTAGTTAATATACTGAAAACCAATGAATTGAACACTTTATAAGGGTCATTTTTTATGGCATGTGAATTATATCTCAATAAAGCAGTTACCAAAAAAACAAATCAAAATAAAACCCTTTTATTATGTCTTGGGAGAAAATAGGTTCTAAGTTCCTAAGTAAAAGTAAGATAAGAGATGACTTTTAAAATTCTTTATTTTAAAGTCATGTTTTTTAAAATGCTCCTTGCCTTCTAAAATTCAATTAGTTGAACTTTAATAATTACACTGAAACAGAGGCATTTATACAAGAACAGCTGATCAATGATTTAGTGAGATCCCCAAATTCCCACATCATAGTTTTTGTTAGGAAAAAATTATAAAACCACCAGCTACTGAGAATGAGATCAACTGGAATTTTACTATTTGTCAATTCGTCAAATAGTGGATTTTAACTTTCAACATGATTTTCATTTCCTATGCAGACAGCCACTTAGTAGGTATGTGGTATCAATCTTGATTTTCAACCTCAGCATTCTATATGAATTTAATGGGGGAAGTAATTGTGCAAGAATGTGTTTTAAAACACAAATTTCAGCTACCCTATTATTACATTTACAGCTGATTACCATGTGAATTGCTTTTATGTTATGCTCAAATATCACTAACACTTTCCTTTAAGAGGTACATGGCCTTTAATAATGATGGCACTGGCTAATATTTACTTTTAAATTCAGATTTGCCTTAAAATTATTATTAAGAAAAAAAGAACTAATGTATGGGGTAATTTTCTATATCAGGATTCTTTTTGGTAAGTGACAGAAAATCCACATCAAAGCAATGTAAGCGGAAGTAGAATTCACTGGCTGTCTTAACTGCAAAGTTCCATGATGGTGCTACCACCTTCAAGCACAGCTGGATTCACAGCTCTCAGGCCGTTTTCTGAAAATTAGTTTCATTTTCATACTCATGGCTGTGCCTCCTGATGCCATGATGAGAGCAGTAGCCTCTCCTGTGTCTCCCCAGATTCCCAGCAAAAGACTCACTGGATCTCTCAGTTTCTAACCAAACCATGTACCAGTCTTGGACCAATCACTATAGCCAACAGAATTGGGCATGTTGACTGACCTAGACCTGGGTCACATGCTCAGCCTTTTAGGATAGAAACCCACTCCAACCATAAAGACTGACCGTAGGGAAGGGATGAATCCCTAAAATAAAAGCAGGTACTGTTGCTAGAAAAAAGGACAATGGAGGCTGGCAGGGAAAATAACAAATGTCCACTGAAGTTTGCAGTTAAAAGATGGCCCCATAATGTTAAAAGTTAAAGGCTGGGTAGGTGGATGGATAGGCAAACTGACAACAAGCTGGGGAAGAACTTGCAACTGAAATACTTCTAAATGGTTTCTATGGAAATGCTTTTTAACCATGATACAGAAAGGGCCCTTCTAGAGAAAGTCAGGATGCAGCTTTCCCTGTGGCCTAACATGAGCCAATTTCTCTCAATTTCAAATATCTATTCATTAAACATAGTACTCACCTATGGTAGTCACTTTGCTACACACAAAGATAAATAAAAACGCAGCCCCTGCCCTCCAGCAGCTCTCAGCATCGTACCACCAGTCTTGTACAACAACAAGCAAACACAGGTATGAGAACTACCAGCTTTGAAGTATGAATATCCATCCAGTGGAAGCCAGGGAGCATCCTCTCTCTTTCCCTCTTTCTCTCACTTTTGGTCTGTCTGTCTCTCCATATTTATAAGCTGACAGGCACTCAGCATGAGGAATCATAAATATCACAGGCTAGAAACTGGCTATACAAGCTAGAAAGACAAAGATACAGCTTAATTAAGGAGAGAGTAAGAAAAATAAAAACTAAACTAAAAACAAAAAACTCAATAAAAACTAAACTCAAGTTTATGTGGCAGTGGTGACACTGACTAAATGCTTGACATCTGCTCCCTTTAGGTTGTAGAGAAGCTATTTCTACTAACTTCATTAGTAGAAGGGATGGCCCTGGATTAACCCCCTCCATACACATGATGAAATTATCACTAACAAATTAGTAAATGACTTGAATCAAATGTAAATTTGTGCATTTAAATCTTGCACAGTAAACATCCCCATGGCTATGGAGAAAGGCCAGCAAAAAAGAATCTTGCACTAGAAGTCAATTATTTATTTCTGCTGGCATCTCTAAATACAACCATATGGTCCTAGAGGCCACAGTGTTACAAATTCCACCTACTACAGGAAGATCTAAATTCCCGGGAGACCATATGTCTAATGATGTATCCCAGCCCTTTCATTTACACTTCAGTCTGTCAACAACTCTGCTTCTAACTGGTCTGCTAAGCATAGAAGGCAGTTCAGAGATGCTCAGACTAGTATCAGACATGTCTTGTGAACTCCTGTCTTTGACGGAACTTAGAACTTTGTGACTAGGCCACTGTCCACCAAAAAAAGGACATCCAAAATCCAGAGCATTTAAGGAAGGCTTTTTAAACCTAGTTTTCCTAGCAAATTATGATGTTTTCCTGCACAACTCCTTATGTCTTGGTTTTGTCTTTTATTTTCATTAATTCACTCATTTTTTCATTCAGCAGATTGAGGAACTACTTTGGGTCTCCATGCTAGGGTGGGTGACAGGGGTGGGAGGGAACACTAAGCTTCATAATACAAGATACTTGCTATTGGGGGGAGGAGGGGACAAACACACTGATGCAGTATTAATAAAGATACAAAGTGGAATACTGGCACTGTGACTGGTAAACTATAAGGCACTATTCTAATGTTTGTTATTTAGCTCAGGAGAGTTGAAGAAGATCTCAGAGAGGATGGTGGACTTGATCTGGTTTTACAGGTGAACAGGTATTCCTTCACTACATGTAAGAGCACAGAAGGAGTCTCTATCCACTCCTCCAAGAAGGATATTATGTTGGAGGGAAACTACAGAAGAATATGTGGTAGATTGTATTTTATGTAGAAAGATGGCCACTTTCATCAGTAAGAGATGGAGTCTAATTCCTTGCTCCTGAAAGGGATGCTTTCAACCATGAAGAGTATGGCCAACGCAACACTAATTGCAAGATTATGTCACATTTCATTTCTGCCCTTTTCAGTGGAACACTCCAGCTAGAGCCCTGAGTTACCATGTGAGCACTCCCACTATCTTGGGGGTGCCATACTGTGAGGAAGCCCAATCTAGCCACTACAGGGACTGCATAGAGGAGCCCTGAACTACATAAAGAAAGACAAATGCCTGGCCAGCCATAAGCTGCTCCAGCTCCAGCCACCTTCTGATTGCACCTTGGGGAGACACCCCACACCAGAAGTGCACAGCTGTACCCTTCCCAAATCACTGACCCACAGAAAAACCATGAAAGATAAATAAATAATTACTGTTGTTTTAAGTCACCAAGTTTTAGGGTGATTTGTTACAAAGCAATAAATAACCAGAACAAGGATGTATGAAGTGACTTGACTATTTTATGTTTTATTCATTTCATGTCAGATTTGGATTTGGTGGAATCAGCCAAATGGGGGCTGACTGGAACCTGGAGATGAGGCTGACTCCACAGTGCAAAAGAACTAGTCAGGTTAAACCCAAGAGTAGGAGGAGATGCTAAACAAACAACTGGTCAAAAATACAGTAGAGGACCAGGCCCTAAAAGCCTGAGGGACCAGACAGACCCACCATTGAAGAGGGATGCTAAACGGAGAACCAAAGTGAAGACTCACACACAGCAGGGACCTTGCTACTCAAAACCAGTAGACAAAGTCCCATGAAATTCAACAAGAAGCTTGCGAATGAACACAAAGATGAACATGACACTGAGTTGTGAAATGCTGGTTATAGGGTTTCTTCCAACCCGGGAGTCTAAAATGCTTTTGGGGTGAGATGAGGCCTGGGATCCCATTTGCGTGGATTAGATGGAGGCAGAATCAGGGGCTGGGTACTTACCATATTATTTTCTGCCCAGCCAGCCCTGATAACTGAGTATCCTCCTCCACCAACCCTCCAGCAAAAGTTAAAAAAGAGAGACGACTAAAATAGATTAAAAGAAAAGAAAGTCAAAGGAGAAAGTAGAAAGGATTATGGATGGTATTCTGGAATAGTTTGTATCCACTAAAAAATCGAATTAGGTACTCACCCTTGATTTGGCAACATGTATCAAAACATGCCTGAAAATATTTGTAACAGGCAGAACAGCATACAAATACATATGTAACAGAATGATGGCTTCCACAGTGTTTATAATAGTTACATCCAGAACAAAAAGGGAAACATGGAACAATCTAATTGCCAACAAATTAGCTGAACTGCAGAATACCTTGGAGCCTTTTTAAAAATGTTTGATAACGTGAAGAAAGATTCGCAAGGTATTGTTTAGTTTTTAAAAAGTTCCTTGAGAGCAGGTTCTTGGTTTCTGTATCTTTAAACATGCCTATAAGAATCCCTTGTACCAGCAGGCCCTTAAAATACACAAATTCTATAGCTAGTTTTCAGTGGGGACCTACTATGTGCCAAGCATGGTTTTAAGTTCCTTCCACATGTAAATCTATTTTGCCTCCAAGTAACCTTAGGAGGTAAAGTATTACCATCCTTGTTTTAAACAGGTGAAAACAGGGGCAGAGAGGTTAAGAAATTTGCCCAGTTGAGTGGTAGCACTGGGACAGGCAGGGATAGGCCCTATATTTCTTTTGAGTAAGAGGATTCTTAAATGATCAGAAAACAAAAGTCACAAAACTAAAAGTTACAAGACAGTATCACCAAACCAGTAAGACAAAAATACCACTTATTAGGTCTCATGATTATTGGTAACACATTTTCCAGAATTAAGGGCAAGGAGCATAATAGCAATGATTTTAGAATTAAGGAGGATGGGAGGGATCCTAGGATATTCTTTATTTTTCTTTCACTTTTTTCACTAGCTGGGGAAAACAGAGAAAGCAGAAGAGAAAAAAAAAAGGAAACCAAGTTTTTTATTTAGGTAATATGGAATCATACAGGAAAGATGTCAGTAAAAATATTCTAAATGGATTGTTTTGGGGTCTTCTATTTCTGGATCCATTTTATTTCCCTACTTATCTACATGCATTTGTTTCAGCACCCATTACAGAAGCATAATTTGTCATGAATTAATTTAGGTCCGTTCAGGAAATTTTAAAAATCACTCCATCAAAAATTAAGACGAAATGAGACCTGGGAAATAGCTGATCAGCCCCCTCCTTAAGAGACTGTCTCATACTGTTTGCCAGTTGTTTCTAGCCTCAGGCAAAGACCTCCAACTCTGAAACAGGATTAATGCTACATGCACATTTGCCACTTGAAATGGGGGCAGTGCCAGCAAGTCATCATTGTCCTCCCACACCGCCCTGTGTCTCTGGCAGCATAGGGGATTCGGACTGATTTGAAGTGTGGGTGGTGGAAGAGTGGGAGGTGTTAACCAAAAGGCCCCCACCCCCGTTCTGCGCGGTGCTCGCTTATGCCATCCAGCCGCTCTCCATACCGTCCAAGGCGAGAGCATATGGAGCTTCCCGAAGTGCTTTCATTCATTTCTCCCTTCATTCTCACACTCAGAAGGAAACGGCTACGGTTAGATAAAATTCGTACTTAATAAGGGGTTACCGAGTGTGTAATTGCTCCCAGAGTGTTTTCAGAGTGATAGTCCCCTGGTAGGAGCCCAGCCTTGCTAGAAAGAATCTCGCTAAACCGGCCCAAAGACTGCAATTCCATTCATTTGTCGTTATTCGGGTAACACACCAAAGATGAAGGAGCATCATTTACTAAAAGCCTTTTCCTCCTACCTCATTTCAAACAGGGCAGCAAATTCACAAGTTCCAGGTTTTCATCCAGGAGTCAGGGAGCGAACAGGTCCTCAAGCTAGTGCTGAGGTGACTCCAGACCTCCTCACGTCAGAGTTCACGAGCAGGTAGATGTGACCTTTGACGGGGCTGTGGGCAGAATGGCCGCACTTTGTAATTTTTCAGAGCTTCAGAAGCACGACCGCTTTGTTTCGCCAAGTGGGTCACCCAGCTGCGAGGGGAAGTTAGTTCTGCGGAGAGCCAACCGACGGCTCTCATTTTCTCTCAGGAGAGAGGAGAGAGTCTCCGGCCTGAGGGCGCCATGTGGAGACCTTCCCGGCCTCCCCATCCTCCCAGGGACACTCGCCAAGGTGGTGCAGGGCTCCAGCGACAGGCGGCAAGCTGCGCTCTCCTCTGCCAGGAGGCTGTTCCCCGAGCCCACGTCCGCGCCGGAAGTGGGGGCACGCGGGCTTCCGGTCGTGTCCTCGCACCGGCTCCCGGGACTTCCGTCGGTGAGGGAGCCGAGGGCGCGTCCCGGTCGCCGGTGTTCCCAGCGCGGGGTCCAGAGCGTTTCAGTCAGGAGAGCCGCGAAGGTAAGCGGACCTCGGGTGTGCACGTGTCTCCACGTTGGGGTGTCGGTGAGCAGCCGCGGACTTCGTGGGCTAAATAGTCGCCTTCTGTGCACGCAGGATTAGGGGCTTTCCAGTCACTCTGCAACCTGAGGGGGGTTGGAGGTTTGTCTGGGCTTTTTTGCTTTCATTGTTTTTTTCTCTGACACCACTTCTGGCGGTTTTATTGCCTTCGGTTGAGCTTCTCTGCTCATCGGTTGCTGTAGGTGAATAACTTTGTTCATTTTTACCACAGTTTATTCCTCGGGCCTCGGGGAAAGGATGGGCTGTGGCTCCCCGCTCAGACAGCCATCTTCACCGCGGCACTATTCGCGAGGAAGCTACCACAGTCATGTGCCTGATAAGGCACAATAATAACCACCCTCTTTATTGAATCCACTTCGTGAACTATCCACATCATGTTATCCAGTGTGACTTCAGGCTACCCGCGGGAAAGCTCACGGTGGGCAGGAACCTGCTGTTTGCCTCATCTTTCCAGTATTAGGGACAGTGTTTAGAAGGGAAGGCAGTCAACAACTGTTTGTTGAATGAATAATAGTGAAGTAGTCAGAGTAATTATTTTTTAATCATTAAAAACGACTGATCATTTTTTAATTATTAAAACGTGAGCTGTGGAATTTAAGAGGAAGAGAAGGTGATCTGGTGATTTGGCTTGAACATTTCAGTGCTTACCTTTACCAGTATGGATAATTAAACAGTGTCTTTGGGCCCACAGTCAGAAAGAAAACTGTGATAAATAATGGTCAGTTGGAAAGGCCTGTTTTTACAAGGACCTAAGAATGGTCATCTCGAATGGTCATGAGTTAGCATTAGAACTATTTTCATTAAGGTCTTTAGATTGTAAACAGCAGAAAATTACTCAAATAGCTTAAGTGAAAATGGAAGATGGATGTTAGTTATACTGCTACAGAAATTACACAGAACCCCAAAGAGGACATGGACATTATGCAAACCAGAGCATGGAGAGAAAAACAACCAAGATTTCTGCATGTTTTTTCTCAACTCTGCATCTCAGAATCAGCTTCTTGCTGTTCTCTTAGAAGTCATAGATATGTGGCCAACCAATGGAGTGGCCACCTCTAAGTCAGGTCTTCATCTGTAGTCCAACCTGTGGTGGCGGAGGAAAAAGAATGAGGAGGATGGGTTACCTAGAAAGCTTCAAGGGTAGACAATGAAACATATCTAGTACTTTTGTACTTCTAGTAGTCTGTGAACTCCCCTGTGTTAGAGATATTGCTTTATTCTTCTTTGTACACTTTGTGCCTAAAATAGGGTCTTTTACAAAGTGGATATTCAGCAATTATCTGATGAATGATTGAATGATGCATAGAGGAGAATGAACGCTCACTAAACTTTATGTCACGCACAAGAATAGCTATAATAAAAACACATGATAACAAGTGTTGGAAAGGATGTGGAGAAAGAAACCCAACCCTCATATACTGGCTATTGAGAGGTTAAAATGGTACAGCCTCTTTGGAAAACAGTTTGGAGGTTTCTTAAGTGTTATGTATTTCTTTATTACATGACACAGCAAAATCACCCCTAGTGTCTAATCAGGAGAACTGAAAGCTTGTGCCCACATAATGGCTTACACACAAATGTTCAAGCATTATTCATGATAGCCAAAAAGTGGAAAAAAATCTACTCATCTATCAACTCTCCAGTGCATAAACAAAATATTTATACAGCTCTATTTATACAGTAGACTATTATAAAAAGTAAACAAGTATTGATAAATGCTATAATGTGGATGAACCAAAAAAATATGCTAAGTGAAAAAAGCCAAGTGTAAAAGACCACATATTGATAATTCCATTTATGTGAAGTATTCAGAAAAAGGCAAATCTATAGAAACAGGAAATAGATTAATGGTTGTCTGAGTGTGGTTGGAAATAAGAAGTGACTGCATATGGGAATTTCTTTGGGGAATGAGGAAAATGCTCAAACATTAGATTATTGTAATGTTTACACAACTGTGAATTGACTAAAAATCATTGAATTATATACTTAAAATCAGTGAATTTTATGGTCTGTAAAGTATATAAATGTGTTTTTTTAAATCTGTGCAATTAAAAATGACTAAGTTTTCTTAGATAACCAAACCCTTTGGCTGATCTTTGATTGCATCTTCTTCTGTTTTCTGAACAGATTTGTTCCCAATCCACTGTTAGCTTCACATCTCCTTACAATCTAGCTTGGGCAGAAAGGAGCCTAGCAAAATCAAGAGTACCCAATGCATCCTTTTTGGACTATAAAGAGTAACAGAAATGTCCAGATAACATCACCAGCTAAAGCTAAGATAACATTGACTGTGGTATCTTCTTCATGTTCATGGCCTGGATGACCAGTAATACCATTCCTGAAAATATAGACAATTTATGCATCTGGGAAGGCATTCTACACTGTTATTATATGGGCTGTTTACTTGCTCTAGAGTCAGCTGGTTATTTAGGTATCCATAAAAACAATAATGTAATTGCTCAGTATAGAATGTAACATCATTGTATGGAGAGCACTTACTGTTACATTTCTCACCCATCCATATTGTGATGCTTCAGTGATCTCTTTAACATAAATAACCTTTCCATGTGGAAGGGGTTAAGGCTGGAGATGACATAAAGATATGGGAATAGTCAAAATATTTCTCAGCCACCAGTATTCTCCTCCTGAGTGGTAAAGGTAAGGTGATGTTGAGTAAATAACAATATCGTAGCTGGATCATTTTCTAATATTATTTAAAAAATTAATCTTTTATATTCAAGTGACCATAGCTCCATCTTTGCCATTCACATAATGCTTGAATACATGATTTGAAGTAAGGAATCACACAACTGTTCTACTCTACTCACACCCTTTTCCAAAGAGACTTGTGTTATAAAAACATTTTTTCAAGCTTTTGCTCAACTTCCTGGATGGATCAGAAATTACAACAGGCATGACTTTAAATTGACTTACTAATTTTTTTTGTACACTATGGATTCCCTAGACAAGCTGACTGGTTAGTTTCAAAAACTGTAATGTATATATAAATAGGCAATAAATATATATGTAAATGCTTGTATTTTCTTTATACAACTGCTTCAGATGGTGTGATATGGATACCTTTAAGATTTTTTTCTCTGAATATCAAATTGACCCAATAAGTAATTAATTAATCCCTATGGTAAACTCCTAGCACCGTAAAGTACAGCCATAAATAGGAAAGATAGTAATAGGAGCTGCTAGTTAAGGAGATTTTTTTAAGGCAATAGAACAGGTCTTAGAGTCAGGTAGAAAATTAAATAATTAGCACAAGAAGAAAGTGAAACCTAAAAGTACTGGCTATAGTCTCTAGAAATGCACAGCAAAAAAAAAAAAAAGATTCGTAAAGGCAAAGTCAAATGATAAAATGTTTCCTAATTAACCAGAGCACCTTGTAGGTATTGATTATAACTTAGAAAAATAATAAACTTGTACATCATAAATCATGCCTAACATATTCCTTAAGGAATGATGGATGGAGAACAATGGCTTGAACTTATTAAAAGTTCATTGCAAAATAATAGGATTTTGATGATAAACGGTTTATACTTCCTGTTTATCACATGGTCTTCCTAAATGAAATGGATCTTGAAAGGCATTTTTCGGAATCTGAAATACTGATCTTCCTGCATTACTAGAAGAAAAAAGAAAAAAAAACATCGGTCAGGTCAAAACATCGTATCACTCAGTGTCTCAGGGACATAATGGGATTATAAATAATGAGAATTTTGATACCAATTTGTTTTGGTTATAAACAGAATAAAGTCTGGAATTGAGGTGTCTGTCTTTAAGGGTTTATATGCAAGATAATTATCTTTATCTTGGTCCATGTAAGGATACTTGAGCTTAAAATGGAATAGCTGGAAATAATCACATTTTTGGAAAACTGATGTTAAGAAAATAGCTTTTAAATAGTGTGGGAACAGAATAATAAGTATTCAAGAGTGTGTATGCTGTAAAATGACACTAATTTGGATTAGTGTGGATGAGGCCCATACAAATGAGTAAAATATGAACAGGAAAATATTTGAAAATAGAATAAATGTTGTTTTTCTAGTATATGCCCCTGAAAGGGGGGAAAAAATGGTGAACAAAGTGCTGAACCCGATGTTAGGGCTAGTTTTAATTGGTAAAGAGGTTTTTTTTTTTTTGTATATGTGCATTAATACAACAAGTATTTACTGAGCTCCTTACTCCTTGCCCACCCATGTGCAAAATGCTGGGGAGAACCAGAGAAACACAAGAGGACTACAAAGATCTGGCTTTCTTAGAAGATACGTTAATTTACTGAGCAGCCTACTCAGTTAGAGGCCAAATGTTTCTAAAATAGTCAGAGATCCCCCTCCTACATTTTGAAACAGTATATCTCATAAAGAGTCATTGTTATAAACATCTGTTTTTGGCCTGTGCTCTCATTCAGTGATACTTTCAGGAGCTGTCAAGGAGCAGTCTTTGAAGTATTATCAGTGATTCTTACTCAGCATCTTCTCCAACCGCTGCTGGTATGACTTCCTGACAACCATGCTCCCTTCTGATTCCTTGCTTATCCTCTCCATTGTCACAAGAAACCAATCATTTCTTATTTTATTTTTGTTTTGATCGTTTTCATTATTTTAATCAAATCATGATATCATGACTTCATTTTATTTTCATTTTAATCATCTTCAAGATAATGATTACAGTAACAAACATTCCCATATGCTAGCCTCTGTGTTAATCTGCTCAGGTACCCCTGATTTTTGCCTACTGGCATCCATTTCTCATTCTTTTGGAAATACCATCCAGATTTTACTTTGAGCAACTCTTTCCACTCACCTTACCTACACACACACACACACAGATGCACTCACTCTCTCTCTCTCTCTCTCTCTCTCTCTCTCTCTCTCTCTCTCCTAGTCTATGTCTAAAAATAGTTCATTTCTATGATTATAATCATTGGCCAGGGATGATTCAACTTGATCCGACAAGACCTGGTTCCACTTTTGCTGGAACTGCTGGAGGGTTATTGTCTCTGCTGTGGTGATTAGCTATAAGGATCATAATGTATAGAACTGGAGAGGCCTCTTGAGAATGAAGCTAAACACAGAAGAAAGCAAAACCTAGAGATGAAAAGAAACAATGAATCTTGATGACATTGGCCCCCTGGATTCAGCTCTACCTGAAATTTACTCCTAGACTTTTCAGTTATGTGAGCCATTATAGTCTCTTGTTTGCTTTGTGCCATCTTGGAATTAGAAATATCTGCTTAATAGACATACTCTTATTTCATTTGAAGTCTGTAACAGTTCTCTGGGGAAGATACTATAATTCTTTACATTTTATGAATCAGAAATCTCAGGCTCACAGAGATTTAGAACTTTGCCCAGTGACCCAGCCATTAAGTGACAGAGCTAGTACTCAAATCCATGTCCATCTAAAACCAATGTCCATGTTTTTAACCCCTGAAGTCATCTCCCTTCATGCCTCATTTCTCTCTGTCTCCAACATTTAACACAGGCTGTGACACATACTCAGTGTTCTGTCAATGTTTTATGAACTGGTTGGCCTTAGAGGAGAGTAACAGGCTGTCCTGTCTAATGGACAAAGGCATATAAGAAAATTAATTAGGTAGTTGGGGGGATATAGGGATGAGGGAGAAGAATGAGACAATTTGAAAAAAAGGATTTTAGAGAATTCCTCAAAACTGGTCCAGTTAAATCCTTTAAAAACAATTGATTCTTAAAAATGGGTTAAACATTAACCTGAACTACATTATTTATCTGACCCATTTACTTTATAACCCTATAAATAGTACAAAGGTAAACTTGAGAATGGTTAAATTTGCCCACATTCTTAGTGAGTAAGGGCAATTCAACTTATTATTTTCCATATTTAAGACAAGCCTTTTCACTTTGCTACTATATCATGACATAGCTTATATCATGGCATAGCTTTTTTTAAAAAAATCATGCTAATTAATGATCCCCAAAAGGCCTATTTTCTGCTCTTGTTCCAAGGCCTGTGATGCTTATCTAAGGACAAACCTCGGGCAAAGTTCAAATGGTGCTCTGCCCTCAAATATGCTCTGTAGAGTTGTGTAGCCAGACAGGAAACAGCCTCTTGAATGGTCATGGGGACACACGTGTCCTAATTTAGTAATAGCCCATGTAGTCTCTGGCTTAATCATATCACAGAGTACACCCCAAGTATCATTAGCCCCATTGTATGCAGACCACAGTGTGAGGCAAAAATGTCCAGTGATAAACATGGCTGCAAATCATATCCATGTAGTGGATCTCTGCCAAGGATGGCTGACAAGCCTCACCTGTCTAGTTCACTCATCCATTGCAGGTCTGAGATCATTAGGCAGATGATGGGGGAGTAACAGTAAAGCAAACTGAAGATATTAAGACTGGGTAAGTCCATGAAAATGGATGATTGCACAGAGATTCCATCCCAAGTGATAGTCCAGGAGGCAGAGACCTCATTGAGAAAATCCATAAATTGTTATTATTACTTAGTGTATGTAAAATATGTGAAGCCATACTAATAGCTTTAACTCACAGAAGGTTTGCTGTAGTCCAGGCACTTTGCTAAGCATTCTGAATTCCCTGTCTCATCCTCATAAATGCCCATGGAGTTGTGGTGTTCTTAATCAAGCCCACTCTGGATCTAGGAAGAGTGAGGCTCTGTGGAGTAAGTAACCTGCCCGAGGTCACACGGTTCGTAAGTGGTGAGGCTGGGGTTCAATCTTATGCCTACCAGGCTGTTTCTGCAATGGGGGTACTTAACTACCATGTTACACCATTGCTATGAGAGACTACACAGAACATTAAGGATGTCCTCTGGAATGTGATTTTATTGTGATAAAATATACGTAACGTAAAATTTACCATTATAACCATTTTTAAGTGTACAGTTCAGTGGTATTAAGTACATCCACAATGTTTTGCAACCATTATCACCATCCATCTCCAGAACATTTTCATCCTACCAAACTGATAGTTGGTGCCCACTTAACAATAATGCCCGAGTCCTCTTCCCCCTAGGCCCTGATAGCCACTCTTCTACTCTCTGTCTCTATGAATTTGATTTTCCTACATACCTCATGTAAGTGGAGATATACTAATTGTCCTTTTTTGTCTGGATTATTTGCCTAGCACAATGTCTTCAAGGTTCACTCATTTGTAGCATGGATCAGAATTTTATTCTTCGCTAAGGCTGAATAATACTCAAGGCTGTGTGTATATACCACGTTTTGTTTATCCATCCTGTTGAGGACCATTTATATTGTTTCTACCCTTTGGCTATTGTGAATAATGCTGCTGAGAACATCAGTGTACAAATATTGGCCCAAATCCCTGCATTCACTGCTTTCAGAAATGAAATTGCTGATCATAGGGTAATTCTATGTTTAATTTTTTTTGAGGAACCACCATATTGTTTTCCACAGTGGCTGCACCATTTTACATTCCCATCAACAATGCAAAAGGTCCCGATTTCTCCACATCATTATGCACACTTGTTCTTTTCTTTTCTTTCCTTCTTTTTCTTTTTTCGGTTGTTGTTATTGTTGTTTTAATAATAGCCATCCTATTCGGTGTGAAGTGGGGTCTCATTGTGGTTTATCATTTGTGCTCTCTTAATGATTAGTGATGTTGAGCATCTTTCATGTGTTTATTCACCATCTATATATCTTTGGAGAAATTTCTATTCAAGTCCTTTGTCCATTTTTTAATTGGGCTGTTTGTTTTGTTGTTGTTGAGTTGTAGGAGCTCTTAATACCTCCTGAATATTAATCCCTTATCCGATAAATAATTTGCAAATATTTTCTCCCATTCTGTGGGTTGCCTTATAACAACACTCTTGATAATGTCTTTTGGTGCACAAATGTTTTCAAGTTCAGTTGCATTTTAATAAAAAAGTGTTCATCACCTGGGTGCACAGCAGTCTGGTCAGGAAGAGAGGCTAAGATGGGTGACAGAGCTCTTGTCTGTGGCTGCTTTTGTGTTTCAATAACAGAGTTTAGTAGCTGTGATAGACACCGTAAAGTGGATAAAGCTGGAAATATTTCCTCTCTGGCTGTTCACAGAAAAAGTTCACTGATTCCTGCTGTAGAGTAAGGCCAGTGGCAGCCCTGAACTGTTATGTGAGTCCCCCCAAATTTAAGCTAGTGGGTGTTTAGATCTCCATCACTTACAACAAAATATTTCCCCAAAAAAGTGTTCTCTTGATTTTAAAGAAGAGAAACGTGAAGTTTTGAGCAAATAAGTGGCTTGGTCATATAGTTGGTCACATATTTGGTCCAATGGGCTGGTATCCTGTCTCTCAGCTCACTGTCATATAAGCTGGCTTCATGGGTATACAGCCTATGCAGTCACACAGAGCCCTCCCTTCCCTGCTTAGAAGGCACTTGGTTTAATGCTCTGTTATCACAATATTGAGATTCTTAAGACATTTTGAACAAGGGGCTCTTGCATTTTCATTTTGCACTGGGCATCACAAATTATGTAGCCAGTACTGGTACCACCCACCCAGCCTCCAAACCCTATTACCTTACCCTTTTCTAAGTGCATTCCACATCTACATTATAATTTGCTATCGCCCTAGTACATTAATATTAAAGAAAGTGATATTAATTAAAGAAAACTGTGTCCATGTTTTAATTCCAATATATTTATATATTAAGTTTCTCTAAGGTTCAGATAAAATAGCTACAATTTTAATCATTCTCATCATCATAATTGCTTTGTATTTATTTTTTTTATTTCATTTGTACTTCAGGAATGGATGGCACAGGGAATGGATTCAGTAATTCTGCAAGTTCATAAACTGTGAATGGGATTTCAAAAATGGTGCCTATTATTAAAGCATCTGGCTGCAGTGCTAATTAAAATGAAAAAAATTATAAATTATACAGTGCCTAGATATCCCCATAGCAGAACAATGTATGGGCCAAGAAATTTATAGCACAGGGCAAACCACAAGGCTTAGTTGCCTAGTCAAACCTGAAACTCTGTCCAAAACAGTTTGGTTCACAAAAAATGAACCTAAGAAATGCAAGAGAAAGGAACAGTTAAGTCACATGGTACAAAATTGTCCATTTTTTCAAACATTAATCTATTCAGTCTATGTTGGGTTTTTGTTTCCTGCGCTTCTAACTACCTTTTTCTCTGTTTTTTTTTCTCTGTCTGTCTCTAATCTGCCTTTCTATTTTCCTTCTTATCTTATTTTGTAATTTTTATCATTTTTGCAAATTACCAGTTATATATGTTTATTGTAGTATATTTTTAAAGTAAAGGTTAAGGGAAAATAAGAATGTAAAACCACCATTATTTTACTGCTCAAGATAGCTATGGTTAACATTAATTTTTGTTGTTACTAACTTTTAGAATGTCTTTCCTAATCAATTTTCCATGCACACAGAAAACTTTTAAAAATGGAATCTCACTGTATTCCATCTTAGGAATTTGCTTGTGAGCATTTCCCTTTGTCTTCACTGTTCTTTCTCACTGCCATTTTAATGACTACATTCTATGTAATTGTGTTCATTATAATTTGATGTGTCAACTTGACTGGGCTAAGGGATGCCCAAATAGCTGGTAAAACATTATTTCTGGATGTATCTATAAGGATATTTCAGGAAGAGATTAGCATTTGAGTCAATAGACTGAGTAAAAAGATCCACCTTCACCAACATGGTTGGGCATCATCCAATCCATTCTCTCTGTCTCTTCTCTAGTAAGACATCCATCTTCTGCCCTTGGACTTAAGAGTTCCTGGTTCTTGAGCCTTGGGGCTCTGGAACTCCTGATTTGGGACTTTTGGCCTTGGACTGGCATTACACCATCAGTTCTGGTTCTCAAACCTTTTGCCATGGGCCAAATTATACCACCATCTCTCCTGGTTCTCCAGCTGGTAAATGATGTCATGGCACTTATTAGCCTCCATAGTCAATTCCCATCATAAGTTTCTTCTTGTTTATATCTGTGTAAAACCTATTGGTTGTATTTATCTGGGAAATCCTAATACAGTCATTTATTTAACAAATTCCTTATTGTTGGGCATTTGGGTTGTTTCCAGTTATCAGCCATTCAAAACAAAGCTGCAGTGAATATCTTTATAGCTATATTGGACTTCACGTATGTTCTTTCTTTTTTTCATTTTATATTAAAAGGTAAAAGAAATTATTCTTAATCTCTGTGATTAACAACTTTTCATTTCCATAACACTGTTGACATGAGAGCTTGGATGAAAGTGTATATAAATTTCAAATATTTGCATAGCACAGTGCTACATATAGTATTTGCTCAACAAATGATGCCTATTAATAGCTCCAAGAGAGCCTAGCCTACTTGACATCAAATTCAAAGGACAGTTTTCCTTAGCTGACCTTTATGAACTTTGACATAGACTTTTAAGATATTCAAATATTTGTATTATACCATCTCTGAGAAAATGGGTTCCTTTAGTTTAGTGCTCATATTTAAAAAAAAGGACATACTTTTTTGCCCCACTTATATTTCAGTGAACCTCTTATCCCAGTGTTTCAGGATTAGATAAATTCATTCTTAACTCAAAGTATGCATAAAACTTAAAAACTTGAAGATACATATTATATGCAAAAACAGAGTTCACTATCATTCTTTTAAACATTAGAATGTTATACTTTTAGGAACAAAGGTCCAATCACATTAACAGAAATGAATAAATGGGACTAAGGATTTTCAATTTATGATAAATAAATGTAATGTATTTTATTATAATTGATAGTTAACTTAATTTTTTAAATGGATTAAATACTACTAGAAAGAGGTCAAAACTTCTTCCCTTCTTGGTTCAGTAACCTACAAGGGATTCATATCTTTTAGACTTTCAAGTAACTAAGGTTTCAGTGTGGCAGATTTTCTCTACCAGCAGAGAATTCCTGTGTTGTTGTAGGTTTTTTATGGATGTCTAAAATAATCATCACTTTAGATACATTAAGAACCCCCTTGGAGAGTGTTATAGATGAGCACTCAACTTAGGGCCCGTATACAATCAATTAAAATTTTATTAATAAATAAGCAATGTGAACAAATATTGCCTTAGGTCATTAACATCTAAGACAGCTTTTATGTCTTCTCTGTATTTATTATCTCTGTTTCATATTTCTCTTGGTTCCCTCATCTGTAAAATGGGAAGAGCAATAGTGCTTTGTGCAATTGTTGTGAGGATTCAGTAATATCGTGTAAGTAATGCACCTAGCATCAAGCATGGTACTTGATAAGCCCTCAACAAAAATTAGCTGTTTCCATGAAAAATAGCATAATCATCACCATCATCATCATTATCTTTCTGGAATGTAAATGCCATCTGTCCTGCTCTTTTTTAGCAGGCAGGAGGAGCCTTATTTTCTCCTTGAGAAAAGGTTATTCTACAGTTGTTGTTTCCAATACAATCCCCACCTGAGGGTATGATGTGGAAGGGAGTCAGAAAGTGAGAATCGGAGGAGAGAGGGAGCCCATTAATTTGGGAAAACTAACATGTTACAGAAAACCTTGACCTAGTATATGAGAAAAATGGACTTAGCAATTACAACTGTTATGAAACTTCTGTTTTATGAAGCCAGAGGCTGGAAGCATACAATAAAACAACTTCAAAGTATCAAAAGACCACTTTGGGTGGCCTGCCAGTGAATTATAGACATGACTTTTATATTGAGAGAGATTGTCTGGCATTGAATCAGAGGCACTATATGATATGAGCAGTGGGATATCAGTAGTTAGTTTGGTCTTAAATAAAGATATCAGAAATGGTAAATCAGTACAGCATAAGCAAAACTTAAGAGATTTGTTACATACAGTGTAAAAGAGGAGAGTTTTGTAAACATCCAACGCTAAGAATTCTGGAGTTTTCTTTAAACCATATCTTTCAGTGTACTGAAACTTTCCAAGAATTTAATTGATTTTTAGGAAGACATTCAACATTGCAATCTGTATGGGAACATTGTTCAACTTAATTTAAGAGCAAATTTATCACAAAAGCTCATTTTTCTAATTATTAGGGAGAGAGTAAAAAAGATTGCAGGTTTGAGAGAGACATGGCAGAGCCCAAACGGGGGGGAAATCTCTCCAGTGCCCCAACACAAAAGGAGAAGGAAAGTGCAAAAATTGCCCTTTGTTGAAAACCACACCTGCAGAAGCTAATGAGAGCGTGGCTTTGCTGTGTCTGCCAACCATTGATGGCTGATTAGCAACTAATCTTATAAGTGTTACAGTTCAAAATGGAAACAAAAGCCTGTACAAGTTTTAGACCATAATTGGTA
The DNA here is from genome assembly GCF_040802235.1 of Manis javanica. Lineage (NCBI taxonomy): Eukaryota > Metazoa > Chordata > Mammalia > Pholidota > Manidae > Manis > Manis javanica. The sequence goes on from NC_133158.1 coordinate 9,851,764, forward strand.
AGAAAGACTACTGCTGCTCCCCAAACTCAGCTGGCTGCTTGCTGCTGCCTCTCTCTCTCTCTTCAAGACAGATTACTGATCCACATGCCATTTAAGTTCTAAATTAATTTTTGCAGCAGCCATAGCCATTTCTTATCCATAAGAATGCAACATGTACCAAATGTACAAGGTGGCAAAATGAAATTATGTTATAGAATGCTTTGGAGCCAAACCTTCTGCTAACGCAGGTAAATTATGAAATAGAAGAGGATACCAATGCTAACACAGAACACAAACAATTCATCATTTCTCCCTGGAAACTTTCAAAATAATTTTGCCAATGAGTTACTCCACTCTAACAAAGAGGAGAGAGACTTCTGGGCGTTGTAAATGATGCTGCTACATTCGTAGAAAGCCATCTTCAAGAAATGGATTTTACAATATTAACACATTTTAAAGGTTTATGATTGGAGTCTTTTCGACCTAGAGGGTTAAAAATAGGTAGCTTGTTTATGTACAATCTTGTGTGCTGTAACATCCTACAGCAAAATCTTATGACTAGAGATCCAGCCATTGGACTCCCAGTCTTTCTAGAGAGCTGTCTATTTGACTCCCTGATTGCAGCTAATTATCTCAGCACTATTAACTGAATATATGTATACACACACACACATGCAGCCCAGACTCTTCTACTGGTGCTGGAGAAAATCAGATTACTCTAAACTCTGAGTAATCTTACTGTCACCAGCCTTACCTCCTTGGATCAGTTCTCCACGATGCCTTTAGATATCAGAGGTATCAGAGATACCTTTCCAAAACATAGATCTGATATTGCCAGGATGTTGTTTTAAAAATCTTCAGTGGCAAACCACCTACTACTGGATTAAGTCCAAAATCCTTATAAAAACTGTTAGAAAAACCTATATACAGGGCATTTTGTAAACAATTCATTTAGTAGTATAAAAATTATATTTTATAAATCATTAAACAAATATTTAAAAAATTTCTCTTCAAGAATATGCCTTATGTATTTTCATGTATTGGTATTTCTCAGAGCACTGATATCTAACCATGGACAATATTTTCCCCAAGGGATATTTGACAATGTCTGGAGGCATTTTTGATCATCATAACTAGAAAAGGATGACTGGTATCTAGTTGGTAGGAGGCCAGAGGTGCTGCTCAGCATCCTATAGAACAGTCCCCCACAACAAAGAATTATCTAGCCCAAAATGTGAGGTGTGCTGAGCTGGAGAAACCTGAGCTAAAACAATGAAACGTGTTACTCAGCTGTGACCATGAAATTCAGGTTTGGAGTCTCGTGCTACTGGAGTGGACCTCAGAGGCTGATGAGTGCATCTCTCCGGAAACGGACCTTCACTTCTCACAGTGACCACTGAGGAAGGTATTGGGACTGTATTGCACCATATATATGGCACACCAGATGGCCACAATCTCCAGATAAGGCAGGCAAGGAAAGATGTAAAAGAAGTTAAAAAGAAAATTAGAATGTCAAAGGACCTTTCATACCTGGCAGGCTCCTCACTCAGCACAGGTAATAGCATTCATTACTGTAGGTCCCTACCTGAGACACCATTCCTCTGAGATCATGCAGTGACAAATTCTGCTCTAGCTAATGGTCTGTTTCTATATCCTCTGTCATTTAAGATTCTTATATTCTCCAAGTTCATTGGTTGGTGTTTCCAATAATCACCATCTATTTAGGACTGTGAAACACCAGTGAAACAATGATTTGTGAGCTAGACTAAATTTAGAAAGAAAAACCTATTCTAAAAGCTCCTTTGAACATATCAAAAGTAAGGGTTTAAGATATAAATGTACATTTTTTACCACAAGCCAGAGGAACCTGGAAATCAAAATATAACACAAGGAAATGTCCCACCTGCCCAAACATAAAGTGAAGGGTATTTGCTTGGTAAGAGAGTCTAGGGGGAATGTGGAGGGAGAGGAAAGGAGACCAGAGATCAGGCACAAGGGTACAGACTTCCTTTCAGGGTGGAGAGCTTTTGGGGGCGGGGGGAGGTGAGTGAAATGCCACATAGCATGAGATAGGAGCTAAAACCCTAGGGATTTGGGACCTACTTTCCACTTGTAATACTGGGGAAAAAAAAACACTTTTAGGGTCCCTGCGACAAATGGGCAACAGTAGAAGAAAAAGAAGCATGGCCTGTTTTTGGCAGAGACAGCATGAAAGGAAGCCAGATGTTTCCACTTGCACTCAGTGAGGAATGCAAACAGAAAACTAGTAAATTGCATGGCAAGTTGGCCATGCACGTCGGAGGTGACTTTGTAGTAGAGTTTAAGGGTAGACAACCAGAGTGTGGGCTCAGATGTAAGATATAGCTTAGATGCAGGAGACTGCAGCAAGAATGACCACATCAGCGAAGGAAGGGAAGAAAACACACCAAAGAAAACAAACCAAGAAAATAAGACAAAGTTTTCCATCTCTGAACTTCTGTGGCAATTACCAGGTGAGACCAAAGACATCTTCATGAGTCCAGCAAACACCTGGAGGGACCAGCCTGGGGCCAGCAGTACAAGTCCCAGTCCATGACAATACCTGTAACTTCTATACACAGGCACCAGCTTAGGAGGAAGGCAACCCTTTGAGAACAGCAGAACTGAAGATCTATCCAAATGTCTAAGTAAGGTTAAGGGAATTGGCACTCAAGACATTTAGATAAGTTATGGGAAACAAAAAAGCTATATTATTTTTGCACATCTAAATTGTAGTATTTAAAATGTTGATGCTCATTTCAGTAGGCAACTCCTATAAATGGTGTAATTCTGAGGTAAGTGAAGCACAAAGAAGTACCTGAACTTGCCCAAGTTCTCAGAGACAGTAGGTAGGACAGCTCTGGCTCCAAAGACCACTACTTTTCCATTGCTCTTCTAGATGTCATGACGTTCTAGCAGATCTTTGGCCATCTGGCCCATCCTAAATTACTGGCCTCATTTACCACTACATTCCTCACATTGTTTTTGTTTCACTCACAGGATTATTTCCCAAATATGCCATGTATGTCATGCTTTTGAACAAGTTTTTCCTGCTGCTTCAATGCACATGCAAACTACCCTTTTCTCAACACACATACAACCTAACACTTTTGGGTAGACTGGGACCCACGTTGTTGGTGGCAAAAGGTGGGGGTTGCTAAGAAACAAGCTGACAAGTGTAGTTAATCCAGGTCAGTTCCCGCAAGGCAGAGGCTGCCAGGTCAGGCAGGGCAGCATGGGAGTATAACCACCTACTTGATTTTTGCTGGCTGCGACCATAGCAGCAGAGTCATACCAGGTCTGCAATGCCCAGTAAGTTCTCAAGCTCAGAGGCTTGGCTCAACCATTCTGTTTATAGCCCCAACAACCCCTGGACATTTTGTCCTTGCTCCTCTGGCATACAGCTCTCTCCAGTTTCTGCCCAACTTTCCTCCACAATGAAACTACCCAGACCACCCACAATTCCTGTTTATCTTATTTGCACATGGCTTTTCTCATTAGCATGAGATGAAAACCCCTTTTGCCAGGACAATCAGAATTGTCTCACCCAAATCCTCTGCTTCACTTGGTTTATCTCAACCTGGCTTATCTCACTCTTGTAGTCGCAAGAATCTAAATGCCCTGCAACCTCTTCTCTAACTGATCCTTTCTGAGGTCTTCCTATAACTACTCTGATCAGTTCACGTTCTTCTAAAACCAGTTATGTTAGTATAGCACTTTCCCATAGAACTTTTTGCGTGATGGAACATTGTATGTTTTCCAGTATGGCACTCACTATCCACATGTACTATTGAGCTCTTCAAGTGTGGCTAGTGTTCATAAGAAACTAATATTCAATTTTTAAGAAGTTTAATTAATTTAGATGTAAATGTAAATAGCCATATGTGATTGGTAACACCACACTGGACAAACCCAGGGTTAGAACAGTCTATTTTGACTTATGTAACATTCATCATATTTCCCTGCATATATTCAAAGCATGCATGATATATACTCACTAATCAAACACATCTTATATACTTAATCATCTAATTTAGTATATTTCCATTTTCTTCAATAATAGCTATCAACTATTAAAACCAAACCCAAATTTACTCCCTCAGGAAAGGGTGATGCCAGTTTGATAGAAGCAGTCACCACTTCTTTTCCAAGACTCACACATCATTTTATGCATGTATCTATTGTAGAACCCCTCTCAGTGTATTCATTCATTTTTTCCATTTTGATCTCCCCTCCTGTTAAAAAATGCTTTCTCTGAAGGATGGAAGAGACCTTTATTCATTAAGAGTCAGTATGAAACTGTTGGATGAGTGAATGAAAGAAGAATAACTGAGTGGGAGATGGGTAGGAAAGTTACAAATATTTTTTAAATGAACATGGAAAGGATAAAATATAGCTGGACAGAGATAATTAAAGTATCATCTGTTTTATGTCTTTTTCTTTCACATTTCTTTTAATGGAAGTCACTGTGATGTATTTGAGAGATGATGTGGAATTCTTATTGCTAATGAGGCCTCAGTAGAGGCCAGCATTAAACAGTATTTGAGTTGTCAGTTATCAAATGTTGCTGATAGATAGGAGACAACATACCTGGTGGTACTGTTCTCATTACAGTTGTCATCTGCTACACACACCTACCCAAGACACATCTCTGCAGACTTCGAGTCACAGTTTATACACTGGAGTGTTGCCATCACTCTAGCCTCCTCCAGTCCTTTTTCCAAACCACTGCTTCAGTAGTCTTTTTAAATGCAAATGGTGTTGGGTTCTATCTGATTAAAATCTGCTGCTGACCTAGCTCTTTAACACGACCTGCAAGACCCTATGTGATGACACTCACCCCCTTCCCTGCTGCAGCAGCACTGGCCTTTTCCTCAGCCCTTCTCCACCAAGTTCCTTCTGGCCTCAGAGCATGTACACTTTCAGCTCATGGTCCCTGGAATTCTCTTCCCTCTCTTTGTTGCCTAGTTGATACCTGTTTATCCATCAGCTCTCAGCTCAGGCATCACTTAGTAGGGGAAGACTTTCCTTACATTCAGAAGCCCAGATCCCCTTTTATAAATAGAACATGTCTCTCAATAACATCACAGATGGTTTTACATATATTTGTGAGTATTTCAGACATGTCAGCCTCCACCCCAAAAGGCTTAGCTCCATGTAGACCTGCGTATGTTTACTATTTTTCATTGTATGACTCTGGTCCCTAGCACGGTCCCTGACACACAGTGGAATCTCAATAAGTATTTGTTGGATGAATGAAAGAATGAATGAATGATGGGTGCAAAAAAATCTCCCTTTAGAGTATAAGTCCAATAACTAAATGTTATTAAAGATCACAACTCAAGTACCTAAAGATCACAAAGAATAGGTCCCCAGTAAAGAGTAAACATAATCAACCGTGGCCTGGCCTCCTTATAATAAAATTAACACTAATAATGACTCTCAAAGGTTATGACGTCTTAACAGATTCTATCTCACTCTAGGAAGTGACCCACCTAGCGGTCACTAAATTAGCATAGCACATTGTCTTCTGTGGTGACCAGCCAGATGCTTCCAGAGATAATCAAGAGCATTGATGTTAAAATGTCCAGAGGTTATCACTGTGGAATTTACTTCAGGGCTTGAGGATATGGACCTTTTAGCTTAAATGTCTCCTAATCATTAAAACACACCAAGGGAAATGCTAAGTTTTACTTTTCACATTTTGCATCTGGTTTTGGATGTACAATGTACTTTATAAACATACAATAAAGCACATTGATTGTATACTGATATTCACTGATACATTCAAAAGCTATTTAGAGACTCATTAATATTGCCCAAAAGTGGTAGACAAACACAGACATGATATCTGGCCTTATAGAGCCTACACTCTAGTGGATGATAACAGCTAATATTTATCGAGTGTTTATTCTTGTTACAAGCACTGTGATAAGACCTTAACATGTTATTTTAATGCTTACAAAAATCATATAAGGTAGTACAATGGGCATTTTTTGTTTGGACTGTACAGAACCTACAATTTTCAACAGCCACTGTTTCCTTTGAGAAATTATCATTCCCAGGGATACTTTCTCACTGGAACAGTTAGACAAGAAGGCTTGACATTCCTCAGTGAAGTGTGAAGGTATAACCCAGGCTTCTAAGCCAAGCATGTGCTCATTACCTGGAATCTGAGTTTTGAGCAGAGAGAGAATGAGACCAAAAAGGTTTGCATTCAGACCAGATTCCTATGGCCAGGAGACCATTTGGGCTCCCTCCTTCCTAACATCCCATGCATGCTGCCTTTAAATCTGTCAGTTCCTCATATCCTTTCAATAAACTATTCTTGCATAAGTTAGAGCCAGTTTCTGTTGCTTACAATTCAAGAATATTTATTATCATTGCAAGATGACAGAATAGGTTGAGAAAAGTAGGTCATACAGCTAAAAAATGGTGGAGGGTTAAAACCCATGCAGTCTGATTCTAGAACATTCCTCACTTCTGAAAAAGCTGATTATATATCCCCGGATATCATGGCTTATAGGGTAAATTCTAGGAAGTTCTATGCGGTCTCACCTTGGTGAAGGCTCTGGTTATTTGCTACCATCAGCCCATGAAGAGTCCATGCCTCCCATTTTTTATTTGAAATGTTGGAAAGGCCTCCTAAAGCAGAAACATGCAAGTTGCCTACAGCAATGGTGTGAATTGATGGAAATTTGTGGAATTTGGTGAAAGTAGGATTTTGCTTACAAGCAATGGTAGAAATTGGTGGAAATTTGTGAGTAGAACCAGCCAGTCTCTTGGGTACCTACCAATATCTCTTCAGAATGGATGCAGTGGTAGATGGGCTGGCTGCTGGCAGTTTGTGGTTTTCCCTGGAGAGCATCCAAGATGACCTTGGAACTGAATCAACTTCCTGCTTGAATGGTACCCCAGCTCCTGCCTCCTCTTCCCTAGCCAGAGGGATATCTAGTTCTGGGGAGTAGAAAAACTCACCCTGAAAACATGCATCTAAAATCTTTGGGCCAGAAGCCTTTTCCCTTGAGTATTAGTCTTTGTTGCAGTTTCCCAAGTGAATGCAAGCCTGGGGGGAGAAAAAGGCCCTTAGAGAACAAGAGAGAAAGCACGGGGGGTGGGGAGGGGGGAGAACACTAAGTGAAGTTACAATTCTGCCCCCATGACCTTGCTCCAAATAAACACATGATAAATGATCCTTGTAAACTCATGAGAGAATAAAATGCATATAAATACATTGTTGGAGTCCAGTGAAGAGTCCAAGAGTTTTCTGTGACTGTGTTCATTGTGGATTTCTCACATATACAATAACAAGTTTTGGCTTCCCTGACACATATGCTTGAGCAATGTGTTGCTGTATCTCTGACAGTTGGTGGCATTTCCTTTGCAGTCAGCAAGATTTGTACAGAAGCTGTGTGTCCAATGAAGAAATTAATATCCTGAATCCCTACGTTTGCTATTAGTCATCATTTGTGCCTTCATCCAAAAAATATTCCTTGAACACCTACTGTGCTCAGCCCTCAGCGATGAAGATGAAACCAAAGCAGTTACTGCTCCCCCAAGGAGATGATGCATATACGTAAAGAAGTATATTGCCTAGTGATATTATTTATTAGAACAATTGTGATTAACATTTATTTGAGGACTTATATTGTGCCAGAAACTGTTCTAAAATATTTAACATGCAATATCTCCTCTAATCCTCACAGTAGCTCTGTTATTATATGCATCTTATAGATGAGAAGCATGGAGAAATTCTATAATTTCCCCCAAAATCACATTAGTATGATAATAAGAATGAAGGCAAAGCTGACTGAATTCCAGAAAATAGCTGTTAGTTGCACAGAGGAGTACTAGGAAGGTTTTATCATGGAGGCAGTGTGTGAGCTGGTCCGGTTACTCTACAGTCTGTAAAGCTGGTGTTAGGAAAAAGTGATCATATTTCTCTTGTGATTCTTACCCTCAGGAGCTGTTGTTAACACATATCCCTCATGAGAGTTGCTTATGAAGCTGCAGGTACTGATAACAGACTTCACATAAAACCTTAGGCTCATACTGACCTTCCTTCAAAGCTTGGAAAAGTTCATTCTATTGGTGTATTGTGTTTGAGATCTAAGAATTCAGTAAATCGCTTTACAAATTGCCACAGAGTTATATGATCCATTGAAGTAACTGATAGCTGGTGGATTTAATTGGCCAAAAGGCCATTAAACAATTGGAATTTTTCTGCTGAATAGAATAAGACTTTGGACAAACTGATCCATCACTTTCAAATTTTAAAAAATGAAATAATGAAGACACATAGAAGTAAAAAGACTCATCCAAGGGCACACACAGACTTTGTATAGGAGCCAGGAGTGGCACCCCTGCCTTCCTATTCCTAATCCTGTGTCCTTTTTTTACATTTAACAACTTTATTCAGGTATAATTGAAATGCATTAAATTATATAAGTTTAAAGTGAGCAATTTGATCCATTTTGACATATATACTCACCTGTGAATTTAAAAATTGCCACAGAGTTATAAGATCCATTACAATGAAGAGAAATATTTCCATCACCTGCAAAAGTGACATTTCCTTTGCAGTCAGCAAGATTTGTACAGAGGCTATCCTTCCCTCAATCTCCATTCCTCAGCAACCACTGACAGGCTTTCTATCACTATCAATTTGTATTTTTCACAATTTTATTTAAATGGAATCACATGGTATGTATTATTTTTGTCTGGTTTTCACATAATTATTTTGAGTTCTCTTCGTGCTGTGTGTCTCCACAGTTCAGTCCTTTTTACTGCTGAGTAGTACTCCATTTTATCATATAACACAATTTGTTTAGCCATTCAGCTGTTAATGGACACTTGGGTAATTGCCAGTTTTGGGCTATTAAAAATAAATCCATAATAAACATTCCTGTATAAGTGTTTGTGTGGACATATGCTTTCATTTCTCCAAACTAGACCTAGGAGAAGACTGGCTAGATTGTGTGGTAGGTTTATGTTTATCTTTTTAAGAAACAGCCAAACTGCTTTCCATTTTTATACCATTTAACCTCCGCATCAGCAATGCTTGTGAATTTTAGTTACTCCCCATCCTCTCCAACATTTAATATCTATTTCCTTTTCTTTGTTATTTTTACTAACTAGTAATGATTTCCACCACAAGTGACTAACATATTCCTTAGTGCTGCACTGTAGAGAAATGCCTTTCAAGCGTTTGAGGCCTGATGTGATTTACCCTCTCAGCTTTTTCTTTTCTCTCCTGGTCAGTTTTGGAGGCATGTAGTCTTTTGTCAAAAAGTAAAAATATATGGGTTAATGTAGTAACCACATTGTTTTTTCATGGGAAACCTTCATAAGAGTGTATATCAATAGTACCTTAATTAAAAAATTTTTAAAGTAAAAATAGTAGATGTTTGTAGAGGGGGTATCACTGTGAAAATCAGAAAGGTTTGACTTTCTTAGAGGTGTTCCCTTTTGCAAATATGAAGGAAGAGAAAGCTCCTTCACTCAGAACACAGGAAAACCATGCCATTACCACCAGGCTGTACGGGAGTACCACTCGGAAGTTGGAGATTGGTGCCAGGAGTCAAGGAGAAAGAAGAAGAAGGGAGATCTATGAGATCCACCATTCTGGTGGGCTCTTTAAGGGCCACCAGGTAACCTTCTCTTTCCTTCCCTAAGCTTCTTGAGATTGGACACTTTCTCTTGGTTATCCCTAGGATAACCCTATCTCTAGGAAATAGAGAAATACCTGGGATTAGTTGTTTAATCACAGTAGCTGCTATTAGCAGAACCCTCATTCAGGGAACTGTGCCGAGAATTTTACACTCATTATCTCATTTTTAATTCTCAGAATAACCATGTGCATTTGGTGTTACTAATCCTATTGTACATGTAAGGAAAATGAAACACAGATGTTATGTAACTTGTCCATGATCACAAAACTACTAACTAGGAGGAGGATTTGAGCCCAGCTCTGTCTGGTTTCAAAACCCACTCTCTTAATCCCTGAACTGTACTACCTTTTCAATGACCAAATATGGGTGTTGTGAATATAAGTGAATAGCAAATGAATATGAGACCCCTTCCCAGACTAACCCTCAATGAGTCTATTCTGCAATGTCATGGACTGATTACAGCCATTCTATGCCAAATAGTCAAAGAATTTCTGTAGTCCTTAAGTGTTTGCCAAGAGTAGGTCTTTCATGCTCCCTAGCAAATTCTGGAGGGGAGAGGGATATCCATATTTAGAACTTTGGTTACTAACTGCCAGCAGTCTTTTTCCTTCTGCCCACCCATTCAAGCTGATGTTTCAGCACTTGCTTCAGATCTGTGTACACACAAGTACCTCTCCCCACAGTGTCCAGTGATTCTTCACCTTTGGTGAGCTGGCTAAAGCTAGAAATACCAGGGTTTCACATTCTGAGATTCTGATTGAGTAAGATTGGTTTTGAACCCAGCAGCTGTATTTTCAAAAGGCATCTTAGTGACACCTGTTACTTTGTAGCTGCCCACCTTCCATTCCCTGACCTAAAATCAACCCAGTTGTATTTGAGAGAATTGCCTTCCTCTTGCTGGGCTTGGTCCTGGTGGGTGGGCAGTTCCGGGCACTCACCTCCATTGTAGACAAACTCCTGTTCCCACCATTTGATTTAGCCAAGGAATTGGCCTGTGAAACAAGCTTAGCCAATCATATGGCCTCTCCCAAGACTTTGAATTCTTAGAGAAGGATCAGATGGAGGTGATGTAGCTCAGCAATGATGTCTGGTTCTAACCACAAGCTACTTGTGTGCTTATTGCTTCTTGTCCACAGAGTTCCCTTGATATACCTATCTTGTCCCTCAGTTCTTTAAGCCCTATCATGCTTACCTAAATATCTTTTCAACAGATACCTATTTGTACAAGTTAGCTTTTCAGTTTTTGATGCTTGCAACCAAAGCGTTATTCCATGATACCTCAGGCAGTTCAGATGCAAGAGATTCAAAGGCCAGCCTAAGAGGAATACTGCCCTTAATTTTCAGAACTTCCCTACTAAAGCTTTTCGGAAAAGGACATGTGACTAGTACTAACTGTCTCCAGCCATCATTCCCACATGAGTAAACTTGTCAAATCTTTCCAAAAGCATAAGGAGACCCTGTGTTTTCACAATATTTTATTTTCCCCCCTTTGCGTATCATGCTTGTAGTCACTACGTACAAGAAGGATATTTCTTTTTGTCCTATTTGCTTTCAAGTTAGATCTCTAGAGTGCTGTTCTTAGACTGGCAAATTCAAATTATTAGCCTGTCTTTATTTGTGTGCTTTAGGATCCTGTTCACCTGAAAGTAGAGGAAAAGTTGGTAGAGCCAAGTGGACATCTGACAAGCCACTGATTAACTGTCCAGTGGTGTGTTAATGTAGGCCACGACCTCAGGGAACTGATGGCAATGTGAAGATCCATAGGAAAGAATGGAAAACCAGAAGAGCACCATTACTAGCAACTCCTGATGAAATGATGGCATTCCAATGATAACAATAGATGCTAATTGACTCCTCAAGTGAAGTTTCTATGGTAATAAGCATTTGGTCACACATTTCTGGCTAAAGACTTAGTCATTGCAGAAGAAATTGTAGCAGAACAGAAGAAGGGCTGTGACCCTCTTTCCCCAGCTGAGGCAATCTTACATATGCTGGTGGTGTGTAGTATTGCTAACAAGCCAATTCTGGATGCTGTAGTTATCTTGATTTTCAGAATGGACTTCTGGTGGGGAGTGGACCTCTGAGGCTTTTCACTAGCCAGCATCATTATTATTCCCCTTCTCTGGGGATGGCAGCACAGTATACCTGTGAGAGCTTTCTTTCCCCACCGCAGTCTGTATAGTTTCAGTGGAGTTGCACAACCACCTTAGCTCCAGTGGGCACAGAACCAAGGCCTGGTCAGTCAGTCTTCCTGGTCACAGTATGAATCTGAGATGGGTATATGACATAAGGCAGACCAGTGAGACTCAGACCTAGGCTTTTCCTAGAGCCATTGGGGAGGAGGTACTTTCTGCTGAATTTGTTAAGTTAGTTAGATCCAGAACATTTTTGCCATCACAAGGGAGAGCAGAATAGTATGGAACCAGCTCAGAGGAAACCAGAATCAAGAGACTAAGGAAGAAAAATTGTCAGTGCCCCTATGCAAGCCTTTGAATCCAGCCATGATGAAGTAGCACTACCCACTGGGATTTTCAATTATGGCAGCCAATAAAATCCTGTTCGGTTTTGCTTTAGTTATTTTGAATTGGGTTTCTGTCACTTGCAACCACAAAAATCTTGAGCAATATACTTGGGAAGCAATAGACTGACCCCTGCAAGGATCATTTCATGAGGCTGTTAACCCATCCATCTGGAACTTTCTGAACTACTCTTTCTGGTCTAGCAGGGAAAGTGATACAGGCATAAGAGAAGGACAGGAAGCTCTTATAATTGAATCCTCCTGCTACAAACACTTTCCCACACATTTCCTAAGCTATGCAGCAAAATCTTGTTTCTTTGCCTTCCTTCCATACAGTGTTTTCAAATTCAGAACATATGCTGAAACATTCCAGATGAACTTGACTTCTGCTGTTTCTCTTCATTCAGGAAACTGTTTCATTTTATGTGGCTTCCCCTGTCACCTTTATGCCTTTCTTCCGGTTCTTATTTTTTTAAGAAGCAAGAACAACTTACTACAAGGCCAAGGTCATTAGCTCTAACACCACCATCCAATACTTCGAGCAAGTTCTCCATCAGAACAAATCACAGAGAGAAGACTCAGGGAAGGCAGAGAAGGAGTCAACCTTGACTTATCCTGGTGTGCACATTCTGCTTTTTAATGTGTTCACACTCCAGTGAGAGACTCTAGTCCATTAATATTTAATGGCCTTTCTGATATGATGGGATAGAACTAGTGAGGTATCCCAACATGCCTCACTAGTGTGAAGTTATAAAGTCATTTTGCAACTTATAACATCCTTGACTCCACCCAAGTTATTTATGCCAAACCCTGTGATCTCTGTCTTCAAGGAGCTTAAAAATAAAACTTCAATTGCTTAAAAGAAAATGCAGAGGGGTTTTTAACACCACTGAAACACGTGTGGGTAACCTGAAGATCCTCTGCTTTAGATATATGGCATAAATCAAGTCTAAAACCTTGTAGAGAATGACTGGACATAAAGGAAAAGATTGTGGAAATGTGAAGGAGAAAATAGTAAAATAGCTCAATAACTGGACATATGAGTATAAAGAAAAAGACAAGTTGGAAATTGTTGCTTAGGAAGTTAGGCATAAAGTAGAGAAGAGCCATGGTTTAGAGCTGGTAAATTAAAAAGCACTACTTTTTTAACAAAAATAATGCTGGTTCATTGTAGAAATAGAACTCACCTATAATCACTCCGCCCAAGGATAAACAAAATTAGAATAGTTTGTCTTTCTTTTATGCCTAGATATTTACACTTATTTGGAAAGTTGAGACTTTATTAGGATTATTTATTACAACTTACTTGTTTAATATTTTATGATCATTCTTCTACATCATTGATCATCCAAAACATGATTTTTACATTAATTTTTTCACTTAATTATTCAATATTTCAGATGTATGAAGGGGTATAAGGAATGATTATTATGAACTATACCCACCACCCAGTTTAAGAAATAAATAATCATGAACACAGTTGAAGCTTTCTGCAGATACCTCTGGAATAACACTCTTTTCTTCCCACTTCTGCAATGAAGCATGTTCCTTTTTCTGGCTGTGTAATATTCCCTTATAGAACTGTATCATAACTGTATTATATCATTTGTATGTGTTTTAAACGTTGCTAATTTTCATTATTATAAATAACAGTGAGATGAATATCATTATACATTTTTGCATACATATCTATAATTATTTCCTTAGGACAAATTCCTAGAAGTAAAATTGCCATTGCCCAAGGTAAGAACACTTTGCTACATATTGCCAGGTTACCCTCCAGCAAAGCTCTATCCAAGTGCACCCCATATCACCCCCAGCATTGTGCGAAAGACCTTATAAAATAGCTGCTCATAGAACACTGGGGAAACATCATGAAGTTTGTTGTTAGTCCATTTCAACTAGCTAACCGATGTCTGTTCCTGGGCACTGAGGGTACAGAGGCAAGAGAACCCTGTCCATCTAGCAGAGAAGTATAGCACTGGAATAGAAAAATAACACTGGGATGGGAGGCAGAAGATGCGTGTGCTGCAGAGGTAACCTAGTAAAGTGGCTAGAGCACTGCTTTGGGAGCCAGACTTCCTCCTTGGGCAACTTATTTAACTTCTCTGTGCCCCAGTTTCCTTACCTATAAAATAAGAATAATCAGACTTGTCCAGCATAATCCATTAATCCAAGGCTAAAAGGACACAATACACAGTGCCACTCACTTGAACTGCAATGTCACTAACTCACCTGCATGCCCAGTATCTGATGGAAAAGGCAAAAGCTAGAAAGGGAGGGCAGAGTAGCAATTGGAATATAGAAGTAAGACAGGAGGATAGGCAGGGAGGAGAGCAATAAGGTTTGTGCTTATAACACAAAAATGCAATTACCTTCCTATGTAAGAGGGCCCAGGAAATGCTCCATGCTTATTCTCCTGTGTCCCTGCCTGTGTCATCCCCAAAACAGATTAACTAAATGCTTTATGACTATGATCCACTCTGCCTGCCTAAGGCTACATCTGAGCTGTACAAAGGCAAGCTACTATAAGGGCCTTGGCTCTCGTGCAGCGGAGTATACTTTCTGTTGCCAAGAAAAAAGGAAAGTGCTCTCTTTAACTGCACATCCAGTATAATCCTAGTGCATTGATATAACCCATATATCATGTATAAAAAAGCACACTGTAGACAGTATATTGCTTAAGCTCTCATATATATATATATTTTTATTTGCATGTGTATGTGTATGTATCTATATACACATATATATACACACATGCAAATAAAACAGTAATTCATTCATCCAAGTAATAATTCTTTAAAAAGTATTTACTGAGGACATCCTATGTGCCAGGCCCTGTGCTCCATGCTGGGGGATATAATGCGGATATGGTTGCTGCTCTAGGGGAGTTGCCATTCTATCACCCATATCTTATATACTTACATATTGTTTGATAGTTTAAAAAATAATGATTAGGTATTACTGGACTAATAAAAAAATAACTTTTTTGTTGTTAGAATAATGAATGATCTGCACCAGCTGTGTGACAGAGACAGCCAAACAAATGAAAATACAACAAAGCAAATAAATAGATCAAAGAAAGCAGAGAAAGCCATGATTAAAAGAAACACACACACACTTTAGGAAAGGCAGGGGATTGAAATGAATCTGCTGTTCTTAAGGAGCTCGTGTAATAATCTTTTAGAACAGGGGTTAGTAAGCCTTTCCTCTAAAGGGCCCAATAGTAAATATTTTAGGCTTTTCAAACCATGTGGTCTCTGACACAACTACTCAGCTCTGCCATTGCAGCGTGAAATCAGCCAGCCATGGACCATACATTTCTGGATAGGCATGGCTGTGTTCTAAAAACCCGTATTTATGGGCACCCACATTTGAATGGCATGATTTTCACATGTTGTAAAATAATTCTTCTTATAAGATTTTTAACCATTTAAAACTATAAAAATCATGCTTAACTTGTGTAGTAGATTTTGTCCATGGACCGTAGATTGCTGATTTCTGATTTAAACAACTACATAATAATACATTCTATGGAAATTCCAAGCTATTTCATGGACATTCCAAACTCTTCTGAGTGAATCCCCAACTGGTGACATGTAGATCATTTCCATTTTTTCCCTGTCATCTATAGTGCTGTGATGAGCATCTGTATACATGCATTTTTGCATCCTTGAATGTGTAAATTACTATCTTTTACGTTTCTGAATCCACATCCATGCCCCAGCATGAACCCATTTGAAAAGATTATACAGAGGTGTTCTTTAGACAGCCCTGCTGAGCTCCAAATGCAGAGGATAATACAGGCATTTTTACTCACCAACCTAATAATTCTGTTTTTAAAGGGCTGTCAGATCACCTGATGTGAGTTATTCTGTATAGACCCTGCTGCTTGTTTTCAGTGATCCATCGTCCTCAGTTGCTGCAGGACTCTGAAGATGGCCTTCACGGTTTCCTCCAGGAGGCTGTCAGAAACACTCTTCAGCCATTTGCTAGGCCACCCTGCCTCTCCGAGATATCCCTACTCCGAGCATCTCTCACTAGGTTCCTCTTCCTATTTTTGTTTTAGATATTCAGTCAGTTTGATATGAGATTTCCTTACTACCTCCACTGGAACTCGAGTATTTGGATGAGTGTTAGGTTAGTACATCTTTTGTTCCCAGGGAGCCACAACTTGTATTTATTCATGACCTGTCCATACAATTTCTATTTTTTCATTTTGTTTGTATCACTTTAAGTTTTTAAAAGAAAGGTTTTTTGAAACATTTTTTTTTTTGCAGAAGAAATACAGGATTGTGAGAAAACAAGTACAAGCTAATTAAACTCTAAAGTAGACTGTGAAAGTCCTCTCCTATGCCTCACCAACAACTTTCAACCCCCGCCTCCCCAGAGGCAGCCATGATTCTCAGTCAGATAGGCCTTTAGCTACAATGCTGCTTATCTGTGTGACCTTGGACAAGTCACTTAACTTCTCTGAGCCTTAGGGTCTTCATCTGTAAAATGAGAATGATAATTCATATTATCTTAACTGGAAATTATGCCTATAAAGCATTTAACACAGTACAGTGCCTGAACATAGTAATGCTAAAAAACAATAGCTACGTTAGTATTATTATTAACATCTTTGCATTGTCATTCCTCTGTGCAAATGTGGTCATCTTTTTTTTTAAATTAATTAATTTATTTTGTTGTCATTAATCTACAATTACATGAAGAATATTATGTTTACTAGGGTCCCCCCTTCACCAAGTACCCCCCACAAACCCCATTACAGTACTGTCCATCAGCATAGTAAGATGCTGTAGAATCACTACTTGTCTTCTCTGTGTTGCACAGCCCTCCCCATGCCCCCCCCACATTATACATGCTAATCGTAATGTCCCCTTTCTTTTTCCCCACCCTTATCCCTCCCTGCCCTCCCTTTCTCCCAGTGCCTTTCCCTTTGGTAACTGTTAGTCCATTCTTAGGTTCTATGTTTCTGCTGCTGTTTTGTTCCTTCAGTCTTTCTTTGTTCCTATAGTCTTTGGGTTTGAGGTGAGTCTCTTGTAAGCAGCATAGAGATGGGTCTTCCTTTTTTATCCGTTCTATTATTCTGTGTCTTTTGATTGGTGCATTCAGTACATTTACATTTAGGGTGATTATTGAAAGATATGTACTTATTGCCATTGCAGGCTTTAGATTCATGGTTGCCAAAGATTCAACGTTAGCTTCTTTAGTATCTTACTGTCTAACTTAACTCACTTATTGAGCTATTTTAGACACTGTCTGGTCATTCTTTATTTTTCTCCCTTCTTATTCCTCCTCCTCCGTTCTTTATATGTTGGTTGTTTTATTCTGTGCTCTTTTGTGCTTCCTTTAACTGCTTTTGTGGGTAGTTGATTTTATTTTTTGCCTTTAGTTAGTATTTGGTTGGTCTGCTTTCTTTGCTGTGATTTTATTTTCTCTGGTGACATCTGTTTAGTTTTAGGAGTGCTCCTGTCTAGAACAGTCCCTCTAAAATACCCTGTAGAGGTGGTTTGTGGGAGGCAAATTCCCTCAACTTTTGCTTGTCTGGGAATTGTTTAATCCCACCATCATATTTAAATGATAATCGTGCTGGATACAGTATCCTTGGTTCAAGGCCCTTCTGTTTCATTGCATTAAATATATCATGCCATTCTCTTCTGGCCTGTAAGGTTTCTGTTGGGAAGTCTGATGATAGCCTGATGGGTTTTCCTTTGTAGGTGACCTTTTTCCTCTCTCTAGCTGCCTTTAAAACTCTGTCCTAGTTCTTGATCTTTGCTATTTTAATTATCATGTGTCTTGGTGTTGTCCTGCTTGGATCCTTTCTGTTGGGAGTTCTGTACACTTCCATGGTCTGATCAGTTATTTTCACCCCCAGTTTGGGGAAGTTTTCAGCAATTATTTCTTCAGATACTCTTTCTATTCCTTTTTCTCTCTCTTCTTCTTCTGGTACCCCTATAATGCAGGTATTGTTCCTTTTGTATTGTTTCATTCCTGAAGATCCTTTTATCTCTCTCTGCATCAACTTCTATGCATTCCTGTTCTCTGGTTTCTATTCCATCAACAGCCTCTTGCATCTTATCCATTCTGTTTATAAATCCTTCCAGAGATTGTTTCATTTCTGTAATCTCACTCCGGACATCTGTAATCTCCCTCTGGACATCTGTAATCTCCCTCCAGACTTCATCCCTTAGCTCTTGCATATTTCTCTGCATCTCCATCAGTATGGTTATAAGTTTTATTTTTAATTCTTTTTCAGGAAGACTGGTTAGGTCTATCTCCTTCTCAGGGTTTGCCTCTGTGATCTTGGTCTGTATCAATTTCTTCTGCCTTTTCATGGCGATAGATATATTTGTGGGGAGCTGGTGTGTGTGTTGAGAAAGAGAAAGTCCCTTCTTGCCACTTTATGGCCCTACTCTCTGGGAGAACAGCGTCCCCTAGTGGCTTGTGCTGGGAAGCTGCGTCCAGACAGGGCTTCTGATCTTGCCCAGCTGCTATGGAGTTTATTTAGCTCTGCAGTTGCTGTGGGCATGGCCGGCCTCAGGCTGCTGCTCCAATATGGTGGAGCCACATCAGAGGGGGGACAGGCGGGAGGCTGTTCATCGCAGTAAGGGGCCTCCAAGCTGCGCTGTGGGGGTTCGGGCATGCAGAGCTCCCTGAGGTTTGCAGCTGCTGGGCTAAGTGTCCCAGGGCACTTCCGTCCAGCTGTGGGGTCCCGGTCCCTTTAAGACTTCCAAAAAGCACTCACTTTTCTTTGTCCTGGGTGCGCCAGCTGCGGGGACCCACTCACAGGTCTTACTGTCCTGTTTCCCTAGTATCCAGGACCCCACGCATGCACTGTGTCTGTGCTCTGGTGTGGATGGCTAGGGCTGGGTATTTAGCAGTCCTGGACTCCCTCTCCCTCCCTGCTCTGACTTCTCTCCTCCCACCCAGAGCTGGGGTGTGGGGCGCTCAGGTCCCTCCGGGCCGGAGCTTGTATCTTACCCCCTTCGTGAGGCACTGGGTTCTCGCAGGTGTGGATGTGGTCTGGATGTTGTCCTGTGTCTTCTGGTCTCTCTTTTAGGATTAGTTGTATTTGTTGTATTTTCAAAAATATATTTGGTTTTGGGGGGAGATTTCCGCTGCTCTACTCACACCGCCATCTTGGTTCTCTCTACGTGGTCATTGTTTTTTAACATAATGTAGAATTTTTTAGCATAAGTAATGTTATTCTATGAATAAACTTTTGTAACTTTTTGATTTTTTAGTCACTTTACTTACCTGGAACATCTATCTTTCTTTGATCTATTATTTTTATTACTCTGTAGAATTCAAATGCATTGGTATCCTTTTATTTGTTTAATCATTCCACTATTGATGATTATTTAGGTTTTCAACTTAGGTTTTCAATGCTGGAAGGAAAATCCTTGAACATATAGGCTGGGTATTTTCTTAGGACCTGTTCGAAAAATGGAATTGCTGTTTCAGTAGTTATAGACATTTTTTATTTTAATAGTTAAGGCCCAAGGCAGTCATCTGTTCAGCTTTCTGCCTTCCAGGGCCTCATAGAGCTGCACCTCCTGGTCCTTCTGCTGGTAGAAAGGACATGTGATTTAGCCAATAAGTTGTGAGTACAAGGAACAAATATCACCGCCATTTTATTGACAATTTGAAACCTTCCAGGGTCTCCTTTATCTTCTGCCACAGTGACCAGTGATATTCCAGACAGTGGCCACTCCACCAGCCTGAGTCCTGTAGTGAGGACAATGTGGGACAGAGCTTCAGATGACCCACCACAAACGTACAGCATGAATGGGAAAGAAATATTGGTTGCTTAAGCCACCATTATTTGGAGGTTTTTGGTTACTTTGGTATAAAATGATTGATACACTGCCCAGTTTCTCTACCAAGTAGTCTAAACTAGTTCCCACCCCTACAAAAAATAAGTGAAAGAGCCTGTTTTACTATACTTCTTTGGTAATTTTTTAAAATTTTATAGATTTCTCTTTTCCATTAGTCCTATTAGAGACAGACAGAGCAAAAAAAGGTGCATAATGCCTCAGCCACTTACCAAGGCTGTATTAATTCAGCATGCTTCCTTATTTGCAAATCCCATTTTTTTTCCAAAATACCCCCATACTAATATACAACTAAAAGCCATTCTCATGTTCTTTAGTTTCTTTTTTCCCCCATATTAACCTAGTTTCCTTTTTATTAGACTCATTTTGTGCTCATAAGCCTTAGAAGTGCACTATAATCCTATCTGTGTTTCTCCCTGTCATCTTGATTTTTACAAGATATTTCTTTCCCTTCAGAGAGAAATGAGTAGTCACTGTATTTTAAATGTGACTCTGTTGAATAGTCCTTTTAAAAAAAATCACACTAACAACTCCGTATCTCTTACCTTCATTTTTAACAAGGGGTAACAAATGTAGTGTATATCTAAAACCTAGCCACTCTGACAACCAACTTAAGCACCACTTACTTCATGAAGCTGTTTCTCATCATCCTCAGCTCAAGATAGTTATTCCCCCCTCTAAATACGTATGTACTTTTCTATATCTTTTTCACAGTTCTCACTTTGTTGACTTGCAATTAGGTGGGTCTGCTTTGTGATCTCTACCCTTCCTGTGTCCTCTGCAGTAACATCATTTATTTGCAACATATTTTGCTATCATTGCATTACAAGTTATATCCTTGGGTAACAGCTCTCATTGGGAGAGAGGGAAGGCATTTGATCAAATCACCAGTGTGAAGCAAGACCTCCCCAAGAGGTATTTAAAAAGCCTAGGAACCTTAAATATGAATGCTCAAATTCTCAAACCTCAAGTGCATTGTTGTGTATTTTTTCTACAAGTTAAATGATTCTTCTATTGAAAAAATTCCAGAAAGAAAGGAAACAAAATGTATTTCATTATAACCATTGGCATCTGAACAAACTCTTCACTGGGATGTATCTATCTCTGGCTTTGAAGGATTGTTGTAGGACAGTGTGAATTCACTCAGGCCGAATTGGTTAAGTAGAAGCTATGCTTTTGTGTGTGTGTGTGTGTGTGTGTGTGTGTGTGTGTGTGTGTGGTGGAATGTAAGTTCCAAGAGTTGTTCCATAAGCAATTGTTCAGTACATAGTTAGAGATAGGTCATTATAAATTACCTTCCCAATCCTTGCTGCAATAAAAGTGAATCTAGCACCAAATTCTGTCACACTAACGTTTATTAGATAAGCATTACCAACAAGCAGGCACAAAAACAGTCAAATAACCTCCAAGCTTGACATCCCAGCTCTCTGCCCTGTTTGCTCTGACCATTCTTTGCATCACAAATTCTCTCGAGACAAGCCTAACAACATTCTTGACTCAGGATTTAGTTAGCCTCCTAGCCAGCATAAGGCAACCAGAATCATCAAACTTAGTTAACGGAGATTGGACCATATTAGAGTCAAGCCCTAACACCATTCCAAAAGTTGGATGGTGAAAACCTCACTAGAATGTTATGTCCTGCTCCTGTAAGATTGGGAAATGTCTCTAATATTTTTATTTAATCTTCATAACTTGAACACCAGTCATTTTACCAATGGAAACCCACTTCTAACATTTATTGTGCTAATTAATAAGACCTTTGGTATTGGTCAAGGATAAATACAGTTGAAGCACTTGTGGTTAAATTCATCTGAAGTTCTGTCTTAAGAATAAATGCAGACTGGACATTTACAGAGCATATTCCCAACCAGAGAGACTGACTGCCCAAGGGTGTAGCTTAAACTAATCAACCACATACTTCTATCATACTATCTCTGCTGCCTTAATTTAAAATCAATTACAGACATCAAAACACAAGAGGTCACTCATATAAGATGCTGTAACACAAAAATTAGGGTATTTAACCCATCTCTTGAAACCTGTGTAGGGGTGTGAAACCTGAGGGTACTTGAAGAGGGGGGAGGCATCCCAGTCATACTGGCTTTTACGGCAGTGTAATAAAAAGGAGAATTTGATTCCTTAGGAAGACATTTCTCCTGGTAGGTTACCTGTGTATGGTGGGAATGGTTGAGATGTTAAGTCCCTGCTCTCCAACAGATTTGTCAGAGAGACTGTATCCTATATGTCTACCCCCAGACCCCATTCAAGAATTGGAAGACTTCTAACACACTGCTGTAAAACTGGGTGTAAAAAGCAGTAGATGCTTTATTCTTTATTGTCTTTATGAAGGATATAATGGAGGCAAGACCTTCTCTTTGCTCACCCTAAGCTGCTCCTTCTCACCCCCCACCTGCATCTCACCTCCTCAGTTCAGACATATAGTTGATATAGATGATATAGATGTAGATGTTGAGTTGATATAGTTGTAGTTGTAGATATAGATGTAGAGTTGAAAAAGGTAGCTCTGAACAGTCCTTACTCTCCTTCCTCCTCCTGCCCCCCATCACTTTTCTCACTGAAGGATATAGTTTTTGTGGCCATTGTATTTTGTGTAACATCTTTCTGTGTGTCCCTGTAATCCCCCCACCAAGTCAAGGGTCAGCATTTTAGTGTACAAATGATTGTACATAGCTTTTTATTATTGCTTCACTATTTACATAATGCTTTTTAAGTGTTTTTAAAATGTGTATTAGGTCAGTGTTAATGGATAAAAAGTGTTGAATGGTAAGGCTCTGAGTATGTATCTAGATTTTTTTTTTGCAATAATTTTTTCAGAAATAATTTCCCATTATGTCTTTGCACTGTGAATTGCATTTTTCCTGAGATATATCCTTGACTTGGGATATGGATTCCCTATGTACTCAGTAATGACTTATATCCTCATTAGAGCATTCCAAGGGCAGGATCTATACCTCTTTCATGTTTGTATGTCCAGTATCTAGCTCAGTGCAAAGGAAACATAATGGGCCTTCAGTATGGATTTGAGTAGGTGTATGGGTACTTGGGTAAGCATGAGTACTTGTGTCTACTTTGCTGTTATTCTTGCTGCATATAGGCTTGCTTTTGTTCTGAAATTATTTTTATAGTTCTGTGTGTTTAATTGTATCCTAAGTGCACACAGAAGAAGATTAGAATGTTACAGATAAATGGCCCTCATGAATTCAAGAGTAAAACTGCTTTCTTGTTTTCAATATGATCTTCCATAATGGTACTGATTAAAAGTTTTCAGTATACTTGCTTTTGAACGTAATCCTCTTTGTGTCTGTCTCTCTGTCTTTCTCTTTCTCTCAGAATACCATGGGCCAGGCTCTGGAGCTAATTGCTGGAAATGAGAATAATATAACTAGCCTTGCAAGAACATTTTCATTTGCCTGAACTAGACACAAAGGTGAGGGAAGGACTTACTGCCCTCAGTAATCGGCCTTGTAAGTATATAGCTATTGATACCTGAAACAGGAGCCACATAAGGAATGAGGAGGAGACAGTCCAGGGGTTCCACAGAGCATGACAACAGCAAATTATCTGTTGACAGAAGGGAAAAAGTGATAGCCAACCAACATAGCTGTATCTCTTACCACTTCCATCAGCTTCTCTCAAGCTTTAGTCATAAATGGTAGGGGAAACATGTAACTCCCTGAGTAGATGGAAATTCTGGCTCCAGCTATGGCTAAAATTGATAATAAGTAACATGGGAATAGTTAAGAGTATACAGACACAATGGGGAAACAGAGACACTTCTAAGGTTATTTCATTCAGTAATTTCCTGAGCAAGCTGGATTCAAAGCCCTGACATGATACTGGGAGTAAGAGTCACAGAAATAAGGAAGACAGTCTCTAGTCTCAAAGGCCTTTGAATAGACTAAGACCTGTCCATACCAACTCTAAAAAAATAGAGCATTCCTACAGATACTCATGTAAGACTACCACATATGCATGAATATGAGGTAAGTTTTTATTTTTATCATTTATCCATGAGAAAGAAGAGATAAGCTTTATATTTGAGTTCTTACCAAGTCTCTTATTATAGAACATGCACTCAAATATTTTAATTTGAAGAATAAGTTCCTGAAGCAGAATCATCTTCAACGATACTAGTTTGGGGTGATTTTATGGAGGTCATCTGATACTGCTTTTTAAAAACAAAGAAAAAGACAGATTTAAGACAGACTTAGAAAGCATTCCTGAATGTGTCGTCTCACAAATCCAAGAGTCATATTATTGGTAAACAAACCTGTGAAAGATCACTTTAGAAGCAATTCAGGACTTCCACGTCAGCAGGACAGACATTAAATAAACCACACTGCTGAATGAACCAAGTAAAAAGCTGGATTAAAGATACAAAAACGTCTGTTTGAGTGCTTTGCTGGCTGGGCTGGGGTGGAAAGCAGGATTCTCCAGTAGCTAGCAAAAGAAAGGAGGGTTCCTGGGAGACATTCTTCTGAGACCAGGGAACTTGGACCTTGGCACTGACAGCTGATCAGAGTGGGCGCCTGAGAAGCAGGGTTGGGGGTGCAGGGGGTACTGATTTGGTATTTTCATGGAAGTGCTGTCCCGAATAGGCTGTACCCTTGGTATAAGGAGCAAAGAGAAGTAAATCTTCTAAACTAAAAGGAACCAGAAGAAATCAGCTCTGGGTGAAGACAGGAAAACAAAAACAAAAGCAAAAACAAAACAAAACTCCCCTGAGAATTTGTAACTGCAAGCCAGCTCTCACCTAGGTTTGTAGTTTGAATTCTACCTATGTGATTCCAGAACACTTCCAGAATAAACTTTAATATAAAGTAGGAAAGGACAATTTAAAGGCTGTCTTTTCATCCATGGAGCTACAACAACAACAACAAAAACATTAGTTTCTTTATTACACGAGTAAACTTAACATATTTTTAAAAACCCAAAAAATATAAAGCAAGAAGAAAAAATATATGAGCAATTTCCAACAAACTCTGTGTATTCATCTGAATGAATAAGTCATAGAGAGTTTTAAGGATAGCAACCAAAGATAGCTGTGATAGCAAAATACAGTGGCATACTGTAAAGAATTATTTATTTTAACTGCTTTCTTACTCCTTTTTTTTTTTTTTTGCCTTTCATGTGAGAAGAATGAGATAAAGATATTTGGAACAAAGTTATATGGTGCTTCTTATTAATTTGCTAAAGTAATGGCAGCTAGTAGTTTTCTTTAATTATGTTAATATTCAAGCTTACCAGTAATGATATTAGACTTCCCCTAGATGCCATGAGACTTAGACAAGCATTTAACCCTGAGAAGTTCTCAAAAGTCTTTGAAAACAAATAGTGGACATAGAGGGAAAAAGGTTAGATCCTGATAAGTCTTCAGGTCACCAGGGAACAGTAATATAAAGGGAAAAATTATCTTGGCATATCAGTGTTTTCCTCTGGCAATCAGCCTCAGTCTTCTAGATGTTCAATGTGCCCTACTTGGTCAAAGAGAACCAAAGAAGGCCATAAAGCACATCATTTGAATAGTAAGTCTCCAAATTTCATCCAAATTTTTCTTCCTCTGTTACATGATTTGCCTATCCTTCAACATTTCTTTTAACAGATACCCCTTCTATATATAATTTCAACTAACTCAGGCATTGCTATGAATTTAGCTGATGATAGACAATGAGATGAGGTTAATGCTCACCAAATGCCTAAATAATTAGTAGCTCTATTGTGGGAACAGGTCTTCGTAGTCAGACTGGAACTATTTTAAATCCCAAATCAACATGTCTCAACATGATTCCCTTCAAACTATGGAAACAGGTCTGCATAGTACTTTATTAAATATAAAGGCACTTCTTACATAAATCAAATGTAATCCAATCTTTGTGATGAATGTCTTCAGTGGGAAAAGTTAGATCCCACCCTCATTATTTCTAAGGCAGTCTATAATAAATAGGTGGATGATTGTTCTTTAACATAAATCAGGTGTCTACCCACACTCACTAAAAATTGGCAAAAATATTGTATTACATTGCACTTTAAGCTAGAACATAAAGTTCTAGCTTGAGTGTACCTTGAAATAAAAAGAAGCATTTTGGAGAGAACATTTGTTGGTTGCCTCCCCTACAAACCTTCTAGCCTTCTGCCTTTTTTATAGGACCTCAAACTTCTCCGGCATGAGGTTGGGCTGGAATTTAACTCTTTAAAGAATTCAAGGGTGGGCCCTGGTCGCCTTATTTCAACCAGTGTTTCCTTCTTGCAGCCAGAGTGAATTGCTTTTTGGAGGCATTCTGAGAAACAAGTGTCTTCTTTTTTCTGTGGAAGCTACGGGAAGAGTTCGTTCTTTCTCCCCTCTGGTAAAACAGAAAAGTGTGGCCTGTATTCCTGCTACTAGCCTTTTGTGGACATGAAAGTTGCCAATCTTGAAATGAAAGTGATTATGGGGAAACAAACTGGTCTCCTGGTTGAGCCACTAGATCAGTCTGTACCTGAAGCCTCCCCTACCACTGGACTTAAATAAGCTGATAAAATCCCTTTATTGTTTAAGTTAGTCTAAGCTGGGTTTTGTGTTACTTGTAGCCAAACGATTGTACATAAAAGATGCTTGCAACCTAATTAATTCTTTTATTTTAATTGAAGTTATTGTTGATATACAATCTTACATTGGTTTCAAACACACAGAACAGTGGTTCGACAGTTGCCCATATTATTAAATTCTTACCCTTCTAGTGCAGTTACTATCTGTCAACATAGAAAGATGTTACAAACATTGACTATATTCTCCATGCTGTACTACTGTCCCCATGACCAACTTATATTGTGATTGCAAATTATTGTGCCTCTTTAGCCCCCTCACCTTCCCCACCCACCTACCCCAACCTCTCCCCCATGGGAACCACTAGTTACTTCTTAGTGTCTGTGAGTCTATTGCTGTTTTGTTCATTCTGTTTTGCTTTGTTTTTATATTCTACAAATAAGTGAAATTATATGGTATATGTATTTCTCCACCTGGCATATTTCACTGAGCATAATACCCTCTAGATCCATCCATGTTGTTGCAAATGGCAGGATTTCTTTTCTTTTTGTGACTGAATAATATTCTATTGTGTATATGTACCACATCTTCTTTATCCATTGATCTATTGATGGGCGCTCAGCAACTTGCTTAATTATTAACTGAGGCTGAAGTTAAATTAGAAGATAAACATCCTTTAAAAACCAAACTTAAATAAAATTATCCAGATATCTTAAAGAGGCACAGTTTAGACAGTATAGGGCATATTGCTTGACAAGAAAATGTAGCCTGGAATTTGGTAAAGTTGAATCTGTTACAACTAAAAGATTTTAACACTAACATGTAGAGCAGACCATTATTGCTGATATAGTGGCAGATTTTGTTAAAACACTTCAGTTCACTATGGAAATAGAGCTGATTCTAATATCTCAGTCCATCCCTATGCATAGGCTGTGAAGAACAAAAATAACAAGTGTATAATTTCCTCCATCATCTCCAAGGCATTTTGCAAATTCTCCATCATGAAATATTTGAACCAAGAACATTCTTTTTTGCTGTATTTTAGAAGAAAGATAAAGATTCACAGAGATACTCTTTGGGTATCCAAGATGAAGCAAAGACTGTTCTTTTTTGTTTTGTTCTCATTTTTTTGCCCTTTTTTATTGAATACCACCAAGAAATAACTCATTCAGAGGCTTCCTTGGTTTATGCTTCTCAGTTTGTCTGGTCAGTGTCCACCACTTGTCCCCTCATGATCACAACACTGGGTTCCTGGCAGCCATAACTACTTAATGGTTCCCTTCCTACTGGATTCAGTTTATGGGACCAGGGATGGATACCTTTCCACAAACCAAGCAATTCATTCTCTAGAAATTTGCATTGGAACCAAGAGAGTGTCAAGTTCACTTGTTCCCTGAGGCTGGACCAGGAACATATAAAATCAGTATGATTAAGTGGCTGTTCTTAGCCATGTGGACTAGAAAGTTAAGAAATCAAGTCTGTAGTGATACATTGTAATAATCATAATAATTCAATGAACTCTTGAGTGCTTACTAAGTAGCAGGTACTATAAGTTCTTTATATGCATTAGTGATTAATGCTCAGAACCACGTAAAGGAAGCTATTGTTACTATACTTACTTGATTGATGGACATACCAAAGGATTAAGTAAATTGTCCAAGATTAGAGGATCTGTGTTAGAGAAATGATTCAGACTTAATCTGCCTTCAGAGCATTTGCTCTAAACCACCAAGTTCCATCCATGGTGCCATTTTGTGCCTAAGGTTCAGATGCAACTCTGTTTGAATCCAATAAAACTACCCAGAATTTGTCATAACGGTTACCTTTTTCCTTAGTTTAAGTTGGTTTCTTGCAAAAATATCTTAAGGAGCATAGCAGTGACAATCAAAGACCAACATTTATAGTTCCAGGAAGTCAGTAAATGGTGAGAAAGTAGATAAATGGACAAATGGATATCTTCTTACCACAAAGCTGCATTTTTTTTGAATTTTTATTTATTTTATTTTTCTTCCAGTAAAGATCTTAATTATGTATTCACAGATATCTTTGACAAAATATTTCAAATCTACTTTTTTTTGTGAATTTTTTTTGGTATCATTAATCTACAATTACATGAGGAACATTATGTTTACTAGACTCCCCCCATCACCAAGTCTGCCCCACATACCCCATTACAGTCTCTGTCCATCAGCATAGTAAGATGCCATAGAATCACTACGTGTCTTCTCTGTGTTGTACAGCCCTCCCCATGCCCCCCTCATTATACATGCTAATTATAATGCCTGTTTTCTTTCCCCCCCCTTATCCCTCGCTTCCCACCCATCCTCCCCATTCCCTTTCTCTTTGCTAACTGTTAGTCCATTCTTGGGTTCTGTGTGTCTCCTGCTATTTTGCTCCTTCAATTTTTTCTTTGTTCTTATACTCCACAGATGAGTGAAATCATCTGATACTTGTCTTTCTCCACCTGGCTTATTTCACTGAGCATAATAGCCCCTAGCTCCATTCATGTTGTTGCAAATGGTAGGATTTGTTTTCTTCTTATGGCTGAATAATATTCCATTGTGTATATGTACCACATCTCCTTTATCCATTCATCTACTGATGAACACTTAGGTTGCTTCCAATTCTTGGCTATTGTAAATAGTGTTGTGAAAAACATAGGGGTGTATATGTCTTTTTCAAACTGGGCTGCTGCTTTCTTAGGGTAAATTCCTAGGAGTGGAATTCTGGGTCAAATGGTATTTCTATTTTGAGCTTTTTGAGGAACCTCCATACTGCTTTCCACAATGGTTGAACTAATTTACATTCCCACCAGCAGTGTAGGAAGGTTCTCCTTTCTCCACAACCTTGCCAACATTTGTTTTTGTTTGTCTTTTGGATGGTGGCAATCCTTACTGGTGTGAGGTGATACCTTGCTGTGGTTTTAATTTGCATTTCTCTGATGACTGGTGACACAAAGCTGCATTTGCAGTGGGCTTTTGGGCATCTTAACTCATGACAACTTCAGATTCATATTATCTGAGCATTCCTGTTATTTGTGCCCTGTACACAACAGATGCTCTGTCTGTGGACATTTTTGTAGTAGGTGGATAATTTCCTGGAAATGGAGCAAGTTCTTCATGTTCTTAAGAGGTAGCACAGACAATACTCTCCTCTGCAGTCTTGGCATTTTGAAGGACAGATGTAGGATTCAATCAATAGTGGGAGTCCAGGGGGAAAAAAAACTAAAAAATACATTAGGTTGAATTTTTTAAAGATAAAGTGGTATTACATATAGCAAGATTAACTCAAGGCTGAGAATTGAGCTTTTAAGTCAAGCAAATTTGAATTTGAACTCCTAGCAGCTTTGTGTCATCAGGCAACTTTCTTAATGTTTGTCTTACCAAGTTCTGTAAGTTTTTAAAATATTACTTTGTTATTTGAAAAAGTACCCCAAGAAGTACAAATAAAGAAATACCACTTTAAACATTTTAAAGTGTACAACTCAGAGGCGTAAAATACTTCACATTGTTAGGCAAATGTCACTGTCATCTATCTCCAGAACTTTTTTAATCTTGCAAAACTGTATCCAAGAAACAGTAACTCCCCATTCCTCCTTCCCTTCAGCCCCTGGCAACCACCATTTTACATTCTGTCTCTATGACTTTGAGTATTCTGGGTAACTCATTTAAATTAAATCATAGTATTTGTACTTTCATGACTGGCTTACTTCATTTAGCAAAGTGTCTTCAAGTTTCCTCCATTTTGTAGCATGGTATAGGATTTCCTTCCTTTTTAAGATGAATAATATTCCATTGTATGGCTTGCTACATTTTATTTATCCATTCATTCATCAGTGGACACTCAGGTTGCTTCCATCTTTTGGCTGCTACAAATAATGTTGCTGTGAACATGGATATAGAATATATGCTCACGTCTGTTAAATGCTCAAGTTAAGGTAATTGAATCGCTCATGCATGTTTACTTTAGATTTGTACATGTTTAACATGAAACTCAAATTTTACGTACTGTGAAAATATTGCAATGAGTGAAGTTTTCTAAAACAAAATTAAACAAAACAACAGAAGATGACATAATTATGGTAAAGTCAAGATTATCTAGTATTGTAAGGGTCAAGAGCATTGTGCTCGTCAGTCAATCTGGTTACGTGCATATCTGGGCATGTAACTTAATCTTCCAATAATAGTTTTTATTATTTGAGTAGTTACTAAACACCAGATATTAAGTAGGCCCTTTACATGTATTAACTTATGAACTATAATACTGATGTTATGAGAAGTATATCATTGTTATTCCAATTGTACTTAGCCTGGCAGTTGAGAGTATGTGCTGAGCCACATTGCCTGGGTTCAAATCCTACCTCTGCAACTAGTTACAGGACCTTGTTCAGATTAATTAATTGTGCACTAATTTCCTCAAATATAAAATAGAAATAGTAGTATCTGCTTCACAATGCTCTTATGAGGATTGAGATGATGTATGTGAATTCTTATCTCAGGATTTTATATGTAGCTAGTACTCAATAAATATTTCATGTTGTTATTTGCATCTGTATTTCATTCAGTCCAATCCAGGTACATTTTTTCCCCATCCTTAATGGTCATATCTGAAGCATGAGTACAGAGTTTGCAATCTTATGTTAATATTAGTTTAAACTAAACACAGTTAAGAAATACTGTGATTTTCAAAGTTGATATATATATATATATGAAACACTAATCATCAAAGTTGGTTCAACCCCATTTTTTTAAGAATGCTCAATACATTTGGGTCCACCCTACCAAGATTCTGCTTAGGTGAAAGCAGGATCATTCTCTGATTGCCTCCACCCTGTCCAACAGAGAGTATATATGTGCAAGGCAAAGTCTTTACATATGGATTGGATTCTACTGAGTGAGTAAGGTACTCTTTGATAAGAGTATCTATTCCTTCCACTAAGAAATCCTCAGATGGCCTCTGTACAGAGGTGACTCTTGGTCAAACCTATCAACTGCTTCCTTTCTCTTCATTATGAATGAAACAAGTGACGTTGAAGTTTTGATGACCAGAAGACCCCTTTCTGACTTTCTGACTTCTAGACCTTTGCATGTGTTGTATCTGGGCCTCTGCATATATCATTTCATCCACCTGGTATATCCTTCCTTCCTTGTGGAACTATTATCCATCCTTCAAGGCCCAGTTCAAATACCACGTTCCTCCATGAAATCTTCTAGAGTCTAGCCAATTGTAAAGTTCTTTCCCTTTTCAGCTCTGATTGTGCTAATTCATACATCTTTATTGATTTTTGTCATATTCTTCACTTGACTTATGTATTATGACTAGAACCTCATCTTTCTTATCCCTGGAATCTTCATAGTGCTTAAAGTACTTAATATGGCATGTTATAGATGCTCAGCAGACCTGCATACTACAGCATCTACCTGTGAGATTTGTCTGATATTTTAATACACATGACTTGTTTGTGTCCCCCACAACCATCCACAGAGTAGACAGTGTTGGATTGATTTATCTGAACACATTATTTGTTTTGCATTACCTTGACATCTTCTTGGCCACAAAATGTGAGAATGAGAATCCCAGAAAATCAAGTAGAAGCATCTTTTTTGTTACAGGAGGAACAAGTTTCTTCTATACTTGATACGATGGTGTTGTCTTTAATGACCTACTGGAAGGGAAAACAGGCTTTGGGAAGAGTTCAGTAGAGTGCTGTGAAATTTCCTGAATATAAACAATAAAGAAGGAGATGATTTCAAAAGCCATTATGGATAATCTCAGTGACACTAAACTGAACCAGATCTCATTGGAAGTAATCAATTTTGGATAGGAAGAATGGTTGGAGATATGCAAACATGGACCAACAACAATTTGCAACTTCTGTGAAAAGAAAGTGGATGGCTTTTTTTTTTTGACATCGTTAATGTGCAACCACTTGAACAACATTATGGTCACTAGACTCCCCCTATTATCAAGTCCCCACCACATATTCCATGACAGTCACTGTCCATCAGCTCAGTAAGATGCTATAGAATCATTCCATGTCTTCTCTGAATATACTGCCTTTCCCGTGTCGCCCCCACCTACATTATGTGTGCTAATCATAATGCCCCCATTTTCCCCCTTATCCTTCTCTTCCCACCCATCCTCCCCAGTCCCTTCCTTTTGGTAACTGTTAGTCCATTCTTGGGTTCTATGAGTCTGATGCTGTTTTGTTCCTTCAGTTTTTTCTTTGTTGTTATACTCCACCGATGAGTGAAATATTTGATACTTGTCTTTCTCCACCTGGCTTATTCCACTGAGCATAATACCCTCTAGCTCCATCCATGTTGTTGCAAATGGTAGGATTTGCTTTCTTCTTATGGCTGAATAATATTCCATTGTGTGTATGTACCACCTCTTCTTTATCCATTCATCTACTGATGGACACTTAGGTTGCTTCCATTAGTGGGTGGCTTTTTTAATAAATCAAAGTTATTTATAAAACCACAGGGCCGTGGATTAAAAATAAAGTATTAGAGAATTGGCAAAATATAAAATCTATTGTCTGATCTTGCTCAGAACTGAGTTCACCTTAAATGTTGAAAGGGGTCCCACTATTTCACCTTGAAGAACTGATAATATTAAAGGAAGAGAATAATATTAAAGGAAAAGCCACATGGAATCAAGATCAGAATCATCAGATTCAATATAAAGATGTCAATTGGCAAGCAGTATTTTCCATGAATAATTAAATCTAGAATTGGCTGAAGTCAGAGTCTAAGTAATTCCTTGATGTAAAACCAAACTCACTGAATAATCTCCAGAGAAGTTCCCCATGTGTTAAATGGAGCCAGAGTCCCAAGATTCAGGACCTTGCTTTTGGAAAGAGAAAAGGCTGGATACATTTCTGATGTTATCACGAGAGAATACTGCCCACATGCTCAGTGATTTAGATGCCCAATTTTTCTTCTTTTTGTCAAATTAAAGTCATATAAATACAAATGGTCATTATATTTAAACACCTCAACACATTTTACTGTGAACATATGTGATTGTGCTGTATTACAACAAGGAATGATGAAGACACAGATGATTAAGACATGGTCCCTGTCCTCAAGTAACATACATTATATTAACAACAATTATAGTAAAACATGATGAAAGCAATAATAGAAATAGCACAGAAGCTTTCTTACCCAGTGAAGAGTGAGGCCTCCAACCTTGTTCTTTTTTATTGCTTTGGCAGTTCTTGTCCTTCGCATTTAATTCTAAAATCTGTTTTGCCTATTTCTGTTAAAAAAGATGACTGAAATTTAGGTTTGGATTATGTTGAATCTGGGTCAACTTGGAGTGAATTGACATCCTAACAATTTTACTTTTACAACCCATGAATGACATGGTATATATTATCTCCATTTCTGTGGGTCTTCTTTAAAATCTCAGCAGTATTTTTAGTGTAAAAATCTTAAATCTCATTGGTAATTTTTAAGTATTTTATGCGTGAGGCCACTCCTGTACATGGAATTTAAATTTTATTTTATATTGATGACAATCATATAAAAATATAATTCACACATATATTTCATTTATACATATATATTGCATATTATGTTTTTCCTCTTACTGTTTGCTGATATGATAGATTAGATTGATTTTCAGCTATTGAATCAGCTTTGCATACCTGGAAAAAATCCATTAGTCATGGCATATAATTTTTTGAAATATCATTGATTTGGTTTTAAGAATACTTGTTAAGGATTTTCACATCCAAGTTCATTTTTACAGCTGAGTTCATCTCTCATGATCTAAGTTCATGAGAGGTACTGGTTTGTAGTTTTCTTTATCTGGTTTTGGTATCAGGATAATATTGGCCTCATAAAATGAGTTGGAAAGTATTTCCTCTTCTATTTTCTGGAATAGATTGTATGAAATTAGGGTTAATTATTTTTCAAATGTTTCACAGAATTCTCTAGTGAAATCATGTGGGCCTGAAGATTTCTTTTCAGGAGCTTTTACATTAAGAGCTCAATTTCTTTAATGCTTATAGGGCTATTCATATTGTCTATTTCATGTTGGTTGAGTTTTGGTAGTACGTGGTTTTCAAGGAATAAAGTTATCAGATTTATGAGGATGAAATTGTTCGTAGTATTCTCTTACTATCTTTTTAATGGCTGCATGATCTTTTGTGATATGTCCTTTTTCAATCCTGATATAAGGGATTCCTTAAATATTTTAATTTTTGTCACTGAGGAAAGGCTTATCCATTTTGTTGACTTTTGTAAAGGACTAGCCTTTTCTTTTTACATCAATTTTCTCTATTGATTTCCTACTTTAAATTTAATTGACATCTGTTCCTTTTTTGTTTCCTTCCTTCTACTTGCTTTGAATTCATTTTTCTCCTCATTTTTCTGATTTCTTAAGGTAGGAATGTAGTTTATTGATTTAAGCTATTCTTCATTTCTAACATAAGCATTAGTACTATAAATTTCCCTCTCAGCACTGTTTTAGCTGCATTAAATACATTTTGCTATGTTACTTTCATTTTCATTGAGTTCACAGCCTTTTCTTTTTTGAGACTTCCTTTTTGAGTCATGGATTATTTATAAGTGTGTTGTTAAATTTCCGCATGTTTCAAGATTTTCCTATTGTCTATTTTTTTATTTTTATTTCATTTATCATCAGAGAACACATTCTGTATGATTTCATTTCTTTTCAATTTGTTGAGGTTTGCTTTAAGGCCCAGGAAATTGCCTATATTGGTGAATTTTCCAAGGACTTCTCTGCTGTTTTTGGGTGTTCTGTGTATGTCAGTGAGGTCCTGTTGGTTGATTGTGTTGTTGAAATAGCATGTATAGCACATGTCAAGATTTGTCTATTTCTGCGTTCACCTGTGTCAGTTATTCCTTGTATTTGAGTTTCTGTTTGGCACACAGACATTTAGGATCATTAAGTCTTCCTTGTGGACTTATTCTTTTATCATTATGTAATATCCTTCTTTGTCTCTAGTAATTTTCTTTTTCTGAAATCTGCCTTATCAGATATGATAGGCACTACTGTTATTGATTGCTTGCATGATGTAATGTTTTTTCATCCTTTTCCTTTCATCCTACCTAAAGTTGACTTGAAGTGAGTTTTTTATACTTGGGTCATATTTTCTTATACATTCTACCATTCTGTCTTTTTATTAGTGTATTCAG
Source organism: Manis javanica (assembly GCF_040802235.1). Classification (NCBI taxonomy): domain Eukaryota; kingdom Metazoa; phylum Chordata; class Mammalia; order Pholidota; family Manidae; genus Manis; species Manis javanica. The sequence goes on from NC_133158.1 coordinate 9,887,508, forward strand.
ACCATTTACATTCAAGGTAATTTTTATGTTATCACATAAATCTTTCTTTTTCTTTTCCATTTGTTTCCTTTAGATATTGTTTCTATTTCTCTTTGATTTTCTGTGCATTACAGAAAGATATTTTTGGGATTCTATCCTGACTTATTAATAGTGTCTTTAATTTACATGTTTGTATCATTTTCATAATGGTTACTCTGGATTTTAATATACATATGTGACTTAGAACATTTACTGGTATCAACATTTAACTCTTTGTGGAAATTTCAATTCCATTTAAATCCTTCTACTTTCTCACTTTTAAATATCATTGCTTTGAACATCAAATGGTAATATAATTTTTGTTATGGTCACCAAATATTATTTATTGAACTCATAGTCTGTCATATGCATCTATATTTCTCCTTTGTTCTTTCCTGATATGCCAAGATTCCTCCTTTTATCATTGTTTCTGTTTGAAGATATTCCTTCAGTTAATCTTTAAGGGTAGACAATCAAGTCACAATTTCTCTTTTTATAGCCTTCCTTTGTCTGAAAATAGTTTTATTCTTCCTTTTTTCATAAGCAATAGCTTTACCAGATCTATAATTCATGATTGACAGTTGTTTTAGTACCTCAGAAATAATGTGACATTCTTTTCTGGCATCCATGATTTCAGATACTATATCTGCTGTCATTTGAATTGACATTCCCCTATACATAAACCATTGTTTCTCTCTGGCTACTTCCAAGACTTTTTCCTATATTTTTAGTTTGCAAATTTAATTGTATGTGTCTTGGCATGGATTTCTTTGGGTTTATCATATTTGGGGCTTGTTCACTTTCTTATATCTGTAGGTTTGTATATTTTATAACATTTGAGAAGTTTTAAACTTATTTGTTTACACATTCTTTCAGCTCTCCTGTTCCCTCTCTCCTCTCACCCCAGGTTCTGATGCAAGTGCTGGATCTTGCATTATTTCTGAGGTCCCTGAAGTGCTTTTTATATATTTTATATATTTTTCTCTGTTCAGATTGGATGAATTCTATTGTTTTGTCCTCAAATTCATTGATTATTTTCTCTCTTACCTCTACTCCACTCGAGCCCATACAGCAAGTTTTAAAATTTTATGTTATTATATTTTTCACTTCTATGATCCCATTTTGTTCTTTTTCATAACTTCTGTTTCTTTATTGAGATTTCCTATTTCTTATTTTCATTTGTTTCAAGAGAACTTGTACTTGATTGTTGGAACCTTTTTTATGATGGATGCTTTAAAATCTGATTTATCTTAGTGTCTGTCAGTTGATTATCATTTCTCATTCAAATTATAATGTTCCTGGTTCTAGGTATTTTAGGTGATTTTCAGTTATATTCTGCACATTTTTGTATTTTATTAGAAGAGTATGGGTCCTATGTAAGTCTTATTTTAGCAGTTGGTCACCTTATTAAAATTTAGCATGCGGGTTTGGGGTTACTTCTGTGGACTGTGGTTTCAATGACAGTTTAATTTTCAGAGACTTTGTGATGTTCTGTTGGTCTGCTTAGCTTATCTGGTGCTCCTGGTGCTGTCTGAGTTTTTCCCAGGCCAAGCCACCAGGTGGGTCTTGGTGAAGGAGGGATGTTGCAATCTCCCTATTGGTGACCCTCAGCTGCCTAGGTGTCTGGATGAAAAGGAGAGAAATTCTGAGCCCATGAGGACAAAGCTTCCTAAACCAGGTCACCTGATGTAGTTGAGGCTCTCCTGTAAGCCTCCACTGCCTGCCCTGGTTCTCTTGGAAGAAATGGAGAGTATCAGGCCTGGCAAGGAGAAGGAGATGTCAATTAAGATTTTACTGTTAAATCAATCTTCCATTCCTGGAGTAAATCCTACTTGGTCATGATATCTCATCCTTTTTATAGTTCTGCATTTGATTTGTGAATTTTTTTGCTAAAGATTTTTGCATCAGTGTTCTTGAAGGATATTAATTGTGACTTTCTTTCTCTGTAGTATCTTTCTCAGGTTTAAGGTTACTTTGGCCTCATGGAATAAATGAGAAAGTTTTCTCTCCTCTCTGTCCTGATAGATTATGTAATTGTGGTTTTTTATCATCCTTAAGTGTTTGATAAAATTCGCTGTGAAACCCTTGTGGGTCTTGAGGGTGTTTTATTTGTGGAAAGATTTGTGATAATGTATGTAATTTCTCTAATAGATGTAGTGCTATTGACATTTTCTGTTTCATCTTTTATCAGTTTAGTATGTTGCATTTTTCAAGAAATTTGTCAGTTTCTGTAGCTTCTTGAATTGGCATAAATTTGTTTACAGTATTAGACTATCCTTTTAGTGCCTGTAGGATCTGTAACAAAAACACTTATTTAATTCTTGATACTGGTGATTTGTGTTTTGTTTTTCTCTTAATCATTCTAGCTTGGGGTTTGTCAATTTTGTTGATCATTTCAAAGAACCAACCTTTTGATTGGTTATTTTCCTTACTGTTCACCTGTATTTAGTTCACCGATCATAATCTATTTTTATTGGGGTTTGTCAATTTTGTTGATCATTTCAAAGAACCAGCTTTTTGACTGGTTATTTTCCTTACTGTTTACCTGTTTTTATTTCATTGATCTGCTCTTATTTTTATTATTGTTTTACTAATTTGGGTTTACTTTGTTCCTCTTATTCTAGCTTCTTGTAAATATACAATCCTTGTCCATTGATAAAAGCACTTAAAGTTTTATCTTGCCTTCTAAATGCTGTTTTAGTTTCATCCCACAAAATCTGACATGCCCTATGTTCTTTATCATCTATTTCAAAATATTTTCTAATTTCCTCAGTGATTTCTTCTTTGGCTCATGAATTATTTAGAGACTTGTTATTTAATTTCTAAATATTAGAAGTTTTCCTTGATACTGTGTTGCTATTAATTTTAAGTTTAATTCCTCTGCAGTCAGAAAACATAATTTAACAATTTAATCCCCTTTAAATTTATTGAGACTTGTTTTATGGCCTAGCTTATGGTCTGTTTTTATGAATGTGTCACAAGGCCTTGAAAAGAATATGTATGCTGCAGTTTAGTCTAGTATCATATAAGTATCAATCATATGCAGGTGGTTGATAGTGTTCAAATTTTCACATCTTTACTAATTTTTTTGGTCTAGTTTTTCTATCAGTTTTTGTGATGGAGTATTAAAATCTAGCACTGTAATTTTGGAGTTGTCTTTCTCCTTTTAATTCTGTCAAATTTTCTTCATGTATTTTGAAGCTTAAAAGTAAGAAACACCAGGACATTATCAGGAAACCTACATTAAAATTGGATAAGGCTAGGCATAGAATAATGCTGGAGCTATTAATTTTCATCTTTATTAAAAAATGATTGCATGGGTAGTAATAACAACATCATCATGCTGTTTCCAGCTAATGCTGTAAGACTTTATTACAATAAAAATAGTGTTATCAGGAGAATCTGTGGGCATTTCCAGAACAAAATATCATTAGATGGCATTTTAAATGAGATCCTTTATAGAAATGTATCTTAAAATGTATAAACACAAGTAGGAGTTATCATAATCATCATCATTACAAAATCATAGTGTCCTCTTCTACTCAATTCCATGCTAGAGAAGATTGTATTCTATCAAGACTTTACTCTTATTCCTAAATTCATTAGAGCCTTTTAAAATACTGTATAGAGAGTCTTTATTGTGCTAGTCAATGGGAGCTCCTTTCTAGGAAAAAAGGGTCATTGGAGAAAAAAATCAATGGAAATTGAAAAAGGTACATTATATGGAATATACTATCATGGTAAAAAAAAATCTGGACAGAAGCATATATATGGCAAGTTGACTAGGATACATTGTTGACTAGGATTACATTGAAAAAAATGTAACAATATGTAATGTGGCTTTTTAGTAAATACACAAGTCTATAGATGTGTATGTATACTTGTATAGGCCTAGATCAAGAATGAAATTGTTAATTGTGGACAACTCTGAGGATGGATATTTCAGCATAAGGATTTGGCTGGTTGGGTGAGGGTTGGGGAGAGGGCACTTTTGCTTTTTAGTTTCTAGAGTTTTCTATTATTTTTATCTTCTTTTACAACCAACTTGAATTGTTAAAAAAAAACTGTTTTTTAAATTTGAGTAAAAACAACTGATCAAAAAGGTAGAAAATAGACAAAGTTAAATTTTCTCATATTGGGACAGAACAGATCCTTGAAGTAAGACAAAAAGGAACACCTTGGTTAATTTACTGCTATAATGCAAAGCTGGATAGGATTATTAGAGTATTTTTTTCCATACATGCACAAAAATAATCTTCTCTGAGATTAATGATAATTATATATTGTAACCTGTTTGTTATATTGGATTTTTTTAATCAAACTTTAAAAAATTTAAGTAAATACAAAGTTACCTCCTGAGCTTGTGGCACAATAGCAGCCTTCTCTTGTGCTGCCCTTTATTAGAATAATTAAGTTTAATTGGCTCTTAGAGGATCACAAGTTCTATGGAAGCCTAAAGGAAGAAGCCATTTAGGTCTCCCTCACCACAAAAACTTTGAATCAGGACTCAGTTTAATCGGGTAGTTACTGAGAGACACAAGGATTTATATGCAGATTATAGCATCTTTAAGCAAACTCATTTTCCAACAAGAGATGCCAGCCTGCTCAAGTATGGTCATTTAGAATGTAAAGTGATCATGTAACAGAAACTGGTATTACCATTGTGTCTAAAAAACAGACACTTTTAGTTGCCGACCTAATAGCCATTTTCCTACTCTTCTTTCTTGCCAGTAGAGCCTTCCTCATGTTCCATGGGAAGTGGAAACTCCAAATAGTCCATTTTTGAGCCTCTTTAAAATTAGGATGTGGACATGTGACCCAGTCCTGTCCAATGGGACTTGAGGGGGGAATTTCCTGGGATAAAGAGAGAAATAAGTGAGAGAAATCTCTTTTCTCCCTCCCTGCTTTGGTACATTGTTAATTTTTGCTACTGCAACAGCCATCTTGTCACTGTAAAGCAACACACATCACTGATATTGTAGATGGCAGAGCAGAAAGAGAAAGAATTGAGCTCCATCAGTCAGTTGGAAACTCCATCCTGGAGTCATGGATTTCTATACTTGTTTGCCTTGGAATATGGAGGGAGTCTGTGGTCTACTCAGGTATTGAGCTGAAAATGTGGGCAAAGAGGAGAGGTCAGGTGTTATCCATGTATTTGGCATAGTTCACAGGGTAGTCACAATGATGCAGTAGAAGTACTAGGCATGTGAGCAAGGAAACCTTGTGAGTCACCCGTTATAGTCTGGAAAGGTAGTGGAACCATGACAGCAGAAATGGAGGATAAAATCCCCTTGGAAGGCCAGTTGTCCCTCAGAGCTATATTTGCTGAGGAGAACTGCATGTGCCAGGCCAATGAGCAGTGAGATAGAATCTTAAAAATGGGCAAAGGACTTCAATAGATATTCTCCAAAGAAGATAAACAAATGGCCAACAAGCACTTGAAAAGATGTCAATGTCATTATTCATTAAGGAAATGTTAATAAAACCACAATGAGATCACACCCACTAGGTTGGCCATAACCCTCCCCCAGAAAAAAAAGAAAAAGGAAAAGGGCATTGGTGTTGACAATGAAGAAGAGAAATTGATTGGAACCCTTGTATGTTGCCTTTGAAAATGTAAAATGGTGTAACCACTGTGGATACCAGTTTGAACACAAAATACTCAAATGTAGTTACTTTGTGCCCCAGTAACTCCACTCCTAGGTATATATACCCCAAAGAATTGAAAACAGGTATTCAAATACATACTTATATGAGAATGGTCATAAATGTCACTGTTCTCAATAGCCAAAAGCTGGAAACAATCTAAGTCTCCATCCAGAAATGAATGGATAAACAAAATATGATATGTACATACAGTGGAATATTGTTCAGCCATAGAGAGGAAATACTGGTATGTAGTACAACATGGATGAACCTCAAAAACATGCTAAATGAAAGAAGCCAGACACAAAAGGCCACACTGTATGATTCCATTTACATGAACCATCTGGAGTAAGCAAATCCATGAAAAGATAGAGCAGATTAGAGGTTGCCAGGAGCTGAGAGTAACCGCTTATGGAAGTAATGGGGGCAACTGCTGAAGGAGTACAGAGATTCCCTTTGGGGTGATGAAAATGTTTTAGAACTCGGGAAGAGGTGATAGTTGCACAACATTCTGAATAGACTAGATGCCACTAAATCATACACTTTAACACTTTAAAATAGTTAATAATTAATTTAATGCAAATTTTACCTCAGTTTTTTACAGAATTGTTTAATGTACAACAGGATCATAAATTGTAACCTTTATGGCTATCTGTTCCACCAGACAGAATTTGTTTTAATCTGGCTAGGGCCTATGAGACAAAAATCTACAAGTTAAACTCTCTCTCCTGTGAGTTATAAAATGGCCCTGAGAATAGGAATTCAACCAAATAACACACTGAAGAACACTCCGCAAGCTCTTTCCTATTTCTAAGTTTTGTATATTTTTTGCAACAACACATAGAATTCAAGTTGCAGTTCAGACTGTGTTCATAATGGGTTATTTTCATCTTTTTTTCCCAGTCAGCTGGCCTCATTCACGGCCTCCCCAGTCTATAAGAAATGTATTAAACTAGAAAAGGAAAGTATTGGGATCTAATGTCTTTCCTCCCTGAATATTACTTAGTCTGTGCACAATGTGCCCACCTCTTCCCAGTAAATAAATCATCCTTATGTGGGTCTCCATCTCTATCTGTAGGATGTGTTTTACCAGTGTCGCCAGTGGGTAAGGAATAACGAATAGTATTCTTCTGTCTGCTTGCATAACTAGGTTTTCAGTTCTTTGCAAGTAAAGCAGACAGAAAGCCCCATTAAACCCTTCAGCCAAAATATTAGAGACAGAGACAGAGATAAAGACAGGGAGACAGAGAACTTCTCTATAGTTCTTCAAGTTTTACTAAATGTTTTGGTGGGTAATAGGACCCTTAGAAAATTTAAAGAAAACTGAGGACTATTTCTGCAGGAAAACACACATGGATACATGAACACAAAACTTTGCAGACGGTTTCCAAATTTCAGATGGTTTTATACTCACAGAAAGGTTTCCAAGCAAAGAATCCCTACTCTGGGTGTTCCAGCCCATCAGAAATAACTAAAGTAAAAATTTTCTGTGTGATCTGTCTAACCTGTCTGTGTGCAAAGCCTCCAGTCTACAGCTTTCATCTCTTTGCAAAGATCCACAGACTATATGAAATTGTTCCCTTTATTTGTAGGTTCCTGAAATGAGGAAATAAATATTGTGAATAGAGGAAAAAGCATCAAAGAGGAAAACTTATCCATAGGCTTGCTTTTTGGAATTGTTTCATTATTTTAACTAATAAGCCAACTACTGTTAAAAGATATTTATTTTGAAAAAGTTATTTATGTTGCTCCACCACATTTATTTTCTCAGCATCATGCTTGTGTATATAGATTACTGGTGAATAAAGTCTGAAACAGCCTTATTCAGCATGTATTTCAGTTTGAGACTGAAAATGCAATGAGCTTTCCGTATCAACTTCTAACTGAACTTAATCTTCACTTTTTTCTCAGCTTGAGTATTTTTTATAGATCATTTTGCCCCTCCCACTCACAAGCTCATTATTTTCATCTGCTAATTTACTGTTTAATTACTTATTTCCACCATACTGTACAATTATATTCAGTGGCTCTTGACTTAGTAAACCTTGGCTTATTTCAGAAAAAAAAATGTCAGAATGGTATATTTTCTTTTTGAGTCTAAAGTTAAAAATAAGATTTACTTTGTATGCACCATTAAAGGTGATAAATCTCCCAGCTTCAGTTAAGAACATAACAGCATCAAATGTCATAGAAATTCCTTCTTTATGCCACTTATTTTATTCTGAAATTTAAAATAGAATTTAAGGTCTTCTTTGAAATGTCATAGAGTTGGTGAACAATGCTTCTGGAAAGATGAGGAAAGAACTGCTCATCAGTTTGGTCAGGCATCCCTGTTTGCATGGGACTTTCCTAGTTTTAGTACTGAAAGTCCAGTATCCTGAAAACTCTTTCAGTTCTAGGGAGGCTGGGATAGCTGGTTACCTGAATGATCCCTTTCAGCAAAACCCAACATTATTAACTTAAAAGTATCTGTAGTCCACGTTTGTAAACAACTGACCCTCTCCAGGTTTGTAATATACCCTAGAGATTTTTTTAAGAGTAGTCAACTTAAAACACATTTGAGACCAGAATGGAAATTACATGAGTATCATGTCAGAGAAGGCTTGTAGCAGAAAGACTAATTTGCATTGGCATTTATAATGGAGAGAATTTCCATATTACTTGTGAAATTAAAAATAAAGATTTTTTTAAAAGAGGCAAAGTTGGAAATAGGCCTAAAAGATGTTAATCCAAGAAGAGTATAGATCAGAATTTCTTCTGAAGCTGAGAATTTTTTAAAATTTAAATTGTAATTGTATTGATTGGAATAGGTATAAATTTAAATAGCGCTAATGCTAAAAAGGAACAAAAAGTGTAGGTTCAATGAATATCTTCCTCCCATCCTGTCTTCCAACCATTCAGCTGCCCAAAAAGTTCTAGTATACTATCCAGAGATATTCTGCGCAACTATAAAAAAGAAATATAATTTTGGGGGAGTAAAATGATAACTACTGAAGATAAGACTGAAGGGAAGCAAAGAGGTGAGTTTGGAGTTGAAGCATAGGAGTCAGCAACCCAAAAAAGCCAGGGAAGAGCAAAGGAACAGCACAAGTAGACGGAGGGTGTGGAGTAGCGTGGAGCTTTCAGGGACCTGCAGGCAGTTCAGGTGAGAGCTAAACGTACAAAAACAGTGGCGGCAATGAGGGATTAATCTGGAGAGACAGGCAGGGTCAAGCAGAATCCTTGTAGTGTAAAAGCACAATTTTTGCTTTAAATGAACATGAGCCAAAGAAAAGCAGACTTAACTCCATGGGAGTGGGGTGCAGGGTACAATCAAAGGTCTTAGTAGGCAATTCTCTTAATGCCTAGCCCAGTTAGAATGAACCTCTGGATAAAGTTTAGATGATGTAGTTTGAAGGGGAAAAGATAACTATATTCAAGACAAACTGAGTTTCTTCCAAGATGGATGATGTCCATTTCTATTAAGTGAACCAAAGTTGAAGCTTTGACAAAAGTAGACCTAAGAGGAAATTATTTCAGCAAGGTCTCCATGTCCATGTACACTCTTCTGTGACAAACTGTGTTTCTGCGTTGTTGGAAGTGCTGCTTTCAACAGCTCTCATCAGTCCTGCTTCCTGCAGTCTTAGCTCAACAGATGTCATAGCTGTGATCTTTCAGAATGCATTCTCTGTGCCGAAACTCTTTATTGGAGAAGCTTAAGGAACATTGTCCTCACTTGAACATTACCTCTGCATGCCAATAAACCTCTGGCAGCTGTAAACATGTTCCCAGTTGCTGAGCCAATAAACAGGGACTCCCATTCTGGAGAGAATAACTTTCACCACTGCACAGTAATTTCTAAGAAAGAAAGAGAATTTGACACTGCCAGATAGGAGTTCCTTATATTGGCTCTTGAGAATTAAAAAAAAAAAAAAACATTCAGGGCACCAACCTTGACTTTCTTGGGTTAGAATAGAGTTGGAGTGATGAAAGAGTCCATCTTAAAAATAAAAAAAAAAGTCCCAGGGGTTATAATAGTCAGATTTGGAAGATTCCATCTGCTAGTCCAAAATTGGGCAGAGTCCTCAAATAATCTTTTGTGATCACAGACTCACTCCAGATGAGCCTGATTTGCATTGAGGTGTTGAAAGATTTCTAATCACTTAGGTTGGGAGACTCTTAACTCTGGAAATTTGTTAGGCTCCACAGCAGAGGAAATAATAGTGGAAAAGAAGTCCTTACAGAAACGCATTGGAAATGGGTCATTCAACTGTACTGATATACCTTAATGCAGTAGAAAAAAGTGAATAAATCAAAGTTTTATAAATGGAATTTCTTTTAAGTGTATTGGGGGATCTACAGATTTAAAGAGATCTCGTAGGGCATTTTTCAAATCAGTATTTTATTTTTAAATGTAATACATGCTCATGGTTAAAAAAAGCACACACACATATCACCTCACACCAGTAATGATCGCCACTATCCAAAAGACAAACAACAACACATGTTGGCGAGGTTGTGAAGAAAGGGGAACCTTCCTACACTGCTGGTGAGAATGTAAATTAGTTCAACCATTGTGGAAAGCAGTATGGAGGTTCCTCAAAAAGCTCAAAATAGAAATACCATTTGACCCAGGAATTCCACTCCTAGGAATTTACCCTAAAAACGCAGCAGCCCAGTTTGAAAAAGACATATGCACCCCATGTTTATTGCAGCACTATTTACAATAACCAAGAAATGGAAGCAACCTAAGTGTCCATCAGTAGATGAATGGATAAAGGAGATGTGGTACATATACACAATGGAATATTATTCAGCCATAAGAAGAAAACAAATCCTACCATTTGCAACAACATGGATGGAGCTAGAGGGTATTATGCTCAGTGAAATAAGCCAGGTGGAAAAAGACAAGTATCAAATGATTTCACTCATCTGTGGAGTTTAAGAACAAAGAAAAAAACTGAAGGAACAAAACAGCAGCAGACTCACAGAACCCAAGAATGGACTAACAGTTACCAAAGGGAAAGGGACTGGAGAGGATGGGTGGGAAGGGAGGGATAAGAGGGGGTGGCAGAAGGGGCATTACTATTAGCAGACATAATGTAGTGGGGGGGGCACAGGGAGGGCTGTACACAGAAGACAAGTAGTGATTCTACAGCATCTTACTATGCTGATAGACAGTGACTGTAATGGGGTATGTCACGGGGACTTGGTGATGGGGGAAGCCTAGTAAACATAATGTTCCTCATGTAATTGTATATTAATGATACCAAAAAAATGCACACACACATAGTAGAGAGGAAAATAATATGAAATGTAAAATCCTCTCCCTTCCTACTCCTCCCAGATAATCAATGTTAACACTTTCTTGTCTCCCAGCTGCATATTCCAACATGATCTTATAAAACATTTGCCCTTTTTTTTCTTTTTGTCAATACATGATGGACCCCACTCCATGTTAGGAGATAGCCACCCTCATTCCTGAACTTGCCAAATGTATATACCATCTATCTATGTTCTCTGTAACTATTCCTTCATTTATGAAAATTTAGGTGATTTCTTCTCTTTCTCTGTCACACACACACACACACACACATGCTCCAATGAACATCTTTGCACATATATGCAAGTATGCCAATAGGATAGCTTCCAGATGAAATTGCTGGTTGGAAGAGTATGTGCATTTTAATATTCTCAAAATGTATTCCCCCCAAAAGTATACCAACTTCCACTTCCAACAGGGTACATGACAGTCCCTATGTTCCTGCTTCCTCACCTCTTCTTGGTATTATCCTGCTTAATCTAGGTCAATTTCATTGGCAAAAAATGGTATCTCATTATTATTTTAACTAGCATTTTTTTTTTACTATAAGGGAGGCTGAGTATATCTTCCTGTGTTTACTGATCACTTAGATTTTTTTCCAGTTTATTGAGGATTCGTTTGCAAAGCAGAAAGTAATTTTTCAAAGTGATCCTCCCGCTGCCATAATTTATCCCTTTCTAAGTTTAGGGCATCATAAATTGGCCCAAACAAGTCATTTCCAAGGGATAACCATACATAGGTTATCCTTACTTTGAAAAAGCTGTTACTTGATTCTGCTTGCATCCCATTTCTTTCCTTTGCTTTGCTGCCAAGAGATGGATTCTTATTTTCCTCTTCATCCATACCTTCTTAGTCCCCAAGGTCTGGCATCCGTCCCCACCACTCTAATGAACACACTCTCTGGAAGGTCACTGAGGACCTCCTTATTGCTAATACTACAAGCTCTGCTCTGGGATCATTCTCCTTGGCTTGTGGAGGGCGCTTAGGGCTCCTCTGCTCCCTAACTTCTCTGGGCCTCAGATTCCTCAGCAGATGGTAATAAGAATATCCTTTCTGTCTTGGGTTTGTTGGGAGGTTTAAATGAAATCATATGAATGTGCTTTATGAGTTATAAAATACAGCATAAACACAAATTGTTATTATTATTTGCCTGGGCCCTTCGGGTTCCCAGTACAGGCTTACAGCTTAAGAGGAGATATTTCATTCTTACTGATCAACCCTGCACTGCTTCCCTTAGCCTGCTTTCCTCTTTCTCTCTCTCTCTGTCTCTCTGTCTCCCTCACACCCCACAATCTTCCACACTGAGAGACTAACTTTTACTAAGCATCTGCTATGTGCCAAGCAGTGTTTGGGGTGCTGGGGAAACAGTGGTAACTACTTTTGTTTTTGTTTTTTACTTGATGATGCTGTTTTATTTATTTATTTTTTATTACGGTGTCATTGATATACACTCTTATGAAGGTTTCACAAGAAAAACAATATGGTTATTGCATTCACCCTTATTATCGAGTCTCCCACACACCCCATTGCAGTCACTGTCCATCAGTGTAGTAAGATGCCACAGAGTCCCTGTTTGTCTTCTCTGAGCTACACTGTCTTCCCCGTGACCCACACACACCATGTGCACCAATCATGATACCTCACAATCCCCTTCTCCCTCCCTCCCCACCCATCCTCCACCATCTCTCCTCTTTGGTAACTGCTAGTCCCTTGGAGTCTGTGAGTCTGCTGCTATTTTGTTCTTTCAGTTTTGCTTCGTTCTTATACTCCACAAATGAGGGAAATCATTTGGTATTTGCTTTCTCTGCCTGACTAATTTCACTGAGCATAATACCCTCTGGCTCTATCCATGTTGTTGCAAATGGTAGGATTTGTTTCTTTCTTATGGCTGAATAGTATTCCATTTCGTATATGTACCACATCTTCTTTATCCATTCATCTGCTGATGGACACTTAGGTTGCTTCCAGGTAACCACCTATGGAACCGGCATTAAGTATTGGCAGTGTGCCAGCATGGTGCATAAAAGCCCACATGGGATAATGATCAGTATTTTATTTTAAATATAATAGATGCTCATTTGTAATAATTGCTTCATATCAATTCTCAGAGACAAGTATTATTTTTACTTTTTTGTTTCAAACATAGGAATCTGAAACCCAGATAGGTTAAGTAAATTACCCAAAGCTACAAAGTAGTAAGTGAGGAATTGAGGATTTGAACCCAGATCTCTGGGGCTGTTCCATATAATGCTCATTACATTATATCCTGCCTTAAATGGCTGTTGAGAGAATTAAATGAGATCATGTATATGCTTAATGGATGATATAGACAGGAATGAGATAAGTAGGTGCTTAATAAAGGTAGACCATTACTGACAGCAGGACCAACATGGTCAACATGGTTAGCTCAAGGAAGAGCAAATTCCAGACAGCATTGACACAAACTGTTGCACAGGCCTCTGGGGACACTCTGCTTTTTCAGGTGAGCACAACCACAACACTGCGTGATGATCAGTCTGTGCCACAGCCAAGTACCTATATCCTGTGCCGCCGCAGGGGTCCATAACAGCTCTGTCTTATTCACTCATTTATCCGCCTCTTGCTGAAGGGAACGAGGGATCAGGTGTCACTCTACAGTCCTGAGTCCTGAGAATGACTTTTGAATTCAGTCCCTGCAGGCAAAGAGAGCAGTCTGCTTTCTTGGAGAAGAATTTAAGCACTTCACTGTGTGGATAGTAACTTTTTGTTGAAGCAAGCATCCAGGATTAGGGATTTTGGGTCATTTTGCAGATTAATCCAATAGGTCAAAGAGAGACAAAGCTCATTGGCCAGCCATCATTCCAAAAAATGAAAAACATTGCCTATACATTGCTAAATGGTTTCATCAGAGAATACAAATGGTTCTGTGGTACAGTCATCCAGGTACTATTATTACAACAATGGCTGCTGCCATTTCTCATCCAAGCTAAAAGAACTGTAGAGCATGCCACTTTTTAATGTGCCACCAAGAAAAAGAGCTCCCAGTTAAACTGTTGTTACATCACACCAGTTGTAAGATAGATCTTTATTTCTAAAAAAGTTAAAAATGTAAAAAACTATGTGCTCTGCAGAATTGATAATACCTGTACTGGTAAGAACTAAACTTTTTAGTGTTTTCTATTGGCCGGGCTGTCTTCCAGGTGCTTTGCGTATCTTACATTATTCAACCTTCAGAACTCTGGGCTCCTAGCTTTACTGGCCCTTTTTCACAGGTGAGGTTGCTCTGGGAGGCTTGAAAACACTCCCACCACATACACAAAATCATAGAAGTGCCACTGGAACCCAGATCTATCCAGGCCCAACTGCTCTTTCTGTCGCTGTCCTCCATCAATGTAGAAAATTTCAGCATGTCCTTCACAATGCCCAGCAGGAAACATGGAGTCTCTGAGACCAAGTTGGAGAATGAATGTTGGTGGGAAAAGTGCCCAGAGCTGCCACCTGCCAAATGAGCCTGGGATGCGCTACAGAAGGAAGACATGTGTGTTTCTTCAAGTTGTTGCACCAAGGTCACCTGACATTGAAGAACATGAGAAAAGTTCAACACAATTCTGGAATGTGGTTTACCAGCAGGCAATTCTTAATCTCAAGCAGTGAGCTAACATAGTGGGAGTGACAGTGAGCACAGTGGCTGGAAGGGACTCATTCATCCCATCCTAAGTTCACTTAATGTAGCTTAATTCTGAAATAGTAGAAGCGTGCACAGACAAGGCTTGCTGGCCAGATCAGAAATGGGAGAAGTGCTTCTTTTGCACATGTTGTCTGAGAAACCTCCGATGAGTACTTGAAAAACACGTGTATAATCGTACATACTTCTATTATTAAACACCTACTCTTAGCTCCACCTCCTCACACCGTCCATGGGGCCACCTTATCCTCATTTAGGAAATGGACAAGAAAGCAGTCATTCAAGTAGGGATCACAGTAAAATAAAAGCCCAATCCTATCCAAACCTGTTCGTCTCTGGAGAAGAAAACACCTGGATATTTTTACAAAGGAAAACAGTTGTGTGACTAATAAGGGACATCAATGCCCCCAGGAAACTCCCAGCCTGACCTAGTATTAGGAATCCCCTAGGGAATCTCATGTAAAATTCTGATGTCTGTAGCCTCTCTTCCCAGACATAATAAATCAGATTATCTAAGAAGAGACCTGAAATTTGTATTTTTTTAAAAAGTGCCCTAAGTGATTCTTATGACCCTGGTCATTTGGAAAACCCTATCCTGAGGGCAGTTCTTGTTTTAGTTATTGAAAAGCCACTGGAGTAAATGTTATCTGGGCAGGCAGGTAGAATGCATATTACTCCTTGAGACAAATGGATAATTGAAAGGTGGTTGGTTCTTACCTATTATTTTCTCTAAAAAGAAATTCCAGCGAATTGACTGGACGTTGGTGAGGATAAGTTGCAGTCTTAATGGCTACAGCCTAAGAAGGAAATTGAAGACTGCAGAGCAGGGGCCATGTTTTAGTAGCTACTGTTATCTTCTTGAAAACAGCAGTTGGTATGCTCTGTTATTATTCCACCTTACAGATGAGTATTCCAAATCCCAAACAGGTTAGTATCTTTGTGAAGAGTCCAGTATGAAAGAGGCACATGGAAAGAGATAGGGAGTCTCAGCTTGAAATTGGCCTGTAAGTAAATCCAGTCTTAATTTAGAAATCTTTTTCAGGCCCTTTGAAAGTCCTTAGGCTTTCAATTAAGAGGAGTGCACCCTACTCTAAAGGAAGTTTGATTCCAACTTCTTATGCCACTTAAACTCAATCAAAGCCCAAATATATTCAAAGATTCCAAATATTCTACAGGTGTCACGGGATGAGGTTTAAAAAAACCGGTCTACTGTCTTATCATCCTTATTGAATGGGCTGGAAAAATTATTCATTGCACTTCAGCTCACCTATCTTTGTTTCTAACTGTAAAGGGGCAAATTTGCAAGAAAGGACTAACTTCTACACAAATCCAAACAACATTACTCCGATCTTTTGTGTTGTTGAAACAATTCCTTAGTTTTGTTGATCAAAATTCAATGTGCAGATGAACCTCTTGTGCAGCTTGTTTAAAATTCAGATTCCTGGACCAGCCCTGTAGAATGCAATTCAATGGGTTACATCTGAGGTGAGGCCCAGAAATGTGAATTTCAATAAAATGCTCAGTTGAATCTCATGGTAGGAAACCATTTATAAGTTTCTGTGTTAGTAAAACTTAATTGTAACTGTTTTCCACTTTTACTGTTCTCTTTCACTCCAAAGGAGCCTGAATTTATATTCAATTTAGAAATGTCATATGTGGTTGAAAGAGCTCTGAGTTTCAAGCAAACAGGTGAATTACCAGCAGAATGATTTATGAAGTGAAGTAACTCACTTATTTAGGCAAATCGGCTCCCCCTTGTGGAATGTGTTCTGTGGCAGATACAGGCCTCATAAAAGAACCATAGGCCTTGGGGCTGAGCTAGTCAACACAACTCAACCAAGAATATTCTTGGGGTTGTCTAAGCTGTAATTCTGGGAAAGGCATTTGGTTTCCTGTATCCTGCTTCACTTGATTTCCTGCATCTGATCCGATGCTCAGAGTTCCTGCTTCACTGATGGCATGAATAGAAATTAATTGAATTAGCTAGCTAGTCTCCAATGTTCGTTTGCACAGATATGCTTAGAATTTAATTCTGTCATGTCTGCTTTCCTCAAAGCCCTCCCTTTTTAGAGATAAAATCCCTAGGTAAACAAACCACCAACAAAAAGATTTTTCCCCTGGCTATTCCCAAAGGTAGAGAAGCTAAATGAATTTTGCAAAGTATGTCATTTTTAAAACAATTTTTTTTCCAAAAACCTCTTAATTCCATGATAATCTCTTGTAATGTGTGTTTTCTGTATTATTTAAGATCATTCACTTCTGCAATGGAAAAAAAGAGAAGCAAACAGGGAGAAGAGAGGAAACTAAACACAGAGGTAAGTACCTTATGAAACACATTAGACGTAAATAATAAGTAGAGGAATACATGTGCCAAACTTGATAAGAAGGAATAGAAAAACCAAGAGGCACAAAAATTTCTGCTACACACGTTAAGGACAAGAATTTTTAAAAGATCTGTAGGAAAAAAACCTTACATCAATCTGTAAGGTCTTAAATTGGCTGTTATTGGTGGCACTCATCCTAGTTCCAGGGTTTCTGCCCAAGAAACACCAATGGTTGCTCATCTGGCTTTTTGGCAAGCTATAGATGTTGGCCTAGAGTACTTGCACTTGTGTCTCTAATATAGCAACTATGCGTTATGGTCCTAGGTACCTTTCATCTGGTGGGTGCCTTGTTCAAACCTCATTTCTGCTCCCCCTGAACCTGGGAAGACTAATGTGAAGAGTGAAAGAACGAGCCAGTAAGCAAGACATGCCATGTAAACATCCCCAGAGTTCAGACAGTGTGGGCGTTTCACTCCATGGTACCCTGTGTTAAGCATGTTAACCTATCCCATCTCTTCCCCCTTGCTTTGCAATGTGTTTTAATTTACTTCAATAATCTACATGATTTGAACATGTTGATTTGGTCCTTGAGCCTTTAATTAAAAAAGGTCTGTTACCTTGCCTAGTAGTCTATTTGGAGGCTATCTTTACATTGAACTATTTTCTTACACATCTCTTGTTTTTATTTTGTCTATAATTTGTTTTATAATATGTCAGTAGAGACATAGTAGTGTGGAAGGTTATAGACCCAGGCTTTGGGGCAGCTTTTAGAGGGCAGAGGAATTTTGAATAATAGGCTCAGAGATCAGGAAGGAAGTGCATGGGTATAGACCACAATAGATATTCTCCCACATGAAGAGCTAAGCTAAGAGAGTACTGAGAAAACCCCCTGGATACCTGTTCCCTCTTGAAAGTGTCAACAGCCACTCCTGGCAGTTGTCACTTCTTCCAGAGACATGCCTGGCACACACAAATATGGGCCATTCTATTATATCTTCATTGATGATCAAGCCTTGATCATGTGGACTCTTGGAGACAGAACACCTCTACTTTAGCCAGCATCCCAAGACCAGCAAGAAAATTCAGTATTCTGGACATCATTCTGTGCCATACAGTTTCCTTTTTCATCTAAGAATATGTGGTTCCCAGCACTGTTCATAAATCAGATTTCCTGGGAAATAGGTGAAATCATACTAGGTGAGGCATAATTTGGAAATGAGGAGTGCATTCACATCAGAGGTGGAAGGCCCATACTTACCAAGCAAGCTGTATTTTTTCCACCTTACTACCTTTCTTTATTTTTAGTGGAGATTCAGTTTTGTTTTTGTGTTTACCATCTCATGGGCTCAGTGAAGCACTCTCTTCTCAAGAGAACAATGGGGTAGTAAACTAATCCAATCAGAAAAAGTCTCTGCTATTGCCTAGAGAGGGTGGCTTATTCATGGCTTCTGGTGCAAATCTGAACAATAAGGTCTGTTTGGGGTTCTTAGGGGGAAAAAAAGGCCACTATCTTATGCCATATGCAAAAATTAACTCAAAATGGATTAAAGACTTGAATGTAACACCTGAAACCATAAAAGTCCTAGAAGAAAACATAGGCAGTGAACTCCTTGATATAGGTCTTGACAGTGATTTTTTTAATCTGACACAAAAGGCAAAAGCAACAAAAGCAAAAATAAATAGATAAATCAAACTAAAAAAATCCTGCTAGATGGAAACCATCTACAAAATGAAAATGCACCTATGAATGCAAGAAAATATTTGCAAATCATATATCTGATAAGGGGCAAATACCTGAAATATGTAAAGAACATACAACTCGTTAGCAAAACAATAAACAATCTGATTTAAAAAAGCGCAGGAGATCTGAGCATTTTAACAAGACATGCAGAGGGCCAACAGGTTCATGAAAAGGAGCTCAACATCACTGACCAATAGGGAAATGCAAATCAAAACCACAATAAGATATCACCACACAACTATTTGAATGGCTATTACCAGAAATAACAAGTGTTGGTGAGGATATAGAAAAAAGGAAACCCATGGATACTGTTGGTGGGAATGTCAATTGGTGTAGCCAGTGTGGAAAATAGTATGGAGGTACCCCAAAACATTAAAAAAAGAACTACTATATGATCCAACAATTCCCACTTCTCAGTATTTATCGAAAGAAAACAAAAGCTAACTTGAAGAGATAACTGTATCCCTATATTCATTGCAGCATTATTTACACTAGTCAAGATAATGAAAACAACCTAAGTGTCCATTGGTGAATGAATGGGTAAGGAAATTGTGTGTGTGTGTGTGCGTGTGTGTGTGTGTGTGTGTGTGTGTGTGTGTGTACATACATACATACATACATACATACGTACATACAATGGAATATTATTCAGGCATAAAAACAGGAAATCTTGCCATTTGTGACAACATGGATGGACCTCAAAAGCATTATGCTACGTGAAAAAAGTCAGAGAAAGACAAATACCATATGATCTATCTTATATGTGGAATCTAAAATAAATTTTAAAAAACAAGCTCATAGATACAGAGAAAAGATTGGTGGTTGTCTGAGGCAGAGGTTGAGGGGTGGGGGAAATGGGTGAACTGTTTTTGTTCTTTTTAGTTTAAATTAATTGAATTTTAAAAAAGAAATAAAGCAGAGGATGAACTTTGGATTAAAACAAACTTCATTTCAAATCCTAAGTAACAACAGTTAACATGAGTTTGAGAAGTTGCTTAAGAAAAAAAAAGACATTGAGACACACTTGTATTTATGTACCACCACCCTAAGTGTGGTGAATTAACACACAAATGGCCTTAATCAAGAATCTACATTCAGTCAGTGTCTGAAAGACCTTAATCAGGAATCAAAACACTGGAGAAGCCTCTTCTGCAAGATTTTCAAATATCCCTATCTGAATCTGCACCAAAAGTTTTATTAATTAGCGTAAGTAATGTTAAAAATAAGTTTTCACTTATTTGTCAAGTTGGCAGGAAATTTTGTATAGGCATCTTCATTCTGGCATGGAGGAGGTATCATTATCTGAGGAGCCCAGAAGCCTAATGCCTCCTGTGACACCTCAAGTTTATAACTCAGTCCCATTTTGTGTTGTCTCAACTTACTTTCTGGAGGATTCTTTCATCTGATTTATCTAGGTCAGCAGATCCTGATATCACAACATGGTCACATTTGTCTTGGAATAAATGTTTTATGCACAATGCTATCAAAATGCCTAAAATGACAAAGAACCAGGGACTTTACTGAGTTCACAAGATTGGGTGTGTGATTACTTTGTGTCTGCATGATAAAATTAGACCTGAGACTTGCCATTGCTTTTTCATTCAGTTATATTATCAGGACAAAGAACTAGAGCCCTTGCCTACCCTAGTTATTGGAGGTTATCAATATCTGTCAGAAAGAACACACAAATTGGAAACAACAAAATTAAGTTAATTTGGACCATGTATTATCTATTACTGTGTAACAAATTACCTTGAAACTTAGTAACTTAAGAGAATAAGCATTTATTATCTCACAGTTTCCGTGAGCCAGGATCAGGAGTGGCTTAGCTGGGGAGTTCTGGCTTGGTGTCTCTTACGGGGTTACTGTCAGGATGTCGGTCAGAGCTGCAGTCACTTGAAAGCTTGACTGGGGTTAAAGTAGGTTCACTTCTGAGATTGCTCATGCACATGTATGGCAGGATGGTGCTGGCTGGTGACCGGAGTGCTCAGTTCATTGCCATGTGACTGTCTTTATAGGACTATTTGGGTGTCCTGAGGATACTGAGGCTGGCTTTCCCTAGAGCTGGTGTAAGTCTGGGGAGGGAAAATCCCGGGGCAAAATACCTCTAAAAACCGAAATCAGTCAAAGGGAGAAATAAAAGTTTAAAACCCATTTATTGCTTACAAACTGTAGTCCAGGGGCTTCTCTCTTTCCTGCTCCAGAAGAAGCAAATCTGACACTCCCCTCCCCTCTTGGGATAGCCCTCCTTGCCCAGTAATTACCCATTGATATGGAAATGAACTTCTCTCCACCCCTGAGGAATGATGCAAAGGCACTAAAGCCATACTTCTTTCCACCTCTGAATGCCTATTGATATGCAGATGTACTAAAGCCAGGCAAGATATTCTGGAAATGTTATAGTTTTGCCCACAGCTGGTAACCCCAAAAGATACCAAGTGCCCAAAAGTGGCAATCTGATACAGGTGCAAAAATTACATATACTGTCACTGCCACATTGTGTTCATTAGAAGTAAGTGATTAAGTCTGTTCCCACATTCATAGGAAGGAGAATTAGTGTGCACCTTTTATGGTAGAAGGGGCAAATAATCTGTAGACATGTTTTAAAGCATCCACAAGGCACTTGCTGGATCATGTTTGCAAGTCAAATTGTATTTGTTCTGTTCTTTCCATATTCTTACAATAAATGTTTAGCAAGTACATACTATGTGCCAGACTTTGCTGTAGATATAGATATAGAGCCCAGAACAAAGTAGATGAGGTAGGGAGGCGGAGCAGAATAGAAGAGACAGCTGGTCAACAGCAAACCCAAGTGCAAGTGAAGGGCATTGCTCGATGTAAGAATATGGGATAGTGAGAACAGATGAACTTGGGAATCAGTAAGATTCAGTGTATCAGGCTTTTAACTTTAAATAAGAAATCATTGTGACTGACATTCTGCAAATGAAGCAGACTGGGTGCGGATTTTGATTTAAAAGTAAATGACTTCTGCAGATATAATTACAAGGTTAACATCAGGAGGGTGTTGGTTGGACTTAAGTTTTTAGCTTCAGATTCTTGGTTCAGATTTTAGCCTTTGACCTTAGACAAGTTATTACATCTCTCTAAGGTTTTCATTTGTTAATTTGTAGAATGGAGATGATAAGATACACACCTTAATGGAAGGGAGAGATGATAAGCAAAGTCCTGTGCATATTGTCAGTGCTCAAGAAATGTCAGCTGTTGTTATCACTGGGCCATTTGTCTTCCATATGGCTGCCTCCTGGGAGAGCAGTCAACCCACCTCATATAGATCTTCCTTACCCTTAAAATCCACAGGATTCCTTGTAGGCCTCAATTTGGGCCAACAGCTATTTTCTTCAAAGGTAGTTTAACATAACCAGGTAGATATTTGTTGAATCCCTGAAAAATTGCTTTAATGGTCTGTACAAGTTCAAATCCTGGAATTTTGTCCATGACCTCTTCTCTCAGAAAAGGTAAATCACTTAAACTCTCAGCTTGTTTGCCTGAAGAAAAGAATAAGAAGTCACTTTCCCAACTGTGATATTAATTAGTAGAACTAAAGTGTTTTGGAAATGCAGAATATGGCTAATTTTTAAAGGATAAAATATAAATGTTAAGTGCAATGGAATATTATCACACCATGGAGGGAATGTAACTGCTCTAACACTTTTTTGCCAGAAAACATTAGATGGTGGTGATAATGCTTAGCTTTCAGAGGTCTGAGCTCATTTTGAGCAGAACTAAGAAAAGCCTTGGGATTTGAGGCAAGTTTTTTAAAATTGGAGGGGAAAAAAGCATTAGGGATTTTATAGGACTGCTTTCTCCATGCGATCCCTTTAGTAAAAATGCATTTGCTTCCAGTTTTCAAAGATTTCCACTACTGAATATCTCTAGCTTTAATATGGGTATAGTAGTACTCAGATCTCCTCTTTGTCATCAAGGGTCTCTCTGTTGAGTATTCAGTTGCTCATTTCACTTGTGAAACTGAGGGTCCCTAAGTTGCTAAATCAATGTAATGGATTTTACAAGCTGCTTTAGATTAGTGAGGTGTTGTAGAAGAATGACTTGCTTAAAAGAACTATTTAGCTGTTCAGAAAAGAGGTATTACTCATTTGACCAATAAAATTAACATGGAAATGCAGAATGAGGGAATAATTGTCATGTCCGACACTGAAATATGTGTTGCTCATGAACAAGGAAACAGGTTTGTTGTTATTTTTTTTTAAGAGTACTGATTTTTATTTACTTTTTTTACCCAATCTTTAAAAATCCCTTGTGTGGTACAAGAGGAACATTGTCTCCATTAACTGGAGCAAATCGGGGCAGTTGGGTTTGGTGACTTTTCCTGATTTTGTGATGGAAGCTAATGAAAGAGCCAGAATTAGAATCACTAAGTTCCTGATAGTCACCTTGCGCCACTGAACCCACACCGTTCCAAGCAAAAGTACTTCACTCTGCTGTTCCCCGTTTAGTCTCAGAGGAGTCCAGCCCCTCCGTCGTCTTTTTTCTTTTGTCTGACCTTCCAAAGACAGGATCATTTATCAAAGTCCTCTCTCCAAATGATCTGCCTGCACCAGCCATTTCCAGATATACCATGAAGAACAGGCTGGCAATACCCCAGCATTCAGTGAATTTGTTTGAGGGGGACAACATGTCTCTGAAAAGGGACTGACTGTGATGGGAAGTGCTGGGAAATGGGTCCAATGAGACAAGGATGGAATTAGCTGAGAAAAGGAAAACACAATCTAATCTGGAAGAGGAAGTATTAAGGGAAAAGAAGAACAGTAACTGTTCTTCTATAGTTATTGAGAACAGAGCTGGAAATCAAAAGATTTAAATTGCAGGAAAGAGGTTAAAAGAGGAGGAAATGTTCTGTTTCCTGGCTCTGTGCAGAAATCTGGCTAACTTGATGTAACTCCGGGGAAAAATCCCAGGGCAAAATACCTTTGAAACTGAAATCAGTCAAAGGGAGAAATAAAGTGGGAGAAACCCATTTATTTCTTACAAGCAGTCATCCTGCGTCTCTCTTGCAACCCAGCTGCAGCAGAAGAGACCCCCACCCAACCTCTCTGGTCCAGGTTAAGCCCTTGCTCGCCCTTATAATTACCTATTGGTATGGAGATGGAATACTTCTCTCTAACCCTTGGAAACACCTACTGATATGGAGATGTACTAAGACCAGGCAAAAGATTCTGGAAATACTGCAATTTTACCCACAGCCCATCCCTCCAGAAATCTTGCCTTACAATTGACTAATTCCCCATCTTCCACAGTGGCCCCTGGGCAAGAAAACGAGCATTGTAACCAGAGTAATTACACACAAACAGTAACAGTAATAAAATCATGATAATTCTCAAGCTGGAGGATTTAATTAGGTTCAAAGTCCTATGCAGATTAAGTCCATAGCTCACCTATTCCACAGGCAGTCAGTAGCTAAACAGGTAGGGAGTTTAGAGAAATAATCACACGGCAACTGCAGTCAGGGAGTGCGTCCAGGCCACAGGGATTGTAGAAGAAAATAACCTTAAGGGCAAAAAGATACACCAGCATAGGCAAATCTGTCCATCAAGTAGGATGCATGCAGGAGAGTGGTCCTGTCATAGGACGGTGGCAGGAATGGGATCTTGTCCTGGTCTAATATATAAGACTTTCAGCCCACTCCCTGTGGGAGTTACTGATGGGTCAATATATAGGGCTACAGGACGTACATGCACTGGCCATAAAGATAAAACAAAACTTCCCCATAAGATGCTGTCACCTCCCAGACATTTTGGGTAAACTACTATGATCTTTGGGGGCCACTCTGCTGTTACTCCAGGAATACACAGGAGGCCAGCTTCCAGGCCTTTTCCCCAAGGCACCAGAGGGCCAGCTATCACTGGTTCATGTGTTGAAATGTCCAGGGCTACGTCCACTCCACAGAGTTTCCAGGGTTTAATCCAGTTGGGGCTGGCAGCAGGATGTTGCTCTGCTGGCCATATCCTGGCTTCAGTAACTCCTCTTTGGTTTCTACAGACAGCTGTGTAGGAGAGGAAGCAGTATGTGCTTCCATATCCACAGGGCTCAAGGCTCCTATTTGAGGTTTCTCATTCAAATGCCATAGTACTACATAAGTGAACTGACTGGCCCCATAGACTATTGGTGTCTGACTTCAGGCCAGATTTCAACAAGCCATTGTACTTCTCTATCATGCCTGCCCCAGTAGGGTTATATGGTACATGAAACTTCCACTTTATTTTTAATTGCTGCACCCATTCTTGTAATATATGTCCAGTAAAGGTGGTGCCTTGATCATTCTCAATCACCGGCAGCCAGCCACAGGCTGCAAAGAGACACTCTAGGCACCTTTTGGTTGTTTGCTGATCTGCACAATGTGCAGGAAAAGCGACCAATAGCCCAGTAGCTGTGTCCCCACAAGTCATGGCATACCAATGTCCTTCTGATATGGGCGGAGGCCCAATATAGTCAATCTACCACCTGACAAGGTGTACTGGCCCCTTTACTATTGTCCCATGTTGCTGCAGAATTCAGGGTAAGTCCCTCTTAGAGCACACAAGGCACTCCTCCCGGGCTCTGCTGACTTCTTCAAAGTTCACTGGAAGCCCCACCGATGGGCTACAGCCCACATTGTCTTTTTCCCTGTGTACAGCAAACGCTGATTTGAACATTGAGCATCAGAGGCAGGATTTCCTTCTAGCCAATGCACCTGGGCCAATGTGTCTACTTCATCATTCCCTGGTGATGCCAAAGGCAAATGACAAGTCACATGTTATACAGTAACAGTCTTAGTCTGACCAGAGGCCCATAGGTCTTGCCACAACTCTTGCCCCCAAATGGGCCGGTGACCAACCATCCAGTTGGTGTGATACCATGTCAGTAGCCACAGGGTCAAGCCCTGGTAGACGGCCCAGCTGTCAGTGCAGACAACTACAGGGAAGGGCTCCTGGGTGATCACAAGCCATAGTGTCGCAACTCAGCCCATTGGCTGCTTTTCTCCTCTCCATTCTCCATCCATATTGTGTCAGTGTTAGGATGGAAAGCCGTAACCCTTCACTTTGGGGGCTGCCCACGACTGGAGCTGTTTATACCAAGCATCTTCAGGTATAGGGGCTTTTCCCTCCTGGTAAGAACTTTCAGCTACCAATGGCTCAAAAGCAGGTTCTTCCTGCTTTCCACTGGTATAGGTCACTGGCCCCAAGAAGCATTGGAGTTCTCCACTTAAGGGGCTGGTAGAGGGTGTTATGCTGCTGCAAATATGCACCCCATTTGGCCAGTGTAGGCTTCTGTGCCATGCCACTCTGTGGCCTTTGGGTCCAATCTCTTACCCACCCAGCGATGGGATAGATGGTTATTACCTTGGTTGTAGCTGTTTCAGTGATGGGCTCTGTAGCCAGCAAGGCATGGTACACAGCAGCCAGTTGCTTCTATCAAGGTGTACTGGACCTCTGCTCCTTTCCATAGTTGTGGAATCCAATAGGTTGGCATGTCTGTTCAAACTGCTGCCAAACACCCCATCCATACCCATTGTTAGTTACATGAACATCTAGCTCACAGGGCCTTGACGACTCCAATACACTCAAGGCCTGTACAGCCTTGGCTGCTCAGTTAGCAGTAAAAGCAGATACACATGTCTTATCCCAGGGTCACCTGATGTCCTTTCATACCAGCCGGTATAAGGTCTTCAGAATTTGTGCCACATGTGGGATAAATACTCTCTAGTAGCTCAAAAGACCAAAAAATTTATGAGACTGTCACAGTGGTAGGGGTAGGGAAAGCCTGGATCTTGCCTATGACTGCTTCAGGAATAACTTTAGTTTTACCCTACCAGACAAACCCCAAGAACTTTACAAACAAACCAGGTCCCAGAACCTTCGTGCTGTTCACAGCCCATCCTTTCTCCTGTAGATGTTACAGCATTCTAGGAACTGCCTCTTCTAAATCTGCAGAAGAATCAGACATGAGCTCCATATCATCAATGTAGTGATACAGCCACACCGTGGTTTCTTCCATGTGGCTAAGTCCTGGGCTGCAAGTCTGTGACAAACAGTGGGACTCTGGAGGTATCCCTGTAGAAGGATAGTGAATGTCCACTACCAGCCTTCCTGTGGGAAAGTAAACTATTCTGACTTTCCTATGCTATGTCAATAGAGAAGAAAGCATTAGCAAGGTCCACAACATAATGATACGTCCCTAGTTCATGAGTAAGTGTGTCCATAAGGGCTGCTATTGAGGGACAAGAGAATGCAAAGGGGGTGTGATTTTATTCAATTCCCTGTAGTCCATTGTCATATGCCAGGAGCCATCTGGCTTTTTCACTGGCCACACTGGGGAATTAAAAGGACTATGAGAGGGCTTTATGACACCCATATTCTCCAACTTCTGTAGAGTTTATCCAATTTCCTTGTGCCCCTAAGGCAATTTATACTGCTTAGTATTTGTCACGTGCTGAGGTATAGGCAGTGCTACAGGTGGGTGTTTAGCATGGGCCCTCAGAACTGCCTTTACTGCACATACCCTCAGTCTGAACTTAACTTCCAATGGTCTGTAACCACAGACCCTGCAAGATCTACCCCTAAAATATATTCAGGGATGGGAAAAATGTACACAGTATACTCCTTTTGGGGGTATCCCCAGTGGAATTTGGGCTTTCTTCACTCTAATTGCCTTTCCCCCTTAGCCATCTGTCACAGCAGGGATCCCAGGAAAATGCTCAAGGTTGCCATAAATCATAGAACATTCAGCTCTTGTGTCCACCAGCGCCAAGACACATTGTACATTCCTAGGGGACCAATGAATTGCTAATTTTACATGTGGCCTCTGGTCCCTACCATGTCCCCCAAGGTGGGGGCCTTCACCCTCCTCTCAGTTGAACTGTGACACCCAGTCATCATCCTATGGGGGTGAGGGCCCAGGTGGAGCCTGAGTATTGTTCCCAAGGAATTCTTGCAGGGACACAGACCGGACCTGGGGCTTTGCCTCCAGTTTCCGTGTGCTGGACCTCACTGGCTGGAACTGCTGCTCCAGCTTTAATTGGAGTCACAGTTCTAATGGGCTGCCCATCAAGTATTTCTTTCACTACCCTGACCTTTATTAAATCAACCCACATCTGGGTCCTTGAGACCATCATGTGGCCTTTTGCACCTCTCCTTTCAGTCGCAGCCTTTACTTCCTTCTGTGCTCTTACTGTTTCAAACTCCGCCAGATCTGCTAAAGTACAAGTAGCCTCACTTATGGGTTGCCCTATGTGGGGAGCAAGAATAGACATGAGGGACCCAAAGAGAGATGGGGAGCTGTATGGAGCACCAGATTTCTCATTCCTACGGTGAATAACTCCGCATTGGGGCCCTGAGAGTGCATATTGTAGATGATATTTTTCATGCCCAGCTCCCATAACACCTGCTGGAGCTCTGCATACATTTTGTAGTTACTGGGTAAGTATGGGGAATCACCCTGATTAGACCAAACTGCCCTGATGGCTGCTGTCAGCCAATCCAGAAGTATTTGATTCCCTGAGGTGTGACGGGCACTTTGCAACCGCTGTCTGAGGGAAGGCTAAGTCTTCAGGGAAGCTAGTCTACTCATTTTAGAACCTGACATAACAATGTGTTCCATTCCCATATCCCAGAGATGCAGAAGCCATGCAGGCAGAGGTTCTGATGGCTTCTACTGAAACCAGATGCTCATGTTCACCAGCTCATCCTGGGTATGTGGTGGAGCATGGAGTGCTCCACAACCTGAGGAAGGGGCAGCTCCTTCCCCTGAGGAGCCGGCAGTTGTTGCATTTTTACTTTCTTAATTACAACCAGCTGAGTGTTAAATACAGGAGAGACTGGTACCTTGGGCGGTGGCCTTGGCAAAAGATCAGCCCTCAGTCACACCCCCTGATCCTCTCCTGATCCCTCTGATCTCTACCATCTCTGGGGCTGAAGGCACTGCTCTTTCCTCCCCCTTCCCCATGACCTCCTCTCTTGTCACTAACATATCTTCCAGGAGCATGACCCATCTTCCTAATAACTCTCTCTCTTAAGGACATCCCATAGGTCATTGCCCAGCTCCTCCATGCAATGCTGAAGTGTGTCTCTCTCCTGCCAAGGTCTCTCTCTCTCTCCTCAATAACTCTCTCTCCTTGATAACCCTCTCTCTCTCCTCAATAACACTCCACTATCTCAAGGAAAAGTGATCCTACAATCCCAGCTGCTACACAGCCACTCGACCTCTAAGCAGTCTTTTATCTGATGGAGGGCTACTTCTGCAGCTTCCGGTGTCTCCACCCTTCCCCAGTTCTGGGGAAGGCCCCACCCCTCTAGGAGGTGCTTTACCCTAGACCAATTCCCCACTAGGGGCTCTCCAATTGGGACCCCCACAAATAGGGGACTCCCAACTGAAGCTGCACCCTCTACTGCTGCAGCCACTGGGGCCTCCCCACCATCCCTAGAGGCAGCCTGCCCAAGGGTCACACCCATGTAGACAGATTTTGGCTTCAGAGATCCTGCCGACTACACCAGATGTAACTCGGGGGAAAAATTCCTGGGCAGAATAACTTTGAAACTGAAATCAGTCAAAGGGAGAAATAAAGTGGGAGAAACCTGTTTATTTCTTACAAGAAGTCATCCTGCATCTCTCTGGTGACCCAGCTGCAGCAGAAGGGTCTAACCTTACTGCTCTGGTCCAGATATGCCTTTTCTCGCCCTTGCAATTACCTATTGATATGGAGATGGAAATTTAAAATTTTCTGTTAGCTATCTTACAAAAATATGAATTTTAATAGATTTTATTTATCTCTATATCTCTAAAATATTTTACCATGCAACCAATATAAAAATTATTGATGAGATATTTTGTTTCATTTTTCTATACTCAGTCTTTAAAACCTATTTTACACTCTACCAAACGTCTTGATTTGGACCAACCACATGTTGCTGGTGCCTTCTGTATTGGGCAGTCCAGCAAAAACTTGGGACCATCCAAATAGTATTGGCAACCTGAGAAGAACTGGGCTTTTTAGTCCTGGAACCCACTTGAGTGGGCAAAAAAAAAAAAAAAGCCTAGGAGCATAATGAATTTCCTGCTACAGAGCAGGGGTCTTCAAAAGTTTAATTATTCACCAGGATTCCCTGAAGATGGGAGAAAGTATAGATTCCTGGGCTCCACCCCTGAAGAAAAAAAAGAAACATTTTATTATTTAAAAAGTAAACATCTGTACCCCAAGATAGAGAAAGTAGAACATTGGATACATTCTCCTTTTTTAATGCCATTGATGTATTTGCTATAGAAATCGGGTTGTCACTGCTTCTCATTGATTTGGCTGGTTGCTTCCCCATGGTATGATTTCGCTTCTTCTATTCTCTTTATTTCCTACAAACTGGCATTTATTGTTAGAGAGTTGAGGAGATCCAGGTCCCAGAGATTTTAATTGGAACAGGATTTTTCAACCCTGGTCCCACATGGGAAATGCCTAGTTACTTTGAAAATATAAACACTAGGGTCTTATCCCCAGAACTTCTGATTTAATTGACTTAATCGGTATGGGGTATGGCTTGTGTATCAAGATTTTTAAAAGCTTCTGGGTAGTTCTGGTAACGAAGGTGGTAAACTGCTAGATTAGATAAACTCTGGTTTGAAAAAAGGCAAGTGCTCTATAAAGGCCTGAAGATAGACCTTCTCAGTCTTTTTATCACTCTGCCCTAAACAGCCTTGTGAAAGAGCCTTGGAGCCAAGCTAAGAATTAGTCACTAGGGGAACTGAAAATACTACCAATGTCCAGACTCCACCCCCAGAGAACTGATAAATTGGTGAGCCCTGTTATCCTTGGTTTTAAAGTCTATCCACTGATGATTCAAACATGGTGCAAGGATTGAGATTATCTCTAGCCATAGATTGGGATAGCAAGGATTGACACTGCTTCTCAAATTTTCATGAACCCATAAGTCATCTGAGGATCTTGTTAAAAATACAGGTTCTGATTTTGCAGATCTGGACTGAGTCCTAGGTTCTTCATTCTTATTGAACTTCCAGATAGCTCTGGTGTTGCAAGGATCACCATTTGAGTAGCAAGAGTGCAGGTGGACAGTATGCACTATGGAGCCAAAAGAACTCTCTTTGAGTTCTGCTTTTGCAACTTACTAGCATGTGTGACTTTCAGCAAGTCACTTCTCCTCTCTGAGTCTTCTCACCCACAAAATAGGGATGACAATGCCTACCTTTAATTCATTCCATGTGCTAGTAAACCGGCCTTATTATTGGCTGATGTGAAAAAAGCACAGGAGCATAGTTGAATATTGAATCTCTGTAAGTCTTTTTCCACTCATGCTGGATCAGTTCTGGGGATATTTGGCCTTCTAGCAGATCCTTTGTTAAAAACTGACAGATCAGGACATTTAAATAAGTATTCTTAGGCCAGCATCTGTATTCCTCTGCTTGGTGCCAGGCTTTGTGCTTCGCAAAGTGCGATTTGAGGTTATCCATGACCTGTCTCTTCACTTCTAGTCCTCGTTACCTCTGACCGGTGTTTCCCTCCCACTTTTCTTCCCCCAGCGCTCTGGATTAATTGTCTTTACGCTGTCATAAATCTCAGCCAGCACCGCGTGTTTCTATGACTATGTTGAAATGAAAATTGTCCTTTCTCACCATCTGCCTGGATTGCCCCCACGTCTGAATCTCAGCGGGTTCTCCATGCCCTGAGATTCAGGGCTCAGAACACATGCCAGGAAGAATTGCATCTATCCTGAGGTTGAGAAAGAAACTCTCCTGTTAACATAAGTTATGAACTACAAGTTCTTATCCTCTATTTTTAGCCAGATGGAACAATTTGGAACTCTATAAATCACATGACTGTGTAAATTAAACTAAAATCACCTCTTTCGCATTAAAAAAAAAAAGCTTATATTCTGCTTTTTGAAGTTGACAGACAAAAAAAAAAGTTTGCTGTGGCTTCCTGACTTAACGAATGTGCCTTTCAGGTGCTTTCAACATTGTTCAGAGTGTTAAAAGTTCACAGTAGAAAATGATTAACACAATTAGTGGTTTTCCAGTTCATAGCTCTCTCCTATCTGAATTACTGTAAATATTTGTCTGTTGCTTAACTTGTGCTCCTCATTCAGGCACCTGACTTCCTCTCAATTTCAAGTTCCAATAATGTCTTTTGAGGGATCAAATAAAAGACCTTTTGTTTCCCAATAGAGATGTCCTTATGCTAAGTAAAGTAACTGAAAATGCATTTTCTATTCTAGTTAGAGGGGGAAAAAGATACTCTCCCTATCAGTATTTGAAACACAAACTAATCACTGATTCAATAAGCAAATAGTGGGTGTTTAAAAGTACCATGCTGAGTGCTGGGGGAGGGCACCCACAGAGATGAAAATAATGAAAATAGGAAGTATCTGTCTGGAGGGACTTGGAAATCTAGGAGGGGAGATAAATCTACATATATGAGCACCTACAATATTCGTACAATGTGAAATATATTTCTCAAAGCCTTCCCTGGTCCACTGGGATTTTCTTTGTACCTCGGTTCACAATGCAAATCTTAAACATTGTGTTATAATTAGTTGCCCACTGTCTGTCTCCTTGGGAAGGTTCTAAGGACTCTGAGGTCAGAGGCTTCATTGCAGCATCTCTCTGTCTAAGCCAGGTCTGGTACACAGAAGGTGGTTGATAAGTCAATGAAAAGGAGGAGGAGAGGAAGGGATAACTTGGGAGTGAGTGACCTTCGGGCTAAGAGATGGTGCCTGCGTTACAGACATTCAGAGCCTAAAAAAAAAGGTGAAATTTAAGTCAGGGCTTCAAACCTGGTAAGAATAACATTGGATAACAATGAGGCAGAAGATATTCAGACTTGAGTGGCATGAGGAGAGGGGTGGAGAGAGGAAAGGCAAGGCCAATCTGAGGAATAATTCCTGTGTTTGCTGCTCCTACTAAATCCAAGATAGAGACACTGATAAATTTTAAGGAGATTAAGAAATAATCTGACCCTCATAATGGAAGTGCCAGTGACAGCTGGTAAAAGGCCTGGTGGCAAAACCATCTTTCTTTATATTCATTAACCCAACATATTTAATTGTATGTATTGAGCTGTAATGATGCGCACATTCTGTTCTATGTAGGGGACCCAGTGGTGAGCAAAGCAGCCACGTGAGCTTGCTTTCAGTGTGAGATTCATGCTCCAGTGGAGAGAAGGGTCAGTGGTTCATTACACACTGCCTTCTCCACTGGAGTATGAGTCTCAGACAGACAGCAAACTCACGTGGCTGCTTTGCTCACCACTGCGTGCATAAGTAAACACGACTACACACATGTACAGTGTGATGATTTGCTGTGAAGGGGATAGTGTGCTGTGATAGAAGGTGACCAGTTGGGTAGGGTGGTCAGAGAGAGCTTCTCTGAGGCTTAGCTCAGGTGATGAAAATGGAACAGCCACACCAAGAGCTGAAGGAAATAGCTCTAACAGAACAGGGAGCTCAGTTGGGGGTGATTTTGTCCCACCCCCCACATCCCTGGGACATTTGGCAATGTCTCCAGACATGTTTTGGTGGTCACTTCTAGGGGACTTAGGGGAGTGCAGCTGGCATCCAGTGGATAGAGGCCTGGGGTGCTGCTAAATATTGTACAGGAAACAGGGCAGCTGCCGAACCCCCCCACACCCTCCACACAAAATCATCAAAGCCAAATTCCAGTAACACCCAGGGCAAGCAACCCTGAAATAGAGGGATGGTCAGCTACAAAGACCCTGAAGTGAGAAATAACCTGAGAAATAGACAAAAGGCTCATTTGGATGGAATATTTGGAAACCTGGGAGAGTAGAAGGTGGTAAGGGAGAGAGAGACTTTTTTGTCTGTGGCAATGAGTGCACCTAATTGTGGTGCTTTAGAACAGTTAACCTGACCTCATAGCTGCTATAAATTATGGTTTATAGGTAGATAAACTATTTCTTTTAATAACTTCAACATAAACATGTCATTGTTTCTTAGTTGCTGTTCCCAGCTCTCTGCTAGTCCAATAACAGAGCAAAAAATGATTTCAGTACAATTTTGTTCTGAGAGCTTCAAGAAAATACTTCCAAACATTTGGCCCCTTCATTCTGTGGATCAAAAAAATCCTGCAACAAAAAAAGATCCAGAAAATAGAATCTTGTTTAACCTCATTTAATCCAATTCTCCAGTCTTCTGTCATACACCTTTATGGCTCTTTTGCCCACCCAAATTGCGAATGTGAAAAGAAAGACACCTTCATTACTGAGAACTCAAACATAGATGATGATGTAATGATTTATTTGCTGATACTGGAAAACTGAGCTGTATATGTTAAAACCTCAGAGAAGCAAAATTAGGAATGTGGCTATTAATGTGGTTGCAGAGAAACATGAAATAATGTCCCTTTAGAGGCTTTTGATGAATACACAAATGTATAGTTTTAAAAACATTTTCATTGGCACTTAGTTATCACTCATTCTGTCATTCATGCATGGTGCTAATACTATTGTGCATGTAGTAAGTGGGAGAAAATATATATGGTGTTGGAAACTAAAAAGTAAAATAAGGCCGGCTCCTCGGTTTCAAAGAATTTCTGGTGTATAAGTAAAATACCACATAATCAAAGGCATATAATATAATTCAGAATTGAAGAAAGAGTAGTTTACGCCTGTCTAGTGTATATTCTTTTTATTCTACTAACAGCAACTTGATTTTTCTTCAGGCAACATCTTCCACATTCTCAGTCTCTGTGGATTGGATCAGTTTGACCCTCTGTCCACCACAGGTGGGCTAATGACTTGGGCCCAACCAATCAACATACTCCATTTCTCTGGCCACAGAGCATGGCATGGCCAAGATGCTGGGATGGGTGCGTGACTCAAGTTGGTGCAAGGCTCAGAGTACAGGAGAGATATAAATTGGAAAGAAGCTAATTCTTGCTGATACCATTTAAACCCCTGATTTAATCCACTCCTGAGTCAGTGTTCCCTGAACCATTTTCAAAAATTATTTTTAAAATTTATATACAAAAAATTGACTTACTTTTTGGTGCATAGTTTTGAGTTTTAACCCATGCATTCAAACATGTATAACTACCATCACAAATAGGATATAGACAACCCCACCACTCCCAAAAACTTTTTCATATGAGCTTTCACAGAGCAAACGTTTTAAATTTTTGATGAGGCCGAGTTTAATCAGTTTCCCTTTTCTTGGATTTTGCTTTTAGTGTCAATTCTAAGAACTCTTTCCCTATTCCTAGATTCCAAAGATCTTCTCACTGTCCCCCCCCAAAGTTTTTATATTTTACATTTAAGTCTATGATCCATTTCAGTTCATTTTTGTATATAAGGTTTAAGTGTAGGTTCATTTTTAAATTTTTGTTATATATACTCTTTTACCTATGCATGTCCAATTGCTCTATCCCCATTCGTTGAAAAGGCTATCCTTCCTCCACTGAACTGCTTTTACACCTTTGTCAAATGTATCTTGGACCATTGTTGTCCAATACAACTTTCTGGAATGATGGAAATGTTCTATATCTGCACTCTTCAATGTAGAGGCCACTAGCCCCTGGAGCCTATGGAGCACTTAAAATGTGGCTAGTGCAACTGAAGAACTGAGTTTTAAATTTTATTTAATTTTTATTAATTTAAATAGCCACATGTAGTTGTTGGTTACCATACTGACCAGCACAATTTTGGACATCTTTCTATATCATAATTAATAGCTCTTTCTTAATATTTTTAAAATATAGCGATACTTGATATATTTTTATATTTTATGTATATATTATATAATTAAAAATACTTGATATATTTATATATACTTGCTCTGTATAACAATAAATTCAAATACATATTTATACCAGTATATACTCATTTTTAGTTATAAATTTTTATGTGTTATATAATAGTTGAAAAGAAAATTGAAAGTTTTGAGAGAGTCAGATTTATTGAATAGGAATTGTATCCTTCGGGATGCTTTCAGCAACAAGTAACAGGCAGCTCTACTAAGAGTAGCCTGAACAGAAATTTGTTCTAGAGCTCATGAATGTCAATAAAGACTCAGGCTTTTATCCATCTTTCTGCTTGGCCACTGTCATCTTCATGCTTTAAGTCATGTTAGCAGGAAGACTTAAAAACAACCACATCCATTTCCAGGTCAGGAGAAAGGGAGAAAAATGGGAATATCAGCTAAATCTACCTCCCAAGGCCCACTCACATATACTTTTTAAATAATTTAAAATCATTCATTACTACTTACTTTTCCCATGACAGAGATATTTTGAAGCAAATCCAAGTTATCATTATAGTTTGACTTGCAAACATGTATGTCTCTGTAAAAGAGATTACTTTATTTAGACGTAAACACAATACTGTTAAATGCCTAAAAATTTTAACAGTAATATCAAATATCTGATATTCTCATAAATGTATACTTTTTATAGTTTATTTGAATTGGGATTCCTTGTAAATGACTGATATGGCTCTTACACCTTTTCAAAAATATATAGATTATACTGCTTTTTTTTCTTTGCAATGCATTTGTTGAAGAAATCGGCTGCCCTGCAGTTACCTATGGTCTGCATTTTGATTCATTCCTATGATATCATTTAATATGTTTCTCTTTCTTCTGAATTTGCCGTAAATTGATAGTTGGATCTAGAAGCTTCATCAGATTCAGAGATTCACATTTAACCTTTTGGCAAAATTGTGTAATAGGTGGTGTTGTAGTCCTCCACTAGGAGGCAGATATACGGTATCCCCTTCAAAAGTAAGCTCTCCCAAAACACTGTCTCCCCCTTCCTTGCCAAGCATTCTTATGTTACAGTCTCATTGGCCTCAGTAGAACATGTAACTAATCCTACTTGCAAAGGAGTATGGGGAATCAAACATTTGATGAAGTAATCAGGATTAGGGCTAGGCTCATTACTACTCCAAACTAAATCAGGGGTCGCCTGGCAGGAAGAGGGGGCAGCAGGTATGATTTGGACAGGAATATGGTTCTCCCTAGAGGTTTAAACAAATAAAATCCGTGATTGAAGCATGCAGGATATGCTCTTTATTTATAAAGGCTTATGATATAAATAACACTTACAGATGAATATTTATTAAATATTAACAAAGATAATGATTAAGGTTAGTGATAAATTGTCACATTACCCTTTGTATTTGTTATGGTTCAGTAAGTCCACCTATATGTGGTTATCTGTGGTAAGGACAATCTGAAATAGCACTTTTCAGATAAATTTTTTAAAACAATGATCTAACTTTTCAGATGAGTTTTTTAAAACAATGATATTCTAAAATCCTTTAACTTCTTAGTATGCTCCTGTTTGATATGCTGAAAGGAATATGTTTAGAGGGCTTTTCAGAATCATCTAGTGTGTGCAGTTGAGTAATGAGTCTCATATTTCACATAGAAATAAGAATTAATGGGTTTATTGTTAAATTGAAGAAGGTATAGATTGACTTTCTGACTTAATCTCCTCTGTTCAAGTCACTTTAATGGCAATTTATCAAGACAATGAGCCTTTATAAAATTTTCAAAATAAATGTTTCCTCTTTTTTTGCCATATTTATTGAGATATAATAATTGATATATAACATTGTGTAAGTTAAAGATGTTCAGTGTGTCGGTTTGACACATTTATATATTGCAAAATGATTACTGCTAATGGGTTACCTAACACCTCTATCCACAATTACCATTTCTTTTTTGTGGTGAGAACATTTAGGATCTACCGTTTTAGCAGTTTTCAAGTATATAATATAGTAGTATTACGTTACTGCTGTACGTTAGATCCTCAGATCTTATTTGGCTCACAATGGAAGTTTACTATGACTAAAATCTCATTTCTTTCACCCCCAGCACCTGGTACCACCATTCAACTATCTATTTCTATGAGTTTGGCTTTTTTAGATTCTACAAGTGATATCCTATAGTATTTGTCTTTGTCTTTCTCTTTCTTACTTATTGCCCTTAGCATAATAATGCCCTCAAGGTTCATCCATGTTGTCATGAAAGGTACAATTTCCTTCTTTCTTATGGCTAAATAGCATTACAGTGTGTGTGTGTGTGTGTGTGTGTGTGTGTGAACTTGGCTAATGTGAATAATGCTTCAGTGAACACAGAAGCTCAGATACATCTTTGAGATTCTGTTTTCAGTTCCTTTGTTTATCTACCCAAAACTGGGGTTGCTGGATCATATGGTATTCCTATTTTTAATTTTTTGAGGAACACACACACTCTTTCCCATAGTGGCTATGACAATTTACATTCTGACAAACAGTGTACAAGGGTTCCCTTTTCTCCACTTCCTGGTCAACACTTGTTACCTGTTGTCTTTTAGGTAATAGCCAATTTAACAAGTAAGAAGTGTTACTTCATTGTGGTTTTCACTTGCATTCCTTGATGATTAGCAATGTCAAGCACCTTTTCATGTACCCTCTTTGCTATTTGTATGTTTTCCTTAGTAAATGCCTATTTTAGTTCCTCTGTCCATTTTTTAATTAGATTGTTTATGTTGAGTTGTATGAGGTATTTATATATTTTGGATATTAACCCCTTATCACATTGATGATTTACAAATGTTTTCTACCATTCCATAGGTTGCCTTTTAATTTTTTTGATTATTTCTCTTGCTGTGCAGAAGCTTTTTAGTTTGATGTTGTTTCACTTACTAATTTTTGCTTTTGTTGCTTGTGCTTTTGGTGACATTCAAAAACTCATTGCTAAGAGTTTTTTCTCTGTGTTTTCTTCTAGAAATTTCATACTTTCAGGTCTTACGTTTTAGCCTTTAATTCATTTTGAGTTAATTTTTGTGAGTGGTATAAAATAGAGGCTCAATTTCATTCTTTTGCATGTGGTTATCCAGTTTTCCCAGTATCATTTGCTGAAGAGATTATCCTTTCCCCATTGAGTATTCTTTGGTCCATGGTCAAATATTAGTTGACTGTGTATACAAAGGCTTATTTCTGGGCTCTCCATTCTCTGCCATTAGTCTATGTGTCTATTTTTATGCCAGTATGCCAGTTGCATACTGCTTTAATTATTATAGCTTTGTAATAAAGTTTGAAATCAGTGTGATGTTTCCAGCTTTGTTCTTAATCAGGATTGCATTGGCTCTTGGGGATATTTTGTGGTTCTATACAAATTTTAGAACTTGTTAGTGATCTATCATGTGATGTTGGAGAATGTTTTTGTGCACTTAAGAATGTGACTTCTGCTGCCATTTGATGGAATGCTGAATATATGTCTGTTAGGTTGATTTGGTCTAAAGTATGGTTCAAGTCCAATATTGCCTTGATTTTCTGTGTTGATTATCTATTCATTGTTGAAAGCAGAGTATTGAAGTCATCCCTTACATTTATTGTATTGTCTGTTTCTCTCTTCAAATCTGTTAGTATTTGCTTAACATATTTATGTGCTCCAATGTTGCGTACATATATATTTATGATTATTGTACCTTCTTGATGAATTCATTCCCATTGTCATTAAATAATGACCTTCTTTATCTCTTGTTGCCTTTTTTTTTTTACTTAAAGTCTATTTCGTCTGACGTAAGTATATTTACTCCTGCTTTCTTTTGGTTCCCACTTGCATGGAATGCTTTTTCCTTCCTTTACTTTGAGTCTATGCATGTTTATCAGTATTTAATATTATCAAGGGATATTTTACATGTGAATTTTCTTCCTTCCCTTTTTTTCCTTTTTTTGGCTTGCTTTTCTTTAGGGGATTAAGTTACTTGCTGGGCATTATATAAATGAAAAAAATCAGCCATTTCAGGAAAATTTTGGAGCTGTCATCACTAACAAAATCTTAGAGAACTAAAAGCCATTCATTGCCTTCACATATTTAATATTTATTTGAAGCCTTCTTTTCTTTAATTGTGGAATATACCACAATTTCAGGAGAACTATTTCGGGTTTTAACATGTTCAATTTCTAAAGCATTATTGTGGATAACACTATAATATTCCACTAAATGGCTATGTAATTATTTAGTTGATCCCCTATACTTAAACAATCTCCCCCCTGCCACATACTTTTTAGGTGAAACTATTGTGATAAAGATTCTTGTTCATGAATTATTATCACCATCTCTAATTAATTCTGGATCTACAATGTTTGTGAGTGATGTTACTGTGATTTTGGCTCTGACTTTAGCATTTAGTTCTGCTAACTGGGCTTCAGGACTTATTTCTGTGTACTACAGTGACTGAGCCCCTGTCTTACTTCCAGTCCTTAGTAGCTTCCCTTCAAATTACTCTCTTGATGCATTATTTTTCACTTCTCTAAAATAGGGATGGTAGCCATTTTCACTTAAGAAGACTGTTGTCAAGGATTAAATTAGACTATAGCTATTTTTCCTGACTATTCTTCTCCTATTCCTTGTTCTTCTAATGTGATGAAAATCAAGAGTAAGCCCTAAATCTGTCACCAGGTTGGTCAAGTCTGTAAGCCTGGTCCAGACAGAGATGTAGGACCCAGGCAAGGGCATTTAAAAATACATTTTAGGGAATCATTATGGACACTGGAAAAGATATCCTTTTGAGAACAGGCATCACCAGGAGCCAGACAAGGAGGTCAGAGGAAAGGAAAGCACAGCTGTGAGAGCTCAAGAGGTAATTTAGAGCCATAATTGGAGTCTTTTGGTCCAGTCTTGCTCAAAGCCTTGAACTTTCCACCAGTGATAGGAATCAATAACTTGCTTTCTTTTATTCTAGTTGGTTTACTTGGTGGTTCTGTTACTGTAACCCAAAGAGATCAATCACGTTTGCTATTAGTACTAAATCCTATCTTTTGAATAGTGTATTAAAATAGCACCACTACTTGTTCATTCTCTTTAGACCACTGAATATAGGGCTTTATGTAATGACATGATGAGTATCATTATCATTAGAGGACTTAGAGAT
The DNA here is from genome assembly GCF_040802235.1 of Manis javanica. NCBI lineage: Eukaryota > Metazoa > Chordata > Mammalia > Pholidota > Manidae > Manis > Manis javanica. The sequence continues at coordinate 9,928,094 of NC_133158.1, forward strand.
CTTTTTCTTTGTTACATTTTTTCAGAATGAACATATTGCTACATTTTAATTTATTTTATTCCTAAAATAAATATTGCCCCCAAATTTGGAGTCAGAATGAATAGATTTTCTGTAGTTATTGTTTTGCAAGCATTTACCTGTGAGGTTGAAGACATAGTCATAGCTATGGTTTATCTACACATGAAAACTATCCAGGAGAAAAAGATTAATAACATCTATATAGTTTCCTAGAGCTGCTATATAACAAAGTACCACAAAGCAGGGAGCTTAAAATAGCAGATACTAGTCTCATAGTTCTGGATGCTAGGGGTCCAAAATCAAAGTGTTGGCAGGGCCACAGTCCCTCTGAAACATGTAGGGCACATCTTCCTTATTTGTTCTGACTTCTGATGTTCATTGTCAATCCTTGGCTTATAGACTTATCACTCCAGTCACATGGCCATCTTCTTCTCATGGGTTTTGCACATTGTCTTCTCTCTGTGCTTATCTACATCTGTGTCCAAATTTTGTCTTTTTATATGGACACCAATCATACTGGATTGGCGCCCACCCTGATGAACTTATTTTAACTTGATTATTTCTGTAGAGACCCTATTACCAAATAAGGTCATATTCTGAAGTACTAAGAGTTAGGACTTCAACATATCTTTTTGGGAAAACACAATTCAACCCATACAGGCATCTTTTAGTTTTAACAGTAGATGAAGTAGATTGTTTGCAAAGGCCACAATTTCTGTCATCCTTGTTCTCATGCCCCTTTGCAATGAGGTTTAGCTGCTCCTCCTCCCTTCAAGAACTGGAGTCTATTTTCCCCTTCTCTTGAACCTGGACTTTTAGATTTGTTTTGACCAATACAGCCCTAGATCTCAAGATGCCTTGCAGCTTCCATTCTCACACTCCTATTAGCCTGGGACCATTGTGTGAATAAGTCTGAGATAGACTGCTAGGGATTTCAGTGTTGGCCTGAGGAATGAAGAGAAAAACAAATGGTCCTTGTTTTGAGTTACTAAGTTTTGGAGTGATTTGTTACACAACAATAAATGTCTGATACAGTAGATCTGTTAGAGGCTTGAGTCTTCTGTTTACTATTTCAGGCACCTCAGCTAAATCACTTAAATCTAGGACTCCTGCTTCTTTCTTTGTAAAATGTGGATGTTTTACTCTTGCCATCAGTTGCAGGTTTCAAGTTTTTAGTTTGAATTAATAAAAACCCAACTCAAAGAAGCAAAAGGAATAAAAGGAATTTATCGGCTCAAGTAACTGAAAAATCCAGGGTCTGGTCTGACTTCAGGTATGACGTAATTCAAGGATTCAAGTGATGAAATCAGAAGTCTGTTGGTTTCTACCTCTGCACTCTGTTTTCTTTTGTGTGTCAGCTTCATCTGAAAGCAGGTTCTTCACAAGTGGGGCCTTCTTCGTGTCTCAGGGCTTCAGTTCACCCATTGTGGCAAAGCCAGGAAGAAGTTTAACTCTCACTGGATCAAGTAGAAACATGTGGCCATCCCTAACCCAGTCAGGCCAGGGGGCTGAGATGCTCCAAATGGTCAGGGTTGGGGCATGTGTCCATGCAGTGAGGTGGAAAGGCAGAAGGTATTCCTGGAGAAAGAAGGGACTAATGTCTCACCAAGACCCTCTGTAGAGATTAACACAAAGGAAAACTAGGGTGCTATTATTAGAAGAAAAGAAATGGAAGCTAAGCAGGCAGAAAACAACATCTTCACTCCTTTATTGCATAGGCTTGTTGAGCAGATAACTGTAATAGCTTATGTTTGTCAAATGCTTATTAGGTGCACCACACTGTTCTATGTACTTTACTCTTTTTAATTCTTGTAATTTCAATTATTTATAAGTAGGTGCAGTTATTATTCCCTCTTTGCAAATAAGGAAACTGAGGCACAAAATGTTTAAGTTACCAGTGTCAAACAGATATAAGTCACATCAGAACCCAGCTAGACCAGCTTGAGAGCTATCATCTTTAACTACTAGTCTAAACTCAACATAGACCACCAGCACTATGGTAGGCAGACTTATAAAATGGTCCCTGGGATTCCTACCCACTGGTGTTATAATCCCCTTTCTGAGAATGGGGGAAGCCTGTGAACGTGATGGGATGGTCGCCCTCAAGAATCCTTTATAGATGACATTCTATTGACTTTGAGGAGGTAGGCTGCCATGTTGTGAGGGGGCCATGTGGTTTGGTCCTGAAGGTAACTTCTAGCTGAGATCCACTTCTAGCAACTAGCCAGCAAGAAAATAGAGATCTCTGTCCTGCAACAACAAAGAATGAAATGTGTCAATAATCTGCTTTGACAAGGACCCTGAGCTCCAGAGAACACCTTTGCAATGCCTTGACTTCTGCCTAGGGAAACCATGAGCAGAGAACCAGTTATGCTGCACCCCAACTTATGACCAATAGAGCTGTGAGATAATAAGTGTATATTGTTTTAAGATGTTAAATTTGGGACAATTTATTACTAATGCCAGCACCTTCTCTTTGTGGCCTTCTTATCTTCCCATCATGGTAGCCTATTTCTCCTATGGCATGCCCATGGCCCTTCACACCAACTCTCCTGAGGTCCTTTCTGTATAAGGGTAGCACCCATATCACCAAGGGTGGGGGTTGTAATCACCAGAAGGGAGTTTTGTGAAGTCCACTGCTGGGTTATTTTGTGCCATTAACACTTGATACAGCCCCTGGTATGAGCTGTTATGTAATTGGTAGAATGAATAAAAAAGCACGCTGTGTGATATGCCTGTAAAATTCTATTATGGAAATTGGCGGGGTCTAGGTTGTGGGAGGGTCTGGTAAACTTTAGCTTAGAGCCCTAGGACAGTCACTGGCCCAGACATAATTAGACATTTATTTTTAGTGTGGGACCTCCTGTACTATAAGGGTAATGGTAATTCATTCTCCCACTCCTAAGCCACTTCCCCACATTTCAGTGTTACCTGAAACCATCATTTCTTTGCTTTTTCACATCTGTGGAAACAGGCCTGCTACTCACTAACTGGGGATCCATTATTTTACTTTTCTGAACATGTTTCCTTGTTGATAAAATGGGGAAAATAATTCTTACCATTGGCAGAACTGTTGTAAGGATTGTATGAGGGAATGCATCCTGTACTTTGGAAGGTAAACTGCACAAAGATCACAGGCCCTGTCTCAACATAGGCTGTGTTCTCACCACACAGTAAATATTCACTAAATTCGTTCAATGATGAGTTTATGAAAATAATTCAGGAGAGTAACTAGTAGATAGTAAGCATTCCACAAATGGCAGTTTTTACTATGTCCATTTTGGAAAGAGGAAGCTCATCTGGTGATCTCTACTCAGGTGTTCTGTTCTGATTCAGATTCCAGGATTTTCCCATTTTATCACTCAGATATTTAATAAGGTAGCCAGACATGCAGGGGTCATTCTAATCTCTTTCAAAACTCCTTTGTGACATCCTTTAAATATAACAAGAAAACTGACACTCAAGCATTTATGGGGGAGTCAGGATTACAACAAAACCAGGAAGGATCAAATTCCAAAGTAAACAAACCATACTCATTCCTCAACCTGAGGGAGGGTGTCCACCTTCTACCCTCCTCTTTCAGCTAAAGATAGAACTCGGGCCCTCCCCAGGAACTTCCTGGCTTTTAATAGTTTGTAATCCCAAACATAACCTTTCCAAGATTTTTCTTTTCGAAGTGTGGGTGTGAAACTGTTTCTCTAATCACATCTTGCGGTAGATCTCCGAACATCTGTACATTATTTGAAAACCTAGCATCCGGTTGGGATGTTTGAGTGGGCGAGGGGCCCTGCGTTGTGGGATGAAACGAAACGCACAAGTTAAAAACATGTCTAGATTTCTTTTAAACAAAGGCAGAAAAATTAGGCAAAAATTACAAATGGCTAATTATCTTGGCTCAATTACACGTTTAATAAAAAAACCCACCTCCCCCACTCCTAGCACCAACCTGGGTGGAAATAGGGCGCTTAGAAATCTAAACGATAAAGATCTCACCTAGAGCCAAGGGACAAAACTCATTACAGATAAACCCAGTCCCCCTATTTCCCCCGGACGCCTCTCCCCAATTGCCGCAGAGGTAGCCGCTCCCGGGGTAGCGGCCGGGAAATCAGGCCTGCCCCGCGGCGGCTCAGCTTGGGCCCAGCCGGGAGTCGAGGCGCACTTCCTGCCCCCTCCCCACCACCGGGCGGGCGCGCGGGAAGCTTCCCTCTCCCGGGGAGCTGCGAGTTGGGAAAACTCCGCCAACCGATCCTGCTAGGCGCGGAGAAAGGGGGTGCGGGACTCTGAAGGTCTGGGTTTTCCAAGCCTAGGATCGATATTCCTCCTCCCCTCTCCCCAGCCTTGGACTCGGCCAGTGGAAGCACGAAAAAAAAAAGAAAATAGTTATATCCCAACGCAGCCAGAGAGCAAAGGCCTCTCGGCTTTGTTTCCAGACGGGTGAATGAGCCGGGCTGGGGGCGAGAGCAGGGAATGGGCAGGGCGCGCCCCGCCGCGGCGCTGCCGGGGCGATGAAGCCAAGCACGAAACCCTCCGTCCCTAAAAAGGCGGCCGGCTGCCACTCTCTTCTCCTAAGGCCCCAGCCAGGGACCCCCAACTTCCAGACTCGCGAGCAGCGCTGACTGGGGCAGACCTCGCCAGGCCCGCGCAAAGCACGGTGTCTTAAGAGCTCGCAGAACGTGAATCTGGCAAAGACTCGCCTGCCCTGGAAGGCAGCCGCCGTCCTCGGTCTTTCCTAAATCGAGCCAGGGCCGCCCCAAGCCCCCAAACTGCCCCCGCCGAGGCTGCAGCCCCACGGCCGCCGGCGGAGCGAACTGAGCTGTGGGAGCCCTCCCAGGCGAGAGCAGAGCGTGGCTTCTTTAAGAGCGCGTGCCTGCCGCCGGGAGCCCGGCTTGCGCGCGCCCGAGCTCGCGCGCCACCGTCGCGCGCTCCCTGCTCGCTCGCTCTCTCGTTCGCCGGCTTTAAAGTCTCTGCCAGGATCCATGCTCACATGTTACTTCCTGTATGGAGGCATGGCCAGTTTCCAGCCCCGCGCTCCTGGTTCCTCCCCAGCCTGCGCTGGAGCCACAACTTTCAGGAGCATGGATTGAAGGCGCCCTCGCCCCAGCGCCTCTTTGAGATCCTTTGTGTTTTCCTTCATTTCGTCCGGTCGTTTCTATTTTGGGGGGGCTCTTTGCTTCCCCCTCCTCTCCCCTCCCCTTCCCCGCTCGCAAACATGCCTCCTTCCTTTCCCGGGCCCTGGAAGGAGCTGCCTGCCTGAAACCGGGAGACGCCGCGCCGTGCTCAGCCCCGCCGCCGCCCGCAGGCTCTTGGGCTGCGCTGCGCTGCCGACTCAAGTTGGGGATCCTCGGCTGTTGGCCGCTGCCTCCTGCGGTCCCTGCCTGCCCCGGGCCCGGGGCATCGCTGTCGCCTTCGACTCCTCGCCCTGCTCGCTCGGCTCGTTCGTTTTTGAAAGGAAAGCAGCCCTTCTCCTCCGAGGATCGTCCCCAGCGTGGCTCCACGTTCCTGGTCACTTTTTGAGATTTTCCGGGGGGCGCTCGGCGGCTTCCCGGATTCCAGGGGGACTCGGGCCGCTGAGCACGGGGGGCCAGCAGAGCGGTCGAGAACGGGAAGAGCCCCAGGTTTAGCGGAGGCTCACACGGAGGCAAGAACTTATTCAACAAGTTTACCCCTCCTGCCTTCCTCTTTTCGATGTGCGTTTTTGGACATGCGGAGGTTACTGGAACCGTGTTGGTGGATTTTGTTCCTGAAAATCACCAGTTCCGTGCTCCATTATGTCGTGTGCTTCCCGGGTAAGTGCCGGCCGCCGAAGGGACGCGGCCCTGACCGGCGCGCGTGGAGGATGCGGAGTTGTCGCCTTGGCACCGAGCTCTGGCGCCCATCCGGGGGACCCCAGAGAGGGTGGGGTGGGGGTCGGGCCCCCGGGGAGAGAGGGTTTTCGCGCCGCTGGCTGTAGCGGCGTTTAGGGCGACTGATGGTTGGGAGGCGGGCTGGGGCGAGCCAAGGGGTCTACTCTTGCTCGGATTTGAGGGGCCTCGGTGAGCGGGAGTCGGGGAAAAAGGAGACTCGCTCGGCTGATCTGCCGCGGTTCGGGAGAGCTAAAACTCTGGAGCGACTGGAGAGACTGAGGCCAAAGGCGGGTGCTTCTATGGGTTGGGGTGGGGGCCAGGGTGCACCTCTCACTCTGGGGGTATTGAAGGAGCTCAGAAGGGACACTTGCTTTGCTGTTTCCCGGCCTTTTGGAGAGGATGGTGTTCGGGGGATGGAAGCTGGAGGTTGACCATGGAGGACTGGGGTTGTTGGGAGCAGCCTGTGTTCTGGTCTCGGGGGCGAGGGGCGGCCCCTGTTCGGGGCTGGGGCGCAAAGCTGCACTTGAGTGCCCGCGCGAGGCAGCTTTCCCGGGCGCGGGGGCCTGGGAGTGGTGCGAGGGCACGGAGTAGGCTGTTGAGGGAGATCATGGCTCCTCCAGCCCCTGTCCGCGGCGCCTTTACCCCGCAACTCTCCCTGGCCGGGCTGCTCTGGTAGGGGCAGGGCCGGGGTGGAGGCTGGGGGCCGGGTGGGCGGCTGGCCTGCAGTCCGTGCCCGGGCGGAATTTTTGCTGTCTCGCGCGCCCTGCCTACCCTCATCTTTGCCCTTTTGCAGCCTGTTCGGGGTTAAGGCAGGAACAGTATTGGTCACTGATGACGGTAAGAAATCACTGCACGCAGCAGTGTGAGGCTCGGCGACCCTCCACTTTCAGCCTCCACTGGCAGATCCCCATCACACTGTTCTCTCCTGGAGGGCAGAGGCCGGCTGCCTCCCTACCCCCTCTTGCAGGTCCCCTGGGCTGCAGTCCCGAGCTCTCTTGAATCTGTCTCTCCTTCTCGGGGGTGGAGGCCACGTCCTCTGCCCTAGCCGGGGAAAAGGTGGAAAGAAGGGGGCGATTTGCCTTTCCATCCCTTCATCTCCTACGGACGGGAACCCCTCGTTTTTCTGCTCTCTCATCCAGCAGCTCTGGCTACCCAGAGGTGGGGTTTATCTGAACCAAGGAAAAAAAGGAACGTGTGTGTCCCCATGTTTCTGTTCTCCCTGGTCACAGCCGCCTGTTTCCTGAGCGGCTCGAGCCGCAGGTATTTGGTGCAGCGGGTCTCCCAGCTCCGTCTTGCGCCCTCGTGCAGGGCGCCAGCGCTTTTGCTGCCCTCGGGGACCCGCTCGGAGACCGGCAGCGAGTGTCCCCTTTGGAGGCACGGGGACAGGCAAAGCACCGTCTTGTCTTCGGCACCCCCTTTACCTCTGCGCGTCCTCCTGTCCCCGGAAGCCCAGGGGGCACCTGCCACATCCCAGAAACCCAGCTTCGATGCCCAGCGAGGACGTGCGTCCATACAGCCTGAGGCCTCGGGGTTGCCCTCCAGGGTTCTGCCTCCCCAAAGCTGGAAGCAGTGTGGAGAACTACCCCCCGCCCCCGCCCAGCCCTAAACCTCCTACCCTCCTCAAAAGAGCACTGCTCAGTATTTGTGTTAGTCATCTGCCTCTTCTAGACTTTCTCCTCCGCCGTGGACTCGCCGGCCGAGTGGGCTCAGGTGTACGAAGGGTGGAGGTTTGTAAGGGTCATGCTTTAACCGGGGCAGTGGAAGGCAGCAGGAGAGAAGTTTTGCAACATAAGAGGAATGTCTAATTCCACTTACGGCCTTCTCCTTACACTGGGGCATGCGGTCAGTGGGCCGGCCGGGATTTTCTTTCTCTTGGTGTCGAGGAAGCTTGAAATCCAAAATGGGACTGCCAGTGATGCCGCCTTCGTGGGCTTGGACAGCTTTCGCCTTCCGCGTTTTCTTTTCGTGCCCACGCTGAGAGGTAAACAGCTCATTCCCTGCTCCGGGAGCCGACGGCGGTAGGAAAGGGAAGGACAGTGGTGAGAGGCGCGGGGAAGAAGGGCGGTGGTTTGGGAGGTGCCGCGTGAGAAGAGTGCAACATCCGTAAAAGCAGACCAAGTTAAAATGTCAGAACCTTGGGAGACGCCGGCTTTCCGTTTCCCGAAGGTGCGGCGATGCCGCTGGACCTCAGGGGGCGCCCCGGAGCCGCTCGTCGGGCCCCTGCCACCTCCACTCGTCCGGCTCGGCCACCTCGGCGCGGGGCGGATGTGGCGGGAGCGGAGAGGCGGCCACCGCGGACGCACCTTGCAGCGGGGAGGCGGACTCCGCCCGGCGCTGCGGCTCCTGCCCGCTCTCGGCAGGGCGAGGGCCCGAGTTCCCGTTGAGACCCCCTCTTTTTGCCGGCCGTAGCCTCGGAAACGTCTATCTGGTTGACGTGTGGGAAAAAATGCTTCTGGTTTGGATTACGTTCCTCCTTGCAAGGTCTTAACCCAAATTCCTTGTTACTTTGTTGTCCTCTCAGACTCACGCCAACTTTTCAGTTGCATTTGTTCTCAGCTCCTGTTCAGGATTACGACGAAGCTGTAATTTGGGAGGGTTTTGGAAATGTAGCCCTCGCATAGATCTTGGACCGGAAACAGTGTCTTAGTCTCAACAACAGTATGGCAGCGTGGGACCGACGCCCCCATCACGGTTAGCTTTTCAAGTGATGTTTCCACCTTCCAGAGCAGAAGTGTTACTTGAGCCTGTCATGATATAGTGCATAGTATGTTCTTTTCGTACGTCTGAATAATGCAGAATTTAAAAATTTGTGGAAAATTTAATGAGAATATGAAAATATAATGAGTCCCTGTGGAACACCAACCACCATGCCTCCTCCCCCCACCCCCAAGTTCCAATTATCAGCTCAAGTCTTTTGTCTTCTATACTCTATGCTCCCCAACATCTTGTTATTAAACAGAGAACCTTACGTATAGATTATTCAAGCCCTTGGTATCTATCTCTACATTGAGAAATGAAGTGCCACCAACAGGATATCGAGTATGTTGGTTAAGAGGGTTAACATTTTATGTTTTATATTTGTAAGCGATTCAGCAGAAACTTAAACAATTGATTTCTTCTCTCTTTCTGCCCTCAGAATGAAACGCTTCTCTTTGATTCTGATATGTTTTGTACCATAATTGCACTACATCTAAGAGGCTGATGTGGCAAACACTTCAGATGGATACACTTTGCTCTGTACTTTGAATGTGTCAGAATCAGAAGATCCATGATTGATTTCCTGTGCATCTCCCTTTAAGCCATCTCTTGGTGGATTTGCATGTAAATGCTTTAGTCCTGATGGATATCCTTCATGTCCTTCGTAGGAAAATGCAAAAGCAATATTTGTAAGTCAGTAGTCTTACTCTTTCTGGGTGTGGTGAGAAATCATGCAGTTATCCCCTACTTCACGTGTCTTATTTGAAACTGAAGAATCTTTGTCTAGTCTTGAAACTTAGTCTCTCTGAGGCAGTTAAGGAATAAAATCTTTGATGTTTCCTCCTAAACAATGTTTATATTGCAGAGTTGTTGAAGTTACAACGTTAATACAAATAGGTCTAAAAGACTTAGGAAATACTGGAGTTGCCTTGGCTGGAGGCAGAAAGGTTGACTGAAATGAGAAAAAAATACTAATAGTGCAGCTCTGAACATCTCCCCTTAATTATGGACCCATTTTCACTGAATGAAAGATTTTACTGTTGTTTGCATGAACAGTACAGGGAATGCTGATGATTTAATACAGCAAAACAAAACAAAATCTCAGATTCATCTTCCTATTCTTCTGAAAAATTTCCAACTGAATGTAATAGAATCAGTTATATAGTGGTGCACTAGTGGAATGAACTTGTGCCATTTGTGTTAGATGATTTAAAATGGCCCAGAGCAACTGATGCTAGGGACTGCCTTTTACCCTTTCACTCCTCCCTCATTTTCCTGGGAACTTCTTGACCAAAAGGACAGTCTTGACACTCACATTAGGCTTACTCGGGTGAGGAAGCAAATTAAATGGTCCTGGTGCTTTGTTGCTTTGCCTCTTTCCTGTTACAGTAAACGTTTTTTTTTTTTTAAATCTGAATTTCCATTCAGCATTTTCCTCATAACACACAGGACAATGCAATGCCATTTCTAAGCAGGATAAATATTGTAACGTGGGTGTGCATTCTAAATTGGAATGTTAAAAAACTATCATGAACACTTGCATCCTGGGGCACATTTCTCATGTGGTCTCATTTCGTATGTCAGAGCTTATGGGAGAAACTTAGATCTGAAATTATCTCAAACATTCTTGATTCCCCCCACCCCTAAAACCACCCAATCTGTCCATTAGCCCTTGGTGCGTTTTGATTACAGGTTGACCACTATCTTGTGATGGGACGTAATAACTGAAACTGCATTTTTGACTGTATGTATAGAGAATAAAAGTCCTATGTATCTAATAACATGAAGGAAGCCAATGAAGTGTTAGTTCTCCACCTGAACTTGATCCTGGCAAAGCTAGTAGCTACTGAGGAGGGTGGGGGCTCCAGAAAGTGAGAAGTGTCCTTCAGAGAACAGCCTGCCCCCACCAGGCAGTGAGAGCTGCTCGTGGCATTCGGGAGCAGTCACTGAGCGAGGTGGCCTGGACACTGATTAGGCCCTCAGTAAAAGATCATGTAATTTGGTTTCCCTGTCTGAGAATGGGAATGACCATCTAGCTTCTAAAGAACCAGACCCAGGACCAGGCAGTGTTCTGCACACTTAGATCAAATAAACGCACAGCTGTTAAAAACAGTTATCTCTTACTGACTTTGCTTTGACTTACTTCTTTGGTATTGAGTTTACATGGAGTTATAACCAAAAAATCACTCCAAAATGATGTGTGTTTTAAAAACCCTTGTTTACTTCTCCCTGCTTTTTCCTACAGTTCCTCTTTGTCTCAGATTTCCAATACCATGCAGTTGTTAATGTCTATTTAAAAAAAATAATCTGGAAGTAGTATACGTGAATTTCACTTTGAGGAAAGTCTATAATGAATGATTGAAATGTGTAACAGATGAATGTGTGGTTTGCTTCTATTATGGAAAGGATTGTGAGGTTTATAGAGATGGTTGTGCAAGATTGCCTGTAGTAGCTAGAGGGCTCCATGTTCTGTCTTCTCCTGCAGGGACACCTGTAATTGGAGGAGCCGTTTCCCCGGGTTTCATTTGTAGCAAAATGTTTGGTGTTTCGATAGAAAAATATATAATCTATGTGAGATGGTTTGCCACGCCTATGCAGGCTTGAAGTTTCTATGTCTATAGCACTTTAAATGACTACTTTTGAAAACATTTTAGGGCTGGGTGGAGGAATGATATTGAGCTGACCAGGTTCCAGGTGTGCTGGGTTTTTCTTTTCTGAGTGCCTCCTAATGAATTAGGTGGTGTTAGTGCTGTATTTGAGGTGGGAGTGTGGGGGGCGGGAGAGAGGGGTGGGAGGCAGCTTTCATACTGGAGAACTGTCATATTGGTCAACCAGTTTGGAGAGTCACTGTACTGTTCTTTCAGCATATGACAAGGAAAAGTCCTTTAGAAACTTAGAACTTGTTAATATTTTTTATTTTCTTTGTAAACCAGGTAACTATGGAAAGTTATATAGAATACATGAAAGTTTCTGGAGCCTGCTTACTTCTCTCATTAGTAGCTGTGTTGCTTTTGACAAGTTGCTTAACTTCTCTGTGCCTCTCTTTTTTCCTTCCATCTGTGAAATGACATAGTGGTAGTACCCTGACTCCTAAGCTCTGTATGAGGTTTGAATGAGAATGCATGGTAAGCACTTAGCATTGTGCATGGTATATAGTGCTTAATAAATTGCCTGTTTTTATGTTATGTATACTAAGGAGATTTGGTAGGAGTATATTGGAAGAGAAAGTGGGAACTGAGGACAATTGTATGTAAAAACAAAAACATTAAAAAAATGTGAACTTGCATGATGGTTTTTGTACATGGCTTTGCTATTGAGGGTGAAAAGGAATAAGGACTGGCATGAGGACATAGCATGTAAAATCTGTAAAATGGTTATGTTTTGAGGTTTTAAAAGAAATGAGAAAGCCTCAGTGAAGTCTGAGATCTTGCCTGTTCGCGTGGTGAGGAGATCTCCACTTCCCCGGCTTAAACTGGGAAGAATGTTTTCCTCAGGCTTACCGTGTCTCGGGAATTGCCGACATCCCTGTGTGGTGGTATCCTTTCAAGAAAAAGTTGCTTGGTCCTGCTTCCTGGGATGCTGATTCTTTTCCTAAAGCCTTCTGGACCGTGTCATAGTCGAAAAGGATGGGTATGCCTGTTACTACCATTTCTGAGTTTTACTTTGGTGCCACTAACAGGAAGCAATCAGTAGTTACTTGGGTGTTTTAATTTTGTTCTTGTGTGAACACGAACAGAGTCATGTTCCTGTCTCCCTGTTTTCTTGGATTCGACCTGCAGAGCCTGTGAGAGAGAACCGTGAACTGTGCATAGCACCTGCCCTCTAATCAATTTTTTTTTCAAACTGAAATCAGCATGAAGGTTTTCTGTGCAAACAACAAAATCTGACTTTAAACTACCCAACTTAGCTATTTTTGAACTGTAGCAAAGTGACACAGTCGGCTGTTGAAACTAAAAAAGAAACAAAAAAATCTAGCAACTGAAAAAGAAGAAGTGAAAGCATAGTTCATGGAATATCTAACACTTCCATGTAAGAAAGTAGGACAACTGCTCGTATCTTGGGGTTTGCAGATACTATTTTTCTAACAAGGAGAACGAACCAAGTTGTTGATTGATATTGCAGTGGGTATACTTTCGAGGAATTCATACTGTTTATATGGATTCAAGAGGCACTTGAATTCTCACATCATTGCAGCCTTATGAATTCCACAGTGCACTTAAATCAGATAACTCATCAGTTTGGAATAATTTGGGTAGGGGACACAGCCAAAAACAGTTCAGCAAATATAAAAGCATACTCCAGATAGTGAGGAAATACCATTGACTTCTCAAGAATCAAGTTAGTCATGAATCATCAATGGATTTATTTGCAAAGCAATTGCTACTTATAAATGAATTCTATTAAATTTAAAAAAGTAGATCACTTTTCCTGAAGTTTTTTAGTTTAGCAAGTGTGGAGGCCAAAAAACAGCTGTGGTCTTGGCTAGTTCACTGGGTAGCCTTGGGTGAATTACCCAGGATCTTGTGGAAGTGGGGTTGGGTAGTGGTGGTCTGGAAGTCCCAGATATACATACCTCTTACTCAAGAACCACACTGTAGGACCCTAATGGTCCAGGTTGAACTCTTGGTCTATTGCAGCAGGGTTATCTTGGGCAAATGGACCTTGGTTTTTTAATCTCTAAAATGGCAACAATGATTATAATAGCTTGCCACACTAACCAAGTCTGTGTCCCTTATCTAGGTGCTTGGCCTGAGCTTTTTATATGCCTTTAATGCTCTTGGAGGTAGAAACTGAACATCCCCACTTTAGGATGAGGAAATTAAAGCTGAGGAGGTCTCCACTTGTCCAAGGTGTCTCTCCTATAGTAAGTGGAGGTGGGTATAGTATGTCTCTGTAGTCATCTCAGGATGTTTTTAAATTTCAGACTGTTTGCTGTTTGTTTGAAAGCTGTTTTTCCTAATTATATAGGAAGGCCAATTGAAAGACAGACCCAGCCTTGCATTTGTAACCCTCCTACTTTTCCCATATAAGTATGTATCGAAACTAGAGGAAGTAAAGGTGTCTTCCTGTATTTGCTACAATTAAATAAAGAAGTAATGCAGTTACTATAGTATTTTATTTGGTTACATGGAAGAGATGGCCTTTCAGCAAATTACTTTAGCTTTTGAATAAGCCAGTAAAAGCTGTGGAATAGAGTGAGTTTGTTGGTGGCGAGTTTTTTTGACTCCTCTTCAGAATGATCTAAATTGGTTTCGTTTATAATTTGAGAACTTTTGTTTGGGGTGTGGAATATGATTATGTTATAATAATGTGCTGTTGTTACTATATCACATAGCATTTAAGTGTGAGCTGCAGACTCTGAATTGCAACTTAAAGAAAAGGTCTGAGGGAGTTGTACTCGGCAGGAGATAGTTTGGGTTCTGGAATTTTCCTCTGGTGATCAGAACTAGCCATGGGAGTCATCCAAGCCAATTCTGGGATTTAGGCAAGACCCTCAGTTTCTTTGGGGTTGCTTTTGTAACCGTTAACTAAATGGCTTCAAAAACTCATCCGGAATTTTAGGGATTGTTGATTCCAGGCTGAGGCATTTTTGAGTGGGCGTGGCCTGTCTGCATCATACAAGCCAAATGCCCAGTGCATGTGTTGTGTTCTGTGAGGCGCACTTCTTGTTAACTTTCCTCTGAAAGTTTGCTTCCTAAGTTGCTAAGAACCTTCTGATTATCTTGCTAACTTACTACAGAATATACGCAGGGAGTAGCAAACAAGGTGGCAGAGTGGATCTTGGTTAATGGAATGCCTGTAAGAGATTTTTTTTGTCTTTAAAATATTAAACCTTATTTCTGTAGGAATCCATGTTAAAAAAAAAAGGAGGTTTGCTTATGTCAATGAAGTTATATATGGCTTTTAAAGCTGTTTAATGTGATTTATGATTGGGATAGTGGTTTCAGAGTACTTAGTCTAAAAAGTTCTGGATCTTATTCTGGAAAAGAAAAATAGAGAAAGGGCAGACATTCAAGTTATTTGGAGCTCTGTAAGAGGCATCTGGCCACTCAGGTTATTTGGAGGTCTATGTGGGGTATCTGGCCTGCAGGTGCTCTTGTTGGCCATACTGTGTTGAAAGAAATAATTGAGTTAAATATTCGGGCGTTTTGCATTCATGCCATCAACAAGTCTGTCCTATATCCTACAGCCTGCTAGGCAGTATTCTAGACACTAAGGGGAACAGTGGTGACCAAAACAGATGGAAACTCCTGCCTTCTTGGGGACTTCCCATAGAAATCTGGGTTACTCCTGAAAAATTGGAAGTTTTGGCAACCTAGGGCTTGTATTCTTGTGTGGCAGCAACAGTAAGGTGGAATTAAATAGTGGCTGCCCCCTGAGATGGGGCACTTACCTGGCCCGCCGCGGTTATTTACAATACCCAGCTGGTCCCTAGAGGTGTTTGCCACCAGCGTTTAGGGGATTTCTAGATTTCAACCTGAGGGACAGTTTTTCGGTTTTTTTTTTTTTGCTACTACTTGTTTGGCATTACCTGGATTGGTTGTGTGTAAATGTGTGTGTGTGCACACACAAATGTAAACACGTGTATTGTAGCTGTTGAAATGCTCAGTGTGCCCTATACAGCTGAGGCTCAGCTCTCTGGGTTGTATCTTTTTTTGGCTCTGCCAGTGGCTTGCTGCTTGGATATTTCACTGTAATGTGGCGACTTCTATTGCGGATCTTAATTGCTGTTGGCTTGCTCAATTTTTAAAAGTAAATCTCTCAGTTGATTGGAGAACTAGCTCCCTTGGTCACTTCTTGTTACCAAACTACCCAAGGAGGAGGGTGATGAGGAGGAGAGGGGAGGGAAGGACAATGGCCAGTGTAGTAGGATCTGAGTAACTTCATCTTGGAGATGTCATAATAGTGGGTCCCTTGCTAACGATCTTAATTTTTTCACATAACATTGTGACCCACTGATTTTTTGCACATGATGCCCAAGGAGGGATTTCTAATATATGTTGGAATTATCACATATCTGAGTGTTTGCAACAACGACATGATGGAAGCATGAATTCTGAATAGAGTGACCAGCTCTTGGCATAGACAGATGGAAGATTGGAGGGAGTGATTCTTTTCCTCCAATTCCAGCACTGGTTCTTTTAAGTGATTATCATGATGTATAGTATATTCACATGAATTCCTCATGCATAATTCAGAGCCTAATTAATTATACTGTGCTCTTTGAGGGCAGGACATCCTCCTCCTCCTGTCTGCTGTGTCTTTAGTGTCTAGGTGGTGGTAGTCATATTTAAGGACTGATAGAATGAGTAGATGCTCTTTAAAACACTTAGAGGACTTTTTACAAGACGTTGATATCATTGTATGTTTTTTTTACCCCAGAAATCTCACATTCGTATATTGCCTCCTCTTAAGAGGTGTGATGTCCAAGGTTAACATCTTCCTTGAAAATTCAGACTGTATATATTATCATGATGTTTGAAGTCCACTGTAAAAAATGAGAAGCTAAATTTGTACCTTCTGTTGTCAGCCACCAAGGTATCTTTTGCTGAAAGCAAGGTAGTCTAATTAGAGGTCAAATGTCTGATGGTGCAGCAGGGGCATGTTTGATGATCACAAACCTGTTTTTTTCCCCCTGTTGTGTAATAACTTAGGTTGAATTTTGTGAGTCTGGCGTTCATTTGTATCAGAAGTGTCCTTGGCTTTAGGGTTGGTTCAGAAGTAGGCATTCTCATTTCTGCTTTGGTTGTTCAGTGACAGGAGGTTGTAAGGGACAGCAGCATTTGCTTGAGCTGACTGTTGAACCTGAAGGTCAGGGTTGGTCTATTGCCTAGTAACAGCTTCGGGCAGGTTTGTCTAGGATAAGAGGCGCCTGAACTGACAATTTTTGCTTGCTTGACCAAGTACTGGTTTACCACCTTGTCAAATGCCCTTGATGAGAAAGATGTTGGCCGGTGCATAATGGTGATCCTAAACGTGCCAAGGTGGGAGCACATGGCCAGCTGATGTCTGCCCTATTTTATTCTTCTTCCAACTAGTTGTTTTCTTTTTGAAAACTAGTCATTTTCTCTGCTTACATGAGTGCAAAGGCCATGAGTGGAGGGTGTGGGAAATCACTTGACAGTTTTAGACATCGGCCCCTTATTTTCTCAATTGGTCAATTTGCACTGAAGCTGCTGAAATTATTTCATGTGATAGAGGGTGGGTAACACTGGCATGAGATTTCTTCCTGAACATTTTTGAGGATGTGCTTTTTAAAAGAAACATCTCTGTTGTTATTGAAGCATATTAACTGATATAATGGAGCTGTTGATTCTTGAGGTTTCTGTCTTCATTCATGACGTCAAGTGGAGGGAAAATTGATTTCTGCAGAATCTGGGGGAAATGTAAGCACTCTGACCAGATAAACAGAGGAGCTTGTGGAAATATCTCTTATATGTGTTGGGACCTCTTAACAGGGTTTTGGGGAAATGCTACTTGGTATAGATGAGTTCTGATGAAAGAGGCTACTGGCAAATGCATGTTTTTTGAATTGTGCAGATCTGTGCATCAAGTTAAGTAACTGGTTGGTTCAGGTTAGTGAATACTAGCTTTGTCCCTTACCAGTTTGGGCCAGTTACTTACTTTGTCTTCTTATCTGTAAAATGGGGATAATGAGAGGTTTAGCCTTGTAGAGTCCTTGTAAAGTTGAGATGAGATGGTGTGTGCAAAGCACCAGAAAAGCATTAGGTAGACAGGCCATTATAAATGGTGCCTATTTTTAATAGTGATTGCTTAAGATTTATGAAAGGAATGCATGCATAAATATGTTCTTAGCACTGTGCAGCCCTGTGAAGAGGTGGGAGAGCTGGAACTCAGGGAGAGTGAAGATCCCAATTAATGAAGTGGCTGAACCAGAATTTGAACTTGGCTTTCTGCATAGTGTCATGCTCCTATTCTGCTAGCAGAATAGGTGGTGGATGGATTCGGTGCACTTGGCTGCTTGGGAATATTTTCTTTTGACAGAGATTTACCAAAGATGCCTGCTAGGTTTTAATTTGCCCTGTGTGCCTCAGCTTGAAGGAATGGATTTACAGTTACCCTTGGTATTCTCATTACTGATACTGTCTTTGTGGGTAGGATGTGCATGCCTTGCTGTGTATCTCTGTGATAACTGTGACGCCTGTCATATATCCCTTGGGTGCAGTGCAGATGGAAACACTAAGTGAAAGTCTGCACTACATGTGTTTGTCTTCGTGCCCCTTTGTTACTTCGCTATTTTTCTACACAGGGATTGGAAATTGACATTTGAGGTGAAGGTCCTCATTCCCACAGCCTGGACAGACATTGCTAATCAGTCACCGAGTTCTTGCTGCTAATGCTTGAAATGGGTCTTAGAATGCTTTGCAAGAGTTGGCCTGGGAGAGGACTTTTGTGCTATTCTGAGACGCCTTAGCCAGTGTTGGAAAACAGCATAAGGGGAAGCATACCCAAGGGATTCTTATATCTTTCTGGTAGGTTTGCTGCTACAGGAGCAATTTTTAGGCCATAGAATTATTTTGAACTTGACCTGAAAGAACAGCTATCAATAACAAGGACCATATGCAAAGGTTTCCTTATCAATGAATTGACTTGGGCTCATATTTGATTCACATTCATTTATTCAGGGGGGAAAAATACAATCTCTTGATGATGGTTACATCATATTCTAATTGGGGACTTTACTAATGAAAGTTTAGGGATCTAAAATTAGTTGCTTATTTTTTCTCCAAAGCCCAGAGGTTTTGCATCAGATTATGGATTTTTAGAACTGTTTGTATACTGAAGTGACACCTTTCTGAATTCTTAACTATTTAAGCAAGTGTTAAGTATTAGCTTGGTGACAGCAGGTTTTAAAACTGTGACTGACTAAGTGGATCCTTTTCCCCTATTGTGTATACCTGGTAAAGTATCTTGTGTTTACTTTGAATAAATTCATTGTTACATTTAGAGTAGCCTGTTTCTCAAAATTGGAGTGGTCCTTTGTTATTTTTGCTAAGGAAATTGGAGAGTAGGGATAAAAGGTGAAAGGAATTCTTTTGTGCAGCTGACATCTGCTAAATTTGTGGTTTGGTAATATTCCATGTACTTGGATGACATCAAGAAATCCCGTATTTGTTTCCTGAATATGAATTTTTTCCCTTAAAGGTCCCCTCTGATGTTGAGCCTTAGCTTCTTTACTATGAAATGTCTGTAGAGCTATGTTGTCCAGTAGCCACTAGCCATGTGTGGCTATTGAGCACACAAAATATAGCTTTTCTGAATTGATACGTGCTTTAAGTATAAAATTTTGGATTTTAGAGACATATGAAAAAAGTATGTAAACTATCTGTATAATTTTACATTGATTGTCTACTGAAATGATATTTTAGATATATTGGGTTAAGTGGAACATATTATTAAAATTAACGTGGCCTGTTTCTTTTTACTATTCCATGTGATGGCAGTAAAATTTAAAATTGCACATGTGGCTCACATTCGTGGCTTATATTGTATTCTTATTAGATGATTCTGGTCTGGAGTGCTCTTTCTGACCTTATCTCACTTTCCAGAAGAGTGATTCACGTAGTAGTCCCTGTGTGACCATGATGAGGTCTTCTTCCTTCCCCGTCCAAACATGGGGCCACAGGAGACTGGCCATTGATGGAGAGGGCTCCCACTGGGAAGCACTGGAGTCTGGTGTCAGAGAAAACGAGGGCGTCATTTTAGCTTTATGGGCTTGTTTCCTGTCAGTGAAATGAGGTAACAGTCCCTGCTCGGTGAGGTTTTGTAAGGAGCAGATGAGGTAAGCCATATAAGGCAGTTGGCACACGTCTGGCAAATAGTAAGCAGTTGAAAATAATAGCCATTGACATCTTACCAGTTCCTGAGTAGGCAAGTAATGGAGTTCCAGCTCTGATTTCTCCCTTTCTGGTTCCAGTTGGTGATGCATTGTGGGACCTGTGAAGGGTTGCAAGCTGAGTTGAAAAGACCAACCTCTGCTGTGCAAAGAAATCCAGGGCAGTGTAGATGCCTTGAGCCTTCCGATCGGTCTCATGCAGCAACTTGAAAGGCAGAAGCGACCTTGGAGATCTTCAGATGGGCCGCAGGAGCTCCCTGACAAGAGTGCTCACCCATCACAGTGCTCCTTCCCATCTGCCTGGTGGAGGAGACTGTGGGGGCCTTCACTCAGCATCCTGGGCCCTTGCATCTGCTCTCCTGGGTATTTTGTTTATTAAGGTCCAAGTTCCCATTTTTGATTAATAACCAAGCTCATACCAGATCCAGTGCTGAACTCCAGGTTGTAACCGGTGGTCTGGACTTTAACACAGCTGTGGATTTGGTGAGATGGATAGGATGTTGGCTTTTGCACCTGTTAAGAGTATTAGAGATGTTCAAAACCCCCTATTATGATGTGTGTTTCGTTTCTGCTTCAGAATGTTAAAATGAAAAGCTCTTCTGAGTGGAGTGAGTATTCTGTACTTGCCACTTCTTTGGAAGTAGAAAATAGGGAGAATGTTATGAGACTGAATACACTTTTATCAGAAAGTGTGGGCTACTTGGAGGGTTTCTAGCATTGGTCCTGTGTGTCAGCACGCCTCTGCAGGCCAAGGACTTGGAAAAGGGTGTTGATGCTGGGGAGAGAAGCAGCAGGTCAACTGGGAAAACCCATCTGTTTGTTTTTCAGGTGGGAATGCTTCCTTCCCAGGAGATGTATAGCAGGGTGGACACATGCCCTTTGTGTGGTACAGCTGATAAGAATCTAGGTTTCAGTTTTAAGTTCTTTTATGAAGGATAAACAAGATAGTGAAGTCTTCAAGTTAGGGTGTTGACGGAGAAGTAGTGAGTCCTCAGGCCCAACTGTGAGCCTGCCTTGGAAACCCCAGGGAAAGGTGAGGAGAGCAGCTGTGTGTGCCCATGTGGGAAGGGGATCAAAAACAGTTCTCTGAGGACTTACTCATTGTTTTTGGCAGAGCTGGACTTCGGAGTGGCTTTTTAAAAAAATTGAAGTATAGTTGACATATAATGCCATGTTAGTTTCAGATGTATAACACAATACTCAACATTCTACACATGAAATGCTCACAATGATAAGTGAGGTACCTGTCACCAGAGTTATTACAATATTATTGATTGCATTCCCTATGCTGTACTTTTTGTGCTCATGACTTATTTATTTTATAGTTAGAAGTCTGAACCTCTTTATCTCTTCACCTGTTCTTCCCCACCCCCTGCCCCCAAAACACCGGTTTGTTCTCTGTATTTATGAGTCTGTTTCTGGGCTTGCTTGCTTGTTGTTCAGAGTGACTTACTTACAAAGGAAAATAGTCCTCCAAACCTTTCTGTCTATACAGAGTTTTCGTATTTCCTTTGTCATCAAGGCAGATCCCTTTTTAGGGGTGGGGTGATTACCTGCGTCTGTCGCTACTGACAGCTATCTCTCCCTCCCTGTCCTTTCACTGTGTCTGGGATTTGACTCCAGTATCCTACTGTAATCACTGATTTCTGGGAAGAACACCTCCCCTCCCAGCCTGTCATGAAATGGAGAGGGATGGTATCTGGAAATTCTGCTGATGTTCCATCTACAGGTGTCTTTACAGCATATGGCTCTATGGCTAATATATAATATATGCCGGCATATGGCTAATAACAAGTCACCCTTTTTTGAACCCATACTATGAGCATGGTGGGTGTTGTGCTAGGGGCTGGACACACCTTATCTGAAATTCATCCTCTTATTTTCCAGGTGTGCAAGTAGAAGTTCTGCTTAGTTAAAAACTTGTCTAGTATCAGATACCTTTAAAAGTGGTGGAACCAGGTTTCTGCCTCCAAAGCCAGTAATCCTTTTAGTAACAGCATGGGTGCTTCTGTTCATACATGAAACTAGCTCTGCACATCTTGTGAACTGCACTTAACTGGAATGAACTCTGGGTACTTTGAGACTGATAGCTGAGATCTGAAAAGGGCAAAGGCTAGGTGAGTGAGGACTGAAGACTAACTTGGACCAATGTCTTAGTTCATTTGCTCTTGGCCATTGTAGGGGTACATAGAATAGGGTCAGTTCTTTATATGAATTTTGACAAAGCATTGATGAAATGCTAGAATGCATTTTAAACTGAATAAATGATATGTGTGTTAAATAAATAAGGGAAAAAAAACCTTACTGGGTGTGTTTTATTACTGTGGCCAAGAATAAAGTGAAACGACTTAAAGATTATTATTTTCTTTTGGTTGCAGAAACCTTTCAGTTCTTGATAAGTTAGTTACCTTGGGTAACAGGATATAATTATACCTTTTGTCTGCAGAGGGCATGTTTGCAAGGTATACTGTACGATTTGTACTACTTTATGGAGGTTTCTGAGTAGTTACAGAGAAGTCATGTCTTTGAAGGATGGAAAATATCTGTGTTTCCTTCTTGCTGTCTTAGACCCAGAGCATAGCAAGCACACATTCTCACCCTCCTGACTTGTCCAAGGCTGTGGTGCTTGGTCCACTCAGGTGTTTCTGTTGATGACATTTTTGGCACCGTATATAGCCAGGGAAGCAATCATGTGAGGGATGAATTTTTAACTTTTCTTTCATGGTGTTGGATACATCTAAAGGCTGGTAGTTGGACTCCAAATAACGAACCACCTCACCAAGCTCTCTCTCTGTTAGTTTTGTCCTAGAGGAGCTGTTGTAAATCTAGAGACATCAATTCCCTGAGAGAAAGTTGCCAAGGTTTGTTTTCTTCTTTCTTTCTCGCCACACCTGTTAATTAGTTCCAGACACTAGCTAATCAGACAGCAACCGTGAAAGCTCAAGGGTGAGAAGGAAGGTCAAATCAGTTTTACTATACAGGCACAGCCCTTGTTTTAACAGAAAATGGTTTGCAGCATCCTTTTTCTCTGTGCCCTTTGAGTCCTTTCTGAGTGCAGGCTGCTCACAGCTTTGGGGCTTTTTGTCTCCTGTAATTTTAGATTTGTGCGTACCAGTTTGAGAACACGTGGCTGCAAGAATGTGATAGGGACACAGCAGTGGCAAAGGACAAAGAGTAAATGAGAGAACCTAGAGTCATTTCTTTATCTTGGCAGTTGCTATATCCTTATTTTTGGGGGCTGGGAATGCTGAATATATTATATTTTCATATAAATTATAGTATACAAATGATGAAATGGCAGGCATAGCAACATGAGTGGCCGAAGTGGTGAATTACAGTCCACTGTTCTCACCACTCTGGCGTGACTGAGACAGACACTGCGTCTCTAGGACGGTAGAGATGAGAGATGGAACAGGTTAGCCAAGGTAGCAAAATGCAGCTGGCAAGTAGCATAATTTGAACTTAGGGAGCCTTTGCCTGTGTTTGGCAGGAATGGGCTCAGTGTTCAATTTACCCATATTCCCTTGTGTCTGTTGGGACGCTGGGAAGAGAAGGATGACCAGACTCACTCTTGGGAAGCTGTTGTCTTCTAAACTTTACTATTTCCAGTGCATAGAGAAATGAATGCCTGAGCTGTCCAGGGGTATGTTTTTATTATTATTAAACTATAAGGGGTTTTCTCTTGCACATTACTGCAAGGAAAGTAATGGGCTCAAGTCAAATATAGTGGAAAATCCTTGTGTGTAGGACTTTGCTTGGTGTTATATGGAGCTTCTGAAATTGTGGGTGAATTGGGGAGATCAGATAAAAGCCCCTGAAACAGTTTGCTTAGCTGTATAAGCCTGAAGATACAATGAAGTGCTAAAATACTGATTCAGGCCCTAAGTGTTTGGAATCAGTAGAGTAATGGGAAGGATACCTTCCTGCGAGTAGATGCTCTATAAACCTTTGATCGCATATTTTTATATGCAGATGAAGCAGGGGAGAAACCAGGGAGCAGAGCTAGTAATGAGACTGTTAAGGTGGTTGACCAGAGGGTAAAGAGGCTTATTCCAAGGGCAAAGTCATGCCGTTCTGGGACTTGGACCCATGTCTGCCTTGTATCTTAGCTGCTTCCTCATGCATGAAGCCACTAGTGACTTAGCTTGCACATGGACACCGCAGGGTTTTGAGAGGCATGGGAACCAACATTGGACACATTGACTGGCCCCTGAATGCTAGGCCGAGGCCTTTGGACTTGATTTTGTTGTCTGTGAAGATGGTAAATAAAGTAGCAAAGGGAAAGGCTGAGTGACTTCCTCAGAGTGGTTTTGCAGTCTGAGACCAGGGTGGGTCTTCTTGCTTTGTCCTGGAGGAGCTTTGTGTCCTTAGTCCCCAATTTCCTCATCCATAAGATGGGATAATGGTCATTATCTAATAAAGCTGATGTAAGAATTAAATTAGAATGTAAATAAGGCACTGGTCCCTAGTAAGCACATGGCTGGCTATTCTTACTTTCATTATAATGCTCTTGTTTTTTACCTACTGAGCATTTTTTGCTGATAGCATCTTTGCTACTCTGGTCCCGACTTCATGGTCTTGGAGGAACCTTCTACTGATCAAGGGACTTTGTCCACCCCAGTTTGAGGATGATACAAAGGCTAGGCCAGTCACACCTTTTCTCCCTGGACTTGGAGGCTTAAGTCAGGTGACATAAGAATACTAACATCTCTCTCAATTTCTGCTGCCTGATCCCAGAGCTGCTGTGATTCTTGCCCTTTCAGAGAAGCCGGATTGTTTGGCTCTTGATTGATATCCCAAATCCTTTCAATACATTCTTTTTCTACCATGTTAACCAAGGGTTGATTTTGGTCATTTTCAAAGGACACCAGTATCAGCTGTAGGTACATAACGGGGGTAGTAGGTAACTTGGTGTGTTGAGAAGGACAGGATCCATCTCCCCTGCATACCTGAAATAGTCCTTTAATAATGGTTTTGTTCCTCTGTTTGGCTTTTTTTTTGATCATTCATTTTGAGCTTTTTATCTCCAGGACTTGGAGGACTTTTATTTTGGTGCTAGGGACAGCCTCTCTTGAGGAGACATGCTGATAACACTTAGCCTTAACTGCTTCTCTTGATTTTATTTGTAAATGAGAATCCTACAGATCTGTAAGGAAACAAGTAAAACTTAATTGAACAACATTTAGAGCTAGAATTAAAAAAGTAATAATAAAAAGAGTCCATAATGGTAAGAGGCCCCGGGGGATGAGATTAATGTAAAGCTGTGAGTGTGGGCACGTATTTTGCCCACACCTAATGCTGTCTATCACGTTTTAACTATTGCTTAGACATGAGGTCTACAGAGTGTCGGATGGCCTCCCGGGCTGTGCCGCTTATCATATGTTTTCCCTGCTCTGTTTCCTTTGCTGCCATTATTGGACAGCAAGTGTTCCAACTTAAATTAAAATCAATATGAAGCAATTTCATTTGTTTTTAACTATGAAGACAAAAGCGCTTCCAGCAGAGTGCTGTACCTTTCAAGTAAAGTTTTCCCTTTTATCTGGCTGGGGCCCCAAACACAGTAATTTTTTCGTGTAAACTTTGCTTATGTTAGCCTACTTTGCTTTAAGGCCTGGTTTTTATCATCATCTCTTTAAAACCGGGATCGTTGGCATCTGAATGAGTTTTGTATTTTGTATAGATCTTTGGCAATCTAAGTGTCATTGGGTTTGTCCACCTTTAACTTCTTAGAAGCTCTGGACCTCAGCCCCCTGCCCCAGAGCAGTGGAACCAGTTTGCTTTCCAACAGGGCCTCCAGGTGACTTGGAGCACCTGGCCACTGTTTCCTGTTTGAATGGTAATGTCATTTAAATCTTGTTTTTGTAATTTTTTTTATTGAAGTGTAACAAATATTCATTGTAAAAACAGGGGAAAATAAAAGAGAGAGGAAAATAAAATCCTGTAGCTTCAATACCTCGTCATAATTAATGACTTATGTTGGTGGATAGCCTTTGGTGGGTTGTTTGGAACGTTATAAAAAGAAACCAAACAAGCACTATTCGAATTGAAATGTTTATTAACACCTTTTATTCATCATTTGTTAAAGAAACCTACTTTATGCCAGGTATAGGCTACCTGCCTGGGAGACCCTTACGTTGGTCATCACAGAAGAAGAACCTTATGACACTTAAAGGCTTTTGAATCTGAACCTGCATTTTCTGGACAGTTGAGGTGAAGGAAATTATTATATGGCTTGCTTTTTGCTTAATTTTCCTCCTGTTTTTCTTTTTTTTTTTTTTTGCCTTGCTTTGCTAATAAGGATTTTGAATAAATTACTACCTTAATTGCTTTCATTAGGTGATACATTCCTCTGATTGAGCAGACCTTTCCATCTGAAAATACCTAGGATTTGAAACTTAAGGTCAAGAAGGACAAATTCTTCAGTGTGGGGTGGTACAAAGGTGTTAGTCTTGGTATCAGAAGCTTGCTAATTACACTGTGGTGTGGTATCTATTTATGATGGAGGCCCTGGGGACCCAATTAGCACGTCATTTTCATGTAAGGGTCTTGGGATTGGACTCTGGTGTGTAAAGATGATACGGCAACCAGCAAGCACCTTCTCAGTACAGGGGATGGTTTTAGATCTTGGATTGCCACTGGTTACTGATAGGAAACTAAAGCTCTGCTGTTCGTTCTATTCATTTGAATCATTAGTTTCTAAGGTTGTCTGCAGGGCCAACAGTACTAAAAAGTTGCTGCCCTTGGCTTCCCAGGAAGGAGCTGGCTGTGGTGATGAGGCCAGGAGGGTTGTGAGGATCAGCAAGCTGAAAGCAAAGGTGTGGAAGAGGCAGTGGGACCCTTTGGTCCGGATTTCCTGTCTGTCTTGAGGGTATCTCCCTTCCTGGAAAGCATCCACTTGGATTCTTTGACTAGGGTTGCTGTAGAAAGGGGAGGGCATCAAGAGACGGACTGGGCAGGCCTTTTCTTCCCTGGTTATTCCTTATCATTTGTAGGACCAGGTATCACCCTGGTACAGGAGGGATCTACAAGGGATGTGTTTCACCTGGTGGGCACTGAGGGCAGAGAGCTTACCTGTGGTGGGGCCACTGGATGGGGTCACTTTAGGGGATGAGGAGAGAGTTTGACTTTTTAAAATCTTGCTCAGGGCAAAAATTCAGATCCTATGGTGACATCAGACACCATCTTGATGATGGCTTATTTTCAATACTAATGGCAAATATTACCTTACATTACTTTGTAAAATAGAAACAGAAAGCAAATAGGCGAGCTCTCTATATAAAGACTTTTAACAGAGAACTTGTAGCTTTCATTTATTCTTGGTCCGTATGCTTTTAAATCTGGAAATAATTTCAGATTTCTGTAGAAGTTGCAAAAATAGTGCAAAGCATTTCTTTATTCCCTTCCTCCCAGACTACTCAAATACTAAGTTTACCACATTCACTTTTTCTTTCTCTCTTTTCTCCCCTTCACACATGCACACATACATATGCATGCACACACATGCAATTTTTTCTGGACACTTTGAAAGGAAGTCACAGACATGATGACCCCATTACCCTGAAACATGTCAAAATGCATATCTTCCAAATAAGGACATTTTCTTACATAAGCATAATTCAGTCATCAACAGCAGAAAAGTAACATAGATACAGTTCTGTTACCTAATCTGTAGACCTCATTCAAATTTATTCAGTTATCCCATTAATTTCCTTTATAGGAAAACAAAAAATTTTTTTTTCAACTTTTTTTTTTTAACTTTTTCCTGGTCTAGGATCCAAATATACACCCATCTTCTGTTTACAAGCAGCAAAGTACTGTGGGACCTGCAGGCCTAAACTATTAATTGTATGGCCTGTTACAGAAAGTTTGCCAACTCCTATACTTATCACCATCTTACTAATGAAATTGCCACTTGATGAATGGTATCTTCTAGGTTCTGAACTTAGAGTTGTGCATGTATTAATTTAATCCTTATCCCAACTGAATGAGGTTGGGGTCTCCTTTGATACCTCCTTCTAAGATACTGTCTCCATCCAAAAATGAGAGACTTTCAGGCTCACAGAGAGAAAAATTTGCCTCCAATTACGTAGCTGGGAAGTGAAGGGGCTGGGGTTTGAAAGCAGCTCTTTTGCATCTTGGCTCTTGGTAGTTCAAGGCCGTTTGGACTTTGAGAATTCAGGTGATTATTGGGGTGGATTGGGGATCAATGTGGGGAGCCCAGATCACTGGATTGGTCTGTGTGATTAGGATGGCTTTGCCCATTGCTGTGTCTTTGGCATGCTGGGCACATGGTAGCTGTTTGGTGAAGAGTTGAAGGATGGATAGATGGGTGGATAGATGGTGCCTAAACCCAGCCTGGAAAAAGTGGAATATGTGAGTGTGGCTGTCATTGGTGATTAGATTTACTGAAAACAGTGCTTGAAGTTGGGTTAGAGCAGCAGTCCCACAGCCTTAGGGAACCTGAGCAAGAAGTTGAGTTAGGAATCAGAGCTCCTGTGAGTCTGGCAGCCATGAGCACATCAGACCTAAGTTTTCCCAGATATTCTGGTGGGTGGTCACTGAGGGGGCACAGCCTCTCTGAATACTGAGGCCTTGTCTCTATGTCCCCAGAGCATGTGCCTTCTCAAGATGATATCTGTTTTGATAGAGATGATGGGCCAGGAACACCCCTAGCATTTAATTTTTAAAAACTGCCTGTAATATATGAGTATGTTCTTAGAACATTTTGGCTAAAGCTTAAATCTGTTGACTGCTCCTCATCCTGCCTCCTCAAAGTATGTAGTGATTTTAATGAATTTACATATATACTCATACAAATACATAGATTATTTTAACATAAACAGCAACCTGTATCATTCTGCTGTTTTTCATTCAATAATAGTTTTGAAAGACATTTCACTCTTGATACCTAATACCTTTAACATGATCCTTTTCGTTGCTGTTTACTATTCTACTGTTAAGAATGTGCTGCAGGGGGTAATCAGCTGTTTTCCTGCTGATGGTCATTAAGGTCACTTTACAGAGAACAGTCTTTATGTGTATCTCCATCTAAAGATAATGGTCACTTCCTTTCCTTGTGTACATCTGCCAGTATTTGGTGAGAGCCAACACAGAGAATTGGAACTGCTGAGTCACAGGATAATAGAAATGGGGGTCTTGGCTAGCCCATCCCTCCCTGTGGCCCTGAACACTCTTGGGTGTGATTTGCTTAACCTAGCGGGTCTACTTAGCCTTCCTTCTTGTGTATATTGTTTCTTTTTCTTTTTGGAGGTTGAGAGGAGAGGAGATGAGCTTGCTGTGATATTTGCAGTCTAAGTGTACATGAGTCCATGGATGTCCCATAAACTATGTCACTGACCCCTTGATGAGTTTTCTTTCCTGGGTTTGTTGTGGAGTGACAGAGAAATGTGTCAGATTTTGGGTATACCCTTGCCTAATGCTAACCTGTCTAAGCAGGAAGGGTTAGTGGCATCCACCTCCAGCTCTGTGGTGTGGAAACTAGTTTAAGAGGCAGTACAAGCCATCAGAGATAGCCTGTGTGAACTTGGCAATGAACACGTGATATGTTCCTATTTAGAAATGGTCACTGAAATACCATGGTGTAGTTGTGGGGTGGCATAGGCTTTGGATCTGGGGAGACAGGTTTGGTTCGAATCTTGTTTTTAGACTTAACCAATGAACTTATTCAGTCTGCTGTGGGTTGAGTAACCTGGAATTCTGTGAGGATCTTTGAGAATCATTCCTTAAAGGTGAGAGTCCAGAAGATAATGGACATGAAGGGTCATACATAGTGCCTGATACTTACTAGGTGCTAATTGTTAGTTCTGCTATGTCCCAGTTACTAAATTTGGTGCTGAGACTAGAAAGGATAACTAAGATGTGTTCTTTCTCTCAGAACATTGATGGACGAGAAACTGACAGGTAAATAAATGACCATAAATAGAATGTTGGATGGAGCCAGGAGCAACTGTGCTGGAGTGTCCTCAGTAGGAGGCACTGGAGAAAAGTAGTCATGACTGAGTCTTCCTTTCTCTGGAGCTTAAATTGTGCTAGGACAAGTGGATAGATACTGCAGCATACCCTTTTTGATTTTATATGAAGTTTATACCTAACCAAAAAGATTTCAAATTATTTTCTTAGTAGCTTGTTGGAGAAAGCGGGTTATCGGCCCATCTTGTGAACTCAAAACTCACACTGTCTTTGAAAGTTCCCTTCTGTTTGTGAAATATACCTCATTAAGGTTGGGGGTAGAGAGGAGGAAAAAAATCACCCACTTACCTCCCTGAAGTCTGGATGGTTCTCTGCAGCCCCCCAGTGCATGCTGGGCAGGCAAAAACAACATAGGCTCTGAGCTGGCCTAGGCTATTTATTCTAGGGTATTCCATATCTTAATATTCAAAGTGTCATCCTCTGATGGCAGCTCAGTATCACTTGGGAATGTGTTAGAAATGCAGAATCTTAGTATCTCAGACCCTACTTGGGATCTGTATTTAACAAGATTCCCCTAATGATTCCAATGCATATGGAAATCTGAGAAGAAACGGGTCGGGATGAGACTGGGAAACTGGGCCCACCTCTGTGCATCCCCTCTGTACGTTTCCCCAGTACACCTCAGGCACCTCTGTGCCCCATCAGGACGGACACCTTTGGAATCCTAAAACGGTGTGCCAAGAAGGGTCCCACCATGGTAAACTGCTTTTAGGGTGCTCTGTACTTTCCTTCCAGGCTACAAATTGGCATTTCCTTTGTTCACTAGGTAATAATAATTGGATTACAAAAACAAGGGAAGAAGGTGGTCTAAATTGTCCTCACAGTCAAAGCAGCTGGGGTCACATGGGTGAGAATTACTGCTTATGGCTTCAAGTCTATTCCTTAAAAGTAAGCTGTGTATACACTTTTTTTAATGACACAAAATGAAATGGGCTTTGAAAACTGGAGATAGATGAATGAGGTTTTTATAATAATCACTTGCATTTGCTCATCAGCTCTTGTTCTTGTTCTCTTCATTTCCTTTCAGATAGAGGCATTTTTAATGAGGAAAGGCATTAGAAAAGGAGGTCAGAGAAACCAAAACACAGAAAGAAAAATTCTGCTGAGTTCTGTAACTGTTCTCAGTTCTTTAAAGTGCTTGAAAAGTAATATTTTGTTGCTGCTAAGTCTAATTAATAGCTACCTGGTACTCATCAAGTCTTCATTTCTTTCAACCTTGAAGGCAGTTGGAAAGATACACAGATCTGTGTATTATCACAGCAAACAAATTCTCTTTTTTTCTTAATCACTTAGAGCTTTATCAGCAATGTAGGCAGCAGATGGACAGCTGTGTTTAAAAAATTAAATGCATCTCAGAGTGTTCACTGTGGCATGTAATGAATGTGTATTGATTGATGGAATTACTTTTTTTTACACAGTTTTAAAACCAGAGTCTAAACTAGGTACTAGGCATGGTTCTTAACTGAGTATCCAGGCTTTTCCTGAGAATTGGGGTGGAATCAACAAGTCTTTGGAAGCCTGTTCTCTGTCCAGCATAGGCTAATCAGAATGCTATGAACCAAAATGTATTTAAACACAAAGAGGAGATAAAAATGCTCACCTGGGAGGGCGCTGGTGGATTACGGCACAGAGCCCCGCATCTCAGGCTGTGCAGGCTGCAGCTGTGGGCCATTGGTTACACGGACATTTCTTCCATTCTGAGCAGACCAAGTATGAATTGACTTGGTGGCTGACGTGCTGATAGGCTCTGGTAAAGTAGGTCAGGCTTTAACTGTAGCTATCAGACACTGGGAGTCTGAGCAGAAGAGAGGCAGTGATTGCAAATGCTCTTATGTAGAAAGCAAGAGCCGCTTCTGAGGGTGTCTGAGCACCCCCTCTGTACACTCTTTCCCCAGTCCAAATCGATTCTTTCTGTTGAAGCACACCCAGGACTTGATGATGTTTTGTGTTTGCGAGGTAGAGTGTTACTCGGTTTGGCAAATATTTATTAAGTATGAGCTTTGTGCCAGGTCCTTGGTACAGCAGTTTAAGCCTCAAATCTGCCATTTTGTTGGTTGTGCCAGTAGAGCCAACATCCATCAGCACTTTTGCATGTCCGTAATTTATACTGTGCTAATAATCTGGCAGCCCTGCTTTCAAGCCTGACTCTTATCAATAAAGCATGACAGAGAAATCTGC
The DNA here is from genome assembly GCF_040802235.1 of Manis javanica. Classification (NCBI taxonomy): domain Eukaryota; kingdom Metazoa; phylum Chordata; class Mammalia; order Pholidota; family Manidae; genus Manis; species Manis javanica. Next base: position 9,959,678 of record NC_133158.1, read on the forward strand.
ACAGTGTTTGCGGAAATAGCTTATGGGAAGAAACACGAGATGGTAAAACAAAATTTGCCTGATCTAAGCATAGCGAAGGTCTGAAATTGACAGGGAATTGTTAAAATTAACACTTTTTTTTTCTTTTAACCATCTTTAATCTGCTGTGAGAAAGTGAAGGAGTTTCACTTAATCCAGCGAAAAGTGAGAAAGCCTGTTTACAGATGTTTGTCACTTAGTCAAAACACACAGATGACAGCCTGTGGTTTTTTTGGTTTCCATATGGACATGCTGCATATGCCTGTAGAGAGAGGGCGGTGCTAATCTCCCACCTTCCTGGACAGGACTGAGCAACATGTAGGATATTTCCTTTGTCCTCTGAATATAGGAGACAATACACTGTGTTTGCTAATAAACTATTTCCACCGTAGGTGGGTGAAAGACTCAGCAGTCATATTCACATTTAAAAAAATCTATCAATTATGTTTCTATCTTTTGAAAGTGGGAGAAGAGTCTGATTATAAAGTCTTCCTTAACTGCTCAAAGAAATTAACTGAAGTAGAACTACAGAAACTCTGAGGTGTCTTTTCTTATAGTTGGGAATATGTCCTCAAAATCTGATTGTTCTCCAAGATTTGTCAACAATTTGCTGTCCCAGGAAAGGGACTAGAAATCAGAACACTGGTAAAGGGTATTTCTTATGGCTACTTGAGGGAAGGTGTAAAAGAATTTCATTTCTAACTTGGTAGTTTGGCTCTAGGCCTTGACTCTTCTACTGAAAGAAATAATTAATACCTTATTCATAAGCTAATATACAGAGTATGCTATACACTTTTTATATACACACAACAGCAGTCAGGCACTAGGTGGAAGTGTGCCTAAGATTTCCCATATATGATTGGATTTGGATCTTAGAGTCTTTATCAGTTTTATAGGTTTGGGTAACTGGTTTATATAATAGGAAATATAGCTGATGTTCACATCAGGGTAAAAGATGGGAAAATTTATATGTGGTATTTTTATACTTAAGTTTCTTTAAACAAAGTCTGAGGCAGCTATAGACTGAAGTGTAGCATCATTGAATTCTTTAGCAGAATTTGAAAAATTGAAAATATATATGAAAAGATAGCTTTTTAAAAATTTGTAAAATGAAACAAACCTTTTTAGAAAAATAAAACAAAACAAAGACCATCTTCAAGGAAAACTCCATTTAGGAAGGAGGTCAGTTAGTTTTCAAAAATCTCAATTTGTTTTTGTTTTCAGCAGGTATGGAAAATGTGTGCTTTGTAGATCTGCTTTCAGTAATGTTGACCAAGTTATCTTAAGACTGAAAGCATTTTTCAAAGTTCCTTGGTTTCCTCAACTTTGTTTTTTCTTTATATTTGAGAACAGTGGATATCCACATTTAGTTTAAAAGTAAGTGGCATTTAAATCTAAGTTTACATAGCTTTTCTTGTGTGAGTGTGAAACAACATACATACTCATTTCTGTAAGTAATAGGATTATTCTCAAAAACAAAACAAGCCCTCCCCCACCCACCCCAAAACACAGGACCACTTTTCACCAGTGGTTTTCAAGCACTGAATCCTTTCTTCAAATCTGGTTTTTCTTATTGAAGCACCAAATGTGAAACACATGAGTGCCTCATTTGTTTGACAAATGATGGGGAGTACACGAGACCCTTGCCTATCTTAGGCTTTAAAACAAGGTATTTGTTTTTGATGGAGAAACCCTTCTGTTATTCCTGAAGAGAATACTGAGCTCCGGGGAGTCTTAGACTCAAGTTCACAGTGAGTTAGTGGTGGAAGTGGGTTTGAAACCCGTGTCTCCCGGTTGCTTCTGTCTGACTGTTGTTTCACCTTTGACAGGTGGAAAGGATGGCGAACAAAAATGGTAACTGCTCACATGAGTTTAGTGTCTCGACTGCTTTTCAGAACTGAATAATTTTCCCAAGGTTTTTATGCCATTTAACTCAACTTGTAGTAATTGTATATGGGATTGAAATGAATAATATAGAACACTTAATGTCAAATTTCACTTTCCCTGATATTAGCTGTAGGATACTGCTATCTGCCTATTTTATCTAAGGCAGTCAAGTTCATTTGTTAAGGGGTCTGATTTAATATTTTTATCATATTGAGTTTCGTATGGTCATTGTTCAACACTTCATAAGTCTGTTTTAGCTAGTCCTATGTGTTGCTTACTCATATCATGTTTAGTTTAATCAATTAAGATAGGTAGATTTGCCAAGGACATTGAAATTCCTATATTTCTTTGACAGATTTTGTGAGCTATTAATCATTTTATTTTTATCGTGTATTGATATTTATGTGAAAATGGATAGACAGTGGTTTGTGTTGGTTGTAATTAGAGTCATTTTACTAATGTGAAATGTATCCCCTTAGAGCATTTGGAAATCACTATCTTGGCAGATAAAACAAAATAAAACATTATTCTAGCATGAAAAATCCATTTAAAGGGCATAGTTTGTTTTCCTTTACCAACTATGATAGGGCTCTGAAACTAAGGGGCGCTTGGCCATGGGAAGGAGCTACTGGCATGGGATGAATAGAAATTTTGCACATGCTTGTTTTGAACCTCAGCTACTTCTGTTCAGGGTTGACTGGTCTCACTGGTAACAAGCTTAAAATGAAATCAGGCCTTTTTGCCAACACCATCTTGATTCTTCTTGTATGGACTGCTTGAGCCAATGTAACACATAATGTAGAGCAAAACAAGAAATCGATAAAGCCATTAAGTAGCTCACTGTCTGGCTAGGAATGTTGATGAATGGGTCTGCATTTCCCCTTGGGTGTTTTTATTCACCATGGGGAGAAAAGGAGTGGGCCAACAAAGTAGAGCAGTTGAGAACAGCTTTTCTGGCTTGAGTGAGGCAATACAGCTAGTGTGTGTGTCTGTTTATCTAGGAGACTTTTTATTTGTGGGTCAGGATGATTGGTCATCCTGTGCTGCTCTGTCTTCTTATTTTTGGGTTATTAGTCGATGATAAAGTGGAGAGATACCAGACGCAGTCATGAAACTCAGGAGTCGGTTAAGTGTGACTCCACTTAGAAACCTGAGGCCAGTGCTCAAGAGCGTGGGCCAGTTGGCCTGCTGTGGGGCTACAGGAGAAAATGTGAGCTTGGAGGTTGTATTACTTTGGCAGGACAACAGAAATTTGTTCATTTTAAGCTCTGAAGGCTCTATCTGAGATGAGGGTTGTGCACAGGGTTGGATTAGTTTCTTTCGAGGGCTGTGACGATGAATCTGTTCCATGCCTCTCTTCTAGCTTCTGGTGGTTGGTTGGCAATCTTTGGTACTCCTGGGCTTGTAGAAGCATCACCCTGATCTTTTCTTTCCTGTTCCCTTTTGTGCATGTCTGTGTGCACATTTTCCTTTTATATAAGGACACTGGACATAGTGGATTGGGGTCCAGCCTAACGACTTCATCTTAACTATCACTTCTGCGAGGATTCCATTTCTAATAAACGTCACAATCTAAGGTACTGGAGGTTAGTTATTGGGGTTAGTATATATGATTTGGGGAAACAGAATTCAACTCATAACCAGTGAATAAGATAACTGGTTTTGTGTCTCTAAAAATCTTAAATAAGACCGGTTTCAATCAAGTAACCTATGGCTTCAAATTTTCTAAGCATGTCTACTGTGTTCTACGATTTTTTTCTAGCTTCTTTCTCATACCCTGTGTTTCCTTACTACAGCAGACATGCATTGGTGTTTATGAAGGTGGTAGAGACTTTATAGTAAGTGCAGTAAACCCTGTAGGTGAGCAGGAACATTTGATAATCTGCTCATCTTTTTTTTGGGGGGGGGGTATCGAAAAGCATAATAATTCTAATCCCTAGTCATCTGCATGAAGACTTTGGTTTATATTCATCAAGCTCAGTGGTTGACAGATGTTGGCTTTATACAGTACACGTACTATATCATGACAAAATATGTACTATACTTTTTGAGTGATGTAAGGAATTTTCAAAGAGTAATTTGGACTCTTGCTGAAATCCTTGTACTGCATTGACTTTTGAACTATACTTTCTTACTATCCCAGGTGGTAATCTACTCTAATTAAATGAAAGTTTGATCATGATTCTCTGCCCTGCCACCCCCCTTCCAAAAAAATAGCCTTAAAGTCGAATGTTTTATAGTCTATCTTTAGCAGTGGAACCTGTTTTGCAAATAAAATCTTACTGGATGTGAGCTTTTAACATTTACTCTCTTACCAGCTTTCAAATATGCAATACAGGATCGTTAACTACAGTTACCATGTTGTCCATTACATCCCTATGATTTGTTTATTTATAACTGGAAATTTGTATCTTTTGAGTCCCTTCACACCAGTGTGTTTCCTGTAGCTGTTAGCTTCTTTTTTTAGAGTCCACATTTTTAAAGTATGCCAATTATACCTCGATTTAAAAAAGCATATAGAAAAGTATATTAAATAAAAAGTTCTATGTACAAACAAAAATCCTACTTGAAATCTCAATATAGGAAATGCAGATTTTTAAAAAGATCTGATTGAGTCAGGGCAGAGGCTTCTGGTCAGCCTCCCCTGCCTCCCTTTCTTGGTTGAGTTCCTTCAACCAGAACATAGCTGGAGAAGACTTTGAGAAACGACAATATGTGAGCATATTTACCCTGTGAAGAGAATTTTATCCCTTGAAGGAAATTAGAACGAGTAAGAATGTTGTATAGCCTTTGGATGGTCTCAGTTACAAGGCTCAGGTCAGATTCATGGTATCCCTCTTTTGTCCATATATTCAACAAAACTTGAGAGTAATCCATGTGAGATGTTGGAAAATCAAAGATCACTGAGACATAATTTCTTGCATTAGAGTTTTTAGTCTCCATCCATCCCTCATAATTGTTGATTGCCTCCTATGTGCTGTGTCCTGTTTTAGGTATTTGAAAAAGCGACAAAAACGACAGAACTGTTGTGGAGCTTGGGTTTTAGTGGGGGGAAACAAACTAACATGTTAGAAGGTGATGAGTGTCAGGGAAAAGGAAAGAAGGTTTAGGAAAGTGGAAGTTGTTGGAGGTGGGGAGTTGGGTATGCGCCATCTGTTTTAAATAGACCTCACTGGAAACAGTTGACCTTGAGTGAGGGTATGAAGGAGGTAAAGTTAAGCATATGGTATCAGGGGACAAGGAGACAGACAACTTTCTCTCCTGCATGCTTGCATTTGGACGCTACAGTCACCCTCTAAGAGCAGGTACTGTTATGATCAGAATTAAGCTAATGGCTAAAGTTGTCTAGGATCAAGCGACTAGGAAACAGTGGAATTCCAGCCTTTGGGTGTGAGTTGAAGCTGGCTGATTGTACAGATGTCTCTCTGTGACTGTATTCATGTGAATCTTCTTAGGCTTTCTGTTTCAGGCACTCCTAGCCTTTTGCCAGCCTGTGTGTGCCTGAAAGACTGAGGCTTGTGTTTATCTTGCTCACTTGGACCTACAGAGTGCCTAGCTCATAACTCTTATTATACATGTATTCGTTGAGTAAGGAGGATAAAATATGGCCTTGGGCCCCTTGTAATTAAGGAAAGGGTCAAACACCCAAGCCAGTGGTGATAACCCAGTTCAGAGGGGAGTAAGACTAGCTTTCTCATGGTGGTACCAGTCAGGCATCCAGCTTTGAGTTGGGATCCTGGAGCACATTGCAGCTGGGGCTCCAGGTAGCTGCTTCACGTACATGGGCTTCTAATTTTCTCTGTGGGTCATGCTGAATAGTCCATTGTTCGTTCATCAAGGAGAGGGGAAATTGATTTCAAATTACTCCTGTATTGGTTAAAAACCAAACTGCTACAAATGCTTTATGAAATCAGGAGAAGATAGGCTCAGGTTTTTTAGCTGCACTTAAACATGCTTAATTAACCGAGCACTGTCTATTATCATGTGCCAACAAGTGTGACCCCACTTCTTCAGAGGGTCTTGGTTTTGAAGACCATACTTACTCTGGGGCCAGGAGTAGTTTAAATCTGAGAGGGCAGAGGATTTATGCTTTATGGGCTTCTCTTCTGCTCTACTCATCCTTGCCTGGGGTCAGGGGCCTGCTTGTGCCGTCTCAAGAGAACCGATTGTTAAACACTCAGGAATTTTGTGATCTGGTTATTAAGCACCGTCTTTTTTAAGCACAAAAATATGTAAACCTACAGTTTAATTGTGTTTGGAAGTAATACATACCCTAAGCTCATCACTTCCTGATTTACTGTTACCTGTGCCCTTGACTTGACTTCTGTTGTAGCTGATGGAAGCGCTATGGAATGATGTGCTCCTGTCCTTCTCATCTGTATGTCACATTTAGTGCTGTCACATCACTAGTCTAAAATCAGCTGTGGTGGGAATATTTACACTATGGTAACCCATAGAGGCTACGGATACCTTCCCAGAACTAAATGGGAAACATTTACAAATACTGGGACTGGGGCCGTGCTCTGTATTAGTTTGCTAAGGCCTCCAAAAAAGAATACTGTAAAAAAGGTGATTTAAAAAACCACAGAAATGTATTGTCTCAGAATTTGGAGGCTGGAAGTCCAAGACCCAGGGTATTGGCCGGGTAGGTTCCTTTTTCAAGGCTCTGTGGGAGAATCTGTTCCTTTCCACTTCCTAGTTCCTTGCCATCAATCCTTGGTATTCCTTGGTTTGTAGGTGCACCTCTCCAGTCTTCGCCTTTATTTTCACATGGCCTTCCCCCTGTAACTGCAGCTTCACGTGGCTGTTTCCTTCTGTGTCTCTCTCCCCTCATTGTAAGGATTCCAGTTGTATTGGAATAGAGACCCATCCTATCCCAATGTGACCTCATCTACTAATTACATCTTCAATGACTTTATTTCCACATAAGTTCATGTTCTGAGATACGGGGGTTAGGACTTTAACATGTATTTCTGTGGAACACAGTTCAACCCCTAATGTCCCCCAGTGGACTTATATTGCCTATTGGGACAGCTCGCCTTTGCCAGCTCTAATAATAAAATTAAACACAAGAGCCCATATGCATGATAACTTCAGTGGATTACTGTGCTAAATTTTTTTTCTCTTTTCTTCACATGTGTTCTCATTAGCCTTCTCAAAAACCCTGTTTTGTAAGTACCATTATTCCCATTTTTACAAATTAGGAACTTGGGTTTGGGCAAATTGGAATAATTTTCCTAGCTAGTATACTAGGCATTTGAATCTGAATACTACAGCCTTTTGTCAGTTTACTTAGGACATCCTGAATTTTATTTCCCCAGAACCCCAGTAGTTGTACCAAATCCATAGAGAGGGTTAATTGTGGCCGAGTAGGACAGAAGGAGAGCTAAGTTTTATAAAATTCCTTGTAGAACCAGGCAGCAAGCATGATGCCCTTACGTGTGTATTACCTAATTTAATCCTTGTGACAAATTTTTGAGTTGTTACTGTCTGTGTGTATGAGAAAATTGAATTGTTAGGCGATAAAGTGAACTTTGTCCACTGACTAGGATCTAAAAGCTGATAAGGGGAACAGCTGAAATAGGAGCCTGGGTCTCTGGGCCAAAGACCCTTCTTGTTGGGCCCTAACACACTGCCTTTCAGCACATTCCACATTTGATTCCTATTGGTTGAGGTGTTCGTCATTGATCTATCTATTTTCTCATTCATTTAGTAAGTATTGAGAGACCCCTGATGATGTGCCAAGGTCTGTGCTAAGGGATGGGTTGTGACTTGTAAACACATATTATGGCTCCATTCTCAGGACTAGAAGGGTTTAGAGTCCTCCACAGCCATGCTTCCTTAAAAGGTCAGAAATCCCACCTCTTTCTCCACCATTTTCCTAGTTGGTGACCACCCTTAGCTCATTTGCTGTATTTATTTGTTTTCGAATCACCACAAACTAAGTGACTTAAAACAAGACAAAATTATTATCTCACAGTTTCTGTGGGTTATGATGTCAGGGATTAGTTGGGTCATCTGCTTTGGCTGAAATCGAGGAGTAGGCCAGGTCTGTGATCTCACTGGAGGTTCGGAGTCTTCTTCCGAGCTTGCTGGCGCTTGCAGAATGCAATTCTTGGTGGATGTAGAGCCGTGGCCTCAGCCTCTAGAGGCTGCCTGCTCTTGCCTGCCTTTTGGCCTTCTGTACAACATGGATGTTCAAGGCCAACAGGAGAGTGGCTTTGCTTCTTCCATTCTCTCTCGAAAAACTTAGATGATTAGGCCAGGCTCCTACAGGATAAATTCCCTATTCATTAAACTAGAGTCAGCTGATAAAGGACATTAATTACATCTGCAGAGTCCCTTTACCTTTGCCATTTTTAATGACTAGAAAAAAAACCATTGGTTCCACACCCTGCTCGAGAGAAGGCGATTGATTATACAGGGTGTAACACAATGGCTGACAGTCACAGAGGCCATCTTGAGTTGCTTTTGCCATATTTGGAATTTCCTTCGGATTTTTCCACCTTTTTGGGTTTGGACCCTGTTATTTCCACTTACTCCCTCCCTTAGACAGGAATGTCCACATGGTTCATGAACGAGTCATCGTTTGAGGAAACTGAGTGCCTAATCCTTGGCTGGCTTTGGACGACTAGCGTTTGTTTCACCAATTCTTGGGGCTGTTATAAAGCTATTTTTGCAGATTCTTTGTGTAGAATCCCACTTCTTTGTCCTTAGTCTCAGACACCTCTGCTTCTATTACTTAAATATTCTTAATTTCTAAAAATTAAGGGAACACTGCATTGAATTTTCTGTTGGAAGGGAGAGAAATCAACACAAAATAGCTCATGCAGATAGAGGAACTTATTGGTTCTCTAATGCAAGGGTGGAGTGGATTCAGGCATGGCTAGATCCAGGTCCTCAAAACATGTATCACTTTTTTTTCCCCCTTACTCTTTTCTGGTAGCTTTGGTGATGTTGATAAGTGGCCACCTTCTCTTTCCTGATACCTATAGACTTACATGATATACATGTCTCCTTATTTCTAAGGAGAAAAAAAAATCCTTACTGAGTCTAGATATCACACTTTATTCATAATTATCAAGACTTGGGTCACATTCAGCTGGACCAGTAACTGTACAGGCTCAGATGTGATCCCCGCCATTGTGATTGAGGTCAGAGTGAAAACCCTACCCTGACCTCTTGGAACAATTTTTTCTTAGAAAAGTGGGGTCTTTGCCAAGAGAATAGAGAAGGACATTGGGCAGATGAAAAGAACAGACAGCAAGTTATAACCTGGAATGAGACATACATTCTAATGGTTCATCTTGTTATAAAAGCAGGGGTCTAGAATTGGTATTCCCTATCCCTCCTTCATCAACACCATAGCTCGTGAAACGTAAGTGATGTGGACAGCCACTGGTGAAAAAAAGATCTGGGTAACCGGCAGTGCCTGGTAGGTTTTCATTTAGTGTATATCCTCTGTCTTCTTGACATGGGTCTCTTTTAAGACTTGTGAATATTGTCCTGAGAAACTGCCACATGAATTCAGAAGTCAGATCAAACTATGTTCTTTGGGATTCATTAAAACTGAAATGCCTGGGGCCAAATGCTAGACAGATGTATCAAACGCTGCATAAATCTGAGGCTGTACTGAGCTGGATTACTCTGATGCCCTCATTTTATAGAATTTTTCTTTACCACAAAAAGGCAGTGCCACAAACTCTTTAAATCTTACATGACTTTTTTTGAAGGGTTTGAGAACATGGCTAGAAAGTTTTAAGTATTAACCTAACTTGCTCCCCCAACATCTCCTTTGAATTAAATTCTCTGTGAAGAGGCCTAGAGGTGGACATTCCCCCTGTTGGGTTTTATCAGTTTGAGGGCTCACTTTCCCTAGCTGGTTTTTGTGATGGCCAATATTGAGGTTGCAAATTCAAATAAATTCCATCTGTGCTCAGGAAGTTGAAGTAAAGCGGTGAGGTAGGGAGGGACCCGACTTTGGTAAACTAGATACAGCTCGATTCTCCTGTAGGACTTGCTCCATTCTGCTTGGCCTGCCTGTTGCCCTGCAGGACTTTGAGCCAGTGTTAGATCATTCCAGTATTCTAGGAGAAACTAGAGATCTTAAATTTCACCTAAGTACTCCTGATTTTAAATTTTGCTAATGACTTCAGTTTTTATTACACCGTGAAGGCTGAAGTAATTGTCTTTTGGCAGGTCTTGTACTCGGGTGGCCAGTTTTGATCTCTGGTCTGCGTCTTGCCCAGGTCAGAGGCCTGTCGCGGATGCTGTTTGGTGCCTTTGTGGCATCCATCTCCTCCTCCCTAACAGAGCCTCAGTTCTGCACACGTGCCCACTCTCCTCTGTGAAGCCAAACCCTAGCTCAGGGTAGGTTTATCTGGTTTACCTTCCTTACCAATGATTGTTCAGGACTGACCATGTGATCTGGCTCTGTCCAAAGTAATGGGAAGATGTGTCTGCCTTGTTCTCCCTTGGAAAGCTGTCTTACCTTGGAGCCAGGGAAGCTGTGATCTTTTTCCTCGCTCCGGGCACTTTCCGCTTGTTCCATCCACAGCTGTCGGAGCCGTCTTGCTGCCAGCCTGAGATGAAGTCAGATTGGAGGGGGCTGACCTGGAAAGGACGGGTAGGACCTGGGTTCTTGCCAATGTCCTTGAGTTGCTGTATCAGTCAGCTCCCAAGTCTCTGCCCTTTCAGTGGACTTCCTTTTGTGTGAGACAATGAACTCTTTATTGATGTTTAAGGCAGTGTGAGCCAGCCTGGAAGCAGACTAGGGGAGAGACCCAGTCCGTTTCTAGACCTCGTGAACTATTGGTGATAAAGAATGCCTTCCCTGACGCTAGGCTGGGCTGCCACTGATTTAGGGCTAAATGATAGGATTTCATCTTATGTCTTTACTCTTCACCCTTGCTGTTGTCCCCTTGGAGTATTATTCAAAATAACCACCCATCCTCTGTGAAGGATGGACTCAGTCAGGGAGAGGAACATTATCAATTAAATCTACCAGAGGGGCTCAGAGCGAGGAGTGGCCATCATACCATGCGTTTGCCATCAGTGGTCAGATTCAGCTTGAATATGATATGGAGGCTTTTGGCCTCTATAGAGGGTTAGATATGGATTAATAATAAGTAAACTGTGACCTTTTCCATTTATGAAAATTATTCTCTAGGTTGATAAGCCTTCATTATGAAAAGAGCCTCACCCTTCAAGCAAAGGCTGAGTTGTCAATAGTGGAATAAAAGACAGAAGGGTTCCTGCCTTACCTTTACAGTGAAGGTAAATCAACTGGAAGCATATCACTGTCTCCAAGCATTCCAGATGTTCCTTCATCTTCCTTTTTTTAAAAACTGAAAAGTAACATTGCATTTTGAGAAAATGTTTTTTCTCTGTCAGTTTATGCAGGTTACTCTTCCCAGCCTTTTTCCAGTTGTTCAAAGTTAAAGACTGTTCTTCTATTAATGACACAGATAAGCTTGGTCATGCACTCTTGATTTGCACATTGAAATGTTATTATGTGATCTGTTATGGACAGGCAGTGAGGTATGTGGTAAAGAGTGTGAACTCGGATGCCCCCCGGCCTGGGTTTGAATGCCAGCCCTGACACCTACTGGCTATGGGACCTTGGCAATTTGCTTAATTTCTTTGTGCCTCAATTTCCTGATCTATAAAAGAAAGTAATTATAGTGTTGACCTTGTAGGGATGTGAGGATTAACAGTTTAACGCCTGAGTCCCTTTGAAGTGCTTGGAACAGTGCCTGGCACACTGTCAGTGTTCTGTGTATTTGCTACTAGGCATCGTCACAATCATAGTAATAAAATCTGCAGGACTGCTGCTGGCTGCAGCATCAGGCTTTGCTAGGAGATTTTGGAAGACCTGAGTCATTTGGTAGATGTTATGTCACTGTCTCTGAGATTACAAGTGATTTACTGCTGGATATAAAAAATTGCCCTGGAAGGTAAGCGTTAGGGAAGGAGTCTCCATGGGGCAAGGATGCTGGGCTGCAGCCACGAGTCTTCATAGCTGACGGATAAAGAGATTATATAGTGTGTTTGCCTAGATGGATTTGGCTGTACTCAGCGTGATGGTAGGTACAGGAACTGATTGTGACTTAAGAGCTCAACATTAATACATGCAGCAGTTAATAAGACAAACATTCTTAAGACCACTCTATTCAAAGGTAGGTAGTTTTCTCATTTCATTCACTCAACAGTTACTTATTCTCTTACTGTTTCATTCTTTTTCCAAGTGGCCAAAGCACTAAGAGTTTTTGAACAAGTAATTACTCATCTAGTAATAATTAAGAGGTAGCCTTGAGCTTTGAGGACACCATGTACTGCCATGACCTAGTGATGACCTTGTGAGGATGTGAGACAACTTCTCTTGGGCTCAATTTCCTCATCTGTATGGGGTACCCATTCCCCAGAACCTTCTGTGTGGTTTAAATGAGATCATGTGTGTGAAGTGAGCAATCAGTTCTCCCTCATCATTTTTTTTGTGTCTTTCCTGCTTTATGTCTAACCACCATCTTGGCTACCAAGTCAGCAAACTTAAAAGCTTTTTGGGGAACTTTTACATTGTGCCATTTCCGCTGAGTTTTCTGAGAAGAGAGCCTATTTAGAATAAAGAACAACTTCTCTTTCATTAGTAACTATATTTTCCTAGTGGGCCTTTTAGTTTACTTGGAGTTGTTTTCTTGGAATTTGTGGGCAAAAAACTTTTCCTGTAAAGAGCCCAATAGTAGACATTTTTGGCTTTGCCATATCAGTGTGCCTACTAATTGTGTTGTAGCTCAAAAGTAGCCATAGATAATACGTCAAAGAACGGACATGGCTGTGTTCCAGTGGAACTCTATGATGAAATCCAAAATTTGAATTTCATATATTTTTCATGTGTCACAGGATATTATTTTTCTTTTCATTAAAAAAAACATTTAAAGATATAAAAACCATTCCTACCTTGAAGTTGAAGATCATATAAAAAGAGAGAGTGGATTGGAGTTTGAGGACCCTGGCATTCAAGTCATGATAAACCATATTATAATCCAAGCAGCAGAAGTTTCTCATTTGCAGAGCTTCTCTGGCCAGCATCGTGGAATTGGAAACATCCTCCTGTAACATGGGTAGCCTCTCCATAATTTGAACAGGTTCAGACACTGTTTCCTTGGATGGCCTTTCCCCAAATTGAGGTGCTTATGTGCTTCAGCTTCAGTGTAGCATGTCGCTTATTTCCTGTTAGAAATGTTAACAGTGTGAGCCCAGGTAGAGCTTCTGGGCATGAATTACCTGATTGCCTCCCAGAAAAGCTGTTAACTTATCCACTGCTTTTGAAAGGAACTTCTGCTATATGCATTCTCCAACCAATTTTTTTCCTTGGGTTTTTTTCCCCTGTCTTCTCTGCATTAAAGGTGCATTATTGTATTCTCAGTGCAACACTTCAGATTATTTGGAATGGGCAGAGAGCAGTTATATCCCATAATAGCAGGATAATCAATAGAAAGAGATAGATTGCCAGGTTGTAAATCATGCGAGAGAATTTGATGATATCAGCTTCAGGGGAATGGGATCCTATTACTTGTTCTGAATTTTCTGGTTCCTGGTATTAATTTTTTTTTTTTTTGTGCTTGTAATCATTTGATGGAACCGCCTTTTGCTGTGAACAAGAGGATGACAAAGAACAGGTCAGCTGTGTCCTGCACACTCTCTCCATTCCTCGCTCTCCATGCTCACCCCTGTATAATTTCAGACGTGTGATGTGAAATGCTCTTTCTGTAGCCACAGTCAGCATTGCAGAGTGGAATACACTTAGACTGTCAAAGAGTTCAAAGAACATTTATTCCTCCATATTCAAAAGTGAAGAAAATCACACCCGTTAGACTAGGACACCTAAAAACCTAGCAGCTTTCGAGCAAATGCAATTACTGGCAATAGAAAGCGAAGGGTGTTTTTCTTCTTCTTCATTTTTAAGAGAAATAAACCATACCTTTTACTTTCTGACTTACTACAGAGAGATGAAAATATGCTAAAGACGTGTTTGCTTTTTTTAAAGGCACAAACCAGAAATATTTGGAACATTTTCATCTAGCAAATCCAGCTTCTCTTTAAGCAAAGCATCAGGATTGCTTCAATATTTAGGTATTAATATTCCCTTGTGGCTCAATTAGCTCTTTGAAAATGAATTTCTCGGCACTGCTGTCACAATGAAAGAAAGACATGCTGAGGTGAAGGGGAATTTGTGTGTTTCTTAGAGTGGAAGGATGTGTTGAGTCAAATGAACATCCTCTCAAGGTTAAATTATCTATTTAAAACCCTCCCAATTACAGTGCCAGGTACAATCTTTGATGAGATTCAGGGAGAACAAATGACTTAATCTGTGGGAGAGAGATTCTTTTTGTATGAAGGAAAGCTGTGAAGTCAGAATGAACTGGGCATTGTTTATTATCAGGGGAGAATGGTTACATAAATTGAACATGGTGTAGTCTTACTAAAACATGACTTATCACTGGGTGTCTGAAGGCCTCACAATAGAAGAGGTTATGGGTGAGTTCTTTGCTGTTTGTGCTTAAGACAAAAAAAAAATTAAAGAATCGTGAGATCACAAGAAGGGAAAACCCCCAGCAATCTGATGTTACCCCTATCTGTGTGATCTGATCCAAGGAATTTGATGGTGAATGCAGTTCTATTTTAAAGGTTAGTCTCATGGTCTGACTTTTTTGAACAGTCACATTGGCTTGTTGGCCTTATCTCCATAATAAATCTTGAATCTCTCTGGCCAGTGTTGTCCATCTCTTCTGCTACTGAGTTGGTCTAGGCCACCATCCTGCCTGAGTTAAAAATGTGATGACAGCCTTCTTAGTAGACTCCCAGCTTTTATAAACATAGCTTCCTATTACATAAGAAAAAATCCAGACTTTGATCTCTAGAGCTGCTTCCATTTCTCACATCTTTTCCTATCATTCCTCACTTACTTGCTGCAGGTATATACATACCCATTTGCATTGTGTTTATTTTTGTATTTTTATGTATTAAAAATCACTAGTATATTATTACCTCCAATTCCATTTCAACACCACATGTATCAATTTAGTTTTCTCACTTCTCTGTTTGTTACTCCCTCCCGGAGAGTGGGTAACCTGGCTTCCACTATCTTGAATATATTTACTAATTCAATCAGTCCCATCCCATGTTGTGCCACTTTTCCATGTAGACACCTTCCTCAACTCTCTGAGATGCCAATACTCCACGTGAAGCCCTTTTTCCCCATAGTACAGACCCTTCCTGCCATTACCTGGACACCCCTTCTGAACAGGTGTGCTTTTGTGCAAAGAAAATGGTACCTCTTCCTCCTGGCAGAGAGCAGCCCCATGCTAAGACCCTCAGCTTGGAAAGTAGGGTGTATTAGCTACATTTCATTTCTCCTGATTGGCCTTTGTGCTGTATGTCAAGTACCCAACTTTCTGTGGCAGCCCTGTTGATTCCAACCCTGGCTATGGGTTGGATGACAGTGGGTTTCTAGCCCATCGTGGGACTGAGGTGCTGGTTGCTGCTTCTGTGCACTTGCTGCTGTGTTGAACCAGGGAGATCCGAGGAAGGGTACTGTTGACAATTAACTTTTTGCCATTGGCACTGGGAGACAAAGAAAACCTGACTCAGTAAGAGGATAAAGTAAGTGGACAGAGAGGGAATGGCGACAGAGGATTGCTGGAGACTTCTTACTTTGTGTCTGAGGCTAGCTGCACCTTTGCCCTTGGTAGAGTGACTGTCCCGCATTCTTACAATAAATTAACTCTTGAAGTTAAGCTGTGGACCTAAGCCAAGTCACAAGGTCATACCCCCAGTTCAATGGACAGACAAGAACTGCAAAGTTGACTGGCAAAGGGCCTGGATTTGGGGGCCAATTATCCAGTATACCGTGGAGAGGACAGATTTGTTTGCCATAGGCTAACCTGCTAAGAAGTGGCAGAGCTAGGATCAAATGAGGTCTGTCATTTAGGGTATTAGCATTTACCCACTGTATTGCTTCTGGGTAAAGTAGGTGCTTGATCTGCATGTGGGTATATCAGGGTATACAGACATTTTAAAAGGGTGTTCCTCTCTTTGTGCTTTCTTTTGCCCTCTTATACATAGGAAGTTTTCTTGAAAGAAGATAATGTTAATCAGATACAGGACTTCTTCCAAGAACCAGATGGCCTTCATTTCTTTCTTCCTGATTAGCTATATAAAGCTAATTGTCCAACTGAGAGAGGCTTAATTTTACAGGCTTTACATGGGAGGCACACTTACTGTTCCCAGCTTTCCAC
The DNA here is from genome assembly GCF_040802235.1 of Manis javanica. Lineage (NCBI taxonomy): Eukaryota > Metazoa > Chordata > Mammalia > Pholidota > Manidae > Manis > Manis javanica. The sequence goes on from NC_133158.1 coordinate 9,975,880, forward strand.
CTCCCTCTTGCCTTCTTTGCCAGAGGCTCTGCTCTAGCAGGGGAACCTGAACCTAACAAATTTTGAAAGAAGTTGGATTTTTATAAGGAAGCTAGATATGAGAATACTTCTCTTTAATCCTGTAGGTTAAAGGTGTGCCTGTGCTGTTCTTAGGTTCCCCATTCTGTCTTTGTATTTTGTTTTATTTTAAATGGCTTGGGCTAACTGCAGGAGTTTGTATGGTGGTTTTTAGGTACTGTCTGCATTAATACTCTGTAGGCAAAGGGCTGATTGTGCTGGAGACCATATTAAGGAATTGTAATATAGAAATTACACTGAATTATAAATGTGCAAGGATGCATTATTATAGCTAATTATTAAGCTTACACAGAGGCCAAGTGGTACTTGGTATAAATCTTATTATTTAAAGTGGTGGAAAAACTGTTTTGTTTCAGTGGAAATATACTTGAAGCATTGTGCCTTTTATGCAGAGTAAAGATAATAGTGGCTGGAATACAGGATCAGCCATGTGTTGTGTGAAAGATGGTAGGCTTAAAAATCCATTCATATTTCTGGCAAATGGCGTTAACGTAATCCACATACCTAATTTAAAATAATGAAAGTTAAAGTTTATACCTAAGTTATATCCATTAAGAAACTGGTAAATTAATTTTCTCAAGCCTATACTCCAATGTTAGATGTGTGTGTGTGTGTGTGTGTGTGTGTGTGTGTGTGTGTGTGTGTGTCCTGCTAATGTTTGAATTGTGAATTCACATTGCATTTCCTTGCAAGGATGTACCATTTTTAATTAAGAGTAAAACATGGTGGGGGATTCTAAATTAGGCCTGATTATAATTGCAGATGGCAAGTGAGCTTGTGGAAGCTGGTTTAACTATTAAATAAAATTGGTGTTTTTTAGTGTTGATTTGTAGAAGTTCAGCAGTGGTTGTTTGGGAAAGAATCTGTCACCTCTTTATTTCCATTAAACTCAGTATCACGAAATATCCATCTTAAGAGGGTTTGACTCAGAAGAAATTTTTCTTAAGGCTTTATCGGTCAATGATTAAATAAAAAAAATTTAGCTCATAATGCTGAACTTTCTGACGGCTTTCTGTTGAGAAGTATAGAAAACTCATGACAGATACTTCTTAGGTGTTCTTTGGATAGTTACTGAGCCAGTGCAATTATAAAGTTGCAGAATTTTTTTTTTTTTTGATGAGAACTGCCTTTGACTTTCAGTAGACTTTTAGTGATCAAAATTAGTATCTTACTGTAGCCTTCATCTGTTTGGTGGGCAAACTTAGGCTTTGTTCAGTGCCTTATAAAGGTCTATGGGTGTGATTGGCTGTTGCCTGGGTGTGCAATGTATTTATGCATCCTGCTTTTGTGGACCATATACATAAAGTTTCTGCCTCTTGATGGGCATACAGACCCACTACACCAGTGCTTCACAGCTAGGGGTTCATCATTTTGCCCCCTTTCCCCAAAGGGACATTTGCAAATGTCTGGACATTTTGGAGTGTCAGAACTGGGAGGTGGGGCTGTTGTTCGTTTGGTAGAGGTCAGCGATGTTGCTAAAGACCTTGCACTGCCCAGGACAACTTCCCACCAGGAAGAATTATCTGTTGCAGAATGCCAGCAGTGAGGCTATTGAGAAACCCAACACTAAACACTGAGCTCAACATGCCTCCCTTTGTCTTCCGCTGGCCATGGATTCACCTCTGTTCTACTGCATTTTGTCCTCCTGTTACAGTACTGTGGGCAATATATTAAATTAAACCCAAATTGCTAAGGAATAGTGTTTTCTGGAAGAATTCAAGAAAGTGAAAGGCGAGCAATGATCCTGCGATGTTGTTAGGCTAGAAGTTTGCAACAGGCCAGATGGAAAATGGATTGCTCTGCTCACCCCCCATCACCTCCGTGGAAGTCTACCTTCGTTAAAGTAGATGTCACCCTTAAATGTTAGTTCCTGTAAGTGATGGATTCATAAATAGGTGGTGATGAAAACATTTTAATAAACAACATCATGCCACCGTGTTACTCCTCCACACTGAATTCTGCCTAATGAAGATTGGCTGTGTACAGCCACCACTGCTTAATTTGTTGCATTTTGTGTACACAGCTCTGAAAATTAAGAGACCAGGGAACTAGTATTGAGTAGAATAATAAGAGGACTTTCTTGAATGGTGGCACTTTTTATGTTTTTTTTTTCCTGTCTTACGTGACTGGAGAAATAAGGGAGTAGGATGTCATGGGGCTCGTAAACAGTTGATAACAACAGGCTTCATTTACATTTTGTAGCTTGCATAGCCCCCCTCCTTCAGGCACATGTGTAGGGAATTGAAATTGCAGTTTGCCTATTATGTGTTGGCAGTAATCTTTCAAAAAAAATTTTATGTTTCAAAATCAGGCAGCCAACAGCAGTAGCCAGTGATATATGGGGCTATTGATGTGAATTGAATTTGCAGAGGGAAAATGGGATTTGGTTGCAGTATGAACTCATAATGAGGTGGCCCCACAGATTTGTAATGGTCAGCCATTGTGCCCAGATTCAGCTAGGAATCAGATAGCCTTTTATCTGAGTCTATCTGACTTTCAAAGAGAGTCTGAAATGAAACTTGAGTTTTCGTTTTCCTCTAGCTAATGGAGTGGTTCCAAAGTGGTATCATTTGCTTTGGCTATGGAGGGTACTGGAAGTGAACAGTTCACCCTGTAGTAAGTGTGTGGGTCAGTGGTCCTCACTGATCTCATTCATTGTCTTAACTGTAAAAAAGAACTGGACCCATGCCCCCTACACCATATCATATTTACTTTGATCAATTTCGTACATGTGGTCTTATGCTAAAGTATTATGTAAATTATGAAACACAAAAAAATGCTATGCATGAAATGAAAATGATTATGATTGAAGGTTAAATATTTTTTATCATCCCCAAGGGATTATCTTATGCACCCTTGGAAACGGTGCTGGAAATGACAGGTGATAATATTGCCCAGGTGACGTTCTCAGATAATGAGGAATATTGGGCTGCCTTTCCTCCCATATTGCACACATCTTGACAAAGTAAGTGTCTTAATCTTGAACCTTTACTATGATTGTGTGGTGTGAGCTGCCAGCATGACTGGATTTGGACTAAGCATTCACAACGGGCTCTCCTCCCCAAGTGTGAAGTGCAGGATAGACAGTGTAAGTGAACTAAAGCTGCCATACCGTGTTTTATCTGGATGTTGTGCCTTGGAAGTCTACCTCCTGATTTATCTCAGTCATTTTCCTTCACTCCACTCCCCCTTGCTTCTATTTTTCCTAACTTTTTGCCAGGGGAAATTGGGGCACAGTATTTTCCGTAGATATTTTGTCTCTGAGGTCTTCTTCTCTGTATGGGGTTTTAAGTTAGAATAATTACAGTATTCGATGCATGAATGAAAGAAGCAATAAATTTATCTCTTAGTCCAAACTTTGGTGTTCAGATGATCTTGGTGGACAAGCTGGTAAATTCTTCCAATTCTCTGTTTTCTTTTCTGTGAAATGGGGACTGTTGCTTATCCTTGCAAGTCTGTAGGACTGAGTGCACATGAAGGAGACAGCACAGGGCCATGCTTGAACTAAATGCCTGTTTAATTTTGGAGTACTTTTTTCAGCAATCCCTGTCCTTGGAATTCTTTTAAGTGTTTCTCAAAAGTCTTCACTCCCTGGAGCCAACACTGACTTCCAAAATGACAAGTGCTACAGTATTTGCCGGGCCCAGTTCTGTGATCATTCCCTTAGGCGTTCTCTCCCTTTCCTTCTTACCAGGTGAACTCAGTTTCTGGAGGGTAGAAACCAAGTCTTGACTTTATTTTATGGTTGGTTGCCTTTTCTTGCCTCTCTCTCCAACACCATGCTGAGGGAGTAATCAAAGAACTAATTCTTAGTTGTCAGGTTAAAGGCATTTTTGTGTGGAATCAGAAGACAGCTCTTGGTTGACTCAGAAGACTTGCTTTGGAATTAATGAAGGTAAGTGATTTCAGAAAGGTTATTGTGCTGGTTGTAATTAGTGCTGAACAGAAGTTGGTACACTTCTGCAGTCTTCTTTTGTCAATCACTTTGGATGATGATTTTTTTTTTTTGATATTATTTCTAAGTGACAGATTGCAGTACATATTTTAGGATCTGCCACCCATTTTGATTTGAAAGATTATGTTGTCAGAATTTTAGGCACTGCAGGTAAGGATCTAATTTTACTAAATAACAGGGACTTATGAATCTTGTAAATTACTTTCCTCTTGCAACTGAAAGTGTTTTTCTCTGGTTTATTATGCAAATAATTGTAAATCTTATAACTGAGTAAATAAAACTTTTCGTGTCTTTTAGAGTCTATTTTCTGGTTTTGCTCATTCTGTAACACTCTTACCTTAATAGGCAAAAAGTATGAATTGTGTGGATTATTGAGCAAAGATGAAGGACTGTATATTTTCATTGTTTCCAGTTAGCAAATTGCCTCTTAATCCGATTGAGTTCCTCAGTCACTTCCTTTTCTTACAGATTGTCTTTAGGGAGGCACATTTCCACCGTAAATGCACTGAAGAAATTATTACTTTGCTACTTTTACTAAAAGTAATACTATCCTTATTTTCCTGTTTTAGAATTTCAGGCATAACCCCCTGGAGATGAAGGACAGACATATTTTCTACTGTGTATCTTTATATCAGGAAACTAGCTTGCATGCATATCAAGCTGATGCCAGAGAGTTTCCTTGATTGCTAACAATGGGACGGATTCTGACCAAATTAAGTCAAAAGCTTGCTTTGGAAGGGTACTCTTAAGTTTATTTTCAGCATGAAGGAAAAATGGGATGACCAACTTGGAGGTAGCAGGAACCAGGACAGTGGGAGCTATTGGCCAAGTGGTGGTGGTGTAATGACTTAGCTCTTACCGTGTCTTGTTTTTAGGGATGACATTCCACAGGCAACCAGATCCTTCCCTGTGTAAGATTCTGGTTGACTTGGCTGTGGAGGACAGGGTATCTGCATGGATAATGCAGAGGACAATTGGGACACTCTGACCGGGAGAAGTGGGGGGAAAGGAACATGAGATTAACTACTGCCAGAGATTTCTTTCTCTGAATATTATCTGTTAGGTGGCTTTAATCAGAGAGTGGTTTGCAAATGTTGGAGCAGGAGGGGGCCCCTAATTCCTTAGGAAAGCCCTGATGAGTGAGTGGTGTGTTTAGTGTGCTGCAACCGTGTGTGCTCACCTAGCTTTCATTTCTTTTGTATTAGGCTAGAAAATTTGGTTCCTAGGTGATGATATCTAACATTGGGAAAGAAAATCTTTTTCAATTAGCAGAGATAAAGTATTGACAATGAAGGAGAGTGGGTGCCTATAAATATAGGCCTTTTATAATTGGAAAGGAGCAATTAAAGATGACTGGAAGAGAACTTCCAGTTGCTGGTTGTAGAAACTAAGTAAAGGACTACCTGTGAAAGGTTTTACCTTTTTGAAGTTTATAAATATCACTTGAACACACACACACACACCAAGGAGGATAATAGCAGGCAGGGTAAGTCTATTCCTAAATCTAATTGCCAAGCACTAAATGTAACTTCTAGTATTTATTCAGAAAATGCGTTGTTTGGGCACACATCAGAGGCTCTGTTGGCTTGGCTGCTTCCTTCAGTGCTCAAAGGCCCAGTATACCTTGAAACCCCAAAGCAGAGGCCACTGAGCCCAGGAGCAGCCCCTGGGAGGCTACCCCCTCTCCAAATCTTTTTCAGTTAGGACCAGTATCTCATAAGGCTTTGGGTTTGCTTAGTGCATGGTATAGCGTGGTGGCTGCAAGCAAAGGTTTGAGATTAGGATGAATATCAAGTCTCCCGCTTAGTTGTGAATGAACTTGGGTAAGTTTTTTCAACCTCTCTGAGCCTCTAGTAGATTTAATCAAGACCCACTCCCTCCTTCCTTCTGATCGAATGCTTGCAGTGAATCTAAGTAAAAACCTACATTTCCCAACTTCCAATGCAAATATGGTTGGTTGTTGACTTACCAGTAGAAATTGTTGCTTGGGGGTTTCCAGCAAAGCTATTCTGAAAGGATTCATTCAGGTGGGAATCGAGCTTTTTTTTTTTGACTTTTCACATTTGCCATTTCAGATGTGAAATACAGGTGTGATGGCTGAGAGCTACAGCAGCCATTGTGAGTGTGTGAGGGACAGGCAAAGGGAATTGCAGAGACAGGCATCTTCGGGCTGCTGAGTGGCTACCTGCAGTCATCTGCCTCCAGATTTCTTGTTACATGAAACGTGTTTAAGCCCCTGTACTGGGTCCCTGATAGCAGCATGATCCCAAACCTCAGACTCCAATCTGAGTATAAAACTGCAAAAGGATAAAACTAATACTTATGTTGTTGGGGTCTTTCTAAGGATTTAAGGACAGCATGTGCAAAGTCTTACCTCATAACTAGCAAGTGCTACTTTTCTTTTGAAGTTTCTGTTGCATTGTTATATATTACATACATATTTTATATAGACACATGTATTATTGGTTCCCTAGGATTGCTGTAACAGAGTAACATTAACAAAGTACCACAAACTGGGTGATTCAAACAGCAGAAATTTCCTGTCTCAGTTCTGGAGGCCTGAAGTCTGCGATCAAGGTGTCAGCAGGATTTGTTATTAGAGCTGTGAGGGAGGGATGTGTTTCAGGCCTCTCTCCTTGGCTCCCGGAGGCCTGCCTTCTCAGTTCGTTCACATCCTCCTCCTTCTGTGGGTGTCTCTCTGTCCGATTTCCCACTTTCATAAGGGCACCAGGCAATTGGATTAGGGTGGGCCCTGACTCTGAATAAGGTCACATTCTGAGGTACTAGCGATTAGGACTCTAACGAATACTTTTTTGGGGCACACAATTCAGCCAGTAACAGGACATACATAACTTAATGTCAGTGAAGTTTTAGTCACTACCATTTTTCTGATTAAAAATCTCTTCATAAAAAAATCAAATACTACTAGAACGGATATCGGAATACAGCAAAGTTGCAGGATACAAAATTAACACACATAAATCTGTGGCTTTCCTATACACTAACAATGAACCAATAGAAAGAGAAATCGGGAAAACAATTCCATTCACAATTACATCAAAAAGAATGAAATACCTAGGAATAAACCTAACCAAAGAAGTGAAAGACTTATACCCTGAAAACTATAAGACAATCTTAAGAGAAATTAAAGAGGACACTAACAAATGGAAACTCATCCCATGCTCTTGGCTAGGAAGAATTAATATCATCAAAATGGCCATCCTGCCCAAAGCAGTATACAGATTTGATGCAATCCCTATCAAATTACCAACAGCATTCTTCAACGAACTGGAACAAATAGTTCAAAAATTCATGGTAACACCAAAGACCCCGAATAGCCAAAGCAATCCTGAGAAAGAAGAATAAAGTGGGGAGGACCTCACTCCCCAACTTCAAGCTCTACTACAAAGCCACAGTAATCAAGACAATTTGGTACTGGCACAAGACCAGAGCCACAGACCAGTGGAACAGAATAGAGACTCTAGACATTAACCCAAGCATATATGTTCAATTAATATACGATAAAGGAGCCATGGGTATACAATGGGGAAACGGCAGTCTCTTTAACAGCTGATGTTGGCAAAACTGGACAGCTACATGTAAGAGAATGAAACTGGATTATTGTCTAACCCCACACACAAAAGTAAATTTGAAATTGATCAAAGACCTGAATATAAGTCATGAAACCATAAAACTCTTAGAAAAAACATAGGCAAAAATCTCTTGGACATAAACATGAGCGACTTCTTCATGAACATATCTCCCTGGGCAAGGGAAACAAAAGCAAAAACGAACAAGTGGGACTACATCAAGCTGAAAAGCTTCTGTACAGCAAAAGACACCATCAATAGAACAAAAAGGTACCCTACAGTATGGGAGAATATATTCATAAATGACAGATCTGATAAAAGGTTGACATCCAAAATATATAAAGAGCTTACGCACCTCAACAAACAAAAAGCAAATAATCCAATTCAAAAATGGGCAGAGGAGCTGAGCAGACAATTCTCCAAAGAAGAAATTCAGATACGCATGAAAAGCATTGCTAATCATCAGGGAAATGCAAATTAAAACCACAATGAGATATCACCTCACATCAGTAAGGATCGCCACCATCCAAAAGACACACAACAACAAATGTTGGCAAGGATGTGGAGAAAGGGGAACCCTCCTACACTGCTGGTGGGAATGTAAATTAGTTCAACCATTGTGGAAAGCAGTATGGAGGTTCCTCAAAAAGCTCAAAATAGACATACCATTTGACCCAGGAATTCCACTTCTAGGAATTTACCCTAAGAATGCAGCAGCCCAGTTTGAAAAAGACAGATGCACCCCTATGTTTATCGCAGCACTATTTGCAATAGCCAAGAAATGGAAGCAACCTAAGTGTCCATCAGTAGATGAATGGATAAAGAAGATGTGGTACATATACACAATGGAATATTATTCAGCCATAAGAAGAAAACAAATCCTACCATTTGCAACAACATGGATGGAACTGGAGGGTATTATGCTCAGTGAAATAAGCCAAGTGGAGAAAGACAAATACCAAGTGGTTTCACTCGTATGTGGAGTATAAGAACAAAGAAAAATTGAAGGAACAAAACAGCAGCAGAATCACAGAACCCAAGGATGGACTAACAGTTACCAAAGGGAAAGAGACTGGGGAGAATGGGAGGGAAGGGAGGGATAAGGGTGGGGAAGAAGGAAGAGGGTATTACGATTAGCATGTATAATGTGTGTGTGAGGAATGGGGAGGGCTGTGCAACACAGAGAAGACAAGTAATGATTCTACAACATCTTACTATGCTGATGGACAGTGACTGTAATGGGGTTTGTGGAGGGGACTTGGTGAAGGGGGACCCTAGTAAGCATAATGTTCTTCATGTAATTGTAGATTAATGATAACAACAACAAAAAAAATACTTCTTTATGAAAAAGTGGCTCCCCCCCCCAGAAAAAAGTGTCCTGTTTGGTGAATGACTTTTTTTTTTCATTCAATTTATATTTATTAAGTGTATTTTTAGTCAAGATTCTTTTGAGCTAAGCAAAAAAATGGAGTGGGGAGGGTACTTACTGGCTCACCTAACTGAAAAAGTCTAAGAATAGCACCACATCAGGTATAGCTGGATCCAGGCTCTGTTTTCCACTATATTGGTGAATGCCTTTTAACTTTATACTTTCAGATTCTAGAATCATGAAGGGCTTGTGAAAGGGCCATTTGTGGTAATTTTATGGCAGTGATTATCAGCTTTTATGGCCCTTTCGGATTGGAGTATTCACTTGGGTAGGTTTTAAGCCCGTGACAGAGAAATACAGGAGTTTACTATTTGTTTTTCCACATCCTTTACAATTCTCTAGAATATAGTATCTATGTAGTCACATTCATACATGTTGGAGCTATTTGGTCTCTTGGTAAATTCATGTGAGAGCAACACCCTGGAGGTTGTTCTGCAGTGTCCCCAAGACTCATGGCTTCAGGCTGTTTAAAATATGTGTAACAATACTCCTTAACATCTCAGCCTCCACTGTAAGTTCCCTAGGGTGGGACTTGTTTGAGTCCATTGTGAGTAAAATAATATTAACTCAGTATTTTTACATCTGTTTTTTTTTTTCTTAGCAAATATTTCAAGCAGTGACACCATCATCTCTGGAGTAAAGCAGAGTAGTTTATGCATTAAATAAATAACTTTCCTTGTCCCGACAGGGTTTTTTTTGAACATCACTTTCAGGTGACATTATGTGTTTGTAGGGGCTTGTCTTCAAATAAAAGGCATAATTGAAATACAGCTGAATAGGAATCAAGTGTGTGATTCAAGTGTAAGGTAAAATTGATGACATCCCTTATTGCTTTATAGATGAATTACTTTATGATGGCCTATTTCCCAGTAAAGCTTTTTTAAAAACTAAAAATGGATTTTTCTACCCTCTAATCGTCCATCCTGACAGTAGCAAAAAAGAACGGCTGTTCCCCCGCCCCCCTCAGCAGTGATAGTAGAAATTGCTTATTGCCTGAAAATCTATATTTGCCTGCTGGTGTGCCATTAAAAAGGGAATTTGTAGCCTGAGTTCCATTTTTTATTTACCATAAGACCTAAGGGGGTTACGTTTTCCATATTGGCAGATTGTGGAGTGGGTAGGTGACTTAAATGTGGTCTTTTTCATTTAGTGTTATTGTTCAAACCCTACATGTGGGAATTGGGAATGTTTACATGTGAGATAGAACAAAGATGATAGTTGGGGCTAGTTCTCTCTGCATCTACCAAATCATTAACCTTCTCAGAGTCAGGAGGAGCGCAGCCATCGAAGGGAGGTGGCCACTCATGAACCTCTGCCACTCGCATCTGCTGGTGGACACCAACCTCTCAGCAAAGTGAAGGGCAAACACTCGTTAGGGGTAGTAGAAGTCTGGTTGGCAATCATTAAAGTGTCATCCAGTTCAATTTAAGATGGCCCATCTTAAGCACCTGTGATGTATTCTTGGATAAAAGAATAGTGCTTTGCATCAGATCAAGCCTCTCACATGCATAATGTAAAATGACACCCCTGGAATGCAATCAGCAGAACCCAAGGTTGAAGGGAATTTTATAGTTCAGGTGACCCTATTTATTCAACAAGTCTATGGAAGAGTTGAAAGAGTTTAATCTTTTTGGATTAGAAGAGATTAAAGACATTTCGATCAAATGCAACATGCGGACTTTGGATCCTAATTTGATCAATTAATTTTTTTAAGATAGGAGATTTGGACAGTAGATATTACCTGATTTATGACATTATTATTACTTTATAGGTATAAACAAGGTAGTAGTGTTGGAATTATGTCTTAAAGACTTCTAATCTTTTAGTGATATATACTAATTTAGTATTGGGGGAAATTATGGTGTCTGGGTTTTGCATTAAAATCCAGTTGAGATAGGGAGTGGGTCAGGGTAAAAAGAAATAAGAATTTCCATATATCATAATTGTTGAACGTAGAAGATAAGTATATGGGGACTCTTCTAACTTTGAATATTTAAAATTTTGCTAATAGAAAATTTAAAAAATAGTAATGGTTCTATTTTTGATGACTGTTGACTTTAGAAGACCCACTTTGTTTTAAGTATTCTTGGGTTAATAAATATTTTAATATATATTATTTTATCTCAAAGTAATCTGGAAATAAATATGGACAATAACTGCAGCAACCAAGCCTCAAACAATTGACAGGTTTTATTTAATGACCCATTTTCCTTTATTTCAACTCAGCCCTGTGGAATAAAGTAGATGTTTTATTCATCAGATTCTTCACTTTTTTTATTTTAGAAAGCCTTTGTAGGAATTAGCAGGTGTTTAATTATCAATGGGAGGATTCTTTACTTGCTGAATGCAGTAGAAAGTCATTAAAAGAAGTTTAAAATATGAAAGAATCAAATGGGAGAACTTGGGGGACATGAATACATTTGTTCTTTCGTGTCCTGGGTTTATTAAGGTCAAATGAGGTGCGGCTTAATGTTTTGCAGCTTCATTGAAAACTGAGCCAAAGGAAAATCTTTCTGCCCTTTGGTCAAACATTCCTGTGTGAAGAGAGCAGCCATAGTGGAACAATGCCAAGGTTTTTTGGGGTCATACCTTAGACCTCAAGTTTAGATAGTTGAGATAAGTCAGGACTTACAGACAGCGTCACCTCCAGTCACAACATTGAGTCATTACTTCCATATTTTCATTTTCTTTAATGCTACAAGAATTTTTTGGAATGCCCACTGTGCATTCAGCTCTCTGCTAGGCACTGAGTATGCAGACAAATCAGAATGATTTTTTTTACTCTTTTGTCTAACTTGAACATCTGTCTTCTGCTCTGTCATCCCCCTGCCCTTTCTCTTGTCTTTGTTACCTTTCTCTTTTTCTAGCAACGTTACCTTATCAACTTTGAATGATGTACTGCCCATGGTGATCTTAAACTATTTGGATCTGGGAAAAAGTTTTGATAAAGTTGAAGCAGTTTGGAAGTGGGTAACACAGGATGGGTGATGAGCTACCATTTACTGCCTGAAGGAATGTCTAATCTATTCCATCCAAAAAGCCTGCAAAGTTCCGAATTACTCTCATTTTACAGGGAGGAAAGGAAGCTCGGAGAGTGTGAGTCTCATGGCTCCAAGCATCATTGTTAGTAAACAGACCCAGGTCTGTGGCAAAGTAATGCTTGTAACCTACATGCCATATACATTGTCCAGGGTGTTGATACTGAGGGCAGTTTTGCAGTGACACATCAACCATCTATTTCACCACGATGCTGCTTCTTATTGATTCTGTGTGAGAAGTTGAGGGGCAGAGAGGAAGACACTTGGGAGACAGGCATTTGTGCCTTCAAGTGGTTCATTTTGGGCACCTGCATGTATTTGAAGATTGCCTAAATTAGATCTATAAATTTTCTTGATAAAAAAGGGGTAGAGGAACGACAGACAGGCACTGGTAGCTTAGTTACTGTGAAATGGCTTTGCTAGCCCTTTGTCTGCTTCACTCCTTTGTGTTAACTTCAAAGTTGAAAAGGTCTCCATGATGTAGTAGAGGGAGATCTTTGTAAACAAAGCTGCTTACGAGCCCCATATATCAACAGAAAAGCATTATTTTCTTAAAGCCCGCAAGTAACTCCTTTTGTGGTCTCTGATAAGAAGAAGGGAAAACAGGTAATGGCTTACCATAGGTTCTTTGGAAGGCATGTGACGTTTGTGGAGCACTAGTAAACGGAGGGTTCTGGTTGCTCTTCAGAGGCTCTTCAGGTTAACTAGTGTTGTCAGTGTGCCCGTCTTCAGCTTTGGGCTCCTTTTCCCTTCAGGAGCTCTTCTGGGAGGCTGGTGAGGGGCACCATGCCAGGAAGGAACTCTGGTGTTGGAGCAAAATGTTTGAAAACAGAAGGTGGATGGAGAATAGCAATTTCAAATCATGGGCGTAAATAATAGGACTGGAGAAGTTACTGAGGCTGTGCTAATGTGCCCAAAAAAGTTGAGCATCAACTAAGGAGTGAGATATGCATCTAAGTGGTGTTTCTTGGCCACAGGGAGTAGTAAGATTTGCTCAGCTACATGTGAGCCTTAAATGGATGATAGTATTAGTGGAAAATAAAATGATAGGGAGAACTGTACACTCCCTTCCTGGACCTTATTCTGGGTATCTTCTATGGAGCTGTGGGCCGCAGCAGATTTTGACGTAAGTATTCATTTAATTAAGGAGATTATGATCTTCATTCTGAAGTAGTTTACTTGGATTAACTCATTTAATATGACCAAATTCTTCTGTTCTGGCTTTCTACCTTCCTATGTGAATATGAAAGCGACATAGAAAGAACACATTTAAGTTGTCTTCAGTGTTTTAGGTACTAAACTATAAAATTACCTGGTTAACACATTAGCATTCTATGTCTCATTAATAGTGACGTTCTTCCAAGTCAAAGATGTTTTGTACTGTCACATATCCACCTTCTGTTATTATCTTCCTTTGGGGGATCTTTTTAAAGACCTGCTCAGTTGAAGCAATGTTCCAGTTTGGCACACGTTTTTTTGCAGTGTGTTTGTGGTTCGGCATGGTTCAAAATATTTACCATCTGAAATTTCTTTAAGAAGAGTGGGAAGAAATGTTAGTGCACGTTTCCCCAAAGTGCCATAGTAATTGTCAACTACTTAAAAAAATGTATCTTTAATGAGAGAGAACATCCTGCTGTTCTTGACAACAGGTGGATGGACCTTGAGCATATTCTGCTAAGTGAGATAAGTCAGGCAAAGGAGAGCAGGACTCCACTTATATGTGGAATGAAAAACAAATTCTTTATCTCAATCATCTCAACAAACAGCAGCCCTATGGTGTGGGTACTGTCGTCTCCACTTACATGTAAGAAAATTAAATCACAGAAATGATTTTGTGTCTGTGGATACAAAATTGTTATTTACACCCAAGGATTAAGAACCAGGTACACAAACATTAACATCTGCACCAGTTCTTTCTGTGACTCAAACCTTTAGCCACTATATTATAATGCTCTCCTATAGATTCCGGCTGCCCAGCTTTGTTTTCTAGATACTCCCCTGTGTATGCTTCAAACTGGATAAGGACTTAACCATGAAGTCCTGGAAACCAGATCAAGAGCAAAGGATTCTTCAGAAGATTTAGAACATTAACTGCCACAGATTCCTTGCATGATTATGGTCTAGATTTGAATCTTCTGACTCCAGTTCTCTTCATTTAAAATGTCTGTTTCAGTTGCTATTTTAGATAACTCCTCTCTCAAATTTTAATTGAAGCATAACCTCTGTGTAGCCTTTCCTGATCTGAGAAAAACAGGTTTTCCCCCTTATATGTTGGATATGGTTTAACTAAGCATGTAGCTTGACTGAAACAAATGTTTTTCACAGTTATTTTCCTTAATGTTTGTAGGTGCTATGGTGCCTTAGAGGACTGTTTTTTTTTTTTTTTTGGTATCATTAATCTACAATTACATGAGCAACGTTATGTTTACTAGAGTTCCCCCATCGTCAAATCTGAGGACATTTTTAAATCTGCGTAACAATGGTTCTCAAACTTGAGAGCATCAAATTTATCAGAATCATCCCAGACACTTTTTAAAACACAAATTGCTGAACAGTGTCCCATGGAGATTCCGATTCAGTAGGTCTGGGGTAGAATCCATGAATTGAATTTCTAACAAGGTCACTGTTGATGTTGATCCTGCTGGCCTGAACCACACTTTGAGAACCACTCATTTATCACTTGATGCATAAAAATATGCTAAATGAACACCTTTCTCTAGATTATTCCTTAAAACAAGTTGCTAATAAGTTTTCAATATGAAGAGTGATGAATTAGTAACCATTAGGTATAGGACTAATTTGCACACAGAGAGAACAGAAGATCAGAAGAGATTATAAGGCTTCAGATTTTGTCTTCCCCTCCAATATTCTTAACCAGTTATTTTGAACTGAGTAGGAAGTAGAAAGGTATTTTGAAAGAAAAAAGGAATTTCAGATTTCTGTGTGTCCTGCTTTACATCCTTAGGTCCTTTGGTGTGTTCATCAAAAGAACAAAAATAATTTCAGATTGCGGTATTTTGGCAGGTGGATATCACACAATAGGAATTAGACTTGGATTTTAAGGATTTTATGGAAACCATTAGCTTTAAAATAGCTGTTTGGCCTACATGGAATCAAATTCATTAATAAGTGTTCTTCAATAAAATAATTTCACATTTTGTATTATACAATGAATAAACCAAGCTTGTGAAAACAGAGTAAAATGTTTGTTGCCAGGGGATGAGGGTGGTGGGGGTGGGGGAATAGGACAGATATTGTTTAAGGGTTTAAACTTATAAGGAGTAATAAATAAGACTTGAGATCTAATGCACAGTATAGTGAATATAAATGATACTATACTATAATCAACAAATTTGCAAAGAGACTAGAACTTAATTATTCCAACCACTAAAAAAAGGGTAATTATGTAATGTGAGAGAGATGCTGCTTATCACTACAATGACAATCATATTACAATATGTAATATAATAAATTAACACACCTTAAATGTACACATTGTTATATGTCAAATATATCTAAATAATAAAAAGGAAATGGGTCTTTAAGATTAACTAAAATTCAAGTCTTGAGACTATTTGGTGGGGCAGAACCTATTGTTGGGATAAACAAATAACAACTTTCTTACTGTAAGTAAAGATACCCCCAGCTTTGTTAAATGAGTATATTATTTTCTAAAATTTACATTTATTATATACAAATACATGTTGCCAAAGCTTTTAAGCTCTTTGTTTTTGTCAGTAGTTTGAATACTATAAAATTGTTTATTGTGTTCACATGTTGGGGAGACTTGACCACAAGAGAAAAGGGAAATTGCAAACTCGTCAAAAGCTTCCCCTTGGTTTTTCAGTGATAACAGGCACTGAAAGTAGGTATAAATAGGATGTGGAACCTCCTTTCAAGGAATTTATGTAGTGACAAAGATGGACGTGTAAATAATCTACTGCCGTTGAATAATATAGATGCTCTGACTGTAGCCTAACATGGGGGCAGTGGAAGCCAGTTCTAGGAAGAGATCAATTCTGCAGAGGTTAGATTTGAGTCAACAGTCTAAAAGCCTAAAAGAAGTGATAAGATTGCATCGATACAATACTGGCTAGATAGTGGTAAGTGTTAAAGGAGGTAGACAGATAAAGTGCTCTGTTTCTAGAGAAATAAATTACTTCTGTTTCAGGAGACTTGGGAAGGCCTCAGTAAGGAGGATGATTTTGCTATACATTCAGCAGCAAATTTCAATTTGTAAAAAGAGCTTTCAAGTATATCATCTGCTAGTTCCACCGGAAATCTGGGAGGCAGTTTGAGGTATATTCCGTACTGGCCCAAGAGAGGTAGGGGGGACATACCCAGGGCTATATAGCGAGTGATTGATTATGCAAGCATGTCTTTGAGTTCAGCATTTCTGACTATTGCACAAAGAACCAGAGTTCTTCATTCTGCCCTCACCTCCCTGCCTTGGCTTCCCATTAATATTAAGGCAAAGCTTTCATTCTGGACCATGGCCTGCAAGGCTGCATATGATCTGTCTGGCTCCTGTGTTCCTCCTAGGACTAGCCTTGGACGGGTCCCCTTGTTTACCGTGCACACTGACTCTTGCAGAAACACATCGACATGGGTTCCATCCCACAGTTCTTAAGCTTACTGTTACAGTTGCAGAGAAAGCCACCCCCAAACTCTTTCTTGATCTGGTTCGTATCACCTCCTCAGGGAGGCTTCCCTGACCTGTGAATCTAGGCACACCCCACCTTCCCATTAGCCTCCATCTCTCTTCTGTGTTATTTTTGCTATGACACTTAGCACTGTCAGAAGTTAGAATTTTTGGTTCATCTGTTGTATTCCCAGCTAGAATGTGAGTTCCATGATGGGGGAGTGGCAGCATTTTCTTTTGTTCTTGTTCACTGTTTGCCTAGTGCCTGGGATAGAGGAGGCACTTCTAAGTATTTATTAAGTGAACAAATGGGTCTTTAATTGCTGAAGATATGATTGAGGTATTTTTTGAAAAGCAGAAATAAAAATCATTGGAATGACTTTCTAATTTTCAGCCTGTAGATTGGAAATCTGGAATTTATTTGGGACAAGGCTGATGTGAAACACAAACTTTTATTTTTTATTTTTGGGTTGTTTGTTGCAAATATATAGAAATGATTGAGTTTTGTATATTCATCTTGTATCCTGTAACCTAGTTGAAATTCAGTCTTTGTTGAATGTTTGCTCTAATTTTTTTTGTGGATTCCATAGAATTTTCTATATATAGGAATCATGACATTTGCAAATGGAGAGTTTTACTTTTTCCTTTTAAATGTGAATGCATTATTTTATTTTCTTGCCTAATTGCTCTGACTAGAACCTTTGGTGTAGAAGCGGCTCCAGAACAGAAGTGGTGAGAACAAGCACCTCTCTTACTCTAGATCTTAGTGAAAATACAGTCTGTCACCAATGACTATGATGTTAGCTGTGAGTTTTTCATAGACTCCCTTTATCAGGTTGAGGAAGTTCCCTTTTATTCCTAGTTTGTTGAGTTTTGAAAAGTGTGTTGGATTTTTGTCAAATGATTTTTCTGCAGAAAATCCAGCTTTCAGACCAGAATTCTTCTTCTTAAAGCACAGATTGAAAGACACAATTTTTCTTGTTGACCCCCAGTCAGCAGAGGTTTGGGAGTTTCCCCCTTCCTCATATGAGCTCCCCAATCACGTGGAGCAGTATTTGTCATAGGTGAAGTGTCTGAGAGGGATGCCTGTGCTTGTCCTCTGGGAAAACTAAGAATGGGATGTTGCCCTGTGAGTCTCAGAAACAAACTGCTGGAATGTGATGCCTGTCTGATGTACACACAGTTGCCATGTTTATTCTGAGGGTGTAATACTGTCAAGGCACTGCTGAATAAGCTGATTTGGGCCTATTGATACATAGCTTAGACCGTGGAAGTTTTCTAATCGTGATGCTTTAGTGTTTGATTGCATTCATTTACCTTGCAGATAGTCCACGGTGTAAGTGATCTCAAAATGAGAATCTATCTAAAGCTTGTATTTGTAATAGACAAGGTTCCAAGGAGATCTGAGACTTTGTAAAGTACACATATGGACTTCCTGAGTATGTAATAAAGACTTCTACTCACTGAGGCCTGTCAGACCCATATTAGAGGCATTGTTTGGTTGCATGGAACTTCCTTTCTTGATGTTAAGGTAATATCCAATAAAAAGTAAGATGGTAAAAATATAAGCTGTCAAGCATGAGGGTGAAGGCAAAGGTGAGATATCCATAAAAGTGCATTGTGTTAATTCAGTAGTTTGAGGCATATATGTTGGGAGAGTTCTATAGTCCAGTATTATACCATGCCTTCATTAAGGCATTAAAATAGCACTAAAATTTCTTAGAACTCTTGGATATTTATTGGAAAAAACACATATGTTGGGATCTCTGTTTAGGAGAGAGTCCTGTCCCTTTTATTCAGTGAATGCTATTGGATGGTATTTCAGTTTTAGTTAGAAACTTTTATATTATAGCTCATGCAGGGTTATTAAGAATACTGATGTGCTATGGCTGTGGCTCATATGCCTGAAAGTCTGATGACATACTATGAGAAGGGCCTCATCATTATGTTGTTGAGTTGTTACCATTAGCCGTTAAAGTATTGATTATGTTATTATTGACTCCATTTTGCGAACAAAAAAAAAACTGAGTTTGGGGCTGATTGCTTCAAAAAGGCCATTTTATTAAACGGTGGAGTATGGGTTTGATTCCAAGCAGCCTGCCTCCACATTTTATAATCTTTTTTTCTGGAGGGGGTGGGGGACCCTTAATGCTTTCTTAATTAATTCATTCATATAAAGTATTTTTTCTAATCAAAATGTTGTATTTGTATATCAAGTACAATATTGACATACAACTTTTGGTTTCAGGTGTGCAGCATAGTTATTCGACAGTTCTGTACATTACCAGATGTTCACCACAGTAAGTGTAGTTGCCATCTGTCAACAAAGATAGAGTATTATTGACTATATTCCCTATGATGTATTTTCATCCCCTTGACTGTTTTATAATTGGATGTTTGTACCTCTTGATAACCTTCATCTATTTTACCCACATTTTGTACTCTTAAACATATCTGACCTAATCCAAGGATTAATTCTTAAGTGTCATCATGACAAGTATTAGAATTTTAGTATCTTAGAGCTGATTTCAGCCCCCAAGTGAAATAGATCCCGTTTGTTGTATTCTTGACCAAAAAGGTAGTCTCTGCTTAAATGCTTCCAGCACTGAAGAGCTCACTGCTTCATGTGGGCAATCTTTTACATTGTTAGGTAAGTTCTTACTTATTTTGAGCTAATCTGAAGGTCAGGTTAACTTTCCTAGCAATTATCGTATTTTGTCTCTGTTTGAACATAAAGAAACTAAATGCTTCAGGTTTTTTTTTTTTTCGTGGTAACAGTTTTATTGGGATAGATTTGAATAGGATTGAATAAATTCTATCCATAATTCTGGATAAACCATACAGTTCATCCATCTAAAGTGTTTTTTATACATTCACAGAGTTGTGCAACCATCACAACGATCAATTTTAGAACATTTTCATCACTCTCAAAAGGAAACCCCATGCCCTTTAGCAGCCACTCCCCCTTTCTCCTCAACAGCCTCTAGCCCTAGGAAACTACTAATATACTTTCTGTTTTATAAATTTGCCTTTTCTGGACATTGTAAAAATGAAATCATACAATAGGTGGCCTTTTGTGACTGGCTCACTCACCTTGGTGCTTTCAAGGCTCATCCATCTTGTTGCATGTAGCAGAACTTCGTTCCTTTTTATGGAGAAATAATAGTCCACTTAATGATATACTACATTATCTCTATTCATTCATCACTTGATAGACATTGGAGCAGTTTCCACTTTTTGGCTGTTGTGAATAATGCTGGTTTACAGTGTTCCAAATGCTTTTGTGACTGAACAGTATGGGCTCTTCCCACTTCTGTACTCTATTTACTGGTTGGTTCATCTGAATAGAGTATTTTACATGGTGAAGTCTCATATTGTTGTTTTTACTAACAGTCTCATTTGGTCTGGATGTTTGACATTTTGGTTATTTGACCTATTGCGTGATCTGTTCACTCCAGCCTTATGTGCTATGCCGGTTGTTAACTCTGCAGTCTCTGTCTTCCTGCAAATCTTGGATTAAAATGCTGTTCACTGTAGGGGTAGCTTTCCTGTCCCATAGCTTGTTACTGTGGAAGAGGTATGATTGCCTCCTTCCGGCCACTGGTCTGTGTACAGTTAGGGTACTAACACATTTTTCTGTCTAACATGAAATATTTTAAGTTATAAAAACATCCTTTTAGTTCTGCTAGCACCAAAACGTTCTGGTCTTACAGGATTATCTATGCCAATTTCTCATCTCTAGTTAGGTTGGTTAATTATTTTGTGTTCCAGCCAGAATTTGAATTCTGGCTCTTCACCATGACCTGTGGGTAAGTTACTTGAAACTTAATGTGGTTTATTTTCTTCTCTGGAAAATGTGGGTAATAGTAGCACTTACCTTCCAAAGTTATTGAGAGGGCTGAATGAAGGAATTCATACAAAGTACTCCTCACGTGCCGGGCACGTCAGCAAGGGCTGTATTCAAGAGTGAATTTTCAAGGAGGCTGGAGGATTTCTGTGACTTTCTCCAGCCAAAGCTGGAGCTGTGCAAACGGAGCAGAACACATACTGTTCCCTTGGAGCCTTGTTGCCTGAAGGACTCAGTTTCTGAAGGAAAAGAGGTTGAGCACACATACACGGGGAATGTTAGATATCTTCGCAGTGACCAGGTTGTCCACTGTCCCTTCCTCAGCCGTGTTTTCCGGCATTTTCCTGTGTGTGTTTGTCATTGTTGGCCACGTGCCACAAAGATGCCAGTCACATCTGAAACTGCTAGTCACCACATAGAGAAAACTCCTGCACACCAACACAGCCCTGCCCTCTGAGGATCTGCCAGCTCGTGATGGCGGTAAATGACAAGAACACATCTATCATTCAAGTCTGCAAATTATTATTTCTTCCCATTAGAATAATCTCCTTAAGAGAATTATGTGTAATCTCTGCAATGTCAACCAGATTTCAGTTTTCACTTGGAGCTGTGATTCTGTCTTGTGCAATTTTAAGGGCATAATTTAAAGAAAATGTTCATCCTTTTAAAAAAGTTTGTTGTCCTTAAATTTCTCAAACCTTTCAGCTACTATTTTCAAAGTTGTGGGACCAAGTTACTGTTCAGGATATTCACACAGCCCAGCCCTTTGGGGTCCTAGAGAAAACTAAAAAGGCTGAGGGAAGAGAGGCATCTTACTGCTAATTCTCTCAGATGCTATTATGGCAATGATTCTGACATTTTTGTATTCAAGATTAAGGATATTTAAGTTAATGTTTGTTTGTAGGTGTTCTCTTTGTTTTATGTTTAGCAAAATGTCAGAACCCAGCTATAGAACAGTGTTTCTCAAATTTATGTTATCAAAGGGAGAAACATCTTGCCAGAACCCTGTGAATTTGTCCAAGCCCCACAAATGTAAGATACTTAAGTTTTGTTGCATGAAAAGTATATTTTGATGCCAGTTATCAGGGTTCTTGCCTGGTTTGGTGTCCATAAATAGAAACATTTTATTTTAGTCTATCATAGAAATGCAAAACCTTGAACTTGTGGACTTTTGAGGATATCCTAGTGATTTCCAACTCCATTTTGCAAAACCTTGCTCCAGACAGTGAGCCCATCAGTAGGAAGGGACGACTCTCAGGTCTGTCTAGCAGAGGTTGCAGATTGTATATTCATAAAGCTCTGGTTCAAGCAACAAGATGTGATCTTCCCTTCTGAGATTGTGTTGGGTTGCAAGTTTGCAGATAATTAACTTTTTAAAATATGTGCATGCATGTATAACAACTATATATTTGATACCAACTTCAGATATCAGGCAGTCTTAAATGCAGATGACATCCACTTTCTTTAATAACCCTGTAATTGTGCTGTGCTGTCCCTGCATTCCTGTCTTGCCCCAGCTGCCTTGAGTTGCACTGTTGCTTTGTCATTTTCTGACATAGCTTCTTAGCTGGCTGGTACCTGCCTGCTTCTATCTGTGGCCCCTGGACCACTTAGGAAGGAAGAAATGATGACAGTGCTGTTGCCTGGATGTGTGCTAACCTGTGAGTGACGAAACTGTATTGGCTTCCCAGGGCTGCCATAGCTAAACTACAGAAATTTATTCTCCCACAGTTCTGGAAACCAGTAGTCAGGAATCAAGTAGAGCCCTACCCTCTCTGGAGCTCCAAAGGAGAATCTGTTCATTGCCTCTTTGAGCTTCTGGTTGCTGTCAGCACACCTCCACTTCTGTCTCCATCTCTGTCTCCACGGCCCAGCTGCGTTCTCTTCTCTTTGTCAAATCTCCATTGGCTTTCTACTTCAAAGGGTACTTATTATTGGATTTAGGACCCACCTGGATAATCTAGGATAAACACTTCCTCTCAAAATCCTTAAATTAATCATATCTTTGTCATGTAAAGTAATATTTACTCTTAAACCATATAAGGTAATATTCACAAGTTCTGGGCATTAGGGCATAGACTTACCTTTTTTGTGGGGTCAAGGAGCGGTAGGCCTACTGTAACCTAAAGCTCAAGACTGCTTCGAGCTGACAAAGGCATAAAGGCAGCCTGTTGGGTGCTCAGCGGAGTATCACTCACTCTTCTAGAGATGACAGCTTTCCTTTCAGGGAACTCGATGATGTGTTGGTCTCCTGCACATCATTCTCTATCTGTTGTCCAGCAAAAATTCAGCACGTGTTAAGCACAGGGTAGGCTTAGGGGGATACCCTCCAAAGCATTCTAGATGCTGTGTCTGTCTCAGATTGGATTTGCATTCCACTGGACACTCTGTGCGCAGTCTCCTCCTTTGAACTCTTTACCTGCTGGCCATCCAGATGTTTCCATCACTCTGCCTGCCCTCCCAGAGAGTCCTGCCCAGTCCACAGTTGACAGCCTTGTTTCCTGGTTGAGTACTTTATGTGAACTTGAGAAGCCATAGCAGCCTTAAGGGAAGAAATGAAGCTGATGCGGTTGGTGAGCAAGGGACAGCCATCACTGTCTGGTCTTTCCCCAAAATGAAAGTTGCCCTCCACAGAAATCAGAGTAGGACATGGGTTATGTAACTTGGCTATTTCCAAAGCTGAAATGGGCTTTCTCTCCATGGTGCGACATGTGTGGACCATTTTCATCATCGCTGTCATTGTTGTCACTGTCACCATCATCATCATCATGCCCTACCTGCTTGTGAGCAGAACTTGTTGAGCATATATGAAGGGTCAGACCCTGTGCCAAGCACGTTTTGCACATCACCATATTTAATCCTCACACAAGCCCTGAAGGGAGCTACTATTACTATCCCATTTAACAGATGAGGCCAACAAGTCTTGGAGGAAAGTTACATTCCTGTGGCCAGCAGTGTCTTAACTGTCTGATCCAGAACCTGAGTTTTCCATTAAACAGTCTCGCCCCTTCATTTATCCTGCATAATGGGCTTTCAGGTTTTAAGGAAACAAAGGCTAACAAAAACTGCAGCTATTTTGAATAGGTCCCAGTCTTTGCAATTTCTTTTCTCTTCCTGCAATGCTTAAAGTAGGAAGGTGTCTGCAGATCCGAGGACAGGTTGATGAATGGCATGGTGCCTCTCAATGTTTCGGATGGGGATCGTCTTGGAAGAAATTAGCGTGGAGACCTGGGATGATCAGGGGAAAGATCGGCCAGCTTTGGCTAGCATAGGTCCAAGCAGATTGTTTTCTGATGACGTGAATTTACAGGCATATTTACACAGAAGAATCTGAAGCTTAGTGTCACCTCCTTGGTCATCTCCTAGGCTTTCCTGTCGGCTCTAAAGTACCCCTGCTTCTAGTGAAATGAGTAAAATTTCTGTCTCCCCTTTTCCTCTCACTCTCATCCTTTTCTTTTCCCATGCCTCAAACATATATAGAATACCTACCGTAATGCCTCGTTCTTGCCCTGGAGGTACATCAGTGAACAAAAACAGATGAAAGCACTCGCCCCTCTGGGCACTCTCATGAGTGGGTCGAAACAGGAAGCTCAGGAGAGCAAGAGACTGCCACACATGGCTGTCCTGTGGACCACAGTCATATTGTGAGTAGTTTGTTTGGCAGTGACTATTTTTATTAATCTAGGGGAGAGAAATTTCACAAATGTTTATTTCTCCTTGCTTTCTTTATTAATGTATTTTTAAAGGAAAATCATTGAGTTCCTTCCGACTCTCATTTAGGTAAATGATTTCAATTCATTTCAGGCTTATCAGCTTTTCTGTTTTGTCCCACTGAAGATGGGTCTGTGGTTCTTTTTAAAAGATGGGCCATCAGTATTTATATAGACACTTAATCCAGGTTTAGGAGTTGTCACCAGATGCCTCATGAAATCTGACAGTGATTAAGGGAAGAGAAAACAATTTATTTGTTTGGTTTTGGAGGAGTAGTGCCCAAATCTGGAAGCATAGTCATGAGCTATAATTTCAGTACTTACGACTTTTAGAAAAATTAAAAGCAGGAAGTAAACCTTGCCTGCTGCAAAGATCTGAGATACAGGATGGATTGGTCTAATTTTGTTTTGCATTTATATTTAATGGCCCGGGTCTCTTTCCTGTGGGCTGGTGCACATTTAGCTAATGAATGCCTTCTGAGGAGACTTTGTTGGCAGTAAGGTGGTCATGCCCAGCTTCCCCACCTGCAAGCCCATGGGGAAATCTGGTGCAGTTGCCACCGGGGCAATTGCAGGCCTTACCTGTGGAGTTGTTTCGTGCTCCCCACTTGCCTGGATTGTTAGTTTATAAAAATCAAAGGACCAAGGCAGAAGCCCAAGCGCCGACCCTGAGTTATTAAATTGGCTCCTCTGGCCATTTTTCATAGGCACAAAGCTGCCCACCAGCCATAACCCTGACCCTGCACTGTGGTGTGTGCCTATCTCTGCCTCGGGCCCGTCAGCCTGCCAATTTGTAAAGCCATCGTTAAATTGAGTTCAGATGGTTGATTCAGTTTTTCTCCTGTACAGCTTGTCACTTCTCTTTTCTTTGCTGCCTTCGTACTAGGACTTTTCTTAGCTGGACTGGTGGATCTTCTGTTTGGTTCGCAGATGCTTGCTTTGAGTTTGTGGGGCAGCCCAGGGTACTCCGATGGTGTTTGGAAAGGAGGCATGATGTGTTTCCCACAGCTGGAGTCACTTGGGCCTATGTAGGGAGGTGGCCTGCCACCCCCAGGACAGGTCTGCACTGTGCTCAGGGCAGTGCTGAGTAAAGGGAGGCCTGAGTTCTGTGTGGACTCCATATATGTTCTCTTTGCTGCCCTTTGGACTGAGCATATCCATCGTGACCCTTTGGGGAATGCCCAGATTTGACTGGAGAATAACAAGCCTTTTGGTTGTGGCTTCTGATCATTCTGTATGTGGTGGAAGCTTACATGTGTATGTATGTATGCATTTTAAAAATTAAGAATAGCTTTCAATACTGAGTAACCAGGCAGTAGATGAGGGGATGTTTTTCCTTTATGAAATTATTGTAGCTGAAAATGAAGACACAGTGATGGAAATGGAGAATGAACATTCTGCACCACCAGTGAATTGCCAGATGTAGACGTGGGTGTTGACAATAATATCACAAAAAGACACAACCAGACATTATGAGCCTCTGATGGTGGAACATACCATGTCTTAGGAAGTTGTCGTACAGCGCCTCTAACCCCATCCTGCAACAGAAACAGAACCACCTGAGTATCTTCAAGTGTCCCAAGGACCAATTTATAGGAGTGTGGAGGACTGAAAAGCATGGTAAATGGCACCGTGGGAATAAAGTAGGCAAGTTCCAGACGGGCCAAAGATCTGGACTTTTTTAATGAATGAACTGCAAGGGGGCAATAGAGATGGAAGAGGAAAACCTATAGATTAAAGAATTTAAATGATATACCAGTTAATCTCTGTGTGGATCTTACTTGGATCCTGCTTCAAATAAATTGGTTAATAAAAGCTAGGCATTTGGAAATTTGATCCCTGAGTGGAAATGGAACAGTATTAGGGAAATATTTAAACATTTTTTTAGGAGGGATAATAGTTTTATAAATTTTTTAAAAAGAGCCAGCCCCTATTTTTAAAGTATTTGTAGATGAAGTGATATAATTGAGATTGGTTTTAAGTTATATGTAAGGAGGGAATGTAGGTGAGCTTTGTGAAACAAGATTGGCCATGAGTTCATAATCTTTGAGGCTGGGCAGTATATATGGGGATGAAGCTTCTATTTATTTTACTGTTAGGAACTTTCCAGAATTAGAAATTAAAAAAGGAGATAGGGTAAAGTATTTCCAAAAATGCTTTTCCTAATGTAAAAGCCACGTGTTCATGGTAACAAATAGATAACGATAAACTGTCTTTGCATTAATTTGAATCTTCAGGGCATATACATCTATATATATGTCTTAGATTTTTTTTATGAAAATGAATACTATTGTACTCTTGTAATCTGCCCCTTTCACTGGACTGTTTATTTTGTGTGTTGTCGCAGACCATCACTCTTCTAAAACCTTTAGAATTGACTGTCCAGAAATGTTTAATTTAATGTTTATGCTGTAATTTTTAAAAATGATTTCCTTACGATTAAGTAAATGGTGCCTACTGCTTTGGATACAATGAGTGCAATGATGAAAATTCTTGTAATAACATTTATCGTTCTTCCTTATTCAGTAAGTTCCTTGGGAGTGTAAGGTAGGATTCGCCTCCTGTGTTAGAGATAGCTTTTGCTTGGTGCTTTGCTTATGAAATGTTCTTAGTTTTCTCCAAAATAGTAAGCTTCTTGAAGCCAGCCCTGTATTTTCAATATCCTTTTCTTCATACACTTGTCTCGATGTTCATGAATGTTCACATAACTGGGTATTTGTTCCCTTGATCTTCAAGAAACAGTATTCGTATCAGAGCTTTGCAAGGAAGATGCCGTCTTTATTGCGTAGGTGTGGCTGTGTAGTGTCTGTTAAATAAAACGAATATTCAGCATGTTCATCAAGTTATTCATTTTCTCACCTCTGAATTGGAAACTTTAACTACTGTCTGAGATGTTTGGTTGTGGAGGTGGTTCATGGGGGGGTGTTGGGAGAAGTCTTTTTGTAACTGTGGATAACAAAAATTGTCATTAAAAATTTTTTTTAATTAAGGTATCATTGTACACTCTTATGAAGGTTTCACATGAAAAACATAGTGGGCACTACATTCATCCATATTATCAAGTCCCCCCCATACCCCATTGAAGTCACTGTCCCTCAGTGTAGTAAGATGCCACAGGGTCACTACTTGTCTTCATGTGAGTCTTATTTTAAAAAAGAAACAATATGATACAGAGATGAAGTAGCTCATGTAAATTCACAAGGTTCCTTGTGAAAACGAGGCTGCTGAGTGAATGGAATGTGCTCAGCTACGTCATTGATGGGCAGTTTTGTACAAGGCCTTAGAGAAAAGTGGTTAACTCGGGCTTAGTGATTAAAAGCGAAGGCTGTAATAGAGACAGAACTGAATTGAAGTCCAAGCTGTGCCACATGCAATGTGTGATCTTTGGCAAGTTACATGAACTTGTGCCTCAGTTGCCCCATTTGTAAAATAGTGGATAATAAATCACCATATCTCACAGGATAGCTATGAAGAGTAAATAAAATTATAAATGAAGTAATACATAAGTTTAAGTGATTAGAGCCAAGCCTGGCATATAACAATGGCTTTATAAATAGTAATTACTGATAATGCTACCTTTTCTTAGAAGCATTTTAAGGCATCTGATCTAGCACAGTGATTGCATATAGTAGCCAGCCTCAAAATGCTTGTTACATGGTCAGTTTGACTGTATATTATAATGGTTAAATTTGATTTCCAGATTCAGTTAATCTTCCAGATTAACTGGGGCACCCTTTTTTTCTGAGTTGACCATTTATATACTCTATAGAAAAGAACAGATTAGGCTTCTAATTTTTACCCCCTTCAGGCTGTTATGGAATCAAATCCATTATGTATGCAGCACCCACCCTAACAGAGATGATCACAATCCTATTTAAATTATACTGCATACCTACAGAGTCTCACAGATGTGTGGATATTAAGTTATTAATAACTAATTGGGTGCTAATTACATGCCCTGGAGTTCTTGGAACTGATAAAGAGGTGCCACCTACTGTGTCAGTTCTCTGTTCAGCCCTGGAAAATCATTTTTGGCAGATGTGCCAAAGTTAACTCTTGAGCTTAAGCTTCCAAGCATTGTCTCTCACAAGTCTTCATTTTATTTTTTGTGCATTATAAAACATTCCTATGAAACTGATGTGACTTCCCAAAAGTAGAAATTCCATTTCGAAAGAGAGGGGTGGCCAATATGTGGCCATGGTTTTTCATCTCTGAGGAGATAGAGAGGAACTAAGTGAGAATTAAAAGTAATCCCAGGAAGAATGAAAAGCTACTCAAGGGAATTCAAGGATTCTGAATTCCTATTAGGTTTTTGGTTGTTTGGGGAAATGACTGTTTTCATAAGGCCCTGAACTTGGACCTTGCAAGATACAGCTTCAGCATTAAGGATACGTGTCTCTTATTTGCCTCCCCTGCCCCATCAATACCTCATCATTTATTCCATTTCCATCTCAGTTGGTAATAGTTTGGATTCCATAAACTGGATAAAAATCACTGAGTTAGAAATCCTGTATGCAAGTCAGCATGCTAGGAAATATGTTCCATGATATCTAAGATTGGTGGAACTATTCAGAATTAAAGGAGATGTTTTGAATGAGATACACATTAAAAATACCACCCTCTCCCCTTTTTTTCTCTCTCATTACTTGTGAGCTTTAGATTGCTGCAAAATTTTGCCTCCTGCTTTGAACAGGCAACATGCTCATTTGTTTTAAAGTCAGTCCAACGAGAGGTGTTGCTTTATGATTGACAGAACCCATTTGCTACTAGGAAGTTGTTAGAACATTTAGGGCTACCTGGTTTGCTTTGTCTTAAAATTAGCTTCATAAACACAGAATTGAAGAGGCTCTTAAGTTTGGGTATTGCCTTTCCTCCTGCCAAATTAAGAGCATTTAAAAAAATTGAAGCATTTCCAGACAAGGGATAAAACATAGTATAAAAGAAATAAGAGAAAACTGAGGATGAAAGCAAACAAATGGGAGCCCAGGCTTAGCAAATATTGGCAATGACTAACACTTCTTATGCATCAGGTTGGCAGAAAACCCAGTGTTTGGCTTAAACCACAGAAAATAAAAACTTCTCAGTTGTGTTGTGGCTGATAGCTTTGTCCGGACTCCACCTACCCATTCTGCGCTCTGTTCCCGGCTGGCCTCTGTCTAAAGTCCCTTTCTGGGTTTTGGCCTTGCCTGCTCTGGAAGGCCTGGTAGAGGCAGAGTCTGCCGGACGGGTTTCAGCCTCCCTTGCAGCTAGTGTGGGAGCATGTGCCTGGACTCTATCATCACATACATCTGCCTCAGACTTCGAATCAGTTCCTGGTTTTGCAACAGGGACAGAGGAAAAGCCATTTTGTCAGTGCAGTTGTTGGGTCATGTGGTAAGTGCATGTTTATTTTTGTAGATAGGACAGCAGTGGCAGTTGGAAGGGCCTCATTGTCTTACTTGGCTTGATTCCTGAGCTTAGTTATCTGGCTCTGGGGTTGGCAAGTTTTTTCTATAAAGGGGCTGATAGTAAGTATTTCAGGTTCTCTAGGATATGTATTCTTTTTTTTGAACTACTCATTTTCTACTGTTGTAGGGTAAAAGCAGCCGTGGAAAATAGATGGATTTGGATGTAGTTTGCCAAACCCTGATCTAGGCTACCCAGTGAACCTGAACCTGGAAGCTAAGCTACCTAATGTTTTTAATAAATTAATTTTCTTAGATCAGGCAGAGTTGGTTTATTTCACTTGCCTCTAGGATACTCACTACTACTTCTAGACTCCTTAGTCCTAATTTACTATATATAGGGGCCATAAAATACCACCTGCTTTATATAAACACAAATAGGACTGCTCCGATCTCCAAAGGGATCACAGCTCTTCCAGGGTAAAATATAGCCCAATCCTAATTCTCCACAGTAGATCATTTACGTCTTAACTGGACTTAGCCTCCTTATTGAAAACTCTTCTGGTGTTATGCATCCAGACATGCTTCCTTTTGAAATCCCCCCTGTACCCCTTACCCAGTCTCCCCCAGTGGTACATTCTGTATAACTGTAGTATGATACCAAAACCAGGAAATTGACATTGTCACATTCACAGACTTTATTCCTGTTTCACCAGTCTTGTACACAGTCAGTTGTGTATGTGGTGTGCCTGTGTGTGTAGTTCTGTGCATATGTGCAGATTCATATTATCACTACCACATCAAGATATAGGACTGTTAGATCCCATGTGCTACCACTTTATAACACATTGAGCCAATCCCTAACCCCTGCTATCACTAATCTATTGTCATTTCAAGAAAGCTGTATGAAAAGAATCACACAGTATGTAATCTTACTGGGTTTGGCTTTCTTTACTCATCGTGATTCCCCAACCCATCCAGGATGTTGGTCTTTATTGCTCAGTAGTATTCCATGGTTTGGATGTAGCTTGGTTTGTTTAACCATTAAATCTGTTGAAGGACACCTGGGTTTTCCCAGTGTTGGGCTGTTGATGATAAGGCTGCTACAAACATATATGTCTAGGTTTTTGAATGAACCTGAGTTTTCATTTCTCTGTGATGAACACCCAAGAGTGCAATTGTTGGGTCATGTGGTAAGTGCATGTTAATTTTTATAGGAAACTGTCAAATTGTTAAATTGTTTTCCTTAACTAGATGCACAACAGCTTGGATTGACAGTTTTTAAACGTTTTTCCTATTTTCCATTGTACCCTCTTTCTAACCATTATCTGGATTAATATTCCTAAAACAGTAATTGCAGTACTCTTACATACCATTTTGTTATCCTAAGCACTGTACACATACTAATTTAATCTTCATCCCAGCTTCTCAAAGGAGGGTTGATACAGTTATTTCTCTAGAGAGGAAAATTGAGTCAAAGGGGTGTAATTAACCTGTTTAAGTTCATCCAGTTCATTAAGATGCAGGTCCAACAATTGAAGCTCTGCTGTTGAGTTGGTGTTGCTAAGGCCTCACTAGACCGCCCTTCTAAAATACCACTGAATGTGCACTCAATGCCTTGATATGTCCCGTTCTAATCATGGCCCGTTACAGCCTGCCTACCTATGGATATTTCCTTGAATCTGTCCATGAATCCTCTGTTGCTGTGGATTTTATTTGCCCTCTTGCTTTTGACATACCTGAAGCCTAAGACTTTATATAGCTCCGTAATAAGTGGCGGCTTAATGTTTGACTAAACCGATCCTGTTGTATGGTCTCCTGAGAATACCTTAACAGAAGTAGTACAAGAAACTCTTGTAGGGTGTAGTGAACCACCCTGGGATGAAGACTTCCTGAAATTAAAGTAATCCCCATTTATTCATGTAGCTCTGGGTTTGTGATCCTGCAGTCCTTGTTCCATGTCAGAATCCTCATAACTGAATCTTAGCTGTATTCAGCAGTACCCAACCACTCAGGATTCCTTGGCATCCCCAAGGAACTCATCCTTCCTCCAATGCCCTCGTGTTCTCTGGGCACAGTCCGAGGCTCCAAGGATCCAGCTTATAAAACACTTAGCCTGCCCCTATGAGGGTATGCACGTTCACAAGGAGAAGGGGGGAATGAGAACTGGGCAGCAAAAGGGAGTATTCAGGGAAAGAAGGAAATATTCCCAACTTTTTGTGGCATAAAAGAAATTTTCTTCTGGAATACAAATCTTCCAATACCTTATTTCATCCGTACTGAGACAAAAATCATTTCATTTTGTGCCAGCAGGGAGATGAGGTGCAGAGTGTTTGATCGGGGTGACCCCTGCTAACGTACCAAAGGAGTGGTGCCCCTCCTAGGCTTCCACTCTTATTTGCCTGTCATCTGGAATACACTTCTTCCAAAGAGAAAGGGTAGAAAGTGTTCTATGAGATTCTGTTAACCTGTACTGGAAGAATAAATGGCACATTGCTTGAATGTTTCCCGAGAGAATGTTTTCATGTGTTCCTTGTGCATTTCAAACACCAAAGAAGAGTAATGGTGGCAGTGGCGGGAGGAGGCGTGGATAGTGAATGTCTGCTTAAAAGATTCTGATCTTTGCTGAGGAAGTTATTTATTTACATGAGAATATAAAAGCTGTCTTTTTCTTGAACTGCTTCAGCAAGCCCACCAGCTAAGAAGTGCATACAGGTTTACAAAAGCATAGTGATGTTTGAGTTTACTACCAAGAATTAAAATGCCTAGTGGCAACTTTGGACTCAGAAAAAAAACTACACTTTGTTGTTCACTGGTTCTTTGCTCCTATCTTGACTCTCAGAAGGAGATTGCCCTATTTTATAGAACAGCAAATCGGTACTTTTAATTTTGTGCTGAAGATCTCATGGCTGGTAATGGCTTATAATTGGTGGAGCCTGGGTCTGGGGTCTAAGCCTGTGATTTCAGCCAGCGTGCTATGTTCTGGCTTGTCAAAAGCAGACTGTAAAAAACACCCTTTACAAGCAGTATCCTGGAGGTCCTAATAAATATATGGCCCTGGGTTTTGCTCCTAAACTTAATAAGGGCCATCTCTGTTTTTTTCCAATTTTTCTTTGTCCTTAATTATCCCCTTTTCTTTCTATGGGGAAAAATAAAACCTATAAACACCAGGGGTTGCATTGCCTGGCAATCTTGGTTTCCCCTGTGCAGTGATGCATAGTGAAAGTATAAGAAGCAGAGCTGTACACTGCTGTTGAGAAATGTCTTTTGGTACATAGAGTTACAAAACTGAACCAAGGAAGCCAAGGGTGGAGGCTGCATATACTGTAATCCTAAAAATGTTGAATGCCAGCGAAGTCTTAGGGAATTGGCTATTGCCACATACCCAGGAACATTAACAGGAATGTGTAATACAAGATTTTTGTGGAATGAGATTCATGTTTGAAGAGCCGAGTGGAGAGTTCTGCACAAAACTGCTGAGCAGCAGCCAAAAAAGAACTCATGAATGATTGCACCCCGGGCAGGAGAAGGGAAGTTTGGCACCTGACTTGATAGGATGCACTAGTTATCCAACCTTTGGATGCATCTGCTGTTTTCACCAGGAGGACCATGGGACATCAGGGTGATGACTGAGTGAGGAAGTTTTGTGTCTGAGCCCATGTGTTTCCAACAGCAGTGTTCTTTTCTGTGGAATTAATGTTTCCGAGCACTACTGTGAACATTTAATCGAATTAAATAAACATTTCATCATCAAATGCAGTCAAATTTTATTTTAAAATTTATTAATGTGATCATTTTCAACTACTTTGTGTTGTTTTAACTCAAATTGCAAATGAGCTGCTCTGTCAGATGTATGCATTTGGAAGGGGCTTGCACCACTGTCTGGCTTTATGGGTTTCTTTTCTTGTTTACTTTATGTTATAAACTCATTTTAACTACCAATAAAAGTTTTAGGAATCCTATTTACATCTGAACAATGATTGAGCAACTTGAACCTATATTTTTTGCTGTGGAGTTGTCTAGTAAAACATTTATATGATTCTGCTGACTCTAATGGCTCAGATAAATTATACATCTATCTGTGTATAAGTTTATATTTCTTTCCTCACTGCCTACACATTTAGAACCTATTCATCAACCTCCATTACGTGAGTGTATTTGGATACTCTCTTTTTTCTTTCTTTAAGGAAAAACATAATTTCTGTATGCTACCAGATGGGTGTGTTGGCTATAAGATAAAAATCCCAAAATACTTAACAGACCATCTGGTGTCTTGGTAGGGTTTAGTTGATTAAGTTCTTGTGTGTTTACTAATTTTCAGTCTCAGCAGAGGTAATCTTACCCCTTTGGATTTCTACTTAAACAAAAAAATTGTTCATATTTTGTTCTGTTGTTGATTTTTTTCTAAGAACTTCCATAAAAAATATTGGTGGTAGATGGTAGCAACCATTTCTTTATAGGCTCATGCGGTTACCAGTTGACTATTGATAGGATGTCCTGAAAAGGCCGATGAGGCTGGAGGATTAGGCTTGGTTCATGGGACGTAGCTTTCTCCAGGAGATGGTAACGGGACCAGACAGGAATTGACCTTCCCTGGATTCACTGCCATTGAGCTTGAAGCTAAGCAGTTTCCTTGTGTAACATGTTGTAAGTTTTTGGGTGTGTACATTGTTCTTAGCAAGTCACCTCTTAGACTGTGGCTCTTGTGTGTCTCGGAACAGTGTTAAAAGCTTCACATACATTGTCCTGTGTAAATCATAGAAGAGTTAAGTAAGCAACATTGTAACCCTCGCTTTGCAGATGCAGACCGTGGTAGCCGTTGGCAGAGCTGATCTGCGAGTCTATCTGCCCTTGGCTGTGTGGTTGGGATTTCCCCTTCTGTGCAGCTCTGTGCCCTGGGGGATGGGAGGCTTGCCTGCTGAGCCCCTCCTCTGTGCCGTGGACAGTGCTGAGGTTAGGGCATGTGCCCCAACTCTGTGCCTCTGGAAACTTACTCCTCAGGTAACAAAACATTTTACATACTGTTAATAATAATTTTTCTTCTTCCGGCTCCCCACACTATGATTTTCATCCTAATATTCTAAAGAAGGGTTTCTCAACCTCTCAGCACTATTGATATTTTGGGGCCAGATAATTGTGTGCTGTGAGGGAGGGGGCTGTCCTGTGAACTGTAGGATGTTCAGCAGCATCCCTGACCCTCCAGAGAGATGCCACTAGCCCCCCTCTCCTCCCACCCCACCACACACATACAAGTTCCAACAACCGAAAGTGTCTTCAGACACTGCCAACTGTCCTCTGGGGAACAGCTTCCCCCGCACTGACAAGCACTCTTCTAAAAGTAACTGCCAGCTATTTGTCACTGGGTAAAGGGTCAGAAGCCTGTTTGGCAGCTGCAGAATCTTTCTGTCAAAGGGGCAGAGATTTACAACACAACCACGGATTGTCAGGCGGCAGAATTGTCAACCAACAAATTCACATTCATTGTAGAACATTTTATAAGTACATACAAGATAGGGGAAAGGCAGTTTTTTAAAAGCTCTCAAAAGCAAAAAAAAAAAAAAAGACCATTTAAAAAATCATCTCTTAATCTAGAGATAACAGTGACTCAATATTTTGCTCTTTATCCTTGTAGTTTTTTTATCTATACATATTATGTATAGAAAAAGTTTTTTATCTGTACATATTACTTATAGGAGAGACATGGCATACATACAGAGATAGAGAAGATACACTGCCCATGATATTCTGCAGTTACTTTTTCACTTTATGTTGTGAACATTTCCTATTTTTTCAAGTCCCCTTTTCCAGCATGGTTCACAATGGACAGTACACCTTATCTGCTAGTCCTTGTAATTTTTAACAGCTGTAATAACAATCCTCAATTAAGGAACAGTGTATATTTTTCTTTTATTTTAAAGTTGGGCATTTAATTTGTTTTCATTTTTTTTTTTTGTTCTTCTGATAGTGCTTTGTTATTCCCCAAATATTCACTTGCAGTGTAGTGTATACCAAGCACTCCTATTTCAGGTACCCAGGCTAGAACAAGTGAACAAAACAGACCCCTGCCCTCATGGTTCTTACAGTCTAGTGGCGTACTTGTAACTAAGTGATGGCATACACCTTGCCTTGTTTTGTTGGCATTCAGTGTGCCCTGCCATTTTCTCATATGTTTTGGCTCCTGCTTCTCCAGCTTCACTCTTCTGGACGATCTCTCCCTTGCGTAAGGGCTCAGCTTCTATGAAAGGGAATGTGCTTGCCTTGAGATTAGAATTAGTCTTGGCTTTAGACTGCTCCCAGTTTTCTAACAAAATCAGCATGAGCCAGTAACTACTAGAAACAGCATGTGTGTGCTTTTTCAACAGGGAGAACTGTCAAGGAATATATAAGGCTAATTAAGGAATTTCATGTTCCGCAGAGAGCTGACTGAGTGGTGTCTTTCTTAACCTGATTTTCATGGCTGGCCTCATAGGAAGCCAGTACAGCCGGGAGAAGAATAAAGGGGAATGAGATGGCGTGGCTTTTCTGAGTGATCTTGGTGAATGACTTAATCTCTTTGGGCCTCAGTTTACTCCTGTGCCTCATAGAGTTGTTGATAGAAGTGGATTAGATTTGTGAGCAGCATTGCCATCGGGGCTGGGATAAGTTGTCACTCCAGAGAATGGAGGCTACTCTTATTCTCACCCCATCTTTAGAAAGACTTTTGAATGACTCTGTGAGTACCTCCTGTATGTAAAATACTTGACATGTGTTCTCAAATCTAAATAGCACACTTAAGAGGTAAACGTGGGTGGAATTCTACCAGTTTTTGCATCATGTATTTTGAGGCTCTGTTGTTGGGCGAATATGCATTTATAGTATCTTTCTGGTCTATTGACTGTCCTATCCTAGGTTCCAGGATTTGAATGGTTTGAACTTCCTACTGGTGACAGAGGGTTCGTGCATGCTTTCTTATTAGCTTGCTGAGATGTGGGGCAAAAGGGACCCTAGTTGCCTAGTGAGTCATCCTGCAGGTAGATAGTTGAATCTCTGAGTTACATGCCAGGTCCGTCCCAGGGCTGTACATGAGCACAGCTCAGCCTCTCAATGCCAGGAAATCTCTCTCTCTCCTGTTTCTCCTTATTTCACCACTGGTTATTGTTTTGCCCACATTCAACCACATTTGCAAGTTACACCTTTCATTTATTTGCTGACCTGCTTGTGATCTTCCCTTACCCTGTAGATTAAAGTAGGATTGGCAGGGACTGTATCCATTTTACGCATTCTAATATGAATACCTCATCTTATTGTACTTTGCAGTATAGTGCCTTGGAGATACTGCATTTTTTTTTTTACAAACTGAAGGTTGGTGGCAACCCTGCCTCAGGCAAGTCTATTGGTGCCATTTTTTCAACAGCATTTGTTCACTTTGTGTCTGGGTCACTTTTTGGTCATTGTTGCACTGTTTCACAGTATTTCGTTATTATTACATTTCTTATTGTGCTCTGTCATCTGTGATCTTTGATGTTACTATTGTAACTGTTTTGGGGCACCATGAATCGTGGCTATATAAGACAGTGAGCTTAATTGATAAATGTTGTATGTGTTCTGACTGCTCCATCGACTGGCTGTTCTCTCATTTCTCTTCCAATCCTTGGGTTCCCTGTTCCCTGAGATACAAAAATGTGGAAATTAGGTCAGTTAATAACCCTACAGTGGCTTTTAAGTGATAAGTGAAAGGAAGATTGCAAATCTCTTACTTTAAATCAAAAGCTAGAAATGATTAAGCTCAGTGAGGAAGGCTTGTCAACAACTGAGACAGGCTGAGCTCTAGGCTACTTGCGCCAGTTAGCCAAGTTCTGACTGCAAGGGAAAAGTTCTTAAAGGAAATAAAAAGTGCTACTCCAGTGAACATATGAATGATAACTTTATGAAATGTATTTCTTAAATAATAAGATCTGAAAGTCAAAATTGCTCATTGACCCATGGGCTACAGAAGGGATATTGGGTTAACAGGCTTGGAAACAACATTAATCTTGCTGATGTGGAGAAAGTTGTAATGCATTGGATGGAAAATAAAACCGGACATAATATTCCCTTAAGTCAAACTCGGATCCAGAGCAAGGCAGTAACTATCTTCCATTCTGTGAAGTCGAGAGAGGTGAGGAAGATGCAGAAGAAAAGTCTAAAGTTGGCAGAGGTTGTTCATGATGTCTAAGGAGGGAAGCCATCTCCGTAACCAAAGCACAAGGACTTTGGCAGAAGTTGACACAGCTCTGATGCATGACTTTGAGGGGTCGAGACTTAGTGGAGGAAGTAACTGCAGATGTGCTGGAAGTAGCAGAAGAATTAGAATAGAAGCAGAGCCTGAAGATGGGACTCAATGGCTGCATCTCTGATAAAACTTAACAAGTGAACTGCTGCTTACGGATGAGCAAAAGAAAGTGGGTTCTTGAAATGTGATCTGCTCCTAGTGAAGATGCTGTCATGACTGGTGAAAAGACAACAAAAGGATTTAGAATGTTACATAAACTCAGTTGATTGATAAAATAGTGTCAGAATTTGGAAAGATCGACTTACTTTGAAGGAAGTTCTACTTTGGATAAAATGCCGTCAAACACCATCACATGTTACAGAGAAATGGGGAGTTTGTGAAAGGAGGAACCCCCTGATGCTGTGAACTTCATTGTTGTCTTATTTTGAGAAAACTGCCCCGGCTACACCCCTTTCAGCAGCCACTGTTCCTGATCAGTCGGCAGCCATCACCATGGAGGCAAGACCCTCCACCGGCAAAAAGATTACTACTCACTGAAAGCTCAGAGGATGGTTAGCATTATTTAGCAATGAAATATGTTTTAATTAAAGTATGTACATTGTTTTTTCAGACATGCTATTGTATGCTTAATAGACTGCAGTATAGTGTAAATTTAACTTTTACGTATACTGGGAAACCAAAAAAAATCATTTGACTCACTTTATTGTGATATTTACTTTGTTGTGGAGGACTGGAACGGAACCTGCAATATCTCCAAGCTATGCCTGTTTTATATGTTCCTAGAACAGTGCCTGACACATAGTAGGTGCTTAAAAATGTGGATCAGATGGATGTTATCACTGAAACATCTCAGTCAAGGAAGAAGGAATGCCAGTTATACTCCGTTATTTTTCCTGAAGGTGTATTCAGGTTGATACGTGTTAATGCATGGTTGCACAGTTTGGCCATTTTTACTATTAAGTACTTTTATCATTATCATTTATTTTGTGAAGAACTTTCTTTCCTTTTGAGTTTATGTTTCCTAAGCATCCCTCACCTGCTACAAAAAGTGAAGTGACACAAAAGTGGCCTTAGTCTCAGCAATTAGCAAATGTAGGATTGAAGTGCTTTACAATTCACAGTTTACATGTCAGTAATTGAGAGCTGACTCTTCCGCAAAATAGGAGCTTAGGTGGCTGGGCTGTGTTCAGAGTTCTTGAATATCAAAGGCATTTTCTTTAGTTTCTTGATCTTTGCTTTCTGGTCTCATGGCCTTGCAGAAGTTTTCAATTTCTTGATGTTCTAAACAATATTTTTATTTATTCCTCAGACATTATGTACAACGTCCTATATGCCAGACACCCATTTCAGGTACGCAGGACAGAACAGTGAACAAAGTGGATCCTGGGCCTCATGGGGCTTACATTTTAGTACATGTTTGCAGCTAATTATTATATTTATGTTTGATTTTTTTCTTCATTGTGCCCTAGTGTTTCTTGTATGTGCTGTCTCCCACCTGTCCAGTTTTCTTAACTCAAAATGAAATCAGTTGACTATAAATGAAATGAATACAGGAGATATGAAAGCACTTAGAGTGAGCATTTGGATCTTACCTTCCTAGAAAGTGCCGCTCACCAGGCAGTCGAGAGTGCTGTGCAGAGTCCTTACATTGATGGATCACAGGCGCCAGTGGGGAAAAAGCCTACGCTTGGCTTGTTGAAAAGTGGGTTGCTGCACAGCTGGGGTCCACTTGGCTTGGCCTTGCTGCTGTGCCCCAATCCAGTGGTTACTGTGCTTTCCTGGGCACACACACTGGGCACTCGCTGTGTGGACAGACATCTCCCTAAAGAAGATGTATGGGAAATACAGGAGCTCCAGGTCCTGGGATGGGATGCAAAGAGTACTTAACTTTCAGGGGCTGCAAAAGCTGCCAGATTAGGAATGTTCTAGTCTGAACTGAGCAGGTACTAATGCCTGTGTATTTAGGGCTGGTCACATTGCAGCTGGATGCTCTGAATCCAGATGTCTCTGACAAAAGTGTGTCCTGGAAGAGTGACTAGGTGAGGTCTCAGGAGAAGGCACAGAGTTAGAGGAGGTGGTGTGTCATCATGATCAAGAGTTTTGATTGGCCCTACAGCCAAGTAGCTGTAGGTTCAAATACTAGCTAGCTCTGCCATCGAATATTCTGTGTGACCTTGGAAAACTCGGATAACAATTTGAGCTCATTTCTCCATCTCTAAAATGGGAGTTGAATGTGAGGCACAGCCCCTCTGGTTTCTGTCCCCTCTACTCTACCTCCATCACACTTGTGCTTTCTAATTTTGTTTTCTTTCTATTTCTTATCATTGATGTAAGTGTTCGTTTTTATCATTGATGTAAGTGTTCGTTTTGTTATTTCCCCAACTGGATTCTAATCCTTTGAGAGTCAGGGATTTGATTCTTTTCTTTTTTTTTTCTTTCACCGCTCTATCCCAGCACCCAGTACCTAATAGATAAAATATTTGTAGAATAAGGGAATGAGTTTGCTAGAGGCTCATGGTCACGATTGGCCTATATTTCTTTGCTGCACTCAGGAAAAGATCATTTCCAAGTTAGAATCAGTATATTCTTGTGTTTTAGACATCATGGCTTCTGCCTGCCATGCCCATGGCAGTTAACTTCTGAATCTATTTTCCGGCCAAGAATAAAACACTCGTTCCCATGCTTGCTTTGGAGGGTGTCTTTGGGAATTGTTGCTGACAGCCTTCTACTCAGGAGCATGAGCTCTACTGTCTTTTGTCTTGCCCCTGTTCCCACTTCCTTGTTCCCTCTCTCTGTCAGTGCCCAAGGCCTGGCTGGGGCACTTGGGGGCTCCTGCAGCCTGAAAGACTTGCTGATCCCTGCTTTTAAGGGTTTTGAGCCCTGTCTTGACAAACATCAAAGACAGGATGTTGGCTGTTTTATTTATTTATTTTTTAGCTTCACAGCCGTCAGTTTGATTAGATGTTCTCAGGGCTTCAGAGAGGCATATAAAATGTGTGTTTGCTTTCAGCGACAAAGGCTATGATTGTGCAAGTCCAAACAGTGCGGTTCAGTTGAGTATTTCCTAGTTCAATTTTCGGTAGTTCTCGATTGACTGCATTCTGCCTCATTGGAGAGGAAGATAGCTTGTTGATGCTGCATATATATGCTTCTTAAACTGAAACAACCTTTGCAGATAGTTTCTGCAGTCAGGAGGATGTAGCAGGAAAGAGAGTCAGGAAAAAGGGTCTGAATTCTGATTTTGAGCATTCACTACTCAAAAGGC
The DNA here is from genome assembly GCF_040802235.1 of Manis javanica. Classification (NCBI taxonomy): domain Eukaryota; kingdom Metazoa; phylum Chordata; class Mammalia; order Pholidota; family Manidae; genus Manis; species Manis javanica. The sequence continues at coordinate 10,017,069 of NC_133158.1, forward strand.
TTGGGCAGATAGACATTTTTCTTTTAAAACCTTGAATGTCAAGTTCCTCTTCTGTCCAAAGAGTGAATTAGATTCAATGTGATATGGTCAATAGATCTAATTTTCAGTGTCATTGGTAATTAATAGGTAGAGATGCTTAGATCACTGTATTGAGCAGTATTCTCAAGTTGTATCTGGGTTCAGTGTGTGTCATGATTGACTTACTATTATTTTTGTAAGCGATATACCTAAACCAAATGGTACTAGTTTTTCATTCCTAGATGTAACTCTAAATTTCTTTGAAAAATAAGCTAGTTTAATTGAAAAAAAAAAAAAGAATAAATTAGCATATTGAGTGCATGGGCATGGAAATGGCAGAAACCATGAACATAGTATATGAGAAAGAATAAAATTCTGGGAACATTATGTAGATTTTTGTTATAAATCTTCCTGACAGAATCATTTTGGGGAATTTAATGCTGGTGGAAGCCCATGATTTTTAAAGGCATTTAGGCGGTATTACGTTGTTCTTAAGGACTTTTTTGTTTTTTTGTTTTTAACCAGGAGCTAGATCTGACCCCAGAGCTTTCCCAAGCACTCTGAGAGAGGCCTTAGGTATAGAGTGTGAGCAACAGTATGGGATAGTGGTCAGAGCCCGGCCTCTGAAGGATTCCCTCCCTAATGTTTATGTAACAGTGACACGCACAGTTACTTAACTTAACCTGAGCCTTAGTTTGTCTGCATTAAAGTAGGGGTGATAGTCATACCTGCCTGATGTTGCTGATGCATGGAGTTAACACCTCATGATGTTAAAGGGGTCGATGCAGAGGACTCCTCTAGAGCAGCATGTGGTTCAGTATCACACACTCTGCACATGCTGCCAATAATGCTGATTATTGGACATAGGAACCCTTACACAATTCATTACACGACTTTGAACACTTCCCTCCTTATTCTTAAAAGGAGATGGCTGGCCTTAGTGATTGCCAAGACCACTTCAAAGTCTGAAGACTTCCTATTCTAATGAAAATTTGCTTTTTTTTAAGCAAAGTTATTTCTGGATGAAAAAGTAGCAAATCTTGAGTTCAGTGAATATCTTATTTCTTCCCGAGTTTCTAAATGCTCTTTTCCTTGTGCTTGTGTGTATCTTATTTATCTGGCTGCCCAAGGCAATTCAGAATATGTAAGCATTTATGCAACTGAATGTTTCTTAGAGTTATGGCATCTTTGGTGAATGACTCTGGGCTGAAACATTTTATCATGCTGTAAATTTCAGAACCACTAGGAATTAAAAGAACAAGTTTATTTCATTTTGTTTATAAATACTACCCCTTTTATTTTGCAATGGATAATGGGCTTTATTTTATAAATCACCTTACTTTTCTATTTCTTTCCTGTGGAGTGAGTAAAGAGTAGATACCCATTTGTGCCTAGATATTAACATTTTGTATGTAAAAAATGCAGCCCTAGATACATTAAAAACCTACAAGCTAGTTTTAAAATGTGATTGTGAAAGAGGATACTGATTTAACAACAACTAGTCTGTCAAACAAAAACCAGTCCCTTACAGTTTCTCCCAGATATTGATGATTTAAATTTTAATAAGCACTAGGACTCATGCTTCATCAAGTATGAGTTTCTTTCCTTATTATTATACACTCTCTACTGTAGCTGACTAGATACCATTAGCGGACGCCAACCAATAGAAACCATCCCTAAACTTACCTTTTAAGTCTACATTTGTGGCTAATAAACCTGAGTTATCCTGAAGACCTGATTTCTTCTCATCTTGGAGCAGTTTATTAGTTAACAGTCATCTTGAAATAGTCCACAAATTCTTTGATACTCCTTCTTTCAGGACCTGAAGCTTAATTCTCTTCCCATTGAGTCTATGCTGGACTTAGTGACTCACTTTTAATGACCAGCATAAGGTAGACGTGATGATAACTTTTGCGACTAGGTCTCTAAAGAGACTTCCTTTCTTGGTTTAACATGCTCTGGGGGAAGCCATCTGCCACGTTATGAGGCTAGTCAAGCAGCCTCTTGGGGAGGGCCACGTGGTGAGGAAGTGAGGCTGCCTTCTGAAAGCCATGTGAGTGAGCTTGGAAGTGCATCCTCTTTCTCAAGTCCGTTCTTAGATTACTACAGCTCAGCTGACTCCTTGACCACAGCCTTATGAGATTCTGAGCTGGAACCACCCAGCCTAACTGCTCTGGCATCCCTGACCCACAGACGCTGTGAGATAATTAATATTTGCTGATAGAAGTCTCTATGTTGTGGGATAATTCGGTACACAGTAATAATAACTCATACAAGTTAATGGTGGGGCCAGATAAATTGGAGCAATCCATCACCACTGAGTCCATAAGCAGATTCCTCTCCATGGCCTACCCTTTGAATGGGGACCAACAATGGTGGGTACTCTGGGGAAGGCCTTTTTAGAGGCACAGAGGGGGACATTTTCCAGTCAGGTTTGATACTTGGCATGTATGAGGAAGATCTGTTCCACTAGCAGTTTTTAAAGACCTTCCAACTAATAGTTAATGATGGTGACTTGGCACAAATGACCGTCTGCAGGAGTGCAGGTGAGCAGGGGAGGGCAGAGCAGGTGCTGCCGGTACAGAATACAGAAATTGGCTTCTGACTCATCTCTACATAGAATAGTTTCTGAGGTGACTCATTTCTTTAGTTTTTAAAAGCACTGAACAGAGAGAGGACATTGGCATTCCACTCAGGTTTGGGTATGAAATCTGGCTTTGCCACTTAGAAGATTGTAGTCTCCACGAAGTTCAAGATGTCCCTGTGTCATTCTCTTCTGGAGTGCCTGGTGTAGCGGAACATGGAAGGTTCTCAGGGGATAGTTGAGTGAACGAATGCACATTATTGTGTGATTTTGATCAGGTAACATGACTGTTTGAGCCTCACTGTCCTGCTCTGTATAACAGGGGTAAGTAGCCTTTATCTTAGAAGATTACTGTAAGATGTTGAGATAGTGGGTTTAAAGCACTATGGCCTTCAGAAGGTGGGCATTCATGTCTCAAAATCAGAGTGAATTCTGGTTTTGTTGGTCAGAGAATGAATGTGAAGTTTTGGTCATGTTGTACTCCCTGTTTGGGCAGAATTATTCAGGGTAATTCAGTCCCTTAAATTGTCAATGATGAATTCAGAAAATGGACTCCTGGATTCGGCTCCATGCCTGGATCATATCGAAGCGGGTTATCACCAAGCTCCCACTGTACGTGCTCCTTGCAGTCTTGCTCATGTCGCGCCCCTCTCATTTCTAAGAACATAGTGGTGCAGTTGTGAGTCGTAGCTCTCCAACAGGAAGCCACATTCCTGGGGTTCAGTTATGGGCGGCGGGAGTGGAGCTCTTGATACCGATGGACCATCACTTCATGTATTGTCATCTTCGGTCTAAGAGCATGTCCAGATTATTTCCTTCTTTCACTATGATGTTTCTGTAAAGTGATCTAGTATAAATCTGGATATTCAGTAAAAACAATTCTACCTTTGTGCTGTTAATGATACTTACAAACCATAGATTTGGGATTTAAATGGCATTATGGGGAGATATTGAGAAGGGAATTTTCTGTCTGAAGGATTATATGAAGTTCACTCAACTGGGCATACCCTATTTTTGTATGCTTTTTTTTGGGGGGGTGGGTAGGGGGTGGTATATGTTTGACAAATGGAGTTTTCTGGTAAATCTTAATGTTACTATCAATGTCACTCCTTTTGGAATGAGGACTCTCACAGGAAGTTCTTATTTAATGTCACATTTTATTCTTGTCTGTTCTGTTGCACTGTGGTTGGGGTAGAGTTCTGAGGAAGGGAGTTGTTGTGTAGTAGGTAGGAATGGTAATCGTGACCATGTGGGTGCCTGCCTTCCCACCATTCAGAACTGGGGAGCTGGAAGAAGTGAAACATGGGGATCCAAGAAATACATTGTCTGTCCTTCTGTAATACTTGCCTATATGTATATATTTATATATTTTTATATAAATGAAAGATTCCATTTTTCTAAAAATAAAATGTGCAAATGAAGCTCTTTTAGCGGTAATTTTATGTGTGAATATGAAAAATCCTGGAAATTAAATAAAATAAGATTATAGTGGAAAGGACTAGAAGTCTGGCTCTTAAAGCCTTACTTTTTTTTTTCCCCCCAAACGAAATGGCTGATTATACTGGGAACCAGGGACAGGTGGCTGTGTATCTTATTTGGCAAATAAAGAATAATGTTAACCTCCCAGGATGTCAGTGGCTGTTGAGTTTGGGCAGAAAATCCTATAAAGGAGAAAGAGCTGCAGAGTGTAATAAACTCCCTGGTGCTTGATAAAACCCCTGTTCCATTTATGCTGGCTGGTCAAGATCAAGGGCACCGCGGCAGAGCAGTGGAAGGCTTCTTACTGGTGCCCAGGTGATAAGATTTCTTGTCTCCTGCTATTTTTCTGAATTACTTCTGGGGCCCCTCTTCTGATAGCAGCTCAGAGGCTTTGGATATCTTATTTCCCTTAAGTTAAACCTACTGGTCTTCATTTGCCAAATCATTTCCAGTTCTGGGAAGGGTGTGTGTGGTAAACTCAACAAGCTCGTGTTTAGTTCTCTGCTGATACTTTGGGGCCATGGGGCCTGGAGCAGGCAGCTGAACCTCTTGTGCCCTCTTTTCCAGTGTCTGCCAATGGGCAAAAAGGAAAACCAGCTTTGCATAATTGCCGTTGAGGAGGTGAAGTGAAATAATAAACACAATGTACCGGCATGTGGTTTTTCTCTAAGGCAGGGTTTCTCAATCTCAGCACTATTGCAATTTTGGGCCAGAGGATTCTGTGTTGCGGGGGACCGTCTTAGGCATTGTATGTCATTTAACTGCATCATTGACCTTTATCCAGTAGGTGTCACTAGCATCCCCCAATGCCCCCCTTCCCCCTTGTCATACCAAAGATGTTTCCGGACAAATTTGCCCCTGACCACTGATAAAAAGGTACTTAAAACCTGATGTCAGATTTTTCTTTTGATCAAAAATGGTGTAGACCAGTATTTAGCATGAATGACTTCAATTTAATATTATTTCTATATTTGATAAAGAAATTATACAGTGGGTAGTGCCTTTCCCTCCCTTCTTTTAGTCATTCATTGAATTGATGTTTTAAAAGATGCTTGTAAAACTTAGGCCCACCCATCTGCTCCTTCCAGTTGCTTTCAACCAGCATTAATTGCTTTAGGATTGATTGACTTTGAAAACAATAACAGAAATGGTTTCCTCTGACCACAAATCATAATAGAAGAACTGAAATCCTAAGAGAACCACAACAAGCTTATGAATAAGCTCAAAACTGAATTGAATCCCCAACAAACTAGATTTGGATTGCACAAGGAATATGTATTTGATTTGACACTTTAACCTCTTTAAATCCCTTAAAAAATTGCTTCTAAGGTGCGTAGACATCGACGTTGGAATGGATATAAAATTTTTTTAACTTTTCCTAGAAAGTCTGGTATGTTTGATATAAGCATACTAGAAATAAAAATGTTTGCTACTGGTACTTAGATAATTGTATTAATCATATTAAAAATAATGCTTACAGTAGATGGTACTTAATATGTGCCAGCTACTGTGCTAAGCACTTCCCCTGTAATAATTGGCTTGCTTCTCAGAACAATACTATGAGGTAGGTTCTGTCATGCCTGCCTCTCCCTCTGCATTTTATAAACAAGGAAACTGAAGCAAAGAAAAGTTAAGTGTTTGCCCAGAATTACCCAGCTAGTGAGTGGTAGACTGGCTATTCATTAGACTTTAACTTCATTTGTAGCTCAAGGTTGGACGGGGTTGGAAGAAGACAAGAAATGAGTTTCTTTTGTCAAATTAGAAATTATGTAAATTTTGCAGAAAAGTATTAGAGGAAATGTGTAAGGCTTTAATTGGTTTTATGGCTTTATCTCTTTTTTAAAAAGGTTACTTTGTGAGCATTACCCTCTGCTGAACATTGTAGACAGTTCCTGAGGTTTAATAAGATCTTGGAGTAAAATCACAAGAAATGTGACTCTCCAATATTTTCAAAAGGTGGTACTATTTTGGGCTAAAAGTACGTTACACTGGGCTGTCACTTATTAGGAGGATTCACTCCACCACACAAGCTCCTCTTTATCTGAAATTACTATGAGCTGCAACAGAAAGCTTTTTTGCTCACACCTAATTGACAGAATACTTATTTAGTATATATCAAATCAATGGTGGCCTAGTTTTTTAGGCTCACTTATTATGCTGAACTTTAGTTAATACAGAAATTACATAGTTTATAATTACAGTTTTGGCCCCTGGTAAAACTAATATTGTGCATTGCATTTGTATTATTGGCATCTCCTTCCTGGTAGTCGTGAACCGAAGAGTCTGGCCGCTCTCTAGGACTGTTTTTTTTTTACAGTTTTGATTTTAAGTTGAGAGTAGACCGAGCTTTTGTAGATCAAAACAGAAAGTATGAGCAGAAGTGTTTGTTTCAGACAGATTTTTCAGTGCCTCATTTCCTGTGGGATTGATGGATCATTTTTGGGATTTTGGGCCTGAAATGTTATGAGTTACTCACTGAGACCCATAATTGGGTCAGAACGATTGATTCTAAACATTGTGGCATGCCTAGGTGCTGGTCTTCATATTAAGAGGCTGGGAAGGAACATTAAGCATGCTCATAGTGATGACAGCATAGTCACACCTGATGCGTGCCCATGACTTCAGTGTGTGCAGGAGCACCCACTCCTGTCTCTCCTTTCTGCTCTTCACAGACTTATCCCCACAGTTAATTGTAGTTGTATGTCTATTTCAGATTGTCGATTTCGGTTTGCCATGCACCCTAGTACCTACAGTATACTGTTGAATGAATGAATGTTTTGCCTTTTTCTTCTCCTTTGAAGTAAGGGATTTTCTGCTTGGAACCACATTATGCAGGTTTGTCTTAACATTCTATAAGGCACACATTACTTTCTGAGGTATGGGTCCTCTATTGCCAGATAAATCAATTTGTACTTGAGGAAGACTGGCATACCTTGGTGTCTTGAATGTCTGGTTGGGCAATGAGGAGGTGACATGGGGGACTGAGAGGAGAGGCCACACATGAGTGTGTCATGAGTGCAGACAGAGGTCAGTGAGAGCCGTGAGGTGGCACTGCTCCTTTTGGAGAAGACAGATTGATAGGGTGGTTAAAAGCCTCAGTTCTGGAGTCCAGCAGAAACAGACTTTTGTCCAAATCCTGGTCACTGGCTGTTTGACCTTGCACAACTTTATTCATCCCCTTCAAGTGTTAGTATCCGTTTTAGTCCCTCCAGGATGCTTTAACAAAATGCCATTGACTGGGTGGCTTATAAACAAATTTATTTCCCACAGTTCTGGAGGCCAGGGAGTCCAGGATCAAGACGCCAGCAGATTTGGTATCCGGTGAGGACCATTTTCTGATTCATAGAAAGGACTTCTTGCTGTGTTCTTACGTGGTGGAGCGGACGAGCTAGTGAGGAGCTAGCTCTCTGGGTTCTCCTTTTTAAAGGCACTAATCCCAAACATGAAGACTTTGCCCTCATGACCTAATCACCTCCCATTGGTCCTACCTCCTGATACCGTAACCTTAGGGGTTAGGATTTCAACGTAAGGATTTTAGGGAACACAAACACTCAGACCATAGCCATCTCCATGTCCCTTTGATGGGCATAAATACCTGCCTCATCCATAGGATCTTTGGAAGCTCAACAAAAAGCTTAGCACTGGGCCTGCTATGCAGTAAATGCTCTTTAACTGTTAGCTTTTCTTTAGTCAGATTTGAACAGATTGAGTTGCACTGGGGCTCAGCCTGCAGGTCAGTGGCTAATATGGAAAAACTTGGGAAGTCCCAGAGGGGGTTTGACTTATCCAGAAATCAAGTTCTTTTTGAATTGCTAATTATTTCAGGCCAGCAAGGTATCATCTAAGGATGTCAGATAATTAACTAGTTCCCAGGTTTCTCAAAATGTCTCTGTGATTCTCAGACATACCTAAGCTATTCTTAAGAGCACCTTGCCTGGTAGGAGTCCATTTTGGTGTATTTGCTTAAATTATGTTACAGAGCACCGTGGATTTGTTAACTATGCTCAAAATGGCATGATTTGCCCTAATATTGATCAATGCCACATCTTTTTACTTGCTTATTTCTGCTTTCCATATGGTGAAACTCCAAAGCCAGCCCTAACTCATTAACTTCTCGGATATGAAATATAAATCGCCCGGGAGGGGATGGGCTCCATAGGATAGGATAGGAGGCAGAGTGTTTAAAATTTCTTTCAGCCCTTCTGCATTTTCCTGAGTCCCAGCCACAGACATTAGCCTCTGCTAATTTTCACAGCATGGAGGAATTTGGCATTTTCTGTGTTGTGGTCATTGAAATCCCAGTCCTCCGTAGGCTTGCCCCCACTGTGCGGGCAGGTGTGAAGTAGAACCCCATAAAACTCAAACAGTCCGGTCAGCCAGGTAAGACAGAGCTCAAGTTGGCTTCTCTTGAACACATGATTCACTGGAGAACATGATAGTCTCCCGGCCAAAATGGGGTCGAGGACAGATGGATGGGAAAAAAATCTTTCATGTCTATGGGAAAACGTTATTACTTGCAGCTTAGTTATTATGTTTGAGTCTAAGGATTTTCCCCAACATAGTGTGAATGCTTTTTGAAGAAAATGATTTCTTAGCATCCCTCATATATCGGAGTCTAACAAGTTGTAAGTTGCCCCTGCATGTAAAGCCATTTCTTTGTGCTTTCTGGAAGTAATTGTAATTTCTGTGTATTAACAGCTTGGCCAAAGTTCTTTTGGAAACTATGGCTTAGAGTTTTTTGGTAAATAACAAAGAACCTGAATGGTTCCCTGGGATAAAATACCAGATTGGGACTTTGCAAAGTTAAGCTCTCATTATGATATTTCAGTCTGCAAAGTCAGGATAACATATATAATAATGTAGGATATATGCATTATATTAGTGTAATTCAGTGCTAGTTTTTAGTGCAAACTCAACATTAGGCATCAGATTGATTATAAAATACATCCCTATATGTTCTTCCTTTTAAATATGGAACTCTGAACCCCACTTGATTGGATGGGAGGGTTGGAGTAAGTTGAATGTAAATTCATGATGTTAATAGTAGGATAAAGAATCGTGGCATGAGAAAAACCCTTTGAGCATCTCGGAGATAGACACACAAAAGTTACCTTGAGTATAAGTCCTGGATACTGATCTCTCTCATTTTTGGATTTTATTGTTATCTAATATATTTAAAGCCATAATGGAACTCCATAAATTTTCTCTCTCTCACACACACATATAATTTTTTTTTAATGGGGGATGGGAGAAGATCCCTCAGTTCTACAAAAGTTAAATTGATGTACGGCTTGATTCTGTTTATCTAGCAAATGTTATTGAGTACCTGTTTGTTGACTTGGATGAAAATGAATTTGAACTAACTTTATTTTGACCTAACTTTTTTTCAATTTTCAAATCACTTTATGAATTAGTCGAGAAGTTCTGGAATGTCTTTCAAACTCTGGATGGGAATTACTGTTTAGGAGTTGTCAGGTAGTGTCACTAGGTGATAATTCCCCTCTGTGTGAATGTCATGGTTAGAGTCTGCTTTTTGCCTCTGAAAGAACAATTATATTCAAGAAATTTCCTAGTGCATTTAAAAACAGCTGGGTGAAAGTCATTTTAAATCCCCAAATCCAACACATTAGTTCTTTTATGCATTTAATTAAGCAGAAGTTAAAATAAATTAGAACAGAAGACATTCAGTGCCGTTTGTTGAATCAACAAAGCAAGAAACAGCCTAGCATTACCCTACCACAGATGTCTGTCATTCAGCACTGTTGCCCTATAAATTCACATCAACTCTTAACATTTTTTGAATAATGATTTCTTTTCTGTAAAAACTGGTATGTGATATATAACAAGCCGGGTTCTTTATACTAACTTTACTTCTGCATGTGTGTGCACACTTGTGTGTGTGTGTGTGTGTGTGTGTGTGTGTGTGTTTTCTGTTAAAATAGTAACTTTACCTTGCTTGTTTGGATCACTTTTGGGGGAGAGAAGGGACTAAACCAGCTTAGTCAAGTTTAGAAAAATACAGAAAATCAAAACAATAAGACTTAACATTGAATTTGTATATTTTTAGTGGAAATGACTATTGAAATTATTTCATTTTTTTAAAAAAAATTTATTTTGTTATCATTAATATACGATCACATGAGCAACATTGTGGTTACTAAGTTCCCCCCATTATCAAGTCCCCACCACATACCCCATAACAGTCACTGTCCGTCAGTGTAGTTAGATGCTATACAGTCACTACTTGTCTCCTCTGTGCTGTGCTGCCTTCCCGGTGCCCCCCTCTATGTTATGTGTGCTAATCTTAATGCCCTTTATTCCCCTTCTCCCTCCCTTCTCTCTCATCCTCCCCATCCCTTTCCCTTTGGTAACTGTTAGTCCATTCTTGGGTTCTGTGAGTCTGCTGCTGTTTGGTTCCTTCGGTTTTTGTTTTGTTCTTACACTCCCCTGAAATCATTTGGTACTTGTCTTTCTCCACCTGGCTTATTTCACTAAGCATAATACCCTCTAGTTCCATCCATGTTGTTGCAAAATTTGTAGGATTTGTTTTCTTCTTCAAGTTGAATAATATTCCATTGTGTATATGTACTACATCTTCTTTATCCATTCATCTACTTATCTACACTTAGATTGCTTCTGTATCTTGGCTTTTGTAAATAGTGCTGTAATAAACATAGGGGTGCATCTATCTTTTTCAAACTGGGCTGCTGCATTCTTAGGGTAAATTCCTAGGAGTGGAATTCCTGGGTCAAATGGTATTTCTATTTTGAGTTTTTTGAGGAATCTCCATATTGCTTTCCACAATGGTTGAACTAATTTACATTCCCACCAGCAGTGTAGGAGGGTTCCCCTTTCTCCACATCCTCGCCAACATTTGTTGTTGTTTGTCTTTTGGATGGTGGCCATCCTAACTGGTGTGAGGTGATATCTCATTGTGTTTTTGATTTGCATTTCTCTGATGATTAGCGATGTGGAGCATCTTTTCCTGTGCCTGTTGGCCATCTGAATTTCTTCTTTGGAGAAGTGTCTGTTCAGATCCTCTGCCCATTTTTTAATCGGATTATTTGCTTTTTGTTTGTTGAGGAGTGTGAGCTCTTTATATATTTATCAACAACTTGTCGGATATGTCATTTATGAATATGTTCTCTCATACTGCAGGATGCATTCTTGTTCTACTGATGGTGTTCTTTGCTGTACAGAAGCTTTTTGGTTTGATATAGTCCCACTTGTTCATTTTTGCTTTTGTTTTCCTTACCCAAAGAGATATGTTCATGAAAAAGATGCTCATGTTTATAGTCAAGAGAGTTTTGCCTATGTTTTCTTCTAAACATTTTATGGTTTCATGACTTACATTCAGGTCTTTGATCCATATCAAATTTACTTTTGTATATGGAGTTAGACAGTAATCCTCCTGTTAACGTTTCAGGTGTATAGGTTTTTTTCTTGGTGTATATATACTTTTGGCTGTTTTTTTTTTTAAAACAGGATTAAGCTTTATAAGCAGTCTTGTATTGTCTTTTTTCCCATTTAATAAAATTTTGTGATTGATACAGTATCTGGTGTTCAGCTGCAGCTGAAACAATGGACAATTTGTGCAGCTGGGTAATGAGTACATAAGGGGTCAGTATACTCTTGCTTTTGCATAAATTTAAGTTTTTCTTTAGTGAAAAAAAATTTATATATATGCTTTGATTAGTCATTAATATCTACCCTGTCTGCAGGTTTACATTGCTGTCATCATTCTTAGGAGGCACATGTCATGCTGTTGTAGAACCGACCACAATTTGGAGCATAGTTACAAGTTAACCATAACACCATTGTTAGATCTCAGTTTTTTAGACCATTCTTTCAAATGGGTGGAAACTTGTTTGGTCATTCTCTTAAGAATCTTGAACTGTGGTAACCTCAGAGGTGAGAACTGGAAATCTTTATTTAGAAAAGTTTTTAAAGTTTGTGAAATCATACTATCTCTAAATGCTTAATTGTATTTCACATGGATCTTACAGTCCCTGCTTTCTGGCCCCTCAGTTCCCCACATTTTAGTCCACCAAATAATTTTATTGCCAGATGTCTTAGTGCCTTGTTGTATTTTAACATGTGTCACAGTTGCAGTTGACTTTTATGGAGACAGTTATTGGGCTAGATAGTGCATGCATGGTCTGTCATTTTTGCTGTTTTTTACAAGCTACTAATTCCTGTATTTCAGCTGAGGGGCTATTCTGTACCTTTCCCCACTTCTTATATGCTTCAACATTTAGTTAGATGTAGAATCCTGAGTAAGGAGTATCATCTGTTACATGAGGCTCAAGTTAATTTAGAGAAATTAATATTAATCACTACCTCTTATATGAATTTAAGTGTGGGACAGTTTCTGTGTTATATACCTGGTACCTACTTTATCCAATTGAATCTTTACAACAGTTTCTGTTAATCTCTCCATGTTACAAGGGAGGAAAAGAGGCCTAGAGGTAATGCACTCAGTGAAGGTCACACTGCCAAATGCAGATTTGTGAGCACCATGGTCACCCCGTTTTGTAGCTTGGATCAAGATTGAAATAGATTAATGAATAATTTTTGGTAGGTGTGTTTACTTAGTAATCATAATGCATGCAAATGGGAAACCTTAGATAATAAATAGGCTTGGGATTCAAATCTGCCCATGGGTTACATAATCTAGAAGTTTCGTTCCTATCTGTGTCTTAGTAGCTAAATTTTACCAACTTTACATTTTCAGTCCTCTTAATTTATTTGGAATAAACCACAATTCTAATGTGTGAGGTTCCAGAATGGTGAGTGGTTTCCTTAATTGACATACATTCTAAGTTAGCAATTTCTGGAAGTTGGCAGCTCCTTTTGATGTGAAACACCAAGAGCATGAGTCACTTACAAAGTGTGGTTATGATTACTGGGCCCTGCGGTGGAGAACTGACTTGTATGTATAGTATTTTGAAAGGTAGCTTCTACACAGCTCTTCCTTATGAATTAAAATTTATGAAAGCTGATTGGGAAATTCATTACTCAGAGGTATAGACACCTTGTTTGGAAACACAACACACTGTGCACAGAGCCTGAGCAGAGAGTCTTGCTACTGAGTACATTAGGATGTCTTACCATCAATAGACAAATGATGCCGGCCAACTGGTAAGGAAGGAGCTATGGCTGGGTAAGCAGGCTCCATGTGGGCACTTCCAGTTGCCGTTTTATGAGCCAGCCAAAGGCCTGGGAGCAAATGCCCTCCCTGAGCCAAAGGCATGTGGCGATGAATGTAAAAAGGACAGTCTCTTTGAAAGATGCTTGCAAACCAGCAGCTGCGGAAATCCTTTAGCATACCTGAAAGGGTGAGATGATGAGTTTTAAGAAAATGAAGGAAGGGCTAGGTATTCATGCTTGGTCCACGGAAGACATGGACAATGTGTGTTTTGGTCTTTACAAAAGTAAGTGTCTGAATACACAAAGCGAGGTTCAAGAACAGGGAGCAGCCAGGTGGGTTTGGAACTGACAGGTACATCCTATTGGTATTTTCCCTCGTCCCCATTCTTATTTTGAAAGAAGTGCCATACCCTGTAACTTTTCTCCCTGTCTTTGCGTGATTGATCTCCCTGGCTTGGAGCATCACCAGACAAGACAGCTGCTCCCTGATAAAAAGTTCACTGGCTGAGACCTCGGCTTCCAGGCTTCTCGGCTTGGCACCTCACTTTTCTAGTAAAGAATTATCTGAGCCACTTCACAACCCTGTTAGGACCCTGTCCCCTTTTGGTAAATATTCTAAAGAACCCCTAATTTGTCCACTTTCTATTGTTTGGTTGAACCATTGTTTCTGGTTTTCAAAGGTAAATACCCATTGTAACACTCAGTATGCTCTTTCCGATTGCATCCCCGCCCCTGAATTTGCGATGGGTCTGAGTGCCCAACCCTCTTTAAGGATCTCTGCATTAGATACATTTTTTTTCTTTCCTTTTTGTCCTCAGAAACTTTGTTTTTGTTGTTTTGTTTTGTTTTCCTTAAGTGAAGACAGACAGTCATCTCTAAGTTTGGTTTATTTGACGAGGAGAAAGAATATTCACGAGGACACTAGCCTGATATGACTAGAGAAACTGATAGAACCACTGCAAGATTGTGCTGTAGTCAAACTGGATGGTTCGGAGAGCTTGCTGCCCCAGGGATGGATGCATATACAAAGTCCCCAGTGGTGCATTAATTGATTTTTTGATTATGACAAAGCTTGGGCATTTCAAACTGTCTTTAGACTAATGGCCGCCACATTTGGCAAGGAGCCCAATTGCACATTGGGTTCATTGTAAAAGGAGATCTTGATAGCTCATCAAGAGGACAGAATGCCTGCTAGGGTGTTGAATAGTTGTTCAGTTTCAGAGGAGCTCATATTTTCCCTTAAAAGGTGCCAGAAATGTAGGACCCCTCCACCAGCCAGGCCACAGTGACTCTGGTAAACACTAGCAGAACCTTAGCAGAATGGTTTCAGGGGCTCCTCCTTAGATTCCAGCTAACGAAATCTCTGAGATCAGAGCCTTATGTAGTTGAATGGAATTGAATGGGAAGTTAAGGATGATCCCCAGGAGAAGTAAAATCCGTGACACCTTGCACCCTTCAACTTGCCCCACATTTTGTCGACTGCCCTCCTCCTGGAACATTTTCTCTTTCTTAATTTCACTTGTCCCCTTAAGCAATTTACTAATTAGACATTAAACTTTCCCATCCTCTCAATCCCAAAGCAAAATTATGAACACAGCAAACCAAAGCATTTGGGCTAGAAAAGAACAAAGACGTACCTGCTGCAGAGCTTTGAACTTGGAGCCAACACTGGTAACCCAGGCTGGGTGACCATATGTCGCATTAACCCCAACTTGTCCTAGTGTAATTATTGACAGCACCCCCCTCACTCTGGAAGGTGTCCCGTTTCTGAAGCTGATTATGAGGTCACCTTAGGGATGAGTGGTGGTGAGTGAAGCAGGGTGGTGGTGGGGGATGTGGTGAATGGGAGGGCCCTTATCTTGGGGTTGGGGGTTAGCTGGCCCTCTGATCCACTGAAGTGCCTTGGGTGGGTATGCACCCACCCACTCCTGCCCTAGTTCAGTCTCCAGAGAACCCAGAAATCTGGATTTTTAGGTGAATGTCCTAATTTTAGAATGTTGGCAATTTTTCAACTTTATAATAAGCACTTTGGGGGCAGACAAAATATGTGGGTGATCCATTGGTTCCTTTTGAAGACAGTTTTCCATTCTCCCCTTCAAAATAAATGCAGCCAGTTTAGATGAACAGCTTTGGTTTTGAGTCAGGTTGAGTTAATCTTGTATCTTTCTGTTCTCCTAAAAAGATGTCACAATGTCCAGGCTTTCCTGGAGCCATTTCTGTCTTTGTGAATAGGCGATTTAAGGTCTGTCCCATCCTAAAAGCTTTTGACTTGTGAAAAGCTTCTTTTCTTCCTTTTAAAATCTTCACTCTGTGTTTAGAATAAATGGCATTCCTGGGTCTGTTAAGTAGGCAGTTAATTATGCCATAGAAGCTGCCCACTGTACAGCCAACCATAAAATTTGCTCAGAGGGCAAGACATGTATTGGAATATTCCATAATGATCAAATGCTGAAACTTTATAATCAACTGTGACCCTGCAATCTGCATTCTTAATTACAGTCTTCATTTATAGTAGAGTATTGATCTGATTTTGCTTTGTCCTGAAGGTTGACTGGATCTCAGTAATCTATTCATGTCAGACTGTTTGCTAGGACCGGCTTGAATTCAGCTTTTTAGAGGATGCATTGTCATAGGGAGAGTCTAGGTAGTTTGTTTTACCTCGATATGTTTTCCAATATATGCTTTGTTCTCGGGGGATGGTTTTTCATTCTCTTTTATAAAATGTGGATTATAAGGACTCATGCCCCATGGAGTTTTATGAGATTTAAATGAGACAATTCATATAAAGTGCTTGAAAAGAGAACATAGTAAACACCAAATAAATGGTGGTGGTTATGATTTTTCTTACTCTGGATTTAAATTTTTTAAAATCTTGAATTTGGGGTTAGTAATTTTGTTGACCATTGAGGAGAGTTGAAAAAAGATGTTGATGTCATTTTCTTGATCATTAAAAAGTGAGCTAGCAATGAAAACAAACAACAACAAAGTAAATTTGTGGGGTAATTTGTGGTGAAATTCTCATATGGACTGTAAATTAAGTTGTATTATAGCAATGTTAAATTCCCCGAATTTAATAATTGTACTATACTTATGAAAGAGAGTGCTTGTTTTTAAGAAATTTGCTAATTTGAGGTTGAAATGGTATGATGCCTGTAACTTACTCTCAAATGGTTGAAGAAACATTTATATGAGAAGACGATAAAGCAGATATGGCTGCATGTTGACAATAATGGATATTGGTGAAGGATATACAGCAGTTCTCGTGTATTATATGACGGAAGTTTTATTTTAAGTGGGCTGGTGAGGAAAAATGTATCTGACAAATGTTCCGTATTTATCACCAGGTGAAACTACTGGCTCAGTTTTCTTAGAGCTTCCTGTCAAATGCTGGAGAGAGCTCCTCCAATCCTACTCTGCTTTCCCACCTTCCAATTCTCGATTCCTGGGTATGGTTATTTGAAAAGAGGAACTTCTCTGCCCAGCAGTTAGTGCTTTTGCTGTTTTGTTTCTGACGTCAAGTCATAATCCTTTGTTCATGACATTATAATAATCACCATTCGTGGCTAATTGTGATGTCACAAACGGAGGATTGTGACTCAGACTAGGAATAAACAGCAGGGGTGGATTAATTCCTAAGCAGTGAAGAAGTTGGGTGCAAATGCCCCAGGGAAAGGCAAAAAAAAGGAAGACAGAGCTGAACATATGTGATCTGTTAGCCAAATTGTCTGAGTGGAAAGCTAATGTTTTTCTCCACTCTTCCACTTAATTGTCCCTGTGGTATGAATAGCTCCTCTATGGTGGATGCATGGATTTGTTTTTAGGTCTAACAAAGCTCAAGGTGTCGTGCTGACTAATTACAGGGTTGTCACACCTGAGTTGAAAAGTGAGTCATTATGGAGCCATCGAGGTATTTTTATTTTCTGTAAAGTTGAATTGCTCTTTGTAGTCAGCCTAGAAAAGTCAGGCTGTAAAGATCGCAATGGCTGCAGACAGCTGGGCTGATAATTGACAACATCCCCAACCTGGGAACCCCGGCTAAGGCCACAGCAGAGTGAGAACTGCCTCAGTCGCTCAGGCTCCAGGACAGTTTTCTGAATGGGTTGGATGTAAACCAAGCGGTAGTTAACAGCTGTTGCTATGGATTGGCCTAGAATTAGTAGTTAATTCTCTGTGGAACTGTAATTTTCAATTCCAAGTCAAGAATATATATTTTTTTGCTTTTCAAAAATGTGTGGTTCCCATATGATTTGGTTAACCAAATACTCAAATTCTCCTCTGGAAATGACACTTAACATCTTATTTATCCCTGGGGTTACTTGGTTGTCTCAGGAGTACTTTTGAAATATGTGGCCTTTTCTAAAATCATGGTTTCAGTAGCCAAACTAAACTGGAAATCCCTTTGAATTGTTTTCCTTTTCAGGGGACATCATGTCCCAACTCCTGTCTGTTATATTTAGTTCTTTCACATCGTGCTGTTGGAGCCCAAGCCCTCTCTCAACGTACGACTTAACTTGCACTTGAAATCTGGAAGCCTTCTTGAAAAACACTGGGGAAAGACCTGAGGCTACAGCTTGGCATTAGACTCAGAGCAAGTAAACCACATTTTAAAAACTTGGTAAATTTACTTATAAAGGAGACGTCCCATTTTAGTCTAGGCATTTAATAATAGCCTTTATGCACAAGTAGAAATTACGTGATTATTATCTTGGGGCTGTGATTAGAATGTGTTATATTGGTAACATTTAGAAACGTGTAACTTCATCTGTGGTTTAGACGAAGCCCTCCATGGAACCAGCAAGTGGGACATCACGTGGCATTGCAGTTCGTATGACTTTGAGATTCTGGGAGACAGAGCAGTTAGGAGGAAGTCATGGCAACCGTTGCCACTATTTTTTCCTGTTTCCTTAAGTCACCAGGGATGGTCTGTGTTTTTTTTTGAGTAGCTCAGGTAGACGTGTTGCCTTCTGGGTTGTGAGGCAATCACAGCCTCTCTCCTGTTTCACACGCTGGAGTAAGCGTGGGGGGATATTGTTCCTGCCTGTGGTTTCCCCGTATGTGTACTGTGGCTAGCTCTCTGCCAGGATGTATTGTCTTAGATGCAGGAATGTGCCTGTGTGCATCCTTTCAGGATTTTCAAGGTGAGCATACATTTAAATTTTCCTTTGAGAATCTTGTTTGGTGCATTTACAGCTCTTCAAAAATTTCAGGTATTTTGGTGTGGGTTTTCTCTGAGCCAGTATTTACTACACTCCAGTGAAATTGGGAGAAACAAAGGGAACATGTCCAAACTCAGAGGGGCTCTCTCAGCATGGGACAGGAGCCCCCAAACCTGGTGTGGTTGTTATTGTGTGAAACCCAACAACATAGAGGTGGTGGTGACCTCTGATCCTGGGGTATGTACAGCTTCGTTTGGAAGCCAAAACTGGACCATGTGAAATCAATGAGAATAAGCCAAGAATCAACAAATGTGGATTAAAATAGGTCGAAACGTGCTATAAGATTCCAAGGGACTTGCAGATTTAAGTTCTGCAGTTTATTGGAGAAAGCGTCCTGGAGTACTTCCTTGTGTTTGGGAACCAGGTTTTAAAACAACCAGTGAAGGTGGTGAACACAATTGTATTCTGTGTCACCAGAGGCACTTGCTGTGAGGTCTTCCCTGCGGTT
This sequence comes from Manis javanica, assembly GCF_040802235.1. Lineage (NCBI taxonomy): Eukaryota > Metazoa > Chordata > Mammalia > Pholidota > Manidae > Manis > Manis javanica. The sequence goes on from NC_133158.1 coordinate 10,035,964, forward strand.
GACTGATGTTGGGACCAGTTGTGGAACCTACATCTGATGTCCTGGACATGCCTCTTCTCTCTCTTTCTGTCTCTCTGTTGCTCTCCCTCTCTCACTCTCCCTACCCGCTTACCCCAGGAAGGACGTTAGGCGGACTCACTGGACAGTGCCTGTGAGGAGCTGGACCAAGTGCCTGCACTGAATTAAGAATTCGGAATTACCAGTGGAGGCAGAAAGCATGCAAGCCAAGGAAGCATGTGTACCCAGGCGCACCGGTAGTCTCCCCAGGAGCCTTACTGTGCAGGCAGGTTAGCTTGGCTGGGAAGGAAGGTCTGATGAGGGACGTGTGGTTTGGTCGGGATGAGGAGTGGCCTGGATGATCACAGCAGGTCTCCTGCCCGTGTCAGTTGAGTGATGCAGACACTGAATGAGTGGTGCGAGGCAACCATTGAGGGTCGATGCTTGTGACACATAATGGGGAGGAGGCCAGTCGGAGAACCTTACAACAATGCATATCTGACACAATCTCAGTCAACCCCATGGAAAGGTCTGGAGCAGAGGTGGCCCATTGTATGAGTCAGCCTGTAGATGGAAACAGCCAGACAGATCCTGGTACCCCCGCATCCTTTGTGGCCCTTGATTGGGGGCTGCTTGGGAAGAGCATCATCTTGGCCCAAAAGCTGGTTGGATCCTGAAGGCTCCTTGCAGGTGAGCAGCAAGTTCTTTCTTGAAAGGACATCTGCATGGCACCCAACCCCACTCCCACCCTACTGTGTTCTACCATCAAAACTGGAGGCCCTGCCCTTTCTTTCTTTTTTTTTTTTTTGGTAGATACTGCTTTTATTTTATTAAAAAAAATTTTTTTAAGGTATTTTTGATATACACTCTTATGAAGGTTTCACATGAAAAACTGTGGTTATTACATTCACCCATGTTATCGTGTTCCACCAATACCCCATTGTAGTTACTGCCCATCAGTGTAGTCAGATGCCACAGAGTCACTATTTGCCTTCTCTGTGCGACACTGTCTTCCCCATGACCCCCCACCCCCACACCATGTGTGCCAATCATAATACCCCTCAGTCCCCTTCTCCCTCCCTCCCCGAGCCCTCCCCTTTGGTAATCATTAGTCCCTTCTGGAAGTCTTTTGAGTCTGTTGCTGTTTTGTTCCTTCAGTTTTGCTTTGCTGTTATACTCTACATATGAGGGAAATCATTTGGTACTTGTCTTTCTCCACCTGGCATATTTCACTGAGCATAATATACTCCAGCTCCATCCATGTTGTTACAAATGGTAGGATTTGTTTCTTCCTTATGGCTGAATAGTATTCCATCGTATATATGTACCACATCTTCTTTATCAATTCATCTACTGATGGACACTTAGGTTGCTTCCATATCTTGGCTATTGTAAATAGCGCTGCAGTCACATAGGGGTACATCTGTCTTTATGAATCTGAGAACTTGTTTTCTTTGGGTAAATTCCTAAGAGTGGAATTCCCAGGTCAAATGGTATTTCTATTTTTAGTTTCTTGAGGAACCTCCATACTGCTTTCCATGCTTGAACTAGCTTACATTCCCACCAGCAGTGTACGAGGGTTCCCTTTTCTCTGCATCCTCGCCACCATTTGTTGTTCTTTGTCTTTTTGATACTGGCTATTCTAACTGGTGTGAGGTGATATCTCATTGTGGTTTTTATTTGCACTTCTCTGATAACTAGTGATGGGGAGAATTTTTTCATTTCCCTGTTGGCCATCTGAATCTCTTCTTTGGAGAAGTGTCTGTTCATATCCTCTGCCCATTTTTTAATAGGGTTATTTGTTTTTTGGTTGTTGAGGTATGTGAATTCTTTATATACTTTGGATGTTAACCCCTTGTTGGATATGTCATTTACAAATGTATTCTTCAATACTGTAGGATGCCTTTTTGTTCTGTTGATCGTGTCCTTTGCTGTACAGAAGCTTTTTAATTTAATGTAGTCCATTTGTTCATTTTTGTTTTTGTTTCCCTTGCTCGAGGAGATGCGTTCAGGAAAAAGTTGCTCATGTTTATATTCAGTAGATTTTTGCATATGTTTTCTTCTAAGAGTTTTATGGTTTCATGTCTTACATTCAGGTCTTTGATGCATTTTGAGTTTACTTTTGTAGACAATAATCCCGTTTCATTCTCTTGCATGTAGCTGACCAATTTTGCCAACACCAGCTGTTGAAGAGGCTGTCATTTCCCCCTTGTATGTCCATGGCTCCTTTATCATATATTAATTAACCATGTATGCTTGGGTTTATATCAGGCTCTGCCCTTTTTTATTTTCCATCTTACTTCCCTTCTTATCTTATCATCTTATCATCAACTTCATAGTAAAAATGTATACACTTTATCTTTCTCACCAGGAAATGGCCCTTGCCTATGTAATTGGCTGCCACACACCAATAGGCACAGAGGATAGCATTTTCTGTCAGCCTGACATGCTATTGAGTATTCTGTCTCTTACTGCTATGACCTATCATTTGGCCTTGGAAAGCTTGCTTACCTTTTGTTGGATTATGAGTGGAAATGCAGTCATTGTGATCATGTGCCAAATGTTCCAAGGGACATGCTTTGTGGTTATCTCATTCAATCCTTACTGCATTCCAGCATGAGGAAGGGCCAGCTTATATTTGTTTAGTAGAAGGAGGATGCATGCATGCACGTCCTCTTTATGGATAAGGAAAGTAAGCTTTAGAGAACTTAGGTATTCAGACTCTCTGGGGTCACTCAACTCAGCAGTGGCAGAGATGGGACTTCAGCTCTTTCTGCCCACCAAACCTATGATCTTAATTGCCCTGCTACTATGGGGCAGATGTGTTGGAAGTGAGGGGAATAAGTGCAAGGATTTGGCACACTAGCCCTTTGATACTTATCATGTTTCCTGTGCCAGGGTTAAGGCCCTTTAGAACTGGCCTATATTGTAGATAGTTGATGGGCTGTGGGGAATTGAGGAACTGTAGGTGTCACTACTGGGGACTTGAAATTGGTACAGCTTCTATAAGTTTCAGGGTATGTCCATCAAACTCATGCATACACATAACCTTTGATCCAACAACCCAGACCCCAGGTACGTGTCCTATAGGTGAGCTTCCACAAGTGCAAAATGACTTTGTCCAACCTGTAAATGGACTCTGGGGCAGAACACTAGGGGCCTGGCCTGAACTGACCAAATGTGACTTTGGAGCCTTTTTAGAAGTTTCTGGTTGATGTTCCTTTTTTCTCCAAAACAAAGTAGTTGCAATGAAAAGAAAATGAAACTGTTAAAGTTACATATTTATACAAAAGTATGAAAAAGAATGAGAAGTTAGGAAAGCGTGAATTATTTCTTAAGTAGGACTTTATAGCTTTGTTGGTCATAGAAATGGTTTTTTTTTTAACACATTAGACAAATTCTTTAGAGGCCAATTTGCATTCACTTAGAGAAAGATTTGTGGGGGTGTATAGGGTGCAGAGATACCTGTTCCTTTTTAGGAAATCAATTTGTTAAATAGCCCTCAAAATATGACAGCTTTATGGTAGGATTATGACTTTTTTTGTTTCCCTGTCTGCTTAAAGGGCTAACAGAATAAGACAGTCTAATCACACGTCATTATGTTGATAGGGGAGTGGGAAGCTCAGAAGAGCTTACAGAAGTGGATGTGGGTTTCCAGATTTTGCAAGCTGCTTTTTAGCAGAAGTCACTTAAGTATAGCTTCTCAATATTTACATGGTTTGGAGATGTGCCCACCGAGCCCGTTCTGAGGGTGTCTGACCTTCCCAAGCTGTGGTTGGACTCACCTTTTCTACCTCGGGCCCATTGAGGCAGTTGTCAGGGAAGGCTTGTTGCTAGGCAGGGATGTTGTCTCCACAGAGAGAGGCCTCCCCTGGAGTAATCCATGTTTTCTGCCGGATGTTTATTATGTATAGGGGGTTAGGCAGGGGACAGGATTTAGACGAGTGTTGCCCTGGAAAACTGTTCTCCAACCTCAAGCCAAAAAAGGGAGTTTGTGTTGACCAACGTAGGGAGTAGCCTCCAAGTGACAGCCTGTGCTCTGTATTCAGGCATTTGTCATTCCAGCTACAGGTCTTGGAGGAATTAGAGCTAGATAAAGCATGAGCTCATCAGAGGCCTCCCTTCCCGGGCCCGCCTGCGTCTTCCCAGAGACAGAGAGGCCACCAGCTGTGGAAGCCAGTTTTGAGCTTTGCCGGTGATGAGCCGCCCAGCAGGAGGGGCTCATCACATTCCCCTCCGTCTTGGAGCTCTTTGGACTGGAGAAGTCTCCTCTTGGCCCCTCACAGAGCGGGCTGCTGGCGGCCCAGAGCAAACAGAAGGAGCCATGTCTCATCCTTCCCCCCTTGTTTTCCAGACCGAAGGACTTAACACTTCTGTTTGCAAATTCAGTTGTTCCTGCCCTTGTCAGCTGCTTACTTTAAATTCTGTGTCCTTTTGTGTCTCTGGGTCATTGCCTAGTAAACGGTAAGCATTGCCATACCCCAGCTTTCTTTTCCTAGGTTATCTTGCATGAGGCTTGTCAGTGGCAGAATCTCACATTGGGTTGCTTGACCTTGACTTGTCTGCTGAATTCTTGGACTGTTGTACCTCTCTTACCAGTGCATCAGGGAAAACATCCTGACATGTTTGTTTACCCTTTCACCTTATGAAGAGGGCAGAGGTTGAGGTTTCGCATCGGACCTGCAATTGGTTAATGCCCACGGTGGTGAATTAGGCATTAGCTCAGCCTCCTGACTTGTTTGAGGACTTCTTTCACCGTAATTGACAAATCAAAGACTCTAGAGACTGAGAGATCTCTGAAATAAATGGGTTTATTGAGCCTTTACAGATGCTATCCAGGTGAGGATTGAGCCCTGAGACAGGAAATTTCTGCTTTACCAGCAGCAAGGCCAGTTAACAGAAACAACCTGTCTGCCAGACAGAAGAAACAGGGCACAATTCTAAGGGATCTCAGGGAAAGACAGTTGGCTAAATTCACATTGGCTACAGATAAGGAAGGCTGTGGGCTAACACAGAGCAGGGAAAGTCCTGGGATAGGTGGCTGGTTACACAGAAAAGGCTCGTGGATTGGCCGTTGATGGTCGTCAGACACTGGTCACACACAAGGGGGCTTCGGTGGTCCTGGGGACCTTCTGGATGCTTGTTGAAATAACTTCATCCAGGAATGAAGAGTTTCTGGTTAGCTGTGGCCTGTGGCTATTGACTGATGACCTCCCCTTGTCTGTCTCCCTCATTCTCCAGCCCTTATGTCACAATTTAGGACATAGCAGAAATTTATTGGATCATAATCCCATCACTCTGGGTGTTAAGTTTGAGGAATGAAAATTACATTTATCATTAGCCTAAGGAAGACATGATGCAGTTCATAGCTAGGGCTGCTGTAACAAAAATCCCTCATGCCAGCCAGAAGTGATCTGGTGATTGGCGACCAATTTGGGAGAATGATTCATATAACTGCTTCCCTATCATTGTCTATATTAAAGAGTTGAAAGTACAGATGGGCCTCCACTTGCCCAGGTTTGACTTACGCATTTTTGTCTTTATGGTGGTATGAAATCTATAAAAGGAGACCTGAGAGATATTGCAGGTTTGGTTCCAGAGCACCACTATAAAGCAGACATCCACTCAAGCAGGTCAAATGAGTTTTTTGGTTCCCAGTGCATGTAAAAGTTGGTTACAATATAGTGTTGTTGATTAAGTGTGCAACAGTATTGTGTCTAAAAAAAATGCACTTTATTACTAAAAAATACCATCACCTGAGCTTTTGGTGAGTTGTAATCACTGATCACAGACCACCATGGGAAACATAGTAATAATGAGAAAGTTTGAAGTACTGCATGAATTACAGAGAGACATGAAGCAAGCAAATGTTTTTGGAAAAAGGGCACCTATAGGTTGGCTTCATACAGGGTTGCCACAAACCTTCGATTTGTGAAAGATTACAAAATCTGCTGAGCACAATAAAGTGAAGGATGATATGACAAGGTGTGCCAACACGCACTCAGTAGAAACCATACCTTGGATTAAAAATTTTATCTTTTCCTGGGTGCATAATAGGAGGTAGGGTCCCCTCATGATAGTGGGAGGGCAGCTTTCCTCACCTCTCAGCAGGCCCTGTGATGCAGAGGGTGGACAACTAAGACACCTACAGCCATTCTTTCTCCACACAGCCATTCTGACTTCACTTTAAGGACAGTACTCAGTCAGTTACATGAGATATTGAATATTCATGAGTAATTACTGATTACCAAGTCCATGAGATATTGAATATTTTAATCTATTTATCAGACACGTTTTGTCTTAGGATGTCCAACTGTAGGGCAATGCAAGTGTTCTGAGCATGTGTAAAGCTGAGCTCTGGTAGTTCAACAGGCTACATGTAGACTGCATTTTTGATTTTGGATATTTTTAATGTATAATGGTTTTATCAGGCTGTAACTGCACCAGAAGTTGAGGAAATCTGTATATGTATATGTTCAAACATGTGTACACACACACACACACACACACACACTTTAATTTGTTTCCTGAATCTTAAAAGAATTCTAGAAAGATTTTCAACATCAAAGGATGCATGTTTATGATGGTGCAGCTTAAAATGTAGGCTGTGGAGTATATAAAATTTGCTTTGGAGGGGGCCTTGGGAGAGCTCCACAAATAAATAAATAGGTAATCAGTGTCTTCTAGGGCAGCTGTTACTGAGTGAGACACAGTGAGAGGCTGATGTGGCTGCCCAGCTGGGAAGACCTAATCTCCATTATAGGATGCTGAGCACTGTGGTGTCCTTGGGAGTGACGAGGCAGATTTGCAGTGGCAAGGGCAAATGTGAATGGCAGGCACTGATTTGCATCAGAGCTGCTCTTCTCAGGGGCATGGCTGAGTAGCACAGGTGAAAGTAGCATCAGTAATTCTGGACTTCCTATTTATTGGTCGTGAATAATTTTCTCAAGAAATGAAGGAGAATGGAACATTTTCAAGAATAGATAATATAGTAGGCCATAAAAAGAGCCTCAGTAAATTAAAAAACATTGAAATTGTACCAACCAGCTCCTCAGACCACAAAGGTATGTAAGTAGAAATAAATTATGCAAAGAAAACGAAAAAGCCAACAAGCATATGGAGGCTTAACAATATGCTCCTAAATAATCAATGGATCAATGACCAAATAAAAACAGACATCAAGCAATATATGGAGATAAATGATGACAATAATTTAACACTGCAAAATCTGTGGGACGCAGTGAAGGTGATGCTAAGAGGGAAGTATATTGCAATACAGGCCTTAGAACAATCCCATATGAACAGTCTAAACTCAAAATTGATGAAACTGGATAAAGAAGAACAAATGAGGCCTAAAGTCAGTATAAGGAGGGACATAATAAACATTAGAGCATAAATAAATAAAACCGAGAAGAATAAAGCAATTGAAAGAGTCAATGAAAGCAGGAGCTGGTTCTTTGAGAAAATAAACAGAATAGATAAACTCCTAGCCACACTTTCAAGAAAAAAAAATAGAGTCTACACACATAAACAGAATCAGAAATGAGAAAGGAAAACTCACTATGGATACCACAGAAATACAAAGAATTACTAGAGAAAAATTATATGCTAACAAACTGGATAACCTAGAAGAAATAGACAACTTTCTAGAAAAATACAACCTTCCAAGGCTGACCCAGGAAGGAACAGAAAATCTGAACAGACTGATTATCAGCAACAAAATTGAATCCGTAATCAAAAAACTATATAAGAACAAAATGCCTGGACCAGATGGCTTCACTGCTGAATTTTATCAAACATCTAGTGAAGACCTAATACCCATCCTCCTTAAAGTTTTCCAAAAAGTAGAAGAGGAAGGAATACTTCCAAACTTATTCTGTAAGGCCAGCATCACTCTAATACCAAAACCAGGCAAGGACACCAAAAAGAAAGAAAGTTACAGACCAACATCCCTGATGAACATAGATGCAAAAATACTCAAATATTGGCAAACTGAATTCAAAAATACATCAACAAGATAATCCACCATGATCAAGTAGGATTTATTTCAGGGATGCAAGGATGGTACAATATTAAAAAATCCATCAGCATCATCCACCACATGAACAAAAGGACAAAAACCACATGATCATCTCCATAGATGCTGAAAAAGCATTCAACAAAATTCAACATCCATTCATGATAAAGACTCTCAACAAAATGGGTATAGAGGGCAAGTACCTCAACGTAATAAAGGCCATATATGACAAACCCACAGCCAACATCATACTTAACAGTGAGAAGCTAAAAGCTTTTCCTTTAAGATAGGGAACAAGACAAGGATGCCCACTCTCCCCACTTTTATTCAACATAGTTCTGGACGTCATAGCCATGGCAATAAGACAACACAAAGAAATAAAAGGCATTCAGATTGGCCAGGAAGAAGTCAAACTGTCACTGTTTGCAGATGACATGATATTGTACATAAAAAACCCTAAAGAATCCACCCCAAAACTATTAGAACTAATAACTAAATTCAGCAAAGTTGCAGGATACAAAATTAATACACAGAAGTTTGTTGCACTCCCATATACTAATGATGAACTAGCTGAAAGAGAAATTAAGAAAACAATTCCATTCACAATTACATCAAAAAGAATAAAATACCTAGGAATAAACTTAACCATGGAAGTGAAACACCTATACTCTGAAAACTACAAGACACTCTTGAGAGAAATTAAAGAGGACACTAATAAATGGAAATTCATCCCATGCTCTTGGGTAGGAAGAATTAATATTGTCAAAATGGCCATTCTGCGTAAAGCAATCTACAGATTCATTGCAATCCTTATCAAAAAACCAACAGCATACTTCAACAAACTAGAACAAATAGTTCTAAAATTCATGTGAAACCACCAAAGAGCCCTAATAGCCAAAGTAATCCTGAGAAGCAAGAAGCTGGGGGGAATATGCTCCCCAACTTCAAGCTCTACTACAAAGCCACAGTAATCAAGACAATTTGGTACTGGCACAAGAACAGACCCATAGACCAATGGAACAGACTAGAGAGCCCAGATATAAACCCAAGCATACAAGGTCAATTAATATACGATAAAGGAGCCATGGATATACAATGGGGAAACGACAGTCTCTTTAACAGCTGATGTTGGCAAAACTGGACAGCTACATGTAAGAGAATGAAACTGGATTATTGTATAACTCCATACACAAAAGTAAACTCAAAATGGATCAATGACCTGAAGGTGAGTCATGAAACCAAAAAACATAGGCAAAAATCTCTTGACTATGAACATGAGCAACCTTTTCCTGAACGGATCTCCTCAGGCAAGGGAAACAAAAGCAAAAATGAACACATGAAACTACATCAAGCCAGAAAGCTCTGTACAGCAAAGGATACCATCAGCAGAACAAAAATGCATCCTATAGTATGGGAAAATGTATATGTAAATAACATATCAGACAAGGAGTTAACATCCAAAATATATAAAGAACTCACACCCAAAATGCAAAGAACTCTATTAAAAAATCGACAGAGGATTTGAAAAGACACTTCTCCAAAGAAGAAATTCAAATGGCCAAAAGACACATGAAAAGATGCTCCACCTCACTAATTATCAGAGAAAAGCAAATTAAAACCACAATGAGATATCACCTCACACCAGTTAGGATGGCTCACATTGGAAAGACTATGAACAACAAATGGTGGTGAGGATGCAGAGAAAGGGGAACCCTCCTACACTGTTGGTGGGAATGTAAGCTAGTTCAAGCATTGTGGAAAGCAGTATGGAGGTTCCACCAAAAACTAAAAATAGAAATACCATTTGACCCGGGAATCCCACTCCTTCGGAATTTACCCAAAGAAAACAAGTTCTCATATTCATAAAGACATATGCACCCCTATGTTTATTGCAGCACTATTTACGATAGCCGAGGTATGGAAGCAACCTAAGTGTCCATCAGTAGATGAATGGATAAAGAAGATGTGGTACATATGCACATTGGAATACTATTCAGCCATAAGAAGAAAACAAATCCTACCATTTGTAACAACATGGATGGAGCTGGAGAGTATTATGCTCAGTGAAGTAAGTCAGGCAGGTAAAGACAAGTGCCAAATGATTTCCCTCATTTGTGGAGTATAACAGCAAAGTAAAACTGGAGGAACAAAACACTAGCAGGCTCACAGACTCCAAGAAGGGACTAGCGGTTACCAAAGGGAGGGGTATTGGAGGGTGGGTGGGGAGGCTGGGAGATGGGGATTGGGGGGTATTATGTTCAGTACACATGGGGGATCATGAGGAAGACAGTGTAGCACAGAGAATTCAAATAGTGAATCTGTGGCATCTTACTATGCTGATGGACAATGACTTCAATTCAGTATGGGAAGGACTTGATAATATGGGTGAATGTAGCAACCAGAATGGTTTTCATCTGAAAGCTTCATAAGAGTGTATATGAATGGTACCTTACTAAAAAAAGTAATGAAGGAGAACAAACTAGTATGATAATCCTGATGGTGGCAAAATAGAAGTCTTTCTCATTTTAGAGTGTGTTTATCCCATCATTGAAATTAGTTGACCATAGAAATTGAGGATTCAAGCAGCTTCCATTTATTTTATATTGGAAGGGTTTTGGGATTCTTAGCTTTTGTTTTCTGAAAATTCTCCAGTTTACTAAGTTTCAGTGAAATTAGAAATAGCGTTCCTTTCAAGTGCTTTGAAGTGAAACCTGTCAGTGGACAGATGTCAGTCAGGGAAGGGATGTATGTTTTACGAAGTGCCATTGTTCTTCCCATGCGATTGATTGATTGTTCGGCTTCTGTTTTTTGTGTTTAGTTTTGTTTTGTTGCTTCCTCTGGGCACTGTCCAAGCCCTCTTCTAGACTAGGTGATGGGAGAGAGCTTTGCCAAACACTGTTCTGGCTTAGCCCCAACCAGGCTGTGGGCCTGACTTGCTGTGACAGTGGCACCAGCTCTCGTCTGTGGCAGATGGCTTGGAAGGCAGATGCAGTTTGCTGCATCTGGGGTGGTTGTTATCACTGCTCTGAAATGCAGGGGTTTCCTGGTTCTCCAAGGCCACTGAGCCCAAGAAGAGAAGAAGCAAAATGGTAGAGACCCTCTAAGGGGCCGAACAGATCCCTTTTTAAGTGTATTGTGCAGGGTAACTCATTTGCCAATTCTCTCCAGGACAAAAGGTGAATAATGCTTAATTGTCCCTGTTCTTCACAAGGGAATATGTTATATACAACAGCTAATTCAGGACCCTCTGTCTGCCCTTCTTGGACATTTTGTTGGACTATCTGATACATGGAAAGTGGAGGAAATGTACAAAAGAGTGGAATACAGGTTTAAGAAACATGTACAAAACCAGAGAAAGCCTGGGACCCTAAAATACTCAGTGTCTTTTTATCCTGAAGGTCCATGAAGGTATAAATTAATCCTCCCTCCCCATCATCACACATTAGGGCCAGCATTGTGCCATTTATGGATTCCACATCCTAAGAGAAAATCATTCACTCACATGGTTTCTGGTAGTTGACTCCTGTCTCTTCGATATGCCCTTCTAACTATTTGACCAGAAACAAAGCTCTTTGAGTAACAGCAACCCTCTGTTGGCTTTTGAGCTTGTGTCTGGCTTTTTCGCTCAAGGGTTTTCTTTTCCCCCCAAGGAAATTAATAGATGATCCACTCAGTGCCCGACAGTTTCAGATCTCAGTGTTGTCTTTCTCAGAAAGGCATGTTGTGCTTCTTTACATCTCTTGAATGAAGCTGCTTATTGAACGATTGATTTTCTGAGAGAATTGCTATGTTACATAGACAAAATAAAGGCACATTATATGTCAATGGAGGAATGGCTAAATAAAATACAGCACACCAAAAAATGTGGGATATTAGGTACCCTCAAAGGATTTAAGTCCCTGTCTACTGACATATAAAAATACCTAATATACTGTTGGGTGATATAAGCAAGTTGCAGAGCAATATGGACTGTACTTTTATTTGTGTTTTTTAACGGAGTATAAGAACCAGCCTATATATGTATGTGCTTCTCTGTGTATGTACATGTAGTTATTTAGAAAGATGACTAAAAAGCTGTAAACCAAACTGTGTTTTCTCAGGGGCTTGGGGCAACATTGGGCTGCAGGGGACAAAGGGTGACGATCGTGCTTTGTTTGGAACGATGCATCGTCCTGATCTTGTACATTGAGGATATATTTATATCGTATGGACATAACAAATTCTGCAAACTATCTTAACAAGATTACTGCAGACAGTACGTTGCCCTAGGACACCATTTGAGTTCCCACCAAGAAATGATACAGCATCAAATATGTCATAAAATCTTAATACCTTGAATGGCATATGAGGTTTTCCTAAGGGTTAGTAGGTACAGTGGAGCCACATTACGTGATGCAGACTTAGGTTTGAACCCCGACTAATAACGAATTTACTGATGGGGTGCAGAAAGTGGATGTTGCATCATTTATAGATTGAATATAAATATATTTTAGGTTATGGAGAATCCGTAAGGTAGGTAGGATGAAGAATGAGCATTCTAGGCTATATTTACTTTGATTTTTCTTCTTACATTCCGGTGCTAAACTGTTAACAGTGTATAATAAATAATGAATTTTCTTCGACTGTCATATGTGTTCGCTCCTTAAAGATTCAGGTGCCTTTCCAGATACGTGGTGCTGTTAATGGTTTGATAAAGAGTTGTGTGTTGCACAAGTTGCAGGTAACATTTAAACATAGACTGGCAATTTATAAGACACTGAATAGAGATTTAGGTAATGAGCATGCCCCATGGAATTGGACAAACCAGCGTTCAAGTTTCCATTGTGCAATTTGATAGCACTACATCCCCGTATTAAGCTTTCAGCTGGGGGTGTTCGGTTATAAAATGTGACCAACAAAATTACTTAACTCTGTACAATTGATATGAGTATTAGGTCATGACCTAACTACAGTTTATGACACATCCTGTCTGAGAGGTGTTACCTGCTATTACTCCATGTTACACTGTGGAAATCAACAGAAGTAAAAAAAATCATGGCAAAAGTTAGCTACTTCTATGTAAGCACATGTAAAACTTTTTAGATGTTGTACATTTTATTCAGTATCTTTCCAGCCCTTTTATTAACATAACAGTTGACTTTATAACAATTGGATATGATGTGAGACTAAAAATTTTTATTAATTGGTTGCTATTCCTTGGAATAAAAATGAAAAAAAGATGAACAATGGGAGAATATTAAACACGCAATTTGCCCATTCATTACATCAGACAATTCAGTTTTATGAGAGGTAGGCATCATATTAATGTTCAACTATTTAGCAAGATGTATAAATGATTAATATATGAAAAATTCTGAATTTAATACTGTCGAAAACTTGTTAGAATAAATGATTTTTATGTTTCCATTAGGTTTTGTGATTGGAAATAATATATTTTATGTAAGGGGATATTCAAATACTTCTGCTTATTACTCATGAGATGTCCTTAAACTTGGCACCGTATTCCTCTTTGCTAATACATTCTGAACTCTTACGGCTAAATGTCCAGGTAATATATTATAATTGAACGCACATTTATGTCAATATTGCCTGTCAGCCAGGATCCAGTAACTCAGCAGACATTTTCTGCCTATTAGGTGGCTGGATTTGGTGCTAATGAGCCCTGGGAGATGGTTGAATCCTTGCTCTATAAAGGTGTGCTCAAATACCAAGAAAAGAGACAAAAGGTATAACCTCCTATAGAACACAGATACTAAAAGGTTTGTGTGTTGAGGGTTGGAGACGAAAAAGAAACAGCAAAGGCTGACTCCTGTGGAGAGTGGGTAAGAGAAGACTTCGAAAAGTAAGTGATGTCTGAGTTGAGTAGGGAAAGACGCAGTTAGGCTTGAAGGTCTGGAACTTAGGGAGTGGCAGAGTATGGAACCAAGATGGAACAGCAGTGAGGTAGGCAAGAGGGCAAGTCCTGAAGGGACTGTGAGTCTAAATTTTGAAGGCATTGAGATTATAGCTAGTACAGTAGGGAGAGGTTTGTAAAAGAGTACAGACTTTGAGATGTAAGATGAGCAAGATACAAAGATCTAATGTTAGACGTGGTGACTACAGTTGATAACACTATATTGTATAATTGAAATTTGCTATAGAAGAGTAGAACATCTATGTTCTCACCCACCCTTCCCCTCCCCTGCAAAAAAAAAAAAAAAAAAAAGAGGACAGGGACTTAAGGAAATGTTTTGAGAATGTTCTGTGGCACCTTCAATATGGGCTTGAACTGATTGGAATACAAATATAGATTCTTAAAACTTAAGACTTTGTGTTGCCATGAGAACAGACCTTATCTAATGGTCTTTTCTCACAGTGCTGTACCCTAAAGTGCTGTACCCATAAAGTCCTCCTAATGCATATGTGGCCATTGTAAGTATTTGCTGCTGTGGTTATGTAATTGACATGTTAAGTGCATAGCAATTTAAAACCTTGTAACCACATGCTTATTCCATTTTTTTCTTTTTTCTTTTTATCAGTAGAAGGGAATTTTATTAACCCGATAAATAGTACCTACCAAAAACCGATGGCAAACATGTTCATTGGCCAGTGTTACAGCTTTTTCTCTGAACAGGAAGGATAATAGGATTCCCATTATCGTTGCTACCACTGCTACCACTACTTCGCTTCCCTCTCCCCTGCCCTTTATATATACAACAGCACAGACTCATTTCTAATGTTACCCCATCCTTGGTTTTATAAGGCTTTTTCACTAATGGGTTGCGTGAAGACATTTCCTTGTATGTCTATACTAGGTGGGTACTTTGCATGTGCATGAATGAGCAGGGAATTAACCTGGGAACTAGTCTCCGGTGGAAACGACTGAGGTCCACTGCTCTCTTCAACAGGAAAATACCTTTTCTCACTTTTCGTATTGTAGGGCAGCACACAAGAAAGGTTTTCTTTTTTCAGGAGGTCTTTTGAAAAGTTATCATGTTTATTTTTCATGCTTCAGAGTCACACTTGGCTTTGATCACTGCCTGCTGCACAGATAAAGCCTTGTGACCTAAAAGTCCCTTAAACTTTGAGCTTTAATTTTTTTCTTTATACGCTGGGGATGTGACAGTGTTGCCCTTACGGAAGTACCTGGAAGATGATCTGATCCACGTGAAGTGCCGTGCACAGTGTCTGGCGCATGGGAGATGGCCAGTTAAGATTGACCATCAGCATCGTCTTTTTCTGTCAAGGGCCACATAGTGAATATTTTAGGCTTTGCAGGTCATACCGTCACAACTACTCAATCCTGCCTTGTGGCAGAAAAGCAGCCAGAGATATGTAGACAAATGGGTGTAACTATGTCCTAGTAAAATTTTATTAACAAAACCACTTACAAAGCATTAATAAACAGGCTGGATTTAATTGGCTCATGTACAATATCTAAACAAACAGCTGTATGCTAAAAAGAAACCTTACAAAGCTAGGCAGGTTGGATCTGGCTCATGGGATATAATTTACTGATCCCTTTTCTATAGTAATGGTTCTCAAACCTTTTATTCTCAGGAATCCTTTATACTCATAAAAATTATGGAGGACCCCTAAGAGCTTTTGCTTATGTGCATTATGTCTTTGATACTTAACTGTATTAAAATTTTTAAACTGAGGTATTTAAAAACTTAATTCATTAAAAATAACACTAGTAAAAATGTGGCATGTTAACGTAAATACCATTTCTATGAAAAGTAGCATTTTTCCAAAACAGAAAATGTGGAAAGAGTGGCATTGCTTTACATTTTTGCAAATATCTTTAATGTCTGCCTCAACAGAAAACAGCTGGATTTTTGTAACTTTTACAGTCTATTGTGATGTTCCAAGTCTTGTAGTCTCTGGGAAACTCCCACTATATCTCCTAAAATTATCTTGAGGAACCACAGGGGTCTGGGACCACACTTTGAGGATCCTTATTCTATAGACACCATTAAGGGAAACGGTTAGGTGTTATCTTGTAAAAACTCCAGCTGCTTTTCCAAGTTCCTTTGTCATGTCATTCTGAGCTGAGTGAAGTGTTGCAGTGTTTTTCCCTTCCCTCTGCTGCAGAAGGTGTAGTCAGTCATGTGGTAGGAGTTTATGAAAGCAGGTTTGCTTTATTTTCTGAAACGATTGTCACCTTAGCTTAAATCGTCTGCCACTGCATTGCAATAAGAGTTTTACTACTGTAGAGAAACAAAAGCCAGGAGATAGTCTGAATTCACTGGAGTAAAGGGGAACAATAGAAGGGAGCTTCCGAACAGGAAAATGCCTCTGATGACAAAGAAGCCTAGAAGAATGATTTGCATAAACCTGTAACACTTGAAAAGCTCCAAGAAAATAAGGTTAAGTACAAAAGGAGACTCAACCCTAGAGTGGCTTCTTTTGAAATAACTTTTCAGGATTTTCAAGAACAACTGTTTCATACTCTAGTGTTGAGGGCCCTTTAACTCTAGGGCAGAGATACCTGGAGCTGTGAATTCTTTTGGGGGAAGCATGTGTGTCCACGGTCTTGGAATTGATCCTTATTTAGTGAACAGGTGGCTCTGAAAATCTTTGGCGTTTTATACCCATGGTGTACTGATTCCTCTGGGTATCCACTTTCCCCCAAGGATTTCCATGAGCTGCCTTTCACCCAAGAAGTAAGTTGATTCATACAATGCTTCAATCATCCTGTGAGATGCTAATATAAATCCATCTCGTAAGATTTTCCTCATGAAGAAAAGCAAAATTACTTTATTCAGATCTGTTTTGTTCATAGAGACCAGTGAGTAAATAGACTGGGGATAAAATGGCAAATAAGCTGAGAATGTTCAACAGCAAGATTTCTTGTAGACCTGACTGGATAGAAATGAATATTAAGTAATCCAGCATAGTGCTAAAAGCTTGCACCTAATTGCCTTTTCTTTATATTTAGCTTAACTTTAAGGGAAATTTAAAATTAATTGGGCTCAGTGAATTCCCTTGGTTGCCTAGTTTTATTGCACATCATAACATATTTCTGTTTAATTTACCTCTTAGAGCACTAGTACTTCAGTGAGGATATGACCATGTATTTGGAAGGTAGTAAAGTGAACTTGATTGCTTGTGGAGGTTGAGCTCTAGAACTTCCAAAAAAAAAAAAAAAAGTCAATGAAACAATCCTGCCTTGTTCCAGAACATTTACATTTTGAATTTTCCAATGTAGAAGGATCAATATCCCCGTTTTCTCAGGCTCCTGTTCGGCTGTGTCACTTCATTCTGTGTATATACCTCCTTTCCCATTATCACATCTGTTACTTGTATTCCCCTCTTCCTCTGTGCATCTTAAATTGCATGGTTTTATACTCCACAGGAGTACATGGGAAACATCCTAACAACCCTGGTGGAAACAAATGTGCATCCCTATCATTAAAGCTCCAGCTGTAAGCTTTGCCTCCATCGAGGTCAAAAGGCCCTGTTGTTTAAGGAACCCCGCATGTAGCAATGAAGTGAAGACAGTCTGGGAGGGGAAGGTCCCTGGTTTTCTGGAAACATGTGTAATGGGAGATTTAGTATTTGCCCTTCCCTCCAGCCCCTGTCCTCATCGCTTGCCCTTTGTCTGTTTACTGCTATCTGCATATTTCTTCCTCTGTGTTTGTGGAGCACTCTGCTGTCAGACCATATGGGCTTTTTCCTCTGGTGATTAATCAGGCTGCATGCTGGGCTTTCTGATTCTTTGGGGATTGTGTTTCCTCATGATCTTGTCAGAACATGCAGAATAGCAGAGTGTTAGTTCTTGCATTTGCACCCACTGCTAACAAGGCATCTGACAAGTCCTCAATGGCACCTGGGATGCAGGATGCAACTGCCTAGTGAAGTTTCATTTCCACATCTGTGGAAGGTCTGGGTCTGAAGAGGCCCAGGTCACATTTTTATTTATGCTGCATGTCTAGTTGCAAGTTACCATAATAATATATTTATTTGTTTTTTGTGGGGGTTTTGTGGGCCAAAAGGTGGTTTAAAAACAACCAAATTCAGTGGTCAGTTCTTACTTCTGCAGTATATATAAATGAAGAAATAAGTACAGGAACATCTGAAGATTTGTTATTATGAAGATGGTAGAAGTAATAGCAGCCAGTGCGTGTTGAGGCATCATGCTAAGATTCAACCAACCCTTACACTGTTTACTATTTTATCAACAACTTGAGAAGAATAGGGGCTAGTATTATCTCCATCTTAGAGAAGAGAAATTTGAGGCCCAGAAAGTTAAGTATCTGGCCTTCAATACTCAGCTAATAAGTGGCAGAGTTGTTTTTTTTTTTAAACAAAGTTTTTGGTAATTGAGTAAGAACATATATAAATTGGTTTATATATTAATTAATGCTAGTGATATTCAATATAGTAAACATTTTATAAATGTTATATAAATGTAAATAAATAATACAGACTACTTCCAGCTTCCCAACCACACCAGTTATTCCTTTCTGCCCCAATAAGGTGTAACCACTATTGTGAACCACTCACCATAGATGCTTTTGCCACTTCTAGAACTTTAGGTAAACGGAGTCACACAGTGTGTACTCTTTTGCATCTGATGTCTTCTGTTCAATGTAATGTCAATGAGATTTATTCACCTTGTTGTGTGGGATACTTGTTTTCTAGTTTTCATTGATGACACAACTATACCACAGTTGACCCCTTTGCTGTAGGTGGACCTTTGGGTTCTTTCCAGTTCTAGGCTTTTAGGAATAAACTGTAACAAACAGTCTTGTATGTGGTTTGCACACATATGCATATTTGTAGTCAGTCCCCTTGGGTCCCACTGTAAGGGAGTCATAAGGTGCGTGCAGAGCTTGAATTCGAACCTTGGTCCTTTGTCCTCAGAGCCTTGGTACTTTACCACTATCTTTTGCTGTGCCTATAGATTAAAAATCTCCTCAGGTGATGAGGCTGGAGGTTTTTTGTGAAAAGTTGGGTGGACTGGTACTTAGAGATACGAAAAGAGAAAACTTGGTTTCCTCCTCTGCTCTGCTTTGCCCACACTTGGACTCACAGCACTCGGACATCAGTTGTGTGGATTTTCCACACCAAGCAGTTCTCCAGTTCTCTGCAAATACTAACTGGGTATCCTACAATTTAACCCAGTGTGTGTGGAGGTAGTGTCAGATCCCATAGTGATGGTCTTAGTCATCTGCCCTCTCTGCCACCCAGCATCCCTCCCACCCCCCACACTTCAGATGACAGTTGCATGGTGGGTCCCCAAATCGGAGCCACCACCCCTTCCTCAGATTCAGTCATTTAGTAGAGTGGCTCACAGAACTGGAAAAACAGTATATTTACTAGATTACTGCGTTATGACAAAGGATATATTAAGGGATATAAATGAATAGCCAGACAAAGAGAGACACAGGGCAAGGTCTGCAAAGGTCGTGAGCACAGTTGCTCTGTGCCTGTGGAGCTTTGGGCTGTGTTACCCTCCTTGCATGTATGTGTATTCAGGCTTGGGACTCATACTTTGGAATCTTTATTGAGGCTTTCAAGAGTCACCTCATTAGCATAATTCAGGTGTGGTTGAAAGGGACCTGCTGTGAATAACAAATGACACTTCTTTCATCTTTATAGCTCTTATCACTTAGGAAATTCCTAGGGTTTTAGGAACTCAGTATCTAGAACTGGGACAAAGACCAAAACTGCTTATTGTAGGTCATAATATCACAAGGTGTTTCTTAGCAACTTGTGTTTGCCCCGCTTATGCAGGTGCCAGACCGTTAAACTGCCCATCATTTTCAGAATGATATCCTTTGTGTAAAGTAGATGTAGGACACTTGAAAAATGGATCTTATCAGTATTGCTTGCCTAACAGGTTGTGAAGAAGTTTTTTGTTGTTTTTTTTTCAGGTTGTGAAGAAGTTTAAGTTACTAATATCAGATTGCACAACATTGGGGTTGAGAGTGACTGTTTAGCTAAGCATTGGCTTTATTTACTGTTAAACCTTGGTACCCCGGATTGAGGGATCCAAAGTCAGAAACCAGAAATAGCATTTCTAAGACATCCACCCCCAGGTTTGGGGAGTTGACATCTTTCCTCTACTCTCTTTGTGCTAATTGGTTGTGTGGCCTTGGGAAAGCCACTTTCCCATACTTTAATTTG
Organism: Manis javanica; assembly: GCF_040802235.1. NCBI lineage: Eukaryota > Metazoa > Chordata > Mammalia > Pholidota > Manidae > Manis > Manis javanica. The sequence continues at coordinate 10,056,092 of NC_133158.1, forward strand.
CTCAGTTTTAACATGGGATATATAGGATTTCATCAAGGGTTCTTATCTTTTTGTTGGTTTTTCAGATCCAAAGGAAGTTGAATATATCTTTTCCTTTGAAAAACAAATACAGATTTGTGTCAAATTTGATATGGGCTTATTCATGCATATTTCTTAGGATTCCTTGATTATAAAGGGTATTTTCGGTTCTAATAATAGATAAAAGTTACCTCTCTGCTTTTTGGAGGAGAAGTAGTTTATTGCATCAGGTTATTGTCTGGATGCCAGTGCCTACTGTCATCGCTAAAATGAAAACACGACTCCTTGGTTACCCTGTAGCAAAAGTGAGCTGGATGCCCAGTTGGTCCGACAACGTCTCTGATGGTAACACCTCCGTGGACTGCCACTCTTGGGGCAGCCTTGTGCCTCGAGGGTGGAGAAGTGAATAAGCCAGACTCCAGCTTAGGGCTTAGGGTGAGGCTACTGGACCCACGTGGTGCGTAGCTGCTGGAAAAGAGAGGCAAATATTGGCCGTGTGGGAAGCCAGGTAGTGTAATGGTGAAGAGAACAGGTTTTGGAGGTGGACAGAGCTAGACCAGATTGGAACCTCAGGTCTACAAAGGCCAGTTTTATCCCTCTCTGTGTCTCAGTTTGTCCATCTGCTAAAAGAGTATAGTGGCTGTACCCTCCATTTGGATTGTTGGGGCTTTAAATGAGTCATGGCAGGGTCACCCGGCCTTGGCCCTGTTTGACACTTCACCACAGGTAATTGTTTTGGGGGCATTGTCCTGTGTACTGTGCAGTGGTTAGCAGCAGCCGTGGCTTCTACCTACCCACTGGATTCCTGCAGCTGCAGCAACCAGAAATGTCCCAGGGCATTGCCAGGTGTCCCGTGGAGGAGGCAAAATCCCCTGCCCCACCTCAGCCACTTGAGAACCACTGGTTTTATGTTAAATTCAATTTTCTAAATGTTATGGAAGAACTCTTGGTGACTGTTGCCTTAAAGAAAAAAGTTCTTTGAATAAGCCGCAATTCCCTGCCTTGTGCTCAATTGATGGAAACAAACCCAAAAGCCAACAAAGCCCAGGTAACAAAAGTCTTTTTGTTCTCTGCTTACTGAATTATTGATGTGCGCTCTGAGATGAACTGCATTCATTCAGGTAGGATTAATAGCCACATGCTTCTTGAAGAACAGTAGCTATCACCTGGCTTCTGCCCCCTGGCCTTGGCGATGTGAGGGCTTCTGCTGCCTGCACATTTGCAGCCCAGCTTCCTGTACACAGGCTCTGTTCTTACAGTCCTCGCTCAGAGCAGACCTAGTGAATAATGGTAATGCCAGGCAGCTCTGCCCGGAGCGTTAGCCTGCAGGGAGCGTGGGCGCAGGTGCCAGGTAGTGGGTGAGCTTAGCGGATGGGGATGAAAGACCCAGGCAGGGAGGGCTTTGGGTGACTGAGACACAAGAGGGCCTTATCCCTCACCTCTTAGTGACCCACACCACAGAGATATCAACCAAGAAGAGGCATCTGGGGCACCTGAGGCTTGGAGCTGAGTCGGTGAGGATGCCCGTGATGGGTGTGAAGAACAGGTGGAAACAGCCCTGCGGAAAAGCACTTGCAAACTATGGAGTGAAATAGCAGTATCGGATGGGTCTGTCTGTTGGGGAAGGGAGTTGGAGGTTGGAAAAGAGGGGAGGTAGATTCTGATTCTTTTTTTATTTGCCATTTATTTGCTCAAGGATGCTATTTGTTTCTGCAGATAGGAGGGACCTGATGCCTATTGTTGAATGACGATTGACTTCATGAGTGGTGGTGTCCTAGGTTTGCCAGTCTTGGTGAGGACTTGGGGTTGGGCAGAGGCCGCATAGTGCCCTGGGGTGCACATTCATCTCTCATTCTTCTTGTCCTCATCTTTCCACTCTTTGCTTTTTGATCTTTTCCTAAATGTCTGGCAAGATTGCAGCAGTACACAAGCATATTCCCACTTCCGGAGATGTTGCACCTCTAATTCTTTTTGTTTCATATGGTTTGTATGTGCCCCAAGGGACGGTTATGTTGTAAAAGTGGGAGTCCCCATTGTCCTCCCCACCCCAAGTCTGGAGAGGGATGGTTGGTTGACTGGCAGTGTGGACTGTGATCTCTGATAATGAAGGCAAGATTAAATACTTGCAATCTATTGACATTCTGAAATGCTCTGTTTGGACACTAAGGCTTAAAGAGAGCTTTTAGAATTGGAAACTTCTAGTCATTAAATTAAAAAAAACAACTCTGTTAAAAAAACCTAGGAGAATGCACAGGGTGCAACTGGGAGCTGTCCCATTGATTAGGTGTCCAATAGGAGCTACATCTTCAATCCAAATGCCCTGACCTGTTTCTTTTAGTAATAATTGGACAATGTCTAGTTATATATCTGTAAAGCTATCAAGAAAGAGAGACCCTAACTTCTTGTTTTGGAGAATGACTGTAGAAAGTATATTATCTTTCTTTCATTTTTATCTTACTCTGCCAGTCTATTTAAAAAAATTTTTAGTCGAAAAAGCAGTATGTGAATACATTACAGTTTAAGAAATTCTAATGACGCAGAAGCACATTTCATTAACTCTTCCTAATCCCAGACCCTTCTGAAAGATGAATGTGGTGACTTGTGTATTGACTGCACTTCTACATCTGGAAAATACCTAATTTTCATATTACATAAATGATATATATGTATTCCCACTTCCGGAGATGAATATATATTTAACTCTCTTTCATACTTAGAATTTTTGGTACCAATTATTGGTAGCTTATAATAATTGGTATCAATTATTGATAACTTAGTATGTGCCAAGCTCTGTGCTGAATTCTTAGAATAATCCTATGAGGTTAGATAATAATATCTCCCATTTTAAAAGTAAATAAATGTATCCAGAAGATGATGCAAGAAGGAACTTCGTGTCAAAGCCACCTGGTAAGTGGCCCCAGATCATTAAACCCTGACGGTGGTACAGTTTTCCCATTACTCTCTTAACATCCTGCCCTCACCCTCCTCCATGGCTCCCCACATGCATGTCCTGTTTGTTTCTTTCAACTTAGAAAAATGTTACTCTGGGGAAAATGGCCCATGAAGTAAAAAGTTTCTAATGTTATTATATTCTTAGAAAAAAAACTTGTGCTTCTACTTCAGCTGTTATAATCACTTTTAAGATTTGAGTTATGGAAAATTTTTACATCGAGAAAACACAGCACACATCCACATTTAACAGATGCTAATGCTTTGTTCCAGTTGCTTAAGAGATTTTTTTTTTAAAGGAGAAAACACTAGAGAATTTCTAAGTATCTGAACATCTATACCCCTTCCTTTCCTACCCAAAGTAATACTTACCCAAGGTAAGTATTTTGCTTATGCATATTTACCTATGTAGCAAAATGAAAAAAAGAAAAAAGCATGCAAGAGGAATCATATGTAGTGGATTCAGCTTAGGACACTGGTCAGTTGCGTGTGGACAGTTTACTGAGTAAGTACTCCCTGGAACATAGTGAGAGAATGGTGTTCCTTGTTTTTCCTGGGGTTTTGTAGGCAGCATATTAATAGCATTTTACCAACTTCAGAAATTCCTATTTGGGACCCCAGATCCCTTTCATCATCCAGGTGTTTTGTTGTTGCTTGTTTTGTTTTGATTGTCCAACATGTTACAAATTCTGAAATGCATGGGTTTGTATCTTTAAGGGCTTATCAGAGTTTTGGCAGATTCTTTGAAGCAACAGATGTTTTTTCAGTCCCTCTAGGTACCAGGCATTAGCTAGGCAAAGAGGATACAGTAGAGAATGAGAAAGATAAATAAATACCCCTTCCTGACTGAGCCTTATATTCAGTTTATTCCAAATACCATCCCACCTTCCCCAGTTTAGTATAATGTGACTTTTCTAAAAGTCAGTAATACTTGCAATTAAATAGAGTCCCAGATTTTTCATGGTGTCCTCAGCAGTGGTTACCATCTTCCCCGTGTGTGGAAGATAGTGTGTTCCAATTTTTGGTTCGTAGAAGGTGGTCACCTTATCTATTATGCGGCAATGAGGCATCCACACTCTTATTAAACGGTCTGCAAAAGTTATGTGCCCATTTCCATTTGTTATTAGACAATGTGCTAATTGCACGGGTGATTTAAATGTTAAAAAGGCATTAAAGCATTTGTTGTAATAATTAACAAAGGATTGGTAGGTTACAAATGAATGATAATGCCGTATTTTAAAAATACAGCATTACATATCTGTGCAAAGTGGTATGTTATGAAACATTAATATTCAAATGAGAGATTTGAACTGAATGATCTCTAAAACCTTTTCTGGTAAGTTCTTTCTGATTTTCTAAAGTATAAGCTCTACATCTATTATATCTTGTGAGATGTCAACCATGTCACACTTACGAAGACCTCAAGGAAAGGCAGCAGCCTACCTTTGGCCACACGCCACTGCATTATCAACCTTTGATAGTGAACTAGAGATTGCTGAGGTTCTTCTTTCTCAACAATAGAAGCTGTGTTTTTCTAGCTGGACACAAAGCTGCTGGAATAAAGACTAGCGTTTAGCCTCTGTAGTTAGGTAGGATTTAAATTTTGGCTGACAGGATATAAGTAGAAATGCCATGCTATTTCCAGCAAGTTTCCTTGAAGGAAGAGAGGCATCTCCTTAATGTCTTCTTTCTCTTTGTTGGCTGAAACGTGGACCTGATGGCTGGATCTTGAGCAGTTACCAGAGACCATGAGGTTTTGCTATTATGTGCAGGCAGAGCCAAAAGATAGAAGCCATCTGGGCAACACTATGTATATAGTTGTGCAGATCATTTCTTGTGCAAAGGTGTCTGCCTTAGAGGTTGATTAAGGGGCAGAAATTCAGTCCTGGTTCTGCTTACCAAGGTCTGTATCTGGAGAAAAGTTGGGCATTTTACCTTTGATGAAAGAATCGTGTTTACTAACCCATGTGCCTACAAGGCTGCTTTCACCTGGAAGGGTACCTTTTTCTACTTATTCAAAGGTGCCACATGAGCCCTGTTACCACGGAATGAATGTCTCACCACCCCAAGACCTTCCTACCTCTGAACTAGAGAGAATACCCTTTATTTGTTTAAGCCACTGTTGTTCTGGCATTTTCTATTGCTGTTGCCTGGATCCGAGCCTGATGAATAACATACCACTGTGTTTTTCCTTGCATGGGTTACTTTTGATATTTTTTTTTTTCCCCAACAAGAGAGACCAAATCTGGGCAACTTAAGTCAATAGACCTTTTTTGGAAGATTTTTAGGAGCTCACAGAAGAGGGAGGCAGCTGAAGAATCAGTGTTGGTCCCGGGCAAGGAACAAAAACGTTCCAATATGCTAGGAAGTGAATTCTAGAGCCCAGCTTGCTGTGACTGGGACAGTCTGGCAGTTGGGGTGACTTCTGCTATGGGGGCCGTAATCTCCAGCCTTGTCTTTTCTCCCTAAGGAGCTCAGTCATGATTCGGTGGTGGCACAAGGGCGGGGTGTCCACTTGGTGAAGTGTAGCAGATCACACGTCCTGGCCCCTTGGCCTGCGGTTGCTGTAGTGGGAGTGTGCATATCTGGGTCGACTGTTTAACTGCCTGCATTGAAGGAGCATACTTTTCAAAATAGGAATTGAAGCTGCTGTTAGGATGAGGGATAGATACTAAGTATCAAAAAAGAAGTAAAAGGGAAAGAAATAAAAGAAGACAGTGATGGCAGGTGATCACACCACTGTGTGAGCTCCTAAAAGAAGAAATGGAATGAAGTGCATACTAGTTTCCCATGAAGTGTTTTTTTTTTTTCTTCCTTTTTGGTGTTTAAAATTCCACCATCAAGAAATGAGTGCTGAGTCTGTATTTATTAGTCCACAAGAACTATCATCAGACCCTTATTGACCACCTGCTATGGGCAGGACATTGTGATTGACACAAGAGTGACATAACAAAATGACACACTGAATTGAGAGGCGCCCAGAGTCCTGGGGAAGCTGCAGAAATGGCTTTGCAGTCTCAGCCGCTCTGCCACCTGCCATTCCCCTCTCCTTTATAACCCTTTAGGGAATGGTTTGTATGCTTTTTTCCCAGAATTGGGGCTCTGTCTCAACACTAAGGATCTAACGTCATCTTGAACCCTGCAGAGGTATGTTTCTGCCTCTGAAGTGCTATTTTGTGGTAATTTTATGGTTTTTCTTTATGAATAATTTACACATAGAGTCCTAATATCTTTGTATAACAGTGAATTTTGGTGTTCATCAAGGGTACATCGCAACTAGAAGAGAAAAATCAATTTTCTTGTTATAAAGCAAAGTAAAACATGAGATCATCTATCCTATGGGAAAGCAGTATACTTTATAAGCATTTTGGATTTTTTTTTAAGTCAGAAACTCATGGATATATAAGTAAATTATTGTCCTGTCTCATACAAAAATGGTGTACTTATTACTCTCCTGTCACATGTCCCCGCTACCTACTCTTGTTGGGTTATGAAGTGTTCCGTAGTCACAGCATTGTAGGGCTAAAAGACAAACCTGTGATTTAAACCATTTAAAAAAAATATGTGCCACATCTTCTTATAAAAATTCCCAGGGACACCGACACCATAACCTATTTTGGTCACTTATCTCTTTGTCTTAAGCTCTTCTAGCCCTTATTGCAACAGATATATTGATACTTTTGTCCAATTTCCATAAATTTTCCTGGAATCACATGTTGTAAAAAGTTTCTGTGCCTCTTAAGTTTAACAGCCCCTGCTATCTGTTTTTCTGTGCCTCTGGTGCCTAATCTCTGAATGCCCAAAGGGAAGAAAAAGAGTAGTAATAACAGTAGTAGTTACAGTTTATTAAGTGCTTCTTACATGCAATGCATAATCCTGACCACAACCCTCTGAGTTACGCAGTGTTATTATCCCCACTTTACAGATGAGGAAACAAGGCCTGACTTATCAAGGCCAGAGGCAACACACCTGGAACTTGAGAACTCTGCCTTAAAACTAATTCTGTGGGAAATCAAAATCACTTCGGCTTTCCCACTAACAGAAAATTGATATATACTTAATTAACGTTTGTGCTTGGAAGAGAAATAAGAACACAATTCATCTAAGACTCAGAGAATCATAACAGACTTAGAAACCCCACTTCCTTCTCTTACTGTTGACCTGTTACATTCAAGGAAGAATTCATTAATGACATTTCTCTCATATTTAAAGATTCCTCCCATCTCCTTAACCGCTTTTTACATTTGGCTCACTGTAGTGGGACGTGGAAGTGAATTGAAAAATGCCAGGTAGATGGCGACTGTGTGAGTTGAAGAAGTTGTGGATCCACATGACATTATCCATCTACTTTAATGCTTTTTTACCTTTAGCAAGTTAAAGAGGTATGGTCTTTTGATACTGTCCTTTAATTTTAAAATCTGGGGCTGTTTTATAACCATTGTTGGGTTGTGGGGAAAACAAGGTAAAAATTTTGCTAGTGTCTCTGTTGCTTTGGAATAAATCAGGGAAATTGGGTATGTCCCGAACAGTAGCTTGGTACTAAGTTCGATGCTCTTTTGACTTGTATCTTTTCCTTGACATTTGGAAACTAGGGCCTCTGAAAGCAGTGGGCTCTGACGTGGCCCAGAGACTCACAGGACAGTTTGATGAGGTCACCAAGGGGAGCCAGATTTTGAGGCGAGGTTTTGTTAACCTTTTGGCCTGGTGTCCTGTCCTTTCCCCTTAGTAATAGAAACCTGGAGTTCAATGCTATTGACGTCGAGCAGTCATTGACTTGTGCACAGCGAATTTGAAGCTTGGGTCTTAAGTTGAAAGGGGATAAACAATCAACCGTTGAGTTCTTACCTGTAATAACTTGTTGGTTTCATAACTTGTCCCCAGTAATCCCTCATGTATGGTACAGATACTAGCCATCACCTGGCTTTTATTAAAATCCATAGAAATATACCAATCCCAAACCTCGTTTTTTTTTTAAGTCACAGATTTCCACTTCTGCTCTTGCAAAAGCTTTCACAAACAGCAGAGATGTTGTATATGAAACCTTGTGTTGCTTTGTCTGCTAACAAAGCATAAAATCTTACCAGGGAGAGAAAAAAAAGGGCAAAGGAGTCTGAATCATAAAAATCTTTGGGAAAAAATAGTTGTGTTGTACATGAAAATGTAACTGAAGAATGGCCCTGAGGTTAATTTACGTAATTAAAACAAAGGAGTACAAATATTCTCAAGCATTAATCAGGCATCTGCAGCCTTGGTCCCTGACCTGGGAGTTGTGGGGATGGCTGAGGTGTGGAGGCCTCTTCCTGCAGAAGCATCTGGAGTGTGATGTTCTCAAGCCCCTCCTCTGTCATCACCGTGGCTGTAGGGTCCTCTGGGTCTCCATGCCTCCCGTCCTCTACCATGCAGGCTGAGGTAGGGTCTTTGATGGCAAGACAGGAAGCCAGGAGGAGGTAGAGTAAACCCGAGTGGTACCCTGCCCTTCCTTCCCCATTTTCATTCCTTTCCCTCTTCTTCCTCTTCTCAGCCCCTCATCCCATTTCCTCCCTATAGCAGTTATGTGTCCATTACCTCAAATCTGAAGTGTTGCATCTGAATTGAGTCTGTGTGTATAAGGCATGGGGAAAGTGGGACTAACAGTTGGGCTGTTTTTCTCTGATAAGCATGTTTATGGTTCTTGATTGAATGACGCAGAAGTGCATTGGGTCGGGAGGAGGAGCAAGCTACCCCTTGCTTGCTTCTGTTCTCCCTAGTAATCCTTCAAACACTCCTGCAGTGTTTCTCAGGTGTGGGTGATTTTGCCATTCACAAGACATTTGGCAATGTCTGGGTTGTCATATCTCTCTGGTAGGGCTTCCTCCTAGCATCTAGTAGATAGAGGCCAACAGGACGGCTCAACGTGCTACAGTGGACAGAACAGCCCCTCCCTGCAAATTATCATCCTGCCCCCAGTGTCAGTAGTGCTGAGAAACCCTGCTCTACTTAAACAGCTCCCGGGCCAACACAGGGGCCTGTCTTGCTGGCACATCCGTCCTTGCCAATTTCTCTCTCTCTCTCTGCAGTGTAGCAAACTGGTTTCCTAAACCAGTTAATTGTTTGCCTTTTAATTTGTATTGGCAACTCCTCTTTTAGACAAAGCCAAACTGATTGCTGCTCAAAAGGATCACAATTTCCAAAGTGTGGAATCAAAATTAGGAATTTTATTCCTTGGGAGTAATGCCAGTTATCAGTCATTTACAGAGAGATACTTGAACAATCCACAATATAGTTCACCACATTATATGGGCTGGTGAGTAAGATAAGGATTTTGAAGTTACGCAGTCAATAGTTATGATCACTTAGGGTGAGCAATAATTTTGTGCCAAACCATGTGCTGTATTATTTTCTGGTCTCTTTTGCACTAAGCCATTTGTCCTGGGGGCCTTGGCTATCACTGCCTCCAGGAAGCTTTCCTTCATGCCTCAAGCTCAGAGTCACATACCCGTCCCATGTACTTGTTCTCTGGTAACATAAATCTTAACTCATTGAACCAGTGACTTGCTGTTGCCTTTGAGTGGCAAGCCACTCTTGGGTAATCATTCACATTTGCTGGACACATAGTAGGGTCTCTGTAAGTACTTGTGGAATGATTATATCAAGGAAAGCCAGCACTTTGCTTAATTACAAAAGGAATTATAGTAGAAAGAAACAAACTCAAGAGTCAGAAAATGTGTGTTTAGATGTTGGTTCTCTGACTCTCATTTATCAAGTAAGTGGATAAATAAGCAGACTGAATGAATGAAATTATTGTAAATGGGGAGCCTGCATGTTTCTCGTAAGCAATCATGAGTACAGTGCTGTCACTATGAAAGTTCATCTGCATTATTAAAAACAACAGGATTTTCTGTTCATCTAGAGTCAGTAGCAAGCAGAGTATTACTAAAATCCTTGCCACCCTTATCAGCATCCCTCTTCTCAAGCAGGAGTTCTTACTGGGAATGTCCACCACCTATGCCGTCTGGTCCTCATCCTCTGACTTTTTATGCTCCTCTACCCCTCGCTCATTCCGTTCCAGCCACCTGGCCTGCTCGCTTTCCTCACGCTTCCCCGCCCTTTCCAGGCACCCTTCTGCCTCAGCGTTTGTAATTGCTTTTCCCTTTGGCTGGCCTGTTTTTTTCCCTAAGACCTCCATGGATTGACCTTGACCGCCTGTGGGTCTCTGCACAGATGTCACGTTTTTGTAAGGCCTTCCCTGGCTACCCTGTCTCTGATTACAGCCCATTCATGACTTGTTCAGTCTCCTCTTCCTGGTTTCCTTTTTTCTCCTGAGCACCACTTGGCATTCTATATATTTTAATTTATCTTGCTTATTGTCTCTTCTCTGCACTCCCCACGCTCTTTAGAATAAAGCACCATGGTAGCAGATGAAATTTTTGTTTTATTGAATGATGACACACGTATGGAAAAAATGCACACATTATATAGTGAAAAGAGTTCCATAAATGATCATAATCTGAACACATCCATGTAACTAGCCCCTGGGTCAAGAAACAGTAGCACTTTAGAAACTCCCCTCATGCCACCTTCTAGTCACTTTTTCCCACTTCAATGGCTACTGCCAGCCTGAGTTCTGACATCACAGATGAGGTGTGGACGATAAGGAGTTTTGCCAGTTTCTTTCATTGGTATATCCACAGCTTAGGCATGAAGTAAACACTGTTCAAGTGAATTAAAACAATATTGGAAGTGAAACCTGTACATCTGATGCAGCTACATTTCTAAAGCTGATCTTTTTGTGAATTAATACTAGTCACTTTAAAATGCAATTAGAGGCTTTGAAATATCCAGTTGCAAGACACTGGCTTGCTCTAACTTAGCCAATTAGATTTGTCACTTGTTTCTGCTGTGTTGGCCTTGATTATTTAGGTATTTTTACCTGTGATTTCTTTTAAGTCCATTCTTCTGGCTCATAATTTTAATTTATTGTCTATTCTATTTGCTAGGCACTTAATCAGACATCTCTCTGGTGATTGTCTTACAGGATTATTTAACTTCTGCCTTTCCAACTACATTGTAAATTCAGCCAAGCATAATAAATTTGCACCAGATTTTACCCTTCAGTCTTGATTCTTTCCTCACTGGAACTATTGTACATTTCTGTTCCTGGTCACTGGTCATTATCTGGGACTATTTGGAGTGTTGGCTACTTTCAGTTCGATGCCTATATTAGAACTGTAACCTGAATTATTCTAGTGTTTTAAGTAATAGAGTGTCTTAAGATTTGATTGTACTACTAACCTTTTGAGATTTGATGATAAATTGAAGGATGCCATGCTTAATGTAAGCCAGTGGGTTAGAGCTATCTCTAGCTGTAGAGATAGATGCCTCCAAACTCAAGGATGTGCCTGTCATTACAGCAGCACTCTGTGATTGATGCATATAGTTATTGGGCCTTTATCCTAGCAGGTGGCAGGGAAATGTCCAGAGAAAGAGGTACATTTTCTAACTTACATAAAGTCACCATGTCACATGATGCTGGGGATTGACTATTTGATGGGATATTACACAATCAAGAAGACAGCAGTGTATTTTAGGACACATTTTGTATTCCGGTTTTCATATTTAACACCATGCCTTGTATATTTCCCTAAGTTAGGAAATGCCTAGGGGACTTGATTCTCTAAAAACCTTTAGAGACCACCCCACATGAGGGCTTCCAGAAGCAAGTAAGAAAGTTAGAAGCAAGGATGCTTTCAGATGCAAGTGAGGAGAAAGCCCAGTCTGAGCAATGAGGAAAAAACAATGTTACTGGCCATACTTAAGGTCCAGAGGTAGAGGAATTCCAGGTAATCAGTGGCCAGCCAACTTCACTGGAAACCCAGCCTGTTTCCATTTATTTGCTCTGTCATCTGTGTATCCGATTTATCCTCAGAGTGGCTCTCCTCAAGGTGGCAAAGTGGAGTTGCACAGAGTGCACCTCCGGTCAAGCAGAAAGGAGGCCAGACCAATTTGGACCACCTACTCAGCACTGTGAATTGAGGCAGCCTCTTTGAGGCTCACAGCTGAGTGGAGGCAGAGTCAGGAGGGCGTGTGTGTTCTGATCTGTAGGTGGAAGCAGGGCAGTTAAAGGTGGGGGACAGACATAGGATGGGCATGCAACCCATGGGCCGGAATTAAAGTTGGGCTTTGGGAGCTATGTTTATGCAGGTCTCCCCTGCAAAGTTTCAAATTCTAAGCAACTTCTAAATATGAAGTCAGTATAAAATTTATAGTCCTGTTCTTCCTTAATTTCATTATTATAACTTTAAAGTGAAACTGTTAGCATGATTGGGGAATTAATAGTAGTGCATTTTTGGGTTAACTTTTAAAACTTAGATTGCTTATTTTAAAAAAATGGTTTAGTATACTGTGTGGCACACAGATGTTTAATATGGAGTTATTTAATCATGGATATATGAATAAATGTTTTATTTTCTGTTTTTTAGAATTGTGTAAAGGTGCCAGCCCACATGCTGGAGTTACACAGTAATGTTGTTTTAACTTGAATGATTTGAGAGAAAAGGAACTGAAAGGGTTGTCTGGGGAGTGGGTTTGTGGGGCTGGTGGATGCGGATGGTTAATTCACAGGAGCTTTTAGCCTGTACCTGGGTTAGAACCATTCAGTTTTCAGCCTAGAACAAATACGTAGGATGCTTATTCTCCCTCCTCCCCATTCTTTTCTGGAAATATCTTTGTTTTAGAAATTATAAAATCCATTCCTTAACTGGTAATATTGTTCAAAGGCCTGGTTAATGTGTGTTAATGTAATCTTTTTCATTTCCCAGTATTTCATCAGATGATCAACAGGAAATTGCAGATTTAAAGTAATGGCTTTTACCCAGTTTCTTCCATTGGTTCCATCTTACATAATTATAGTACAGTATCAAAACCAGTAGTGTGATATTTGTACAACGTGCATGTATAGTTCATGCCATTTTACCATGTGCGTAGGTTGATATAACCATCACTGAATTGAAGATACAGAATGACTCCATCATCACAAAAATTTCCCTCATTCTACCAGTTTATAATCACACACTCTTTTTCCACACAAGCACCCCTGATTGTTGGCATCCACCATAATCTGTTTTATGTCTGTGTACTTTTTGTCATTTTAAGAGTTATATACATGGAATCATACAGTATGCGATCTCTTGAGATTGTTTTTTTTCCACTCAGTATCCATTCAGGTTGTGTGTGTACCCGTAGTTTGCACAACATGATGTTAGAGTAGGCTTGGGTTCCATGGCGTGGATGCTCCAGTTAAATGCCTCATCTTGTAAAGAAGTTTGTTTTTCTCAGTTCCTGGTTATTTTAGAACAAAGCATTAATAGTCGTGTACAGGTTTTTGTGTGGATGTTGGTTTTCACTTTTCTGGGATAAATACCAGTGCAGTTCCTGGGTCATATGCTAAATCTGTGTTCTGTGTTTTTTAAGAAACTGCCAGATTTTCCAGAATACCTGTCCCATTCCACATTCCCTCCCATGGTGTATGAGATCCAGCTTCCCTACATCCCCACCAGCCTTTGGTGTTATCACTGTTTTTCTTTTTGTTTTTCTAATTTTTACCTATTCTGATACATGTGCAGTGATAGCTCATCTTGGTCAAAATTTGCATTTCTGTAATGACTAATGATGTTGAATATCCTTCCATGTGCTTATTTGCTATCTTCTCTAGTGAAATGTCTTTTAGTCCCTTGCTCACTTTCTAACTGGATGGTTTGTTGTTTTACTGTTGAGTTTTGAGAGTCCCCACGTGCAGTGGAGATAGTAGTCCCCTGTGAGATATATGGTGTGCAAATATTTTTTTTCTCCCCTCATCCTTTCAAAAAAGCCTTTTACAGATCAAAAGTACTTAATTTTGATGACACCTAAGTTAATTCATTTCTTCTTGAATCATGCTTTTGGTATCATATACAGGATGTCTTCAGAGCCCCCGTCCAGACAATTTTCTTCTATTCTGTCTCCTAAAAGTTTTATGTTTTATATTTTGCATTGAAATTCATGATCTACTTTGAATGTTTGTAATAAGGTATAAGGCCTGGGTCAAGATTTTTCTTTTCCCTGTGGATAACCAGTTCTCTGTAGAGCATAATTGTTTGAAAAGATTCACCTTCCTTCATTGAACTGCCTCTTGGCACCTTTTCAAAAATCATTTGGCTGTCCTCTGTGGGTCTCTTCCCAGCTTCTGTTCCATTGATACATACATGTATCCATCTGTCTTCAAATACCACACACTCTTGGTTTCTGTAGCTATACAAGTCTTCAGAATGGATAGAGTGATTCCTTACACTCTGTTCTTCCCTTTTGAAGACTTGATTCTCTGCTCCACCCGTCACCCCCTACCCCAGTTTGTTTTGTACTTGGAATAATCTCTGTATTGAGTACAAATCACCTCAGTGCCCTTTGAGGAGTCCTCACTTTAATGTGATGCATTTTATCCAGAAGGTCAGTTCAGCAGATTGTTGATGCCTGCTTATAATCTGTTTTAATTTTTTGTCTTTCTGGAATCCAATTTTGAACAGGATTGAGAGAAAAAGGCCTGCCTCAGTGGGAAAGTGCTGTGAAATTTTAGTGATCCCTTCCTTGGGTTTAGGATAAGCTCATGGTGGCAACACCACGGGGTGTTCACTTGACTGGTATCAGATAAGGCACTGTTGAATTTTAGCTGAGAAGAGTCAGGCGTTTTCAGGCTGGGATGGGCAGTGGAGGAGGCTTTTCCTGCACATGCAATCTTACCTCTCTAGTTAAATATTTCCAATAAACCATCATATTCTCTGACCTTGTAGCATAAACTGAAGAATTGCTGCAGTTCTTATCTTTAAACTTCAGCCAAGTTTCGTTACTGTGGATTATGTGTAGTGGTTTTGTCTTTTGGGTTTCTGGTCATCCTCCTGCCCACTGTTTACCGTTTTACGACTGTTGACCCTTTCGGTTGAAAGGATCTCTTGATTTATGACTCGGTGTGATTTTTTTTTTTTTACCACAGTTACAGATGTACATTGACTAATGATTGAAAACATAGGATTTGGTTGATACAGTATATCTAGAAAAATCAGGTGAATAATTTTTGGGAAATACACTATCAAATCGCACTTGTATTAAGGATTTTTATAATGGGAATACACTACTATTAAATGGAAAACACCAAGATATTGCTAAACATAATTGAAAGTAGCTACTTTTCCTACCTAGGACATAAGATGTCTAGATGTTCCTACCTTAGCAACATAAGATGTCTACATTTTATAACCTATTAAAGATTGGTGGTTGAATTATATCTCTCCTCCAATGCCTGCCCTCTAAATTACCTTTTTTGATGCCTGAAGTTTCAGCATTAAGGGTTATTATTATTGTACATTAGTATCTCCAGAAACCTTCTATATTAGATTATCTCTTCCTCTGAGTTTGTGAAATGTTAAACTGTTCTTGCTATTTAAGATTGAGCTATAGAATTTAATTTTGATTTTCTGGGGCACGTTTCTGAGTGTAGACATTTGGAAGTAGAGGAATGGAAAGGGACAGGCCTGAAGCCCAAGATTTTTGGAGAATGGTTTTAAGTCATTGCAGTGTCAAATCTTAATTTTCAAAAAGTTAAAAACATAACTCTTGCACAAACATAATTAATGCATATCAAATTCAAATAATTAATGAGGCAAACAGTAATACCATAAACCTGGTTGGAAGGGCATTTGGAGGAACAGGGTATTTTTAGGTAAAAAGAAATGTCAGAATATGATTGCTAGGTTAGATGTAACACTGGTTAATATCCTACAGAGTTAGAAAACTGTAACCTATTTTTCTTTTTTTGAAACTGGATATAAATCTATAGGTTAATGTGTAACTTCACCAAGTCTGGCCTTTAACCATAGTGAATAGCAAATCAAACAGTGGTATATTCGCCTATGTAATTGAGTTATTTCTGCATGAGTTTGTTAAATTCCTCCCCAGTATGACATTGAAAGGGCAGGCTACTTTTTCTTTACCTTATTTCCATGTTTTGGATGATTTTTCTCATCAGTAGTTTGCAAAGCTTCGTGGAGACTGACAGTGCCTGAGTTTTATCTACTTTACAGTTTTACTTTGACTAATGTTGATGGCTAGTCTACCTGTCTGCAAGGTGAAGCACTTCACAAGCTTGCAATTGAATAATTTGTAATTTTCATTGCTTTCTCTTTCTTTGTTGGTATTTGGGTATTTCAGTCCTATGCTCATCTTTATTTCTTTCTTTAATCCTGTTCAAGTTCATTTATGTCTCTCATATCTACTTTGCATGTTGGCAAAGAAGAATCGCCAAATAGACAAGACTGAATTAGAGTCCTAAACAATTTGCTTCACTATCCTGGGCTTGGACACAACAACTCTGTCTTATCCTATCTCTGTGTCTTTAAGCAAATCAGTTAACCTCTAAGCCTCTATTTTGGTCATTTAAAATGGTTCAACAATGGTGCTTACTGAGTTAGGGATATTGTGAGGATTAAAGGATTAAGTTAAAGCATTAAAATGGTACCTACCACATACTAAGTTTTAAATTAAGATGATTAGCACAGAGCTGTATATGTATATATGGCTTATATCTTTTCTTTTACTTGCTAGACGTTTCTAAAGGATTTGCAAACCCACTTAGAAGGACGTGGGAGGCATACCATAAATAACTGAAAAGTCTTACAAAATAAACCATAGGAGCGGGGACAACTGGTGACTGAAACCTGGGATTCCAGCTGGTTAAACGAAGGTGGTCCTAAGCTAGGTGTCTTGAGCCAGTTGTTGCCATATGGTTCAGTATGGCCTGATACTAATTTTTTTAAAAGAGAAGGTTAAATTCTGGACTGTCTGTGTCCTTTCCCCTTTGTAAATGGTGGGAACTGATTGACATATGTATGTTTATGGGCTCCATATCAGTGGGCTGCCATTCTGCTATGTTTGCTCTTGGTTGATTTAGATTATTTAACAAGAAAGGTAAAGTTGTTCACATTGGACCATGTCAGTACTTGAAGTGACCATACTAGTCATTTCCGCAATCCCCTGCTTTCACATATGAGACAGTGGGTTTGGGCAAAGCCAATTGGCCTGGCTTGTTAGTGGTGGTACTTTTAATTTCTGTAGAAGTGAGCTTTACTTCTACACATTCTTCCACTTTGAGAGTTACAGGGTTTAACACAGACTCATTTTGAAAGATTCACCATGCACTGAAAAATCACCCCCATTGATTATTGTAACAGAGGGAAGTACACCAAAAATTTAAGTGTTTATAGTTATTTTTATTTTCTTGTTTATGCTTTTTATGTACTCTCCTGTCTACTTAATGTACTCCTCATTAATGTACTTTGCCTAATGTGCTTCTACAACGAATATTTATTGCTTTTATAATCAGAAAAAGCAATAAATGCTATTAAAAACAGAATTTATTGTGGAAATGCCAAGATGTGTGATAATATGATTATTGATCAGTTTCATGGCCCCAAGACTGTTGCCAGCAAAGTAATGGCTTGTTATTTCCTTTGCTCCAGGAAAATGACTGTGCATCTATTTTACTGTGCTATTTAGATCTGTTTAGACAGGTCTTTCTCAGGTCTGCACTGCTTTTTTTGATTGAATGGGTTTTTGTCCATCATGGGGCATATAAGTTGCTGGTTCCAGATTTGGGCAGCTTGCCTGCAAGGGATACCGTCTGTTGTAGCAAAACTAGGGGCCTGCCCTGCTGGGCTGGAGCCCACCAACTGTTGCAGCCACAGTGCCTCAGCTGCTGTGCTTTTACACTAACTCTTATTAGCCATGCAGATCTTTATGGTTCAAACCAGGCCACACATCTGTTGTGAGTCCCATGACCTTCAAAACCGCGAGTAGAGAGCAATGCAAAACACACTTTTTATCTCCACGCTTTGTGTAGACAAGTCAGTTTAGAGGGCTTAATTTAAAATTTTTTCTAATCTTATTTTGCAAAATATCTTCATTTTCCTTTCCTTCCATTAGCAGTAGTTGTTGATACGAGCAAAGTAGTGTTGCTTAGAATCTGGTCTGTTGACAACCTGCATCTGATCCCAGGAGTTTGTTTAGAAAATATACTTCAGAGACATGGTAGACCTGGAGAATTGTGTTCTTAGGGGTGTGTTCTTGCCCCAACATTTGAAACCCATGATTTGGGCATTTAAGGCTGTATGTCCAAAGGGACATCCTATTTTTTAAAGGAGTGGGCATGGAGTTAGAAAGCCAACAGCAAGATGGGTGATTATGTGTTGAATTGGGCACCTGCAGGAATGCCTGGACCTCTTAGAAGGTTTGCTTTTGGGTGTAAACATTTGGGAAGGGTCCTAGTCATGTGACCCTGAAAATGTTCATGTTCCTTGCAAGATGAGAAACTACTGTATGCTTCCAGGTTGGACACAATGATTCAGTTGGTTATGTTTTCCAGAAATAGTAATGTCTAAAATGAAATTGTTCTCTTCTCTGTATATGCTGTTATGTCCCCTCAATCTAGTTCCTTCTGAAAAACCGAGTGTCCAGAATGCCAGACACTATGGTATTGTTCCTGTATTCTTCAGAGCCAAGCCATTTGGCCTCCTAGTGCATTTATGAGCCCTATATTCCATTGCTGAAGCACTGTACTGTACGCCTCTATAAAAACACTCTGTCCCCTCCCCACAGAGTTAGATGTCTCTTGAATAAAAGAGCAGAGAAAGAAGTTGAGTTTTCCTAATTTGTGGGAATGGGATAGATAGAAGGAGAAAGAAGGGTTTCACTAAAGTATTCTAGGTTACTTTTTGTCCTTGGGGCAGGAGCTAAAGGGACAAAGAAGCTGACTTTCACAGTGCTTGTGTAAGTCTTCAAAACAACATGTTTCATTTTAGATTGAGGAGATTAATTTTATCTAGTATATCCAAAATATTGTCTTAACATGTAATCAAAGTTAAAATTATTGAGATTTTTTACAATCTTTTTTTTTTCCCCTAAGTATTTGAAATTCTCTGTGTATTGTATTCTCACAACACAGTTTGGGGTAGCCCCCTGTGGCTGGAGGCTCCTGTATTGGACAGTGTAGTTCTAAAGGCGTCTACTAATCCCTAATTCCTAGTTAAAATGTGAACATATGCCTGCATGGAACATTCTTTTTTTCTGTTTTAGAGAAAGTGAATTGTTTTCTCAGCAGTTAGTTGGTGCTAGCGTAATGCCTTCCTGTGTAGGATGTAGTGTTAGAATTCTCTTTGCAAGCCTTGTAATAATTTTCAGGAATTATCACTTTTATTATGGCATTTTTAGTTGCAACTAAAGAATTTTTATGGTGGGAATTCTTTCTGTGTGAAACCTCTTAAAAGAACAATTGAAAATACACTGTGGTTCTCCTGGGATGCACAGTTGGGGCACCTAAGTAACCAGGCGGAGTCCTTAAGACAGTCAAATTAGAATTATCCAGGAGAGTCCTGGTTTAGTGGTCACTCTGTATCAGTGCAAACATGTCCCATGTCAACATTTTATGTTGTGGTTCTTATATTTTTCAAAAAGAAGCTAAATATACACAAGCCATTCCCATGTTGCAGGCACTTTGTATTTCATAAGAATGTCTCTGTGGAGCTTCATTTCCTTTTTTCCCTCTTTTAGAGTGTCTGGGTTTGAATGCCTCTCCAATACACAGTGTAATGTGAATTTGACAAGGAACATCGTCACCATGTTGTGTCTTGGGACATGGGCGTGCCGAGAGGGTTTACACTTAACGTTCTGATGAGGATTAAGTAGGATAATCCAGCACAGTGTCTCTGAGTACATCGCAAGTGCTAAAAAATACTAGCTATCCTTGGCATCTTGAATTATCTTTGTTAATGTTAGAAACTAAAGCAGTATACAGCAGGAATTTAAGGAATGAATGTATTTCTTTGACATTGACATAAGTTTTAAAAGAAAACCTTCTTCCCGAAAAATATCTTCAGAATCTTTGTTTCTGCCATAATATCCTGAGCTCCAAACCCCCGTTCCATCCACTGTTTTGTCCTGGGACTGAGCATTACTTCACTCTGGGTAAAAGAGCATCTTAGTTATGACGACCTCCCTCTCCCACAGTGTGAAGGGAAGTGTCCTAAGCACGTTTCACAGAGTGCCTTTTCTTTTTCTGAAACACTGGCTCCTCAGTCACTGTCAAGTATCACATGTGATTTCAGAAACACCTAAAATCTGAAGCCTTTTTTCTGTCTCATTGTATTAAGTATCAAAGAATGGATTAACGTGAACATGGGCTGGCACAAAAGAAAAACACGAGGTTTCCTCTGGCTTCCATTTCTCTTACCTTTTTATTTAATACTTACTGATTATGCAGAGGTGATATTTAAGAGTAAATGTGTTTAATAAACCTTTGTAAGTAATACTTATGAAGCATTTATTTTTCAAAACCCCCTGAGGATTACTGTAATCTGCAGTTCTGTAGTTTGGATACATGTGTTACACCAATTGTTCCAGAGTCTTTCATGTCGTTCTCATCTGCTATCTAAAAGTCAGGGAACAATACATTTCATTAAGTTTTGCCTGATAGGGAAGCCTCTAAAGGTAGAAAATTTCCTCTCAGTATCATATTTATTACAAAAAAAAGGGGGGCGAACTGCCCTTTGAATAGTTTGATTGACTCCCTCCCTCCCCTAGTTTGATTGTACTGCAGTCATAAAAGGACTTAAATTGAGAGTTGAAAAGTTTCCTTGCAATTGATTTTATTCAGTGCCTTGTAGACAAATAGATATTGAAAAGGAAAAAAAAAGCCATATTGAACTGAAACTTTCAGTTTTGGATTTGAGCTTTTTAAAGTCATAAAACTGCTTATCCATTTGACTCTTCAAATGGGTCCTGCAGTGTAAGTGGTCAGAGCCAGAGGTTTTAGAAAAATCACAACCAAAAAAGAAACAAAACAAAATAAAACAAAATGCTACTTCTTCAGTAGCCATTTTTCATCAGAAAAGGACTTGGTAAAATAGCTCTTTTTCCAAAAAAGGAAAAAAAAAATCCTATACAATGACAGAAACTGCTTTTAAGAGGTAGTTGAAGCCAACTTAGAGACAAATACATTAGGCACCATGATGTGATCTGGTGAAAATTTTTATATGGCTTAAATTTTTTAATTAAATTACTTTATTTAAGATTGAAATAACCCCTTTAAGTTACTTTCATTGGGACTTGCATTGTGTTATTTCAACTTAATAAATCCTTTTGAAGGAAAGCAGAATGCAATATATTTCTTCTGATTTCTTTCTGCAATTGAAGAGAACAAAGCAAAACCTCATTCTTGCTGGAAAGGAAGAGAAACTTAACACCTAAAAAAAATGGAGATAATAAAAATGAACATGTAGCCCTGGGATATTCTGACTAGCAACATTAAAATGGTTGCCTGGGTAATGCTACTCAATTTCTTGTGTTATTTTTTTCTTTTAAATCCCAGGGACAAGTCTACATTACTTGACTCAAGGCCTGTTTCTCAGTGTTTCAGGAGGGAGAAACGGTCCTATGGATTTCAAATAATGGAGAGAGAGAGGTATTTGGTAATTTATCTCCTTACCAGCCACAAAGCTTATCTGTCTCTGAATACATTTTTTATGGTTTAGACAATTCTGAACAGTTGCTAGAGATAAACTCTGTCATTGTGCAGGAATGAATTCCTGTAGATTTAATTTATTAATTATCCTTTATTTAGGTCATTTACTGTTCCACTGTTCACATCTAGTTGTGAAAGACAGCATTTGTTTTTGTTTTGTTTTAAATCATTTGGGGAGACAGAAGCCAACTTGGGTTTAAAGCCATGTACATGTCCATGTTTAAAAGATGATAAAACTGTTTTTTTAAGAAAAACTACCCACCTAAGCATCCTATGAAATCCATGGTAGAGCCTTCTATACCTCTCTAAGTATACATACAGGCAGGTAAGTTTTTTTCTGGTGTGATATTGAGGGTGTACCTTTATGTACTTTATAGCTCTAAGAGAAAATACACTGATAAGGAGAATTCTTACCTTCTGTCTTTTCCTCATTTTGCTTTTAAGTAGTTGTATCTGGTGTGCCTCTCATTAACTGTTACCTTGTTTTATTGATATGCATAAGCAATTAAATCCTTGATCAATCCAGTGCCAATCCTAAATCAGGTGAAAAAGGACAATGGGGGACTTGTAAAAAATAACAGCAAAATAAAACTAGAAATACTGAGTAGGCTTTTGGCCAACTGATTATAAATATTAGGCTACTGTTTGCTCTCCAAAATTATGCCTCCAGGAGGGCCACCGTCCTGCTCACAGGTGCAAGTACACATTTAATGAATGATTGTCTTAACTCCCTCTGGGGGGCCCTGTGGTGAGCCACTGTTTTCTGCTCCTGTCTGCCTCCCACTAGTCTGTTCCCCACACAGCACAGTCACCTTTTCAAAGCCTGCCTTGATAAAAATGTTCTAAAATCAGATTATGTTGATGGTTGCACAACTCTCTAAATATACTAAAAATCACTGTATTGGTTTGAAAGGAAAGCATATATCAGACATACTGCATGTCCTCTTGGGGTCCTTCATTGTCTTCCAAACTCACTTCAAAGTTCCTAAAAGTCCTGCAGGGTCCTGCCCTTGCTCATCCTCAACCTCCTTCTCTCCCAGCCAGCTCACCAAGCGTGGGCCTGGCAGGCCCACTTAATCCCACACTCTCTCTCTCTCCTGCCTGGTCATCCTTATATGTGCTGCTCCCCATCTTGAACTCTATCCTCCTGTCTGCCAATGCCTTAGGCTAAAAGGGTATCTCCTTCCCTGGCTACTCCAAATACATTTCTTCCCTACTTGTATTCTCTATTGGTAGTAACTTGTTTATTTCATGTAATTATCACATTTGTTTCACCAGGAATACAAATTATAATTCATGCATTTACTGACTGGCCCCTGAGTGGTCTGGAAGCCCCAGGAGGGCAGGACCTTTGTGGGGTACGCATTGTCCACTGCCTTGGTGCAGGAGCATTCTGCTTTGGGGAGACCATGAAAAACTTGCCTAAATCTTACCAAACTCCCTAGAATTCTGTTTTTTGCCAGAAGGAGTTAGGGACTTTACTTAAACTGTAAGTGTAGAGGTGGAGTAAATACTTAGCTGACCAAGAACACAGCTCTGGGGAATAGACAGCTACAGGCCACTGAGCGGCTGGCTGGTCAGGACATAAGTGGTATCTCCACTCTGGCTCTAGAAGTCTCAGGTTTGTGGGTTCACTAAGCCAGTCCGGTCAGTCTGTGCCATGAATGATGTCTTGAGCAAAAGGGTATCATGGTTGGAATCCCCTCTGTATTTCATCCCCAAACCCAAGGCTTAGGCATTATGCCTACAATCTGTTCTCTACCCCCTACTATTGTTGGGTTTTATCTTACTGGGTATTTTTGCCACTGTGAAGCTATGTGCTCACTTCTGGCAAATTTCACTGGGGTTGGTGGGTGCCACCATGGTTTTGAAATGGGCACCCAACAACATTTATGGAGGGTTTCTTTGTCCATTTCAGTTGTTTTTTTTAAAAGCTTTCTTCATTCAGTATTTCATAGGGATTATGCCTGTGTAAATGACTCAACTATAAATAAGGCCCAAGTTAAGCTGATCCTTTATTTCTCAGGGATAAAAGTGCATTAGGGCGTCATGATTACAAATTTTAAACAAACAGTTGTAAGTTAATATTTATTTCTGCCTGAATAGAAATGACTTTCTTTTTTATAGACATAACCAATTGTTCACATCATATTAGAAAAATCACTCTGTTGTATTTTTCTGTTAGTACTATCAGAACATTTTATTTTAGACAGTTGCCAATAGTAGTGGGAAGAATAGCCTAGACAGCTCTTTCTTTTGAAAGTATTATTTTCGAGTTTTCTGAGGTCCAGGTAGAAACCATTTTCCACTTGTGATGTTTATGAACTTTTGAGCAGGTGGAGTAGCTGTTAACTCACACATATTTTATGATTCCTGAAATTCAATTTTGTGAAGAATAGTTGTAGTATAGTGTCAATTTTACAAGTTGAGAGTCATATCTGGTTTGGGGCTGTATGTCCTTGGGCAAGTTACATACCTTTTCTGAGTAACTGTACTTAAGCCGTAAGATTATTGGAAGAATTACATGAGCCATTGCATTGAAATGCTTTTAGTATTTAATTTAGTATTATTGCCCGTAGGCAATAATTGAATTAGTATATTGTCAGGCCAGGCCTGACAGGTGGAAAGCCCAGATGGCCATAGAGCGTAGAGAAATGATCAGAAGGAGCTGGGGACAGTCATGATTCTATTCTAAAGAGCTAGTCTGTATTCACATAACATATTGTTGCGATTTGTGAAATAAGTCCAAATCTCTTCTTAAAAAGTATACAGGTATTGGGGTTCTCTTCTGGATTTTCCCATGTTGGCAACTAATTAAATACACTGCACACACATGCATACACATACAAGGGGTGAAACAAAACATCTGGCTCAATGGCTGTATTCAGCATGGTGGCCACCGTATGCAAGCTCAGACCTGCATTTGCCAGGTCTGTTGATTAATAAGGATTCAAAGGGGTGACACAATGGTAAAACTGGAAGTACAGATTGGTGGCAATGGGCGTTACCACAACACTATCAATGACAAATCTTCATTTTCCCAGTAATCTTACAGAATCAAGAGACTTGATTCTTTGAGAACCAAACTGTTTTAAGTGGTTTGGAAGAGTTCGTTGATATATTTCTATCTGATGTTATAAAATATCTGAAGCCAGGAGTCCAATTCTTTTCTTAGCAGGGGGTCCCTGTGGAAGATTGAACCATGGTCTTTTTCAGATTTTCATCACAAATGAGCCCCCATATAAATCAGTTTTCTAAGTGTACCTTTCTAAGCCTCCCATATAAAACAGTTACCTGTGGAAGTGTGTATTTTTATTTCTGAAGTTTTTAAACTATAGTATAGTTAATAGCAGAGGGACAGATCAAAATTTTTGTCCCTTTACTCTTGTCTGAATAAAAATTAAATTCTGCCTCCTGGAATCCATTATTTCAGAGTAAAATACTTAAGAGCTTCTCCACCTGACTTGTCATTTTTACAAGACTTAGGTTGCGTGTCACTCCACGCCCCTACCCCCCGCCCCCCCGCTGCAATGCTCCACTGCTGTATGATTCCTCTTTCCTTGAATTGCCTCTGAGTTTAGTAATTTATTTTACTTAAAAAGAAGTCATGGCTCTATATTAGGTCCTTTTATCACTATAGATGATGAGAAGAATTCTATTTTTGTAGTTGGGACAATAAGTACATTTGAATATGATAAAATAGGTAATCCACTGTAATATAATTTGAGGTTAGCTCAGTATCACAGACAACTAGAGGGACCATTTGTAAATGCAGTAGTTACAAAGGAACACACTTCTTGATTCTACTTTTGGGACACTTGCTAAGTACATTTTGCTACAATTGAAATACAGACACAAAGGAGATGGGAGGCTGATTGGAATATTTAATTACTTTTACTATAATTTGATACTTTTGCCCATTGTAAGCATAAAAAAGATAAGGATTTATTCATTTTAGACTATTGTGTGGAATTTAATGTTCTTAAATGCTGTTTAAAATTTAGAGAAAATTATGCTTGATAGAGATTTTGCCATCCTTGAAGGATCTTTAATTTGTTTGTTGTATGAGCAGTTATAATAGATATAAACAGTCTGCTTAACTGTTTGTCTGCCATTCTGGAAATACGCATCTGGATTTGAAGATTTAAGTGCCTGTTATTTTTAGTGGACTTACTTTTGGCACTAAGTCTGGCAGAGAACTAGGACTCTTTATAATGAGAGCAATCCATCCATCACTCTAAGTAATTGTCATTCTAGCGCTAGGGAACCAGGATTTCTGTGTTCTGATGTTTTCAGTTTTGGATGGAAACTAACCAGTTCTCCAATTTTAGGTTCCCAGGCTTCTAAATCCTTTGAAATGACCTAGAACTGGACACACAGTTAAGTGGAAGTACCCCTAATTATCACTACACTATTTTGCTTTGCATACAAGATGTATACCCATGTTGCAGATGCAATTTGGGGCTGTTCTCATCAGAGACTTACTGTGGCTTCCTCTCTGCATAACCTCAGCCATAGAGCCACTTTCCCCATAGGAAATCAGGACATAGTTGTGATCAAGTGCACATCGTTGGCTTGATATGGTTAAATAGATTAATAATGTGGAGAAATGCTGTGGTTATTTTGAAATGCTTCGTGACTTCATGTGTTCTTTTCTTGATGGACACTTCAGACTTCCCTTCATTTCTAGATAAGCAAATGCATATATAAATGTACCACCCGGTCAAGAACAGGAAGACATTAGCTGTGTTCTGTAATTTTTTATCTCACGCATTTGCGATTTTGGAAGAAAAATATTTTCTATCAGTGCATAACTACATTAATTTTTACCCCATGTAGATTCAGTGACCATTCTCTCTGACAGTAAAACCTAAGAGAAGACATCTGTGACAGGAACATTATGTAATGGAGTGTTTAGAGGAGCTGGTCTCTTCGTATGAAAAATGTTCGGCCTGCACATCAACACAGAAGAGTTAACACAG
Source organism: Manis javanica (assembly GCF_040802235.1). Taxonomy (NCBI): domain Eukaryota; kingdom Metazoa; phylum Chordata; class Mammalia; order Pholidota; family Manidae; genus Manis; species Manis javanica. Next base: position 10,082,618 of record NC_133158.1, read on the forward strand.
CCGGAGACTCTTTTTCTCCCCCACGTCAAAATTTCTCAGCAGCACAGAGACTGAGGATTACACAGAATCCTCCTGAAGATGGAGTTAAGGCAGATGGGATACGCATCTGCTTTTATATTCCCAGAATAAAAACATTTATAATCATAAACTATGTCCGGTGGCTTTGGGAAATAAAGTCATGCACACAGGAAACAGTTTCGGTGATATCTTTAGTAGGTAATTCTTAGAATATTTTTGTAGGAGAGGATTGGGCCTTTGGGTCTGGAAACATTTTTATCTTTTTTGCTTCAGGCTGGAAATGAGGTAGGCTCAGTAGAAGTTCTGAGAGGTGATAGAGTTTATAAAAATTCCCTAATGAAAATACCTGTCACTCATTTAGTCTCTGCATAGCAACCAACCTGACTTTAAGATTCCTCCTGCTGAGTGAGACGTCAGCATCACTGGTTAGTTAATGCTGTTGGTTTTGAAATCTCCACTTTCATCTTGTCAAAATTGAGAGACTCAGATTCTCCTGGATGATGAGTATAGTGGGTTTTTCTTTTCTAAACTCGTTTCTTTATTACACTATCTAGACCCTTGAAGATTGCCCAAATTTGATTCTTTATGCCCAGGTTTTTTAGCCCAGTGTGTGGATGTGTGTGGCTTGCACTAGAGCTGACCTGTTTGAGGTGTTTACAGCATTGTACACAACTGGGTGTCCTTTATAACTTCAACACTTTTTACATCACTGGGATTCCAATTCCTTGAAGCATTGTAACACCATTAAAAGCCCTCCTGAGCTTTCTGCTGACATATGACTTCAGCTCCATTAACCATAGTGGGCTCGGTGCTGTAGAACTTGGTAGAATATATGTTTGCATAACAGCAACTCCTCCCTCTTATTAGTCACACCATAACCATAGGCAGATTTATACTTACTGTCTATTCTGAAGAGTGAAACTACATATTTTCATAAGCATGCTCCATTTTTAATTGTGTAATTAAGTTGCTGACATAAGCAAGTATGCAATTTCACATTAAGGTAAGGACCCGTAAAGGCATGCATTTGCATAATTTAATTTTCTGCAGAAGATATTGAAAATCAATAACATGATTCATAGCCTTACCATTATCATTGCCATGCTGCCACTGGTTGGCGTTTTGAGTTTAGGAGAGCATAAAGAGTATTACAATTGATTGAATTTGGTGTGTTGAGTGTGTCTTTCGTTGGGGGCCACATACTGTTTCTTTTTGCAAATCTTTGCTCCTTGCCAATATAATATTAAGTTGCTTAATATACTGGATATACATTTTTTTTTACTGCTGTTCAAGTAATTTTTTAAAGCTATTAAAAAACATGTCATATGATTAAAATGCATTTGAGGAAGGGACTTAAAATTTGTTTTAAATTATGTAAGTGCTAGTAGTACATGATTATATTCTTATCAGGAAAAAAGAAATCACACGTTACTGACATAGACAGAATAAAGAGGACAACTAAATAGAGTCATCTTTAATGAATAGTTTGTGTGTTAAAAAGAAGTCTGGTGCCAGAGTGAAAACATCCTTTGCTACCCTGTTCATTTCTGAGTTACCTCCTTAAAGAATTGCTTACCAGGTTCTCAGGATTGTTTCTTCCATTTTCATGGTTTAGATGTTTGCTGTTTCTGGCAGGTGGGCAGTAACTAGAAAGCAAGACAATACGAGGGAAGGGGGGGTTTGCTTGTTTGTTATGTTAACACACATGCATACATACACAGATGGACAAACACTTGTGACACAGACAACATCAGCCTTTCTTTTATTCATATATTCATGCATTCATTCATTATTGAACACATTCCATATGTCAAACTCCATTGGGGGTGGTAGGTGGAGAGCCTCTTATCTGTAGAGAGCTTAGAGCCCTTGATAAACCATGCAGCATGTCCTTAGAAGCAGGTTCCCCTGCCCATTCCTACCTTGCTGTGAATAAACCACACAGTACAATGCTTTGGGGAATGTGAGGAGGACAGGGTTCACCCACCTTCCTTGGGATGGCCATTCCCCATCTGTTACTTCTTGTCAGTTGGTCTGTATACAGTAAAACTGCACCTTTTACTTTTGTCCTAAGTCAGCTCCTTTTAGATAGGCAGTTCTGACACACAGCTCAGATCCTTACACTACAGTGGGCTGTGTAGGGCTGGCTGGGAAGTTTATCTACTCTCTGGAGTATGGTTTCCATTACTTACAGTGTTGCGGAGGGCCTTCTGATGTGTACCTCCCTCGTTTCTTGAATTGGATATATCTCTGCAGATTTTCTTTTTCCACTAATAGTGTAGTGAGCTTGGGAGCTAGCAGGTGTGGGATCCCAAAACCTATGGCCTCTATCCAGTCTAGTTAAAGACTGATTTACAGGAATTACAGTCTGCTTGTAAGTACTTCGGAGTTGTCATGCTTACCTGATGAACTCTGGACTCGTGTCTTGCTGTTCTAGCAGGATGGGTAATACAGCTGCCAGCACGAAGCCACTCCAACATAGATGCCGCTGGTAGCCTTTGTCCTTCTTTGCCCCACCCAGATACTCTTAAAGGTTCTGGGAAATGAAAAGCAACCTCTTTTCAGGAAAAAAAGGGGAACTGGCAGTGGAGATTGTGATTCTAAGAAACGTCTTGCGTAAAGGGTATAAATTAGTATCCCTGAGGATAACCCCATTCTTTATATTTGTAGCTGGTTCATTTGTTTGTGAGCTTTCTGGCTAGAACTCTGGTTCAGTTCAGATTTGTCTGTCTCAGTTCTGAGGTTGGCGCCACACTGGTATGATTTCAGCAGCAGGCTGTTCATTTCAGCCTGGCCAGCTCTTTACTGATGTTAAGATTTAGCTTGTCAGGTTGCAGGCTGTGAGGGTGAGAGTTGAGGAGGTCAGCGTGGAACACCTCAGCTGTAGCTCGGCAAGGAAGTCTGTGGTTCTTATCTCTGGCTTCACAATAGAATCATCTGTACTTTTTTAAAGTACTGATTTCTTGTTCCCACCCCAGACCAATTAAATGTGAATCTCTGGAGGTAGGGTCTTAAGCATGGGGTGTTCTGTTTTTAAAGCAGCCAGGGCTTAGAGCCAGAGCTCTAGTCAAACAACTGCCTTTTATGCATTGAGAAATTGACGATCAGGTGTTCAGGTGACTCTGAAGGTCACCAAGAACACTTTTAGTATCATTTAGGGATCTTTTGCATGTAAGAGACAGAAAAGTGAGCTTTGGCAAATAATTGGTTCGTGTAAATATAAAGCCTCTCATGGGGTTGGTTTTCAATTGGCTTTGTCCTAGGCTTAAATTTCGTCAACAGAATTGATCCATAGATTTTGCTTCCTCTGACTTGGCTGCCTTTTTAACTCCTTTGGTTCATGTCATAGCACCTTCAGGAAGAAAGAGGAATCTCTTTGATTGTCTGATTTCCCAGGGTCAGGGGAAGAAGGACGTCTGATCCATGACTTGGGGCTAGAGGGAGTACAGTATAGTGATAACAGAAATGGGGTCTCTGCACCAGTTTGCCACTATGTTGTCAGGCATTTTAAAAGCACTACGTATATGCCTAGTGCTGAGTGAGGAGGGGCTCTGCTCACAGTAACTTGTATTGTCTTCATAACAATGTCAAGGTTGGTATTTTTAATTTTACAGACCAGGAAACTGAGGCTTAACCACGTACCCTAATGGGAGCCACATTCCTATGGTTAAGATACTGTTTTTTACTCATTGTCTAGATACAAAGAAGGATTATTTGGGAATAATTAGAGTTCACTAGCTCTGAGAAGCATAGTAAACAGATACATAAAAAAAGGTCCCCCAGAAGCATAGAAAATACGTAAACCAACGGATTATTTATTTAGTGCACTTCAGTGGAAGGAAACAATTGATTAGTGAAACTGAAAGTGAAAAACAGAATGGTTGAAAGTCTTTGGTTATCCACCCCCGGGATCTCGTGCGCTCGCTGCCCTGCCCAACATCACGAAGAGAGTCTCGCTCTGTACCAAATCCGCCAGCCAGAAAACGACCAAAGTCAAATTTCGAACTCCGATTTCGACAGGAAATGTACTTTCGCACCGTAAGTCAAACCATAGTAAGCCAGGGGCTGTGTATACTTTATGTGTTTTCTAATTTTTCTTCATGAAGAAAGCTAATGCTGTCATGGTGAGATTGTTATTATTACTTCGATTAATTTGGAATAGAGAATGTGTTATGTTTTCCTGGTGCTGTGAATATACAGTTCCCCTAACCGTTTTCTTTGCTTTTCAAAAGGATACTTGATTTTGTTTGGGTGCATTGAAATATTAACATAGACAGCTGGGATGTATGGTTTGAAGTGTAATTTCATTTCATCTTGGATTCTGGGCACCTGTGATATTTGTCATAGACGTCAGTACATTCAGGTGTGGGCTCACAACAAAAGAAATTCACGTCCATGGATTTTGCTGGGAGGGGAATGCTTTGCACATTATATAGCAGGCAGAGGGAGGCTCTCCATAACGGGTAGAAAATCGGATTCATTTGAGTTTTCAAAGAATACATCATTTAACAGTGTTTCTTTTCTATCGTTGGCCTTAAAGGGTTTCAGTTTTCTTATTCTCAGGTGTAACAGGTGACTCTTTGGGGTCTAAAGGATGTAGAGGACTGGTATTGGCACCTGGGAGTCTCCCAGGCCTGGGCCTGTCCTGTTTGGATGGCAGAGGCCCTGGCTTGGCTGCAAGCATGCCTGTGAAGGTTCTCTGATCTGCTGCTGTTTACCTGTGTGCCAGGGACCAGTTAGTTAGTGTCTCCAAACCTTAGTTCCTCCATCTGTACAAGAGATGGAATGACTCCGTGTTCTATGATGATCAAATAAGGTTAGAAGCCTTTGCATCTAGGATGTAAGTTTACACATGCAGTTGGAACCAAAACCTCAGGTTCCAGGTCTGCTAGTTATATAATCTTTGGCAAGTTAAAGTTGTTTAACTTCCCTAAGCTTCAGTTTGCTTATCTGTAGAATGTTACCATTATCTGGACCGTTGTATCTACTGCATGGTGGTGTTTTGCAAATTACGTAAAATAATGTCTGTAATGTGCTTACTGCACCACACTTCATGGCACAAAATAAAGGCTCGGTGTAAGTGTAATTTAATATTAATAGTAGTTACAGTAATCTCGCTAGGTTCTTCGCAGGTAGTTTTTCTGTAAAATCAGGAGGTTTTTTTCAGTTATCCCCAAAGTCTGTACTTCTAGGAAGTCACCCTTTCTGTGTCCAGTGGGGTGATGACTTTGGCTTATGGTAGTTCTCTCTCTCTTCCAGTGTTGACGGAAGGCTACGTTGGGGTCCTGCACGAGAACAGACACGGCAGCTCCGCACAGATCCGCAGGCGCAAGGCCTCCGGCGATCTGTACTGGGCCTACTCAGGTAAGTTTCCTTGCTGGGAGCAGGACCATACAGATCAGTTAACACCCCATTAAACTCACTCGAAAGCATGCTTTTAATCACTTTCACACCCGACTTATGTTTGCTCAAACCTTATGTAGTTTGCTGAGAGTTGAAATACCCAAGCCTGTTTTTCTCAAGGTTTTAACTGCCTTAAGTTATCTCTCCCACCTGTTTTCTCAACCTGCTTTTTCTTCTCAATTTGCGATTATTTCAGAACTGGACGTGTTAATGAGTTATTGTACCAAACTTGTAATTTCCCCAAAGACATAGCCTTTTCTTTTCCGTCTTTTTAGTGGCTGTGATTTCAGAGAGCAGAAAATACAAGGCTAGTCTTGTGCTGCAAATGTCTGCTAAATATTACAAAGCATCACATACCAAAATGATGTATTATATTTTAATCTAGGAGATGCAACTTTATTTCCAAGTCACATCTTGTTAGTTGAATATATTCAGCCCTCTCTGGTATTCTGCAGTGCTTTCCATTTTTGTTTTTATGTTTAGCCTCCTAGCAGTGAGGAGAGAGAACAGTGTTATAACTACATTAGATACTACTTTGCAAATAATTTTCTTACATTTTAAGGGGGGGGGAAATGAAGACCTACAAGATATACAGACCTTTCTGTATTATGCTTCCACTTCCAACAACTAACAAAAATATATTTCTAAGAGAGATTTTGATGCTCTAAAATATATGGGAAATGTATTGTAGCTAATTAAGGAGGAATGCTTGAGAAAGATAGACCACTTTGGAAATTACTTTGGCACTGAATAATTCAAATTCTCTGAATGAAAGGGCTTGGAGGCATGGAGTATTAGTCTTACTAACATATCTATGTGTTATGCAATATTGTTGCATGTAGAACTGAAAGGTATTTTCATATTGATGCTGTGATTTTCAATCCTGAATTTCTACCTGCAAATCCTGTTAAATTTATGTCAGTGTAAAATTTATAGGTTTGTTCTTTAATTACACCTTATCTATTGGCTTTTTGCATCCTTTTGTCTATTGATAAATCTCCTGCGCCTACAGGGAGAATAGCCTATCTGTTTTGTTTTGCAAGGAAAAGATAGTGATTCTGAAGTCTTCCATCACATCCAGTTTCTTGTGATTAGAATTATTAGAGCCTTTTTGTCACCATTTCTGAGAAATGAAGGGAATTGGGAAATGAAGGCCAAACTTACATATATATATATATAACTTGATGCCTAGAAATCCAAAGAAAATTTATCATTTGTATTCTTGTAGCTCCAATATCAGGAAGAGACATAAAGTGCCCTATTTACAGTTCATCAATTTAGAATAATAATAATGCTATTAGTCAGGAAACTGCAAGTTATATCCCATCAGCATCTCCAATTGCAAATGGTAGTGAAGGAGTGAAAGGCCTAAAACATTTCCCATTACTCAGTTCAGAATGGACGTAAGTGGTGCAATCTTTGGAATGGAGCAGTTGTTGATATCCTTAAGTCTGGTGGGCTTAATGAGTCTCCATTTTGTATTTCTGGAGTGGATTGTGTCTGGATTTGGTAACTGCCTGTATTAGTGGAAGGGCTAAAAGTTCAGTTTCAGAGGTTAGCACATTTCTACTGTAAAGATCCAAGTAATAGGTATTTTAGGTTTTGTGGGGTGGTATATGGTCTCTGTTGCAGCTACTTAACTCTGCTATTGTTGTACAAAAGCAGTGATCAGTTGATAATTCTGGACAGACTGTTCTGATAAAAATTTATTTATGAACACTGAAATTTGAATTTTGTATAATTTTCACATATCAAGAAATGTTATACTTTTGATATTTTTTGAGATTGCTTTTTAAATGGTTGCATTAAAAAATATAGAAACTATTCTTACTATGCAAGCCATGCTAAAATAGGTAGCCGGTTAGTTGGAAATGGTTGGATAGGTTCACAGACACAGTTGTCAAACCCTGTTCTAGTCGATTTTTTTCAGACTAGGATAGGACAGTCACAGGAGGAATTTTCAAGACAGAAGAACCGCTGAAGTCTTGCTAGGCATAACAGAGAAAACAATAAAATAAAAGCCGGAGGAATGAGACAGGCATCAGTTGGTGGTACATAGTCTTCATGCTTTAAACAGTTGTTAATAAAAAATTTCATGGTATCAGTGGTTGCTTCATACCAAAATGGTGGAATGTTCGTTCTCACGTCAAGAAGATTTGGGGTCCATGAAAGACACTTCTTAGCATTGGGTCAGTAGCCACAGAAAGGCCAGGGAGCAACAATTGTGTGTTCCTTCTGCACATCAGACCAGGGCCTTAGAGCAGCAAAGCAGATGTTGGAGTGCTGGCTGCAGGTGTACATCTCTGGATATGAATGCTGCCGGGAAAGTGGGACTGCCAAGAGAACCGCATTGTTTGTAGAGGAGAATGTTTTTAAATTTAACAAAGGTGAAGCAGATTTAATGGTGCAGATTTTGATTTTGTGCTTGTAATTCATAGATTTGTCTTAGTTCATCCTAAGATAATGCCGTTGGTGCTTAGGGGTATGGTGTGTGACTGTATGAATCTTGAAATCATGCAGACAGACTGGTTCAAATCCATGTTTTATCTTTTAGTGTCTTCATGTTGTTGGTAGAACATTTAATTCATTGGAGACTTAGTTTCCCTATATTTGATATTGGAATAATTATAGCACTTCCCTCACAGAGGGATTTTGGGGATGAAATGAGATGATATGTATGAAAAATTTAAGACAGGCCCTTGTGTAAAGTACCTAATATTATTTCCTGCTGTTTCTGACACTATTATTACTTTTGCTGCGTGTTGTTGGAATTCTCGGTGGGTAGGTGTGATTGACAGTGGGTGATAACTAGGTAGTACTGAGAGCTAAGCCAGCTAAACTCTGTCAGTCATGATTCCCAAGAACTGCCTGTTTGGGATTTGTGAATGAGGATTAAGCAAACCATCCTGAATTCAGGGATTCATAGCCTACATGAACCACTGCTGTTTTTATGAATAAAGTTTTATTGGAACACTACCATGCACATTTCTTTAGGTGTTTTCTATGGCTGTTTTTGTGCTAGGAATTACATGGTGGCTACAGAGACTGACCAAAAAGCCTAGAATATTTTTATCTGTATCTTTACAGAAAATGTTTGCCAAGTCCTGCTCATGTTAATATCCTGGTTTTCTCAGCAGATGTTAGTCTGACTCATAAACAGAACAGATTTGGAAGATGTCTTCCCCCCGCCTCCCCCCTTGAGCTGGAATCTCCTCGTTAGCATTCATAGTGGTTCTGGTGTCAGCTTTGGGAAAGCACTTGGGAGGAACAAAGCTGAGTGGGGTGAGATGTGCTGCAGGAGATGGATCAGGGTGGTGGGTGGGTGCTAGTGGTTCTGGGGCCTCTGGGTTACGGTGTTCTACTCAATGGGTTCCTTTTGTTGGTGGGGTGTGGTGAATGATGTTGACCTGGTTTTCCAGTGACATTCCACCCCAGTCACTTGAAGAGAATTACTAGTTTTCAAGCTGTGAATAGCTTGTTTTTAGGATACTGTCATGACTATAATTCATTAATATTAGTATAGCTTTTCACCTTAGGACTAGCCAAGTTATTTCAGTTTCTCTGCATCACCTTGGATAATGGATGCCCTATTTATATTTGACGTGCTCATCAAACAATGCCATGTGAACACCTACAGCTTTGACATAGAGGACTGTTTATTGAGGAACCTGGAGATCCGTGTTCTGGTCCCCTGGGATCATGTGAAGATTGATTATCTCCCTGGCTTCTTAACTTTGTCAGTGGTCATATCAGTGTGAAAATATCATACACAAGAGATATAAAATGGAACATAAAAGTAAGGTACTGTTGTTAACGGTTAATAACAGCCATGCAATTTGAAGATTGCTTTGTATCTTTGGATTTCTCTTCCTTAGATGAGTATAGGGAGAACAGGGGAAAGACCTCCTTATGTATTTCACACAGAATTACAATGAAAAGAAAGGGTGATAATTTAGAAAAAGAACATTTCATTGAAAATAAAACAATTTCTTTTGTGTTAGAAAAAATCTGTATCTTAGTAGAGAAAACTGTGTTACCTAAGGTGATGACAGCTTGTGAATTTTGGAGCTTGTCGAGAACTTGGGTAATTCCTACACAGAAAGTAACCACTGCTCGGTAGGTCATTGCTGCTGGAAAGGGAAATGAGGAACAAATCTGGAACAAGTTAAGTGAAAATATGAGGCATTTTTATAGAGCTGTCTTTTTTTTTTCTCTTTCCCCTCAAAGACTTAGAGAAAAACAGATTGTGGTTTCTCTTCCCATCCCTTTTTGACTTATCCTGTTTTTTTCCCTGCATTTTTAATAATCTGTACCTCATGTTCCTTCTCTGTAAAAAGAGTCTATGAATCGATACAAGGGAGGCATTTCCCATCGTTCGGGGAATCCAAAATTGAGGCCTTTGGTGACCAAACTTCTCTGCAAGGTGTGTCTGGTATTGCAGTGGGTGAAGGTAAAGCAGGGTTTTTCTAAGGGGCATTCCTGCTATGGCCAGGAAACTGTAGGAGACGTCAAGGTCCTTTTGTACTGTCCTGGAGCTTGATGACTTGTTCAACTGTAAAATGGAGATAACAGGACATACCTTGCAGAATGGCTTTGAGGATTAGAGGTAGTGCACGTAAGTACCTGGTATAATTCTTGGCCTCCACTCTGGAGTGGAATACACATTATCCACTTGGTTCTTAATTATATGCCACCCCACTACACTATTCATCTAAATGTCTTGTTTTTTCATGTGTGTCTGTGGTGTGTAGGTGTATGTCTCAATTTCCGAGCTAAATGTAGAATCCTTGAGGGCAAGGATTATAGTCTATCATTCCTTGTTTTTTCTGCTGTGTGTCAGAGTATCTTATTTTGTGCATATTTGGTCAATATTTTTCAAGTGAGTGTATGGATGGACAGTTAAATACATTCATGCCAGAGTCTGTGCTTGGGAACTCACTGAGGGGATCCTGCCATGAAATTCAGATAAATTAGTGGTTTATTTACAAAAGGTTTCACCATTGAATCCTTTTAAGTAACAAGCTCCTCTGATGAACTTAAGATAATTAAATTCCTAAAATATTTCTATGCCTATTTTTAATGTCTATACAGGGCAAAGCAAAACATAGTGCTTTGGTGCCTACAGAAGTCTACTTTCATCATTAGAAGAATGGAAGGCTCTATGGAACATCAAAGATTATCGTTAATATAGTTGTATTATTTGTCCCTCTCCTAATTCCTCCCAGGAAGTCCCTTACAGGAGTCATTTCCCCAGAGTCATTTTCTTTGCAACAGAGACCTTTGATAATGGAACCACCCGTTTGGGGGAACAATCCGCCTTGAAATTCGTCCTCCGAAGTCCCTCTTAAAGGAACCTCCTTCTTGATGCTTGGCCTTAATTCATCAATCTCCCTTTAACTTATCAGTCTCCCTTTATTTCTTATAATTAATTTCAGTCTACTGTACCATTCCCTGTTAATCTTCTTAAAGTTTTAAGTAGAAATTATTTATTTGTTCAACAAACTTAAACTGCTTACTGTGTGAATTGTGCTATAATGGGAGGGGACAGAGAACTCCCACTATGGCTGCTGTCAGATCCCAGTCATTAAAGATGGGCAGGTGTTGCCAGGATGTGCAGAGGCTTTGAGGCATGAAATGATCTGTCAGGGTCTGGGAGACGGGAAAGCAGCTCAGTAAGTCTAGAGGATGCAGTAGGGTGGAGACAGATAAGGGAATAATGCAGAGTATTAGAGTTGGACCGTGAAGGGTCTTACAGTATTCTACTAAGGACCCAGAACACCTTTCTGAGGGTGATAGCAACCATTTAAGGGTTTCATGGTAGAAATGGGCCAAGTTCTGTATTTGAGTAAAAACACTGATCGTAGGATTAGGATCTGTCGGTGGGGGAAGACGGTGGGATGAAAAATGATGAGGTTGTATCATCAGTGATCTGAGAGATAAAAGGAAAGAGCCCATGGGAATTCATTATCATCAATACATGGAAGAGAAAGCAAAATGGATTGTTTAGGATAATCCCCAGGATGATTGAAGATGGGGTTGCATTTTATTTAAAAGGAGTAGTTCGGGAGTGGTGGGTTGGTTGTAAAGATAAAAATTTGGACTTGAACCTGTTAAGGTATGGTAGAGTATTGTGTTCATATTTCTCACACTCTTTTAAGTTTTATGCTCCTTGAGCAGAACCTTTTCCTTGAGCATATTCCCGTGTTGCTGCTTAAATGTTTTGGAATAGAAGGGCCTCAAGGTAAAGAAACTGTTTCTTCCTGCAGGTACTTTTTTCTTTTGCATTTGATCTGTGATTACAAGGATAGATAAGGTGAGAAAAAACACAGATGGTCACACACTAATCAGGACTTTACCTATAAAAGAGAAAAATGTGTTACCATATGCCTAAGTTACCTTGACCATTTTTCAATACTTGGCCAAGTTGGGCTTTTACCCCTTCCACTATTTGAAAGAAATTATTCTCACATCTCAGAGATGTCTCCACATTTTCTTTTTTTAAAACTGTCCTTTTAATACTTGCCTCCTGAATTCTAAAGTTTCTTGATATCTTCTCTCTGGAGATGGTTTCACAATTGTTTGTTAATAAAGTTAATGGATGTTATTACATAAGAAGACATCAGTAAGTTCTTCAGGGTCCTCGCGACCCTCAGGAAAGTGTATTAGGAAGATGAAGTATCGTTCAGTGTTGAGTTAGTATCAATGACATATATTAGTGATAACAATTTCAATTGTTACAATGATAGGACAGTTAAAATGTGAGTATATGGGAGGCTGAGAAGTTGGGTTTTAAGTTGGCTCTGAAGGTAGCGGATTGATGGAGTCTTTTTGGAGGACTCTTTGAAAATAATCTGCGAAAGTTTTAAATATTGATAGTCTTTGATTGAGCACTTCTGTTTCTAGAACTTTGTTTTGCAGAAACACTTGTACCTATCCCCAGTGTGGCATTGCGTTTAACAGCCTAAATGACCATCACAGGGAGTTGGGTAAATTACAGTATATTCTTATGACGAAATGCTTACTAAACATCCATCAAAATGAAGTAGGTTGAGCAATAAGATATGTTAAAATAATATGGGTAATAAACTGCTATTAATGAGTCAACCCTGCGAGGTCTGGAAATAGTACACAAAAGTTAATTGTGGTTATCACTGAGAAACGAGAGGTATTGCCTATTTTAGATTTATATTTGTATAATATTTTAATAACTTACAGAATTATATCTGGAACATTGTGATTTCTTCTACTAGTACATTCATAGTATTTCCTAAAATAATCTTTTTATTGTAGAGTAGATGTCTGAAACAATTTTGAAGGGAGAGAAAAAAAAGAACTGAAAGGAAGGTCAGAAGAAAAGAAAAGCAGTGGCCTTTTTTGTCTCTTTAATTGGCTGGATATAAATTTTTTAGGTGAAACATTTTCACTGGCATTTCAAATTTTATAAAATGCTGATATGAACTATGCAGAAATTAATGAACTGATATTGACTCAGTTTGAAAATGAACATCAAGATTTATTGAGCAAAGCAGTAAATATTGACCCAGGCAGAGATAAGGTCAATATTTACTTTGATATAACATAAATCCTAATATTCAGTAATCTATAACTTCAGTGGGCCCACAGAAAGCAAACAAGAGTTATCTATAAGTATATGTTTTTTGTATTTGTGATGGGTCAAAGTCAAACGTCTGTTTTCCTGGTCATAAATTTGAAACGATGATGTTTTATCCTTTGAAACTGCTTTTGGGGAGCAGGGGATGGGGGGATATGAATTAGTGGAGGAACATGATTAATCTAGTTTCAAAGGAAAAAGACACCTAAGACTCATAGATGCCTAGAAATTGGAGAGCAGTTACTTGTGTGATTTACTTAAAGGCTACTCGTCTTCCTTTTCAACCTCACAAAATGTACTCATTTATTATGTCTGATTAGGTTCATAAAACCCACTCTCTGACTATATAAAACAGAAGTATATTCTGTCTTTCCCTTTGGATACTGTTCAGCTATGTTATATGGAACATTTTTTGGGGGACAAATAAAGTATGACTGATACATGTCCAACTGAGTAATGCTTTAGTGGTCTTTCCCTTGTTGAAGTTACTAAGTTGAACTACACCTTTATTCGTCCTCTTGTTGTCTCTTCCCTTGGTGGGATGGGCCTGGCAGCAATATAAAAGTAGGAAAGTGCTATCTCCCTGGGTTGTGAACTTTTATTATTGCCAATATGTAGCTGGTATAAGTGTCTATCTACTTGTGCTTAAAGATTGAATTGTTGTTTAAACTTCAGTTTCAGAAAGGAACTTGGTCTACAGGGTTAAGCATAAGCTTGCGCCTCAGCAAAAGCCTTAGATCTTCCAATGCCCTCCCTGTTCTGGTCAGAGTACCATGGGTGATCTTCCAGGCTGATGACAGTGTAAAGTGGCAGTGATAATCTTCAGTGACCCCAAAACCAATCCCCGCTCCCCCCCCCCCACCTCTCAGCTGGTAACCTCCCACGGCCCTATTTGAGATCGGTAGCATTAGGGATGGTATGTCTTCTTGACTTCCTTCTTGTTATTAAAATTTAACCTGTCCTCTGTTTCATTTATCTTATATTAAATCCCATTTTTCTATCATGTAACTAAGACCTTCTTTAGTATAAAAACCAATCAGGACTTTGTGTATAATGTGGAACCTTGCCTTCCTGAGAAATACTTTCTCATAAATGTAGGTATCCTTACCTTTCATTAACAATGCTATATATTATGTGATAATGTTTTACGATTATAGTATGGAATGTGATTTTATGTCATAAAAATGAGTACTGTGATGTAAGGACTTGACTTTAACATAATAAAGTGTTTCTTCTTGAGTTGTTTATCAAGGAGAAACTCACAATTGGTACAGACAAGTCTTGAACCCTTCTCTGTCTTGCCAGTATCTCTTTGTAACAGTTAGATCTTGCCCAGGGCCTGCAGCTGGGACAATATTTTAGAATTCGATCTTGTGGCATTCATTATTTCCTAGTACCCTTCATATCGGGCAGTTCTGCTAGTTTGCCATATTGGTTTCTAAAATTTACTATTAATTATATATTAAAGATTTTATAAAAGGTGAATCAGTTTAAAGAAAAATTGTAACTCAGCAGTTACAAACTCTTATTCCAATATGGCAAAATAAGTCGTCTTCTGTAGCGGATATCATTGCCGTCCTGAAAGAACTGAAAAGCCTCTTATTAAATGCCATACAATCAAGCTGTATCTGTGATGGAAGAACCACAAAGTCCGAAGTGAAAAAATTCCAAAATGTGAAGAGTTTCCTTGAGATGGCTTTTAAAAATTAAGGAAAGTACTTAGTGTCTTAATTTAAAAAGTGTGGTCTGCTGTGTGTTCTAGTAGCCATATACGTACAGATGGTAAAAATCTTAAAATATGCTTTGGCCCAGCCAAGTTCCCCCAGTTCCCCTTTCCCCTCCCATTTTGGAACCTCCTCAGGATTCAGCAGTGGGTTTCTCCACCCATCCTCCACCAGCCATTGCTACTGGTTATTGCCTGTGATTTGTTAAGTATTAAAATATCACAATGGAGGGAATTTCAGAGAGTGGAAGGGTGGGCTGTGGGGTTTTAAGGCTTGTATTGTGTGCTGCAGCCTGCTTACTGAATTTAGTTGACCTTGAAGTATTTCCTGGGCTTGGGAAGCCACTTGATCCAGATCCCCTGCTTACGTTGATCCACATTCTCCCCTTTTGAAGGCCATTTCCTGGGAGGAAAACAAGCTCCCTTCTTGAAGCTGCACGAAAATTTGCTGCTCCCAAAGGTATCGTTGAGTTGCTCGCCCCAATTATTGCTGGCCTCTTTCCTTGCTGGAAGCTTTTTTCCTCTGTCCCGCCCTCCCCATGAGTTCCAAGTGTTAGGATAATGTTCTTCCTTGTGGCAGGGCGTGCATGCCATTAGTACATTTGGTATTGATCTGTTGTTCAGAAATTTTAGCAGTAAAATGAAATACGAGCCTCAACCAGGCTGTTTGACTAGTATCTGCGAAGATGAGAGAGGTCATTTGTAATGTGTTTCTGCCCTGGGGCTCACTGTGATAATGGGAGGTATTTTCTCCTCACTGTTGTGAAATACATAGTCTACCCTCTCCTCTTAGGGAGTGATTTTGACATTTTTTGAAGGTCCTGGGGCTTTTACGTTCTTACACCACTTCCTAATGAGCTATCTTATAACATCCTTTTCGCGTAAAGATTGCCCTTTCTCTCACCATCTACTAGGGTGTGAAAAAGAAGTTTCAACACTCATGGCCATTTCGACCACATACCTGCTGTGCCAGAAAGAGCTAGTCAGGATTTGCTTCCCTCTGACCTACAGGCACTTCTGGCTGGCAATATTATCAGGATTTTCCTCCCCAGTTCACACGGAAGTCATTTCTAGGAGCACGTTTGAGTATAAGGATTTGTTTTTGTATCAGTTGCCAGGTTTTATTTTGCCTGTGGAAAAGACTTCTAATTCTCCTGGCTTAATAATAAGGACAATTTGTTCCTTACATAGCCCTCAAGAGGAAGGGGCCTCCAGGATGCATCTTTGTGTGTAAGTCCAGAGAAAGAAGAGAGAGAACCCCCTTTTTGTGTTTCTAGAAGGAAGTAAAATGTTCTTTTAAGTGGTCCATCCCTGACCAATCAACCCTTTTATCTCATTGGTCAGAACTGGATCCCATACTCATGCTTAATACAGTCACTAGCGAGAAAAGTGAGGGTTGGCAGTATTGGCTTAGACCAATCAGGATTTACGCACAAGTAGCAGAGACAATGGCTGGATAAGGAGCCCATGATGCCAGCTACCGTTTATTACCTTTTCCAAGTTTTAAAAGCTAAGCAACCCTGTGGCACTTAATAAGGGAAGAAGTTAAGGAAAGAAATTACTTTTGAAATGAACATTTGATTTTAGAAGCCTGGCATGTTTGCAAATAAAATAATAAAGCTACATGATTTGGGGGCCCTTTACAATATTCAGGGTTGCACTGCCCAGTTCTGTCGCCATTGGTCATATATGCCTATTTGCATTAAAATTAAAAATAAATAAAAATCATACTAGCTAAATTTCAAGTTCTTACTAGCCACAGATGGTTACCCTTTTATACAGCACAGATAGGAACTTTTCCACCTTTGTAGAAAGCTCTATGGGACAGCATTGTTCAGAAGTTTCAGACATTATAGAGAAACCAGCAGATAACATATATTGAGCACTGAGTCTGTCTGAGGCCTGAGCTAATTGCTTTCTCTCTCTTAGTTGATATTCTAACCAGCCCTCTGAGAACATACCCTTTTGCAGAAAGGGAAACCTTCTGTGTGGGGTGCTGCCTTCCCCAGGGAGCAAGTAAGAGACCTCTCCTGAGCAGTTACACTTGTCTGCATGCCCTGCCTTCCTAGGCTCTGGAGCTGTTGGAAGTGGGACAACCCAGTACTTGCAAACATTCAGTTCATTGGAAAGCATTAGGTGTAGATGTTGATTTCAGATATTCCTAAAAAACTTGCATGTATCCCAAGTGTACAAGCCTCTCAAATCCAGGGAGGTCCCATGTAGGTCCTTCTCCCCTCTGGTGGTCTTGTGCAGTTGTGCTGTTACAGCTCCTAAGCATTATTTTTGAAGTTCTCTATCTTGGGCTAAATAAGTCAAGGACTTACAATGAGTGAGGTGGTGGTAGGGGGGTGTTTTCCTTTTGCCATTTTCCACTTCATTCATTCTTTCACTGAAGGAGTATTTATCAAAACTCTGGGCATGAGGCATGTGCAGTTATAGTCATTAGGGTTACACAGAGAACAAAACAAACAAAATTCCACTCCTTCCTGCTGGGGAATGACAGTGAAGCAGACAAAAAATAATCTGTAATCTCATCAGATCAGGCTATAAAAAATGTGAAGTGGGGTATGGCAATCGTAAGAGGTGTTATTTCAAGAAAAGCTGGAGAAGGCCTCTCTGATGAGATGATACTTGAGGAGAGACCCAAATGTAATGAGGGTCTGAGCTCTGGGTACATGGGACAGGCCTTCCAGGCAGAGGACAGAGGGGAGACTATGGAACTTGGAAAGGTTAAATGATGTATGTGAAATTACCCTACTAATTTCAGTTGGACTATATTCTAGAATATTTTGCAATGTGCACAACAGCCCCCAGAGCAAACAATGTTCTAGCCCACAATGTCAGTAGTGTCAGAGTTGAGAAGCCTGGTGCTAGAGGCTCGCCAGAGTTTGTCGGTTTTGCGTAGTCTGTCGCCATGCTGCTGTGAGAAGTCCACCTTTCGAGCTGGCTATCAATCTACATCCTCAACTGAGTGAGTATTCCAGGGCAAGAATGCAGCAAGCAGTGTCATGCAGGGTGGCTAAGGCGTTAGACAAGCAAGTGAGCAGTGTGCTGATCGGTCTTTGGAGATTGGAGAGAAGAAATGGAAAGCTTGGCAAGTTGACCGTTCCAGGAATCTATGCATGAACTCAGAAAGGAATGAATCACAGCTCTGGTCGTGGTGAAAGCCCACCTTTCCTGTCGTGTGAGGCCATGAATGATAGCTGAGCCACACTAAAGAGATGGTGAGGTGGTTTGTATTGTTTTATTTTTGACGTCTCTGGTGACTCCTCCATGTGTCAACTCTTTGATCTAAGAGGCTGCTATGAAATAATGTGTCCTTATATTGCTAACAATGAAGGACCCTCCAGAATAGCACTATGAGAAAATTCACAGTACCAGGCGTGGGCAGGGCATACTTACTTAGTGACCACTTTTAACAAAAAAAGTGAAAAGGAGAGCTATGAATGGTGACTGACAGGTCATCATGATCTAGCATTTTTCAAGTCAGCAGCTTAATATTTGATAATAAGTTATGTAATTGTTAGAATAATGACCACAGTTACCTCCCAGAAAGGATTGTTCACCTTCTGTGTATGGATTAAACAAAAATTACATTGTGATGGGATATAAATGCATGTATATTTACCTATACATCGTGCATGGAGCTCTTAACTTTTCTAAAAAGCAGGTGGTTATCAAGTGCTAGCTCTGACTCAAACCCTTTTGTACATGTTTAGATATAAACACAATTCATGTGATTATTGCCCCTAGGGAGCTCAAAGTCTCTTTTCCTCTTTCTCTTTTGAAAGCAAAATTTCATTATTAATGATAGTCAGTGACTCTGAACATTAAAGATACCAAAATCAAATATATTTACCCAGATACTCCTATGGTAGGTGTTCTGAGAGTTTGGTAATTCATAATGCCAGGCTTGCCCAGAAATAGTCTTTATTTTATTTAAGTTATAATTGATAACATCTTACCAAAGTATTGACTTACCTATTTAAATTGTATTCAGAGATGTGTTATTCTAGCTCCCTTGTTGATGACAAAGGTCGTGTGAGAAACATTTTCTTTCCCAAAGAAATTTTGGAATTATTGTCTCCTCTTTTTCTTACCCTGGATTCTTTCTTATGTCCCAGACTAATTCCAAAGGACTTTCCTTAGTTGTTGCTGTTGACAAAAGACTTTATGTTTGGAGTGCTTTTTTTCTTTTAAAATTTTGCTCTTAGATTTTGAGTCTAAGATCTCTGATTTGATGCCACTTTGTATCAACTCCCTCTTTATATAGAAGGAGTACATTTGGGTCTTCAGATCTCTCTGGTAGAAATACAGACTGCATTATAAAAAAGGAAAGTATATTCCTATTTGAAAATGTATTATTTAACACCATTATATTGAAATGCGTTTGCCTAATTAAAAATGCTTACTATAAAACAGCTAATCATTATTAAAGTATGTGGCTTATAATAAGAGGATTGTCACACTTCAATTTTGAAACACATTTTGTAGTGGGAAGAAAGCCACATCATGTTTCACTCAGTTTTTGTGGCTTATTCAAATACATAGTGATTTCACTGTAGTAAATATTTTTTCCTAATTTTCCTCATCTAGAAATCTATATGCATAGATTCTCGTTTAAATAATTTGTTTAAAGGTTGCTCCACTGAATGCTGCCCTTTGCAGGATATGTTTTATAAGATATTAAGAGCATTTAAAGTATTCTTTCATATTAATTGTTTGACATTTATAAGTTTTAAGTTACTTTAATAAATTAGGTAGCTCTATAATATAAAAGTGAAAAGTACACATTTGAAGGGTTCAGAGACACTTGGGTGGGTAGTTGAATACTTGAAATACAAGTACAAATGAATATTTGATATTTGCATTTGAGTTCTCATTACAGAACAGAATGAATTTATGCATTGGGAGGACAAGAAATATAATCATTAGAAATAAATTGATTTCAGATTTTTGTCTATAAAATACTAGTCATAAATACAGTTATTAGAATCCATGTTTATGGTCCTGGAATTTGACTGAGAGAGTTATTCATCAGAAAAGCCACCAGTCTTACCATTTATCACAGTGAATCATGAATTTATATTTCTCTAACTCACAGGTGTGATGTATGTCTTTTTTGATAGGGACTTTTACTGCAGGAATTAATTTTATACATTGGGAGACTTTTATGGCCATTTTAACTGTTAGTTACCTAAAGATTTAAATAATTTCACTGATTTCTTGGCATGAGCCTCTGGGAGTAGAGTTTGTGTGAACAAAAAGAATATCATCAGCACAGAATTGTTCAAGTGCCTTTGTGTTTACCTCTGCGCTGAGTCTCTGTAAGAGTCCCTTGGCAAGAGTCTTAAGTCAGTGTGGTTTCTCAGAGAACATTTTCCCAAAGTCTGCCTGGGTGCACTGGTTCAGTAGCTGTTCATAGACCTTCTATGGCAGGAGAGGCATGTGGCCCAGGAAGATTGGGAATTGCTGAGTTAAACAACTAACACAGGTTTCTTTACTGCAGGACTTCTCAGAGCCTATAACATTTCATTCTTAATAGAATTGGACATGTTGGCCTTCACTGTGAACTCACCCACTCCATTAGGAAGGGAGGGGAAGAGAAAAAAGTGTGTGTGTGGCGGGGGGAGAGTATCGGTAGGAGATTGGTTCTCCTGTGCTGGACCAGTGTCTTCTGTGGTCATTATTTCCGAACAGCTTTAAGAAGGCTAGGCTGGTGTTCTGGAATATGGTTACAGGGAAATGTCAGTCTGAAATGAGGAGTTTCACATGATTTACACATCTACCCTGAAGTAAAATGCAGAGACATGCTTGATTAAAAGGAAAAGCCATGACAGTGTATATCAGAATATTAGAAATATTCTTTCTTCTTACTTAGTGGAAATGGAGCATTTGTACATGAAATAATTCCTTGGGGGCTGAAACACCATTTAGTTTAATGTGATGAAAATATGTATTCAAGTCTCCGAAAATGAAAATATTTACTAGAAATGACAATATTTAAATTTATGTAAGTGTTTCGTGTCCTACCTTCCTTGAGAGGGTGATGACGTATGGGGAGTGGGGGATGGCTTTATTTCACATTGAATTTGGGAATAATAGATTAGTTGGCAACGAATGGTTAGATGACAGGGATAAACCTTCTAAGAAATGAATTTGTGGTAACAAAGAATTAAAGATTTTAGTCAAGGTAGATGGCACGTGATTGAGCCTCAGCAGTGAAGGTAACAGAAAAGATTAAGTTTGGAAATTTTATTTTAAGGGAGAAAAGGGAAAGAAGTGGGATTTTAGAGCGTGGAGAAGGAGAAAAATGAGCCTGTGATTCTGTCATTGTTTTTTGTTCTTCCTGGCTCTGAAGAGTAGCGCTCCCCTAGTTGGGATTGTCAGAGAGTTTCCAGACATTGCCAAATGTCCCTTGGTGGGAGGCAGGGCTGAAGCCCTCTGGTTGAGAATCACTGTAGAGCATGTAAGGAAGTATAGTAGTAGGTATAATAACAGTATAGAATGGTGTAGAATTATTAGATGGTAAAGGTGGCCATGATGTTTGACCTGACAAGTTTATTTCGGTCATTGTGAAAGGTTCCTTACTGCAAGTGGGTGATTTTAAGTATTTCTTACTGCTGTACCAAATGTGGGGCGTGCTTTGGTTTGTGCTCTGTCAGCTCTGGAAAGCATGGATGAAGTGTGATCGTAGCTCAGATGGAAGATGAAGACTAAGGAGTTGAGTTGTCCAGTTAATGGGATATATGTTTGCCGCTGATCTGTGCAATGTACTGTTTAAGGTTCATACTTAGGGGTGAATGATGGGCTGTGTTTTTAGACATTGTCTACCTTAGGAGGATAAGAGCCATAGTGCTTCATCTCACATTTGCTTATGTGGAGAATTAAAGATACTGCCTGAATTAAATCAAAGCATAGACAGGGTCATAATGTCAATTATCTGAATATGTTGGCCTGCAGAATATATACACATACATATATATCTTTTTACATACATACATACATACATGCATGCATACATACATACCTTTTTAGTTCTGGAGGGTGGAACTAATTCTTTGAATGGTTTTCTTAACTTGGCATACACTTGCCCCCCTGCGTTTAACATTGTTTCATTCAGATCATCTCCAATTTCTGTGGAAATGGCTTCATAAGGGATTTAAAATGAGCTGTGGTTTGAGGTCTTCTTTTAAAAAATGGAAATTGCATCTCTCTGGGTTAGGATTGTATCTAGAATGATAGCTTAATAGCTCTAAATATTATTTTCAAATTCATATTTTAATGCAATTAAAAGTTGACTTCCTAAATTTCAGAGCAGAAAGAAAGCTTTTTGAACTTTTCTTTTTCCTGCCAAGGAATGTATTTTCTCCTTGACATGGACAGTGGTGCCCTTTTTCATACCTTCAATCTTTGTATCCTCTGCTTTTCACTTCTGTTTGGCAGAATTTTCCCCTTTCCCCCCTTACCTCCCACTTGACCTAGTGAAATTATTCCTTGGTTTGGCTGTTGTTTCTCCCTCTCCTGGGACAGCTGCCTCTCACCATTTGCCTTGTCCTCCTTGAGTTCTCCTTGTCTTTGTGTTTCATGTTTGGGATATTGGTGGAGTGGGGGGAGTCAAGTTTAGTGGAAAGAAAATAGACTCATGTCTCTTTTACAGTATCCAATGCCCTAAAACAATCAGAACAAAGAGAGAATATGATGCATTATGATAAAACTTTGACACTTGCCTGTAATGAAGCTTTTAGTTCCCACAGTGCTGACTGGAGGCTGGAACTCCGTCAGTCCTCCGTTTGTTCAGCTCAGGTTTGCCGCGGCATGTGAGAGGGGAGAAAAAGGAGTGGCAGAAACTTGAGAGCTTTGTGTGTGTGTGTGTGTATGTGTGTGTGTGTGTGTATGTGTGTGTGTGTGTTAACTTCCTACATAAGTTGACAGGCAGTTTAATTTCATATTCTGGTAGGTCTTCTAGTTTTACTTAGCCCATACAACGTGACCTTTACATGTGACTTTTGTCTGTTTGTTAACTCACACTTAAAGATCACTGAGCTGCTTAGGGTTATTATTGGAATCCTTTCACTGTTCTCATATTTTAATTTGTTTTGTAGTTTAATTGCCATGCAGATGAGGTATAAGTCCAATACCAAAAATAATTATTGTGCCTACAGAACTTGCATTCCCTACCTTGGCTTAATGTGTTAAATATTAAAATGATTTCACCTTTGCCCTCCCCTCCTCCTCTTTTCTTTCCTGAACCATAGTGGGGTTAGGGTACCTTGAGATTATAAGAAAACTGTAACAGCTATTCTAAACTTTGTTCACACATACACATGTATGCACAGTTTTCTCTCATTTTTTTTTTTAACCATTTGATTTTGGTAACACCATTCTCTTAGCAATGTAGAATAGACATTCATCTGAGCCAGTATGGATAAAGATCCATGTTTTTTGATAACCACATGTCATTTCATAGCACGGATAGAGATACACTGTAAACTATTTAAACATTTCCTTATCAATAGACATTCTCATTGTGCCCAACTTTTGACAATAACCACAGCGCCCCAGCACTCATCCTTGGGTGCTGGTGCTTTTGTTTCCGTAAAAGTAATTGTCAGAAACGGAGCTAGGAGATCAAGGGCTGTCATGGTGCTTTTTCCTGTACCTTTCAGTAAAGGGCTTTTCAGAATAGATTATTCCTCTATTATAAAGAATGGGAGAACTGAATGAAACAACTCCATAACATGTAGTCTGAAAATAAGAGAATTGGTCAACCACGAAAGAATTGCCTTTATAGGCAAAGACATTTAAAATATCAGATGTCGGTTGCCAAGCTTAAAATCAAAACGTGGAGGTGCATTTCTTAACAAGTGTGTGTTTTGAGGGCTTGATGTAGGGCAGGCTGCGATAGGTTTATGTTTGGGGGAGTTGAATCTATCCTATGAAATCTTTGGAGGAGTTTCTGGACAAATGTAGTCATGCGGAAACTATTCCGAAAAAAGTGACCAAGACCGTGCAGTAACAATGACTTATTAGAGATTATAGGAGATAGAATTTTATGAGTTGTAATACTTGAGAAATGAAAATGATCTAGTGGTTTGCTTGCTTTGTTATGTATTGATCATAGGTTTGAAAACTACTTTCGCTTGAGCATAAGGAAAGGAAGGAGGAAGAGGAAAAATTAAAACCTGATTATTGACCAGTGACAGCAGTGTAAAAACGTGTGGTAGGAAGAAATGGTGGGAAATTCCAGGGATGCTGTAGATCTGGAAGCTTGACATGTGAGGCCAAAATGAGAGACTTTGGGGATTGAAGGTGCTTAATGGATAAATATTTTATTGAGCATTTCCTTTATGTAAACGTGTTTTAGGTGAATAATATCTTTTTATTTCTCTCCTCCGTCCTGAGAGACAGGTGTGGCTATTATTATTTATCAGTGTGAAAATCAAGGAACATAGAGTTAAGTAACTTGCCTTTTGCTCAGTGTTATATCCTGAGATTCTAATAAAGGGCCTGGTACATAATATGTACTTATTGAAAAGCAGTTCCATGACTAAAAGTCTTGAAAGCTTCTACCTGTCTACTTGTCCATCCATCCCAGGTTTTGAGAGTATCTAAGGAATTGCAGTCCTTCCCCCAAATCAATCACACAGAACATTGCAAAACATGGCATTGGAGGAAGATTTGTTCAAAAAACCTAGTTAATTCACAAGCGCTAAATGAATCTGGTGATTGAGGGGTCTACATAGGGACAGACGTAATACTGGTCTGGCCCAGTATACTGGGAAAGTGTACTTGGGACCCGACTGCATGGTTGTTCATTCATACCACTCATTTTTGCAGAAGATAGTACAGATAAAAATTTGCAGTTCATTTCCTGACCCTTGAGAATCTGTCTTTTCATATAAGGAATTCAAGAATTGGTGCTGGAGCTGTTGCACGGGAGTCCTAACCAGAGCAGCACCTGAGGACATCTGGGGCGCACAGATTCTGGCAGCCTCAGTCTGGTGCAGATGTCAAGTCTTCCCCAGTTTGTTTACTGTTTATAAGGCTTGTTGTGTCTTGACCACTCTCTTGGGAGATTTCAAAGTTAAAATCATTGTTTCATAATTATCATCAATATCCTCAACACAAGGAATGTCACATGGATTTGTGCACGCAGGCAGCAGAGAGGGAAGGCTGCCAGCCTCCTAGTATCTGTGCCCGACTCCCCATCCACATGGGCCTGTTGAGCAGTTTCTCAGATTATTATGAACAAAAACAAAACAGAACCCTGAAAAGGTTATCGGTTAAACCAAGATTGAAATGGATGCCTGAGTGACCCAGGAATTGTGCTGTATCTGACCTGTTCCCAGCATGGAGAATTTATTCTTTCATAATATCTACTCCATCAAATTCCAAGTTGAGCCCCTTTCGTGTGTCTTCTGTAGTTCTCAATTTCCAACAGGTAACGTAACCTCTTCCCTCAGTTCCCAACTAATAGTTTTAACCAGCCTGTGATTGTGTGTGACATTTTATCCCTTAAAGAAAACTCTTTCAACATTTTAAACATGTAAGACTATAGGAAAGCTTGAAAAGCAAACATGGCGTGCCTTATTTCCTTTTATTTTATTAAGCATTTCCTTTCTCATGTGTCTTTTTAATAGTATTAAAATAATGTTGCAATAGAAATGTATACCCCATAAAGGAAATCTTCCTTTTGATAATTTAGTTGATATGAAAAGATGAACTGAGTCATACCAAAAACTCAACAGTCTTAAAAATGGCTTCCTGTATCTAGCTCATTCTCTGTAAAACAAAGACTAAAGATCTTGGTTGAGACTTTTGAAGATTCTAATACCAGTTGGTGGCAAGTCTAAATCTCCAGATTTTTTCTTTGTCATGGGGAATTGATTTGGAGGCCAAGAGATGCTATTTCTAAGAGACAGAAACTGCTGTCCGATCCAAAAATGTTTTGCCGTTTTTTTTCTGTGGATAAATGAGAGCCATGAGGTTGACTTACTTCCTTGAAATGTCAGATGGTTTTCTTTGAATTCCAAGTTCCCATTATTTTTGGAACTTTAAAATTAGCTTTATTGAATAGATTGATATCAGCATAAGTGCTTTCCCCTTTGCCAAATGTGAGTAGAAATCCTAGCTATCACTTGATTTTATGGAAAGAACCAGTTTGTGTCTGTTAATCATTATCTCTTGATCCAACCAGCTCCTCAGCCACAGAAAAAGGAGAAGCTACCATCAGTAGCAACACAGGAAAGTGTCATCTATCCTTGGGCCTTTATTAGGGTGACTCCACATTTTATACTCGAGAAACTCTGTCCCTTTAGCTGAAAGCTCCAATTTCTTGATGCCCTTTGGTTGCAGTGATTTGAGGCCTTAGATTTTGCCACTTTCTCTCTTTTACGTCAGCACAAAGAACATTTGTAACTCCTGAATGTTCCCTGATTTTTCCTGCAGCTGAATCCTAATTTATACAGATTTTTCAATCTGGGGTGGCCCCTTGTTTATTAAAATCTTCCCAGCCTTTAAAATGTATTTAAAAAATACTTGTTTACCTAAACGTTCCAGATTTTTAATTTTGCTCCATCATCCAATTTGTATTAATTATTGCATGTGCAGTATTTTAGCAAACTATAGACTGGTTTGCTTTGCACACTGGTTTGTGAAATTCTTCCGGTGCAAGCTTGAGGTTTCGTTCCGCTTTCCATCTCTGCTGGGCCTAGCTTGGTACTGCACATAGAGAAACACCTAAATAAATATTTGAAGTATTTTATTGAATTATGTTTCTCTGCGGAACACAGGAAAAACATTTCTTTTAGTCAATAAATAATAAAGTGTTTACTTGGTAGCTTTATTTTGTAAAGCCCTGTACCAGTGCTGTCCAGTAGAGTTCTTTACGATGCTGGTAGTGTTCTGTTCTATGCTAACATAGTAGCCACTAAACAGATGCGGCCATTGAGTGCTTGCAATATGGCTAGTGTGTCTAAGGAACCGAATTTTAAATTTTATTTAATTTTGATTAGTTTAAGTAGCCACACATTGCTAGTGGCCAATGTGTTACACAGTGCAGGCAGAGAAATAAGCTGTTTTAATCTGGATCTTTTCCTCTTTGATTTCAGCAATCTTTATTAAGCACCTACTAGGTGACAATATATTTTTTAAGGCCCTGGGGATATTGTGAGCATCTGTTAATTCCAAGGCACAGGAAGCTTTCACAGTGCTGCAGAGAGTCTGACAAGATTCCAGCACTCATTCATACAGGACAGTAAGTGTGATAAGGTCAGGGTAAGCAGAGAATTGGGGATACACAGAAGATGGTGTTATAAAGCCAGGGATGATTTTCAGCCTAAAACATGGAATTGGGGACAAGACTGGAGAGGTCAAGGAGGCTGTCACAGAGGAAGGTCTCTTGAGGTGAACATATTTCCTGGGACATGGTAGGAGGGCATTAGCACTACATCTGTTTTTAGATATTTGAAATGGTAGATTGCAATCAAGTTGGCTGTTAACCATGTCTGAAGTCTCCCAGAAAAGATAGCACTTTGAAGCCCTGTTACTTCATCCATTTCTTTGACTGTTAAGCCCCGATACTAAAATTTCCAGGGTTTAAGCTACCAGGTGTATTCAATTTACAATTGAATCACCAGTGCCTGGCACAATCCCTGTCGTCACATGGGAGGGGCACAGGAAACTTAACACTCGCTCAGTCATTTGTATATCAAATACATGATGGTCTGCCCTCTGCCAGACCCTGTGACTCCACTGGAGAACATGACCATTTGATTCCTGGTCGCAGGAGACCCATCTTAGTGGCGCAGTCTGGCAAGAAACTAGTGAGTATCAGTAGATGAAATTTATCTATGGTAGCCATGAAGGAAATGAATGGGCCTGTGACAGCAGCAGTAGGAATCTGTTTGAGGTACATGGTGAGGGAAGGTCTCCCATTCATATGACCAGTTACGGGAGAAAGAATTCCAGCCTGAAAGGCAGCAGGTACAACCAAGAACACATGGTGGGGGAAAGTGCATAGCTTCCAGTAGAGTAAGAGAGATGGGAGTTGTGCAGGGGGAGGTCCCAAAGGAAGAGAAGGATGGATGAAGGATGGATGAAGGATGCATGAAGGACAGAGTCTATGGAACCTTGTAGGATGTATTAAAGAGAATAAAGTTCTAAGGATCATGAGATATCATTAAAGGTGAGCAATATTTACATTTGTCTCAATATTCATTTACACACAGACACGCATAGACACACATTCTAAGGGAGGGAAATGTGTAGAGTTTTAGCCCATCTTAAAAGTTACTGAACACTTAGTCGGTCAGCCCTCATCCTATTTTGAGATACCCTCGTTTTGGCCATAGCTTGGAATCCTTTAAGAAACTACAGAGTTCTACATTCTTTTGGGAGTGCTTGAAGCTAAGTAAACTGGGGGAACATCTGATTAAATCCTTGGAGATACGGAAGTGGAGGACATAATGCTGCTCAAGTAGGTTTCGACTGCAGGTCTAATCTTAAGAGTGAGCCGCCCTGAGAGAGGCAGTAATTGGCCAGAAGAGTGTGATTGCTCCTAATTGCCTTCTAATTACACACGCTGGAGTTGGGGGCTGAAGGCCTGGTGCTTGGCACTGTACATCATTGATGACTTGTCCCCAGAGAGACAAGACTATAACATCTCCCAGGTTTGAGCATTTTCTGCAGCCCTTCAGTTGCTTGGAGATTCTGTCAGGAGGGACTGAGGGATGTAGGTTATGTGAAGGGTCTTTTGCAGGGAGGTAGGCATAGATCTATTCAGACAGGACACGTCCCACCAGATTTCTAGCCTTAGAAAGATTGATTTCTCAGCTGTTCTTGGTTAAGTCCTTGCTCATTACCGGTAGGGTATGCCAAGAAGGTGAGGTAGCATAGATACTTATAGTACTCTGCCCATATTTTCTCTTATTGTTGCCCATATTTCCACTCCTTTTTTTTTTTTTTTCGCAGGCTGGCATCTGAAAGTCTTTCTGTGAGGGCTCTGCAGGGCTACAGGAACATGGTAGTTGGAAAGGGCTGGGAAAATTCATGCCTTTTCACCAGCATCTTTCAGTCACTGATTGATCAGAGTTCCCCAGTACTTCTGCTCCCCCGTGCCCTCCCCACCCCCCCCACCCCACTCCCCGCCCCACATTGTTTCCTGGGTCACCTTGCAATAAAGTACTAGTACAGGACTCTGCCTCAGAATCTGTTTCTGGGGAGCCCCAAACTAAGACATTCTACAGTAAGGAAAGTTGGTAGAACAACTTAATGGCCACATGCTTCCTTACTAGACAGGAAGGTCACATATGAAACCTAAGTGTGTTTCTCTGAATAAGACGAAGTCATGGTTATTATATAATTAAGTGATAATTTGCTTGAAATTAATCACTTAATCAGCAGCTCAGGGTAGTGACAATCAGACGTGTGTTGTTTTTTTGTGGGAAGGACCATTTTATGAAGCTGGAAAATGATAGAATATTGAGTGGGGGGCTGGCCGACTTAGGCTCTCAGGGCAAATTTGGGGAATGCATAATGAAGCTACTGTGAGATTCCTGCATGACACTTAATCAGAGGCAAACTAGATTTGTCTCTGACTTGAATTGCATTTGGTCTACAAATATTTTGTTTGTATGTATTTGAATTCCAATTTTTTAAACTGGAAATTTTAATTTCAAAAGTTAATAGTAATATCTTCCTTAAATTAAAATCACAATGCACACATTATGAACGAAACTGTAAAAACAGCCTGGCTGGCAGTCCTGAGCCCAGTCTTTCATGATAACAGTGCTGCCTTCCATCAAGTCCTTGCCATTCAGTCCTTTTTTGTTCTCTGCAGTTTATATTATCTGCCTGGCCCCATGAGAGACTTGAATTTGCATCCATAATCTAAGAATTTGTCTTTGATTTATTAGCTATTTGAAAAACTTAATTCTTAGGCACTCCTGCCAGTTAGTTTTAAATATGAAGATAAAAGATCTATGAAATTAAAACGTGTGCCTGTGTCCATCCTCTTTGTTTTAGGGGGTGATCTACTAGATAGTGTGATATTATAAGTTAATGGGATTTAGTTAACAAAAACATCAATTAGCTCAGAGCTCTCCTAGAGCATGCCTCTAGAGGGCATGGGAGGAATTTTTATAATTACGTAGCTCTTAGAGTATCTTTAGTTAACATTATTAGCTAATTTCAGATGACTTCGGAGTACTCCTGAAAAAGTTTACAGACCATACAGATATTAAAAGCATAGTAGGAAATGTTCAGTGATGACCTCTGTAGGAGGAAAGATGCCCTGTCATTGTAGCTATTGGGAAATTTATTATTAATTCCCTCCTTCCACCTACATTTAAAAAGTTCATAAACCTTTTGGAGTAGAAGAGCCAGTGAAATGGCATTTGCAGAGTGTTTCCTATAAAATAGGTTCAATATGTGTGCTTGTCAGTTAAAATGTTGAAGGATGACTGGGTATATGAGCATTTAGAGAGTTTGTTTTTCTAGGAATACATGATAGGATAAAACTATAACTTCAGTTTGATGACTGTCCTTCAAACAATCATTATTTCAAGTCTTTTTTTTTTTGAAACTTACAAAGACTATTCTGTGTCCTGTGGAACAGTGAGTTTGGGACAAGTGTCATCTCTTCCATGTTATCACCTCTCCACTGCAGAAAATTTTGTCCAGGACTTTAGTAGGCTTTTTGTCAGCATAGTAACACCATCCAGTTTTAGATAAAGGCAAATATTTGATTTTCAAGTTAACTGTTATGAAGATGGCAGTTGTTTACAGTAAGAGAATTTATTAAATAATTACTCTTCCCATTTCTCTTAATAAATATGATTTAAATTGGTCAGAACTTAAGCTCATCGTGAGGTCACCAGTGCTCCCTCATGAGTGGATATAATTCCATCTGTAAGCAAAGACAGCAAAAGGTAGTTACTCTGCAGACTCTGTGATACTGGGGAACAACAGTTCCACCATGACTAAGACTTCTAAGGCAAGGAGCAAAGTACTTCATGTTTCTATCTTCCTTTGACTTTCATTGAAATTTGTTTTAAATGAAACAAATGCACATGTCTCAAATTTACCATCTCCTCAATGTCAGATGTTGTTTATTTTTCAAAGTGTCAGTAGGCTAATTTGACAAACCAGTCGGTGTTAATTTAATAGTAGATGAGGACAATGCTTTATTCATCAACTGAGTCATGTGTTAAATCAGTCAATAAATTGAGTGTGAACCATCAGCCGGGCTGTCTTCATACTTCGTTGGTTTGAAAGACAGACATGAGATAAATAATTTCACCAGTCATTGATTTAAAAGTGTGATGTGTGCAAAGACATTTGGTGTGCAGCTGAACTAGAGTGTTGGGTGAGCCAGAAGCTGTGGAGTTTTAAGGAGGGGAGGAATTGATGGTGTTGCTGGAGGCAGTGTGGTCTGAAGAGACAAGGGCCAAAGAGAATATTTAAGAGGAATGTAAAATAGTTGACCTGTGTCATCGTGGAGTCCTTCCTTCCTGATGTGATATTTAAGCTGAGGGTTACATCCAGGATCTGCTCTTTCTTCAAGGTAATAATTACATGAGTGTGGTTTCATATTTCATTCTGTAATTTATTTTTTAATATATGCTAATTATCCACTTTGTGCTAAGCACAGTCCTGGGTGCTAAAGCACATAAGGGTTTTTATTGTAGTTAGGGTGGGAGAGACACAAATAACAATTCCATTAATATCATCGTGTGGTAACTGCAATAATAGGAAAGTGTGTATTTGGCTGGGATACCCCACTGTAATTTATCCTAAGGTGTAGTATGGTGGACAGGAAAGATTTTGGAGGAGAACAATTCTTGCACTGGACCATAAAGAATAAGTAGAAGTTATCTGGCTGAAGAAGGTTAGATTGTATGTGCTGAGGGTAGAGACTGAGATTGTGTGGGGGTGGGTAGGGGCTGGTGGCAGCATGCTTGATGCGGTGCACAAAATGTGAGCAAGGTGTGGGGACTGCAACTGGCTGCCTAGCTCATGCTTGGGGGCCTCAGGCAGATCAGAGCCCTGCAAGATTGCAGGGCAGGCTGTGGAGATAAGAGACAGATAAGCTCCGATTGCCAAGCAGGGGTCTCATCTTCAGGAGCCTGTGTGCCACGCCTTGGAATTTGAGGTGGGGAGCCATGGAGGGGATCTGTGCCAGGGGACTGACTGAGTTAATTTGAGGTGCTAGCAGATGTCCTGTTACAGAAGCTGACCATTGGCTGTTTGAGCCTCAGGACTGGAGTGTAGTGGAAATTTGGAATTAGCTGAGATGACTGAAGGAGAATCTATAAAGCAACATCCCACTGAGAAGTACCGATTTTTAAGATTCTGATGGGGAAGAAGAACCCAAAAAGGGAAGGTTAGGGATGGTGAACAGTGTACTGGGAAGTTAGGTATTGGGTGAGCCAGAAATTGTCTCAAAAGTTTTGAGAAAGAGAATAATGGATGGTGTTAATGGGCCTCACTCATGGCAGCCTGATGAGCAGGTGCCTGATGAGCAAGGCTGTGTGCTGGTGGGGGCTGAGTGGGCAGGAAGTAGCTGTCCTTTAACTAGTGGCTTCCTCAATGTGTACCATAGTAGGTAAATATTTTCTATTATGTAAAGACATATTTTTAACCTCAGGGGGAAGAGAGAGAGAAAGTGTGTGTGTGTGTGTGTGTGTGTGTGTATGCATATGTGTATAAAAAGAATCATACAGAGTTTATTCCTAAAGGGGTATAAACTGTGGATAGGGAAATTAAGGCTGAGGTATAAGCTGTTTGACTCTGAAAGGTACAGGCTAGGTCTTTAGTTGATCTTCTAGGTAGTTAATCTTTGTTAAGTTTCTTGTGCATGGCACTGGGAAAATAGGAGCTTGATCATTTCATTTAGTGTTCACGATCTGTTTCTCCCGCCTTTCCATTTTTATGTGTAGAAGCAAATATCATTAACAACCAAAATGACCCATATGCTCTCATTATGAGATACAATTCTTTTAAAGAATTTGGTATGCATATCCTTGACCTTTTTTGGAATTAAAAATTATCTTGAAAATTTACCTCTACATCTGTAATTTCTGTGGTGTGCTCAAGAACAGCTTAATAGTCTGAAAATGGATGAATTTAAAATTAGAGAGTTGAAGGTCGTAACCCAGCAATGATAACTCAGCTAATGAAATATTCATTTCCAACTCCGGTAGCACTGTATATCAATATGTTGTCACTGTCTGTCATCGTTACGTAGAGCTCAGGTATATTTATGTATTTATAAATAGCTGAGAGTAAAAAGAGGCTAATTACATGCAGAAATGCGACAGAAATTTTTATAGCTGTGCTTCTAACAGGCAACTGCTAACCATTTTTTCAAGCCACGTTTGTGAATTAAGTATAGGTTCTGCACATTAACCTTTGCTGTATTTGGCTTTTAGAATTACGCAATTAGAGGGAGGACAATTCAGGAGATAAACGTACTTTTTTAGGTCATGTCCATACCAAGAGTTTGTTTATACAAATGTAAAATGAGGTGGAAAATTTAGCACCTACCTAGAGGCAGTAAATGAAAAATCCTTTGCATTGAATCATCTAGAAAATTGTAGAAGGTATATATATATCTTGATATAATTAGCTTTACCAATAAAGAATGGATTTACCTTAGCAAAAATCTGTGTAATTATCCAGATAATTCAAGCTAATTAAAGCCCTCCCCAAATCCTTAGACCTGCATGTTTCTGGTAAAAACAGATTTTTTGATGTTAGCTTTATAATTGGTATTGGTCTTACTTTAATTTTCAGGTGTAGACCTGGCTTCAGTTGATAATACCCACTTGATGAACAGATGTCCTTCAGGGTGAAAATAAAATGAGAAATATAAAACATTGCACACCAAATTAAAAATATGCTGGGAATCATACTGACAAATCTGGGAATACACCATCTTTATATCCAGATACACATAGACCAGAGCAGAGAATTCATTAAAAATCATATAAACAGGGTTGAGCATATACGTTGGGTCATTTTAGAGTCCTAGTGAACAACCTATTTCACACACATGCACACACATGAATTAAGGCCACTTCTTTCCACCACCTTCTCATCCTTTGATTTCTGTTCTTCCTGTGGCCTGTCATTAGCACTCCTGCTTCCCATTCTGACCACTTGTTACCTTTTTTTCTGTAGCCCTTCTCCAAACTGAAAGTGACGGCCACTAATTAGATTTATAAATAAATGCCACCTCAAATGAACATCATAAACAGGTTCCCCAAATCATACGTGCCTTTGGCTCTTCTTCCTATTTGGTGTAGAATTTTAAAAAAAAAAAAGAAAAAAACAAAGCAAGCATTATTACCCATTATTTTAGGAGGGTGGAGTAGGTGGAAGCAAATGTGCCCATCATAGTGCCCGTCAGAAATTAAAAGAGGAAGATTTGCCTCGGGCAATTGGCGCTTCTATTTTAGCTTCTAAAAAATTCATTTTGTTCTTTTTCTTCTTCCTTGGTTATTCCTAGCTATTAAAGTGAGAAAAGAGAACACATACTAGAGCTTGGACTGAACCTCATGATGAGGAAGGAACAGGATTCAACCAAACTTAGTTGAGTATGTGGCTGTGCATTGACTTGATAGCTGAACCTTAGAAGGTATTTATTTCATTATCAGTTGTTGACTAGTTGTAGTACCATTGGAGAGCTTTAAGAAAAAAACAAATAAATTACTAGGTTGGGCGTCATACTCGTTGTAGGAGTTCAAGGGGGTTTGGAGACTCAAGTCTGGGAGGATCTGGAAAAGAGGAAAGAAATGCACATGGGGACACATTATTGGTAGTGTTGGGAATAGGCAAGAGCATATTTGGAGGAAAGACCTACTTTTACCTCTCTAGTCCTTCTATTTTTATGTTTATGCCTAATGATATTTTTAAACATAAAAAATGACAATATGGTTATCACATTTTGGAACGAATGTATTTTTGAATGATTATTCTCTGATTTCATCATATACATTTAGAATATGCTAAATCTGAGGAAAATCAGTGTGGTGTCTTTGAAATGTCCCAGTGGGAATAGAAGCCATACACACTGTAACTTGTTTACATGACAAAGCGGAATAGATGTGTTCTGAATCCCTGAATGACCGCAGTGGCCTTCCACGTCCCACCGCCAGTGTTCCTAAGCAAAGTACAGTTTCTGTTCTTAACATATATCCCAAATGGGAAAACACTAGGTGATCTAATGTGCTCCTTCAAAAGTGTTTTATAATGTAGGCTCAAAGAATCTTTGATTTTTGTTCCCCCCAAGAACTGGATCATTTGTGTGGAAAGGGAAAAAATAGAGTTCTTTAACCTAAGAAACAAGTAGCTTGTTGAATTGAATGTTTAAATGTGTCCACTTTCCACCCCTGTCCTCCAATAAGGTGATTATGAAGAGGGAATTACAGTGCTAGATAATTTGTGATGACTTTTCAGTGCTCATTAATATTTCCTGATGTAAAGTTAAGGAAGATTATTTTGGAAAGAACCCAGAAACATGAAAAACTCGCTATAAAAATTACTTAACTTATGTTGTTACTCCCTTTTCTCCATGTTGCTGATTGGACCTAAGGCACCTTTGGTAGAATCACATTGTGTTGATTTGAAAAAAGAAAAACAAAACTGTGTTTGGTTTCAGTAGATAGGTTGTCTTATTGGTGTTTTAACACCATAACAATTCTGAGTGGTGTCATTACTGTCGAGATTTTCCATGATCTCTTTAGTAAGAGGTCCTTAACGTAACTTGGGGCAGTGCAGCCAAAAACGGAATCACTGTGGCCTGCTTTATTAGACCCTTCTGGGGAGCTTATAAATGCTTGATCGCTGACCCCATGGACCATAAGTGTCATCTTTTACCTCTTCTGGACCATAATGTTCATTCCTTATTAGAAGCCTTTAATTTTTGTGTGATGGACATAATTATGTCACAATGGTTCCTATGGAGTTGTTAAAGTCAATTTGTTCTTAGAAACTTCTTAAAAGGCCAATTTATTGACCTGATGGACTGTAAAGCTACTTCCGTTTATTACAAGAATTACCTTTTTTAGGTAGGCATTCATGCCCACGATGGCTGTAGTACTACCCTTCATTACCCAGTGGAGGCCTGAAAGTCATTGAAATTAGGCTATTTATTCCCCTTGTCACCTTTGTTGTTCTTTTTTTTGAAGATGGCACCTGACGTGGGGGAGACTGCCAACCTGGGGGTTTGTCTAAGAAAAATAAAAAGATCTGTAGCAATAGCCAAAGTATCTAAAGACAGTAGCTCCCAGTGTGAGAGCCTCTCGAT
The DNA here is from genome assembly GCF_040802235.1 of Manis javanica. NCBI lineage: Eukaryota > Metazoa > Chordata > Mammalia > Pholidota > Manidae > Manis > Manis javanica. Next base: position 10,118,687 of record NC_133158.1, read on the forward strand.
GCTTACTTCTTCATCTGTCCTCAAAACTGGCTAGGTTGGTTAATTTCTTTCCTTTTCCCAGTTTTACCTGGATTTATTCCCGTGGTACAGCCTCTTTTATTTTCTGCGTCAGGATGTACTGCATGGGACACTCTCTTAAGTATCAAGGTAAGAGATTAACATTTTGCTCCTGAGTATTAGAAGGAAGTTCAGGTGCCTAGGACTATTGTATTTGTAGTCAGTAGGTTTAACTGCGTTTATCAGAGTACACAGGATTACAAAGGGAACTAATTGTGTTGAGATAGTTATCAAAATGTTAAAATTTGTTATTTGGTTTTACATAAACATTTAATCAACACAATACATATGATCTAATAACAAGCCTAACAACTGTCGTAATATTGAAGTTGTCATGAGTGCACATGACATTTTGAGATACTATAGCAACTGTACTGTGAGTGATTTCTGATGATAATAAATTCTTAAGTACTTATAATAGTACTGTGATTTTGCATACATTCACAAATATTAGGAAAAGGTAAATTTAACAACTGGTTCAAGGTTGAGGAGAATTAAAAAAAATCATTTGAAGCCCACAGACCACTGAACTTTTATTTGCAGGTTGTTCTAGACCATGGCTCCTGACTTTTTCTATGAAGAGCCACATAACAAATACTTCTGTTTTTATAGGGCATATAGCCTACTCTGAGTAACTGCTCTACTCAGCCACATGAAAGCATCCATAGGCAATACATAAACAGATGGTCAGGGCTGTGTTCTAATAAAGCTTTATTTAGAAAAATAAAAAGATGGCTCATTTGATCCACTGACCATAGTTTACTGACTCCATTTCTAGATGAAGGCTCTTCTTGCCAAGACTGACTCTCTACCCTGGCTGACAAATTTTCGCTTTATGGCTTAATCATTCTTTGTTATTTTGCATGTGTCTTTCTCATCTTTCATGTTTGGGTGCTGTTTCTTACACTAGTTGTATTCCATTCAGTTTAATAGGCATATACCTTGAGCACTAGTATGTCTGGTTTCTTATAAGACAAAGATGATTAAGACATTCTCTGCCCTCAGGAAACCTCATACTGGTCAGGGAGATGAACACATAAATGGTTAACTATAATTCAAGTGTTGTAATTGCTACAATAGTTGTGCATAATGCCATATTCCTCCTCCAGGAGACCCCTTAGTGCTTCTTACTCAGTATGTTATATGGGTGATTTTCTTTCTTTTCATGACTCCAACATACCTGAAAATCGCTGTCTGTATTTTAATAAGTATAATAGGAAAAAGGCAGTGAATTCAGAAATCAGAAGTGTTTAGATTATGGAAATGAAAGTATATTCACAGGTTATGATGACATTGCTTTGGATATACTTTGTTTCAAGTGAGTGAGCTGTTATTTTAGACTCCTGTTTTAATTGAGGTAAGGTAAGGATAATGCTGAAAACATACTCCTCTAATCTGGGGGAGTGAGTTTTGTGTGGGAGTGATTTTTGTTCACGGAGCGAGTTTCACAAGTGGCATATGCTGTTGTAGTTGAATCCTCTATGTCAAGTTATTTAGGACTTCATTTTAAACAGCTCTTTTCTGGTACCATCAGGGTCAGTGTAGCCAGTGGGTTTTCCTTTGGTGGATGGTGCTTACCTGAGTTCCCAGGCTGTGCCGGTGGTGTGCAGTGACTGATGTGATCACTTAGCCATCACAGCCACTGGGGGAACCCCGAGGCCCTGTTGTTTTTCTGTGAATTCAGGAAGTCCTCACCCCCTAACGTTGCTGGCCTTGCTGTGGGGGGGGGCATTCAGTTTGCTGCCTTCCTCCTTAACACTTTTTATCCCCTTGTCTTCACAGCTATCCTAGGAGCCTATTTATTGTGAACTTTCAGTTGAGTGAGAAGTGTTTTAGTCAAGTGGTTTGGATCAAAATCAGACTATGACAAAACTCAGACCAGATGCTATTTCACTGCAAACATCGATACTTAATTTATTTGAGCTTTTAGAGTTAGAATAAGAGCTATCATGGAGAACAGAGTCATTGCTGATACATGACTGACTTTCGTGGATAAACTGTTCTTCTGCAAGGTCATAAATGTATACTTGCCTTACATGTGTATGGGATGAAATACCAGAGCAGAACCTTTATAGCTATTTACCTTATCCCTGGTTTCACAGTTAGCTTTACAGAGACAACTTCTGTCTGAGAATCCCTTCCATCTCTAAAACGCTCTGGCTTCTCTGATTATTACTATTATTTTGTTCTTTCTGAAATCGAATTATTCACATTGTGATTTAATTATTTTATCTAGGAAAGTATGTCTGAGCAATTCATCTCTGCCCTAGGTAACAGTGATTGATTTGTTGATAGTCAATTAAATAAAATTATGTAACAATTAAATAAAATTAAATAAATATATCTGTAAACAATTAAATAAAATATATGTAAAATCTGATCTTTCGTTATATAGTACTTAAGGAATTTTTGGCTGAAACAGATTCTAAATCATTACCTCTTTTTTCCTCCTGCTATGTTAAGATGAGACACACATGGGCCATCAGTTTAAAACAACGATCCAATCAGTTGTTGCCATTTTGTTAAATTATCCATGCAACAGGGGAAGAAGTGTGATGTAATTTTTATCATTTGATTTCACTTTACTACTTAATATTTATAGATAATTAATCCTGAGCTATTAGATCCTAAGCTTCTTTGGGAAGCCAGAAACCATCATTTCTTAGGACAGACAAAAATACTTACCTAGTATATATAAAATGTCTTGTTTCTTAGATTTGTGATTCAGGCTTGCTCCCACAGACGCTGGGAAATTATTTCCTATTGTAAAGATGTGTTCCCGGAGACATGTTTTTCCAACCTTTGATTCAACATCATCAAGTAATGTGAGGAACTAAAATGATCCTATGATGTAGATCATCTGTTTCCGGCAGAGACTGGGCAGGTATTTTAACAGTTTCGGATGCCTGGGACCACTACATTTATAGTACATTTATTTGTAATCCTTATCACTCAAGGATTATGCTACAAACCACAAATCTACTAGTTGGGTAGTCATTGAAAGGCCTTTCTTGCGTTCAGAGGTATTATTTATTAAAGTTAATTTATTTTAATCTTATCTCAGTGTTTGGATTTTGCTAATGATTTACAGAGGTTTAAGAAAAGAGGAAGGCAGAAAAATACATATTTAATGCATCTTCATGAATAATAACTAGGATCCTGAGTTCTAGAAGTTGGAATGCGTTGTTTACTAGAGCTCATTTTTTTTGCTTGGGTTGTTCTGACCTCAGAGTACAGTTTTTTTTGGGGGGTGGGGGAGCGGGTCAAGGGAGGGTGAGAGGTGCTGTAGTCTTAAGTTGGTGCAGTGTCACCAAAGTGGACCCTGGCAAGCACAGTAAGCCCTTCCCTTCCTCAGCACATAAGACTTTGTGGCCTTACTTCACCCTGGAGCCTACCTTTAGAGTCTAACATTTGGTACATGTCATATTTCTCTCAGTTCTTGGCTCCTTCCTACCAATGAATTCAGGAATTTGGGTTCAAATCTCAGGTGGTGCTCTTCACATTTTCCTTAATTCTTTTTTCTTGGACCGTTTTCTCTCTTTTTCTCTCCCATCCCACAGCTTACTATTCATTTATTGGATAGAAAACTGAAAGATAGGCTCTGAGGACAGCACAAAAAAAATATAAACAGATGGAAGAAAAGACTGAGATAAGAGTGGTCATGAGAATTGGGTGCATGTCAAGATTTGTCTGTCTTGGTCCAGCCCATCCCTTCCTTGGGCCGCCTGTCTGGACTCTACATAGTTCTGGGAGGGCTGCCCATCGCAGTGACCAGAACAGGCAGGGGCCCTGAACTAGCCCAGTCTTGCTCATGTGAGTAGGTATGTCACCCAGGCTTGTCAGAGTGCCTAGCTATGGTGGTGGTTTCCAGAATACTCGTGTGTCCCAAGCAAGACTCATGTGTATCTTCCTTTAGTTTGCCGGATGGACTCCTCATCAGCAGAGAGTTTCTCTTGTTAGGGGTGTGTTTCTTATCCAAAGGAGAGGGTTTTGCAGTTTTAGCTTTGTGAGGGCAACTTTTTGGGCATAAAATTAGAAGGAGCGTCAGAGCCATGATTATAACTCCTCTGCCCTGGAACCACCTGTACCTGAAGCCTTCTGTCTTAGCCTTTCCATTTTTTTGCCACTTAGCTCCAATTTTTTCTTCTTTATCCACTTACATTTATATGCCTTTCAATAAAAAAACGCCCAAGTGAGACACTAAGGAGAGGGATACAAAAAGTCACTGGGGAAAAAAAAAAAAGGCCAGCAAGCTCCTATTACCAGCGTGGGACCTTAACTTCAAATTGACAGGAGTCCTGGCACAGCTTTCTGCGTGTTGTCATCTCTGTGACCCTTCCCCCGCTAATTTCCTTTTAGCTGAAAGGAACAAAATTAATTCCAAGTTTGGCTAGGTTGTAAAAAAGAAACTGCAAGTCATCTGCTCTGTGTTTTTCCTTGCCATGAATGAATACCTTTTTAATAATCTAATTATAGCAAAACCTATATTTTACCATGGCGTGTTGAAGTCATTTCCACCAGGTAGCTTGGTGGGATGAACTGGTTGCCCTGGAGGCGCCACCCCTGAAAGTGGTAACAGTGCAGCTCCGGAGCTGCTTCTCGGTGCGGAAAGGGCACTTTGGTATTTTGTTTGCTCCAGTCCTCGTGGTTATGAGAGAAGATTTCGGATAAATGATTTTGTCTAAATCCCTACAATCCCACTACATTTCCCTCTTTTCTCCCCCCGCCCCATTTTACTTTTTAAAAATCAGAATAGCGTTTATTACTATTAATTATTAGGAACTCGTATTTGGGGTATTTTTGTAAAGGATGTGTTAGGTTTACTATTATTTTTAAATTCTCCTTGTCTTTATTTCCCTATTACCATCTGTTTGTTTATATTTTCTCAGCTCGTTTATGGTTTCGGTTTTCCCTCCATACATTTTCTGGCATTTGGTTCTCCTTTTCTGACACTTTAGGTCAGGCTTTCAAAAATCTGGCCCCTTTGTATGTGACTTTTTCCATAGTCAGGACACTGCCTTCTGAAGTCTTTCATCTCTTAGGTCTTTGGGCAGATGTTAACGGTTTAAATATTTTGTTGTTTGGGTGTGAAGAAAATTGAAATGTAAGACATCAGCGATGGTATGCTTTGTTAATACCAGAGCATATTGCTGCCTGCAAATTGAATATGCAAACATCTTTAAAACATGGAGTATTCTCCTTATGTATTTTAACCATGATCTATCTACAGGTTGTATACTCTGAAAAATGATTTAAATTCTTCAGGTTATAATGGGAAGATTTTTGTTGCTTCTGCGATATAATATCTACAAGCTAGTGTTCTTATTACCTGAATTGATTTAGAGTGGTAGGGCTTTACCTGGTAACAGACTCCGGGGCTTCCCCATGGAAATAAAAAAGGAATTGGATGCGTTTTACACTGTAATTTCTGGTTCTTGTTTTATAAATAAGGGTATTTGAACTCATTTGGTCAAAATATGAAAGGTTAAAATGAATGATTAATATTGTACAGTCACCTGGGAAGGTGATACCACTCTGAGCAATAGTAGTGGCTTGAGTAGTATCCCTACCCAACCTTCGTTGTATGCCTGATAAATTCCTGTCACTAGGCCAAGTATGTCATTTAATTTTTCAACCAACTCTTTGTGTACGAAGGCTAAAATCCCAGCTCTGCCAGTTACTGGTTTCATGACCGAGGGGAGCTAGTAAACCATTCTCAGCCTCAATTTCCTAATCTGTAAAATGGGACCGTCATAGAGACTGAGTCCATTGCTCATGGATTTAGCCTCTGGATTTCATTTCTTTGTAGGGTAAGCCTTAAGAGTGCAGGCTGTGACAATCAGGAGAACTTGGCATGACTAGATCTTCGTTATTTCATCTGTAAATAGTAAATGGTAACAGTATGTACCTGCAAAGTATTGAGAGGTTAAATGACAAAGTACAGATGCCTGGCTGGTAAATGCTCAATAAATCCAACTATTATCCTAACTATTAAGGCTACTGATAGTGTTATACTGTAGAGCTTTATATTTATTTTGTCTCCCATCCCCCCATGACAGAGAGGGCTGTGCATATAGTAAGCATTGATTATGGCTGAGTGTAATCATACTGTTAAAAAGCAAGGTTTAGAGTAAATTTTGAAGATGTAATTGGCTTTATTTAATGACTCATGAATCAGGTGATATTCCATCTAGGAAGCAGAAAGGAACTCTTGAGAAGTGCTACAAAATAAAAGGTTTGTATAGGCCAAAGGAGAG